>NC_133795.1:43194274-43821774 GCF_043250625.1 Sebastes fasciatus | reverse complement strand
ATGGACAAAAAAACTAAGTTGTTACTGTTACTGAGGCTGAGAGGATCCTCCTATCTCCTGATTCTATACTATCACCATACCTGGGTGCTGATTCCATATGTATTGTGATTTTTAAGTATCATGGTTCAATATTGTGATTTATTGTGATTGTTGTTACCTATTTTAACTCTAGACCATGGAGATAAAACAAGTTCAATCATCCATTTCTAGGGACTTTTACTTTGTAAAATCTCTAAATGAATCCAGTAAAATGTTTGATTTTCAGCATGTATGTAGTCAGAGATGTCCTGAAGTCAAATATATCAGGATCATCGTCAGGAATTATTTATTATATTTATTATCCATCAACCCAAAAATCAAAGAATAAAGACAAATCCCTCATTAGTGGTATTTTCTTTTTCATTTATAAGGGACATGTAATGTTTTATTCTTCTGGTGAATATAATCCATCAATCTTATTTCCGTAGATGTATTTTGTATATACAGTTCCCTTTGTTAACACCTTATTTTGAAAAGCGGACGTAGTCCCACGTGTCTACTTCCTGTAACTTCTCCAAGGTGGTCTCTAGCTCTCCCGTCAGCTCCGTTCTCTTTATCCATCCATGATCAGCTCCATCGGGGCCGTTTGAATGCAGAGAACACAAATGTCAGTATCTGGGTGCTCTACAGTTGTAGCGTCGGCCATTTGACCACGGAGAAGAGAGCGACGGCTGGCTCCACCGCACGTTACCGCCATATGATAACGTTTCCTGTCCGTGACAGAGTTAGCATGCAGCTTTAGCTCTGCTCTGTCTAGCTCTGCTTTTCCTGTCAATGTGTGAAACCCAAAGTGTTTCCATCCTTTACTGGATGTGTAGTGTTTACCACGCTGGATTTAACGTGGGAGGGTGCAGGTCGTATCCATGCTGACCCTCCAACGTTTTAGACTTTCTAAGGTTTGTTTTGGTTGACAAATACGGAACGGATATGACGTCACGTTACTCAGACTACCACAATAAAAGCTGCAACTTCCTTCTACCTCCACATAGACTCAGATGAAGCTAAGATATCGACCCCTTGTTTCCGAGGCTACCTCAGGTTGCCTGGGTTCCCCAACAGCCAATCAATTGAGACAGAAAACACACATGGTTGGAGGTCCTGCCTGTCAGTCAGAACACTGACCCAACCAACTGTCTGATGGAGAGAAAGAAAAAGAGAGGGAAGATGGACAGATAGATAGATAGAGAGAGAGAGAGAGAGAGAGAGAGAGAGAGAGAGAGAGAGAGAGAGAGAGAGAGAGAGAGAGAGAGTGAGAGAGAGCGCTCACACAGCAGCTGCAGCTCCCATACACACTTAGTATTCCTGTCAGGCTGCACAAAGTTAACTACTACACACACACACACACACAAACACACACACACACACACAGAGTGTAAACAGCTCCCCTCCTCTCCCATAAATTGGCCTTACATTTATTAACTTTGCTTGTTGCAGCCTCCTGAGGTTCAGTCCATTAGCATGAGGAAGAGGAGGCTGCCGGTGAATCCAGAGCAGTGAGCCTCTAAACCGAGAGGAAGGGTCTGATAGTCAGTAGTCAACGGGGCTCTGGGAGCTCATCTCAGTCCCACGGTGGCTGTTTGTGGGAGAAACACCACGCTGAGGACGAGGAACCGTAGCTCATATTTTATCCCCATTATTTATTCATTGCATATTCATATGTATGTGCTATTAGTAGGGCTGTCAATGGAAAATAAATAAAGATATATATATTATATATATATATATGTAATATATATGTAATATATAAATAATATCATATTTAATCATGATTAATCTACTAGTTACCTACATGAGAGACAGACAGAGGGTAAGACAGACACACAGACGGACAGACAGACAGGCAAAGAGACAGAGAGAGAGAGAGAGACAGACAGACAGCGAACACAGACAGACAGACAGACAGACAGACAGACAGGCAAAGAGACAGAGAGAGAGAGAGACAGACAGACAGACAGACAGACAGACAGCGAACACAGACAGATAGACAGACAGACAAACAGACAGCAGACAGAGAGAGAGACAGACAGACAGACAGACAGAAAGACAGACAGAAAGAGAGACAGACAGATAGACAGACAGACAGACAGACAGAAAGAGAGACAGACAGATAGACAGACAGACAGAGAGACAGACAGAGTGAGAAAGAGACAGAGAGAGAGAGACAGACAGACAGACAGACAGACAGCGAACACAGACAGATAGACAGACAGACAAACAGACAGCAGACAGAGAGAGAGACAGACAGACAGACAGACAGAAAGACAGACAGACAGACAGACAGACAGAAAGAGAGACAGACAGATAGACAGACAGACAGACAGACAGACAGAAAGAAAGACAGACAGATAGACAGACAGACAGAGAGACAGACAGACAGAGTGAGAAAGAGACAGAGAGACATTCAGTACACACAGGTGTGTTTAGTCTTGTGGAGAAATGACACTTAGAGACTCAGACCATCATCCACTAACATCCATCTTCCTGGTCTTTAACTCCCTAAACACAAGTGCATCAGTATGCAGATGTGAGGATAACAGCCATCATGTTGTTCTGTGTTGCTGTGACTGAATGCAACACATGATGTTTAATGAACAGCAGCTAACTGATGTCCCATAATGCATCAGTGACACTTTAGAGATACTGAATATTAAACTATATCCTCTCTCTCAGCATGCTGTCACATCCTGACAGTGTGACACCTGCACTATGTCACCTGTCACGTTGCCATGACACCGTTCATCAATCAACATCATCAGTTCTGAGCACTGCAACATCATTTCCTGGATACCCTCTTCTGTCTTTATATATATATACTGTACATATATATATATATATGTATATATACTGTATATATATACATGTGTCTGTGTGTCAGCTGTCACTTAGAGTAACTGACCACTCGGGAAAAATGTGTCCTGTTGTATTTTCAACATCTGGTGCTCAGGTGGTTGAAGTTGTGAGAACACTGTTGTTGCTCCCTTTGAAATGATTCATGACTTGGAGAGAATCGTCTAACCATCCAGCTCAGTCACACAGCAGTTCGTGAAATAGTCATGAAATTTAATGTACGAACATTTTTTTCATGATAGTCAGCACAAAATCAGTTTGTATGTAATCCACGTTATTGTAAACCAGGAAGTATAGAGAGCGGTGAACGTCCTGTAGGGAGGAGGTCGGGCTGGATGGGTGGGTCTAACAACAGCAGACTTTCACCAGGAGACTGCTGTTGGTGCCCCGTGTGAGGCAAGAAGTCAACGCTGATTTATCTGTAACTTCTGCCCTTCTGGAGTTATTTTAACCCAAATCACCATCTTGTACTAAACCTAACTAAGGAGTTTTATTTTGAAAAGACTGGACATTCGTAGGAAAACACACTAAGAATTAATTGTTGAAAGTCGTGCTGAGCGTCACGAAAAAAAATAAAATTTGTGTCTATGAACACAAATTTATTAGATTCAATTTCAGGAGTATTTTCTGAACCGCTGTGAGACTGAGTTGAACTGTAATAATAATCAATATGCTTATAATACTCTAGGAGGGATGTAAGAGAGAAATACGAGAATACAGCTGGACACCAGTGAATTGATTATGATTGTTGATGAATTATGGATGATGGATCTAATCAGCACCTAATAGCTTATTGATATTAATAATGTTTCAGTACATTTATGTTTGATACCAATCAAGGTGGTCAGTGATGAATAAGAAACTAATAACATGGTTCCATAATCTCATTAATCGTTTTTAACGTAACGTAGTGTGTGTGTGTGTGTGTGTGTGTGTGTGTGTGTGTGTATGTGTGTGTGTTGCCCCTTTAAAGGAATATTCTGGTAGATTTTCATCTCAATAAATGTCTGTTAAGTCACTATCTATCGCTGAAGGAGGTCACATGATGATTGAGCCGATGGCCTACTGATAAACGTATTGCAATATTTATATATTTACGGTATTATTATTATCATGAAATGGTTGTCTGTGGTGACATTCCCAGAAAATTACAGTTTGTATCTGTTGTATACAAAGAAAAAATGGAACTATGCACATAATTCAGAAACCTTGAAGCTCATGCATCAACAACAACATGGCTGCCTTCAGATGAAACTGGTTAACTGGTGGTTGCAACATGGGAAGTCATGTACACGATATGATTGGCGTTCAAGTGGTTAAGTGATGAGATCACCGCTGCTAAGCAACGACAATATTAACGTTACTGTCGGCGTCTACAAGCCACAGAGGCTAACAAGCTAGCAAGTGTGTAACATAATGCAAGAAATGTAAAGACATGACAGAGGAAGATGAGGACAGTGGGAATATCAACATTTTCCTCCGACAGATTATAGAATTACCAAGAAAAACAATATAATAATAAAATTACAATATATTAACTTATTATGCACCGAAAAATGAACTTCCATGGCCTCCGCCATTTCTGACAACATTAACAAACACGTCACAACTCGTGAAATCTGAACTTTCAGAAACTTTCCATTGGTCGTCTATACGACATGAGGTTCATATGGACTCTACTGGTGAACACAGTACACCACCACATCCGAAGGAACCGGTAAACACCACCACGTCTGTAAGAACCAGTAAACACCACCACATCCGAAGGAACCGGTAAACACCAACACGTCCGATGAAACCGGTAAAAACCACCACATCCGATGGAACCGGTAAACACCACCATGTCTGATGGAACCGGTAAACACCACCACGTCCGATGGAACCGGTAAACACCACCACATCTGAAGGAACCGGTAAACACCAACACGTCCGATGAAACCGGTAAAAACCACCACATCCAATGGAACCGGTAAACACCACCATGTCTGATGGAACCGGTAAACACCACCACGTCCGATGGAACCGGTAAACACCACCACATCTGAAGGAACCGGTAAACACCACCATGTCTGATGGAACCGGTAAACACCACCACGTCCGATGGAACCGGTAAACACCACCACATCTGATGGAACCGGTAAACACCACCACGTCCGAAGGAACCGGTAAACTACACCATGTCCGAAGGAACCAGTAAACACCAACACATCCGAAGGAACCGGTAAACACCACCACGTCAGAAGGAACCGGTAAACTACACCATGTCCGAAGGAACCGGTAAACACCAACACATCCGAAGGAACCGGTAAACACCAACACATCCGAAGGAACCGGTAAACAACACCACATCCGAAGGAACCGGTAAACAACACCACGTCCAAAGGAACCAGTAAGCACCACCTAGATTTGTTCGGTACAGGCTTTGTTTCTTGTCCTTTGAACCCCGCGTGCGGCCATCTGGGCGGCTGTGGCTCAGAGGGTAGAAACGGTTGTCCACCAATCGGAAGGTCGGTGGTTCGATCCCCGGCTCCTCTGGGTCACATGTCGATGTGTCCTTGAGCAAGACACTTAACCCCAAATTGCTCCCGAAGGCATAGCCATCGCTGTGTGAATGAGTATTTAGATTAGATCCTGATGGGCAAAGTTGGCACCTTAGTAGCCTCTGCCATCAGTGTATGAATGTGTGTGTGAATGGGTGAATGCTGACATGTAGTGTAAAGAGCTTTGAGGGGTCGGAAGACTAGAAAAGCGCTATATAAGTGCAAGTCCATTACCATCTTTGTTTTCTTGCACTCCTGGGTAGAAAGCACATTGTAGAACTTCGTAGTTAGAGCATCTACATCCATCTCCTCTCGGAATCCCTTTTAGAAGCGTTGTCTGTAAGTACTGACTTTATAAGACATTGACTACTGTCTGTTGAAGGACTCATCTGCCTGTCTTTGATGAGGGCAGAACAGGGACCAACATGATAATGAAATGAAGATGAGGAAAATAAAAATTAACCTTGAACTTGATTCATGACTTCATTACATCACGAGAATTTTAATCTAAAACAAACTACACATTGTGTTCAAATCAGCATCTTCACATGTTAACATGTCACACAGGACTGTGATGGACCTTCCTACAGGTGTAGAGATACAGGTCTATGATGGACCTCCCTACAGGTGTAGAGATACAGGACTGTGAAGGACCTTCCTACAGGTGTAGAGATACAGGACTGTGATGGACCTTCCTACAGGTGTAGAGGTACAGGACTGTGATGGACCTTCCTACAGGTGTAGAGATACAGGACTGTGAAGGACCTTCCTACAGGTGTAGAGATACAGGACTGTGATGGACCTTCCTACAGGTGTAGAGATACAGGACTGTGATGGACCTTCCTACAGGTGTAGAGGTACAGGACTGTGAAGGACCTTCCTACAGGTGTAGAGATAGAGGACTGTGATGGACCTTCCTACAGGTGCAGAGATACAGGATGTCTGCAGAACGTAAATACATGAACACAAACTGTCGCCAGAGTTTTACACTAAACAGATCTTTCTAGCCAGAACCCTTTTGTGCTCTTTTCATCAAAGAAGGACGACCCTGCTGATGTGAAACATTCCACTCAGAAACTACCAGTTATGTACAGACTTGAAGACGTGGTTGTGCTGGAGAGATTTAAACTACACTAACCTGTCTGTCTGTCTGTCTGTCTGCTCTCTCCACAGGAAACCAAAATCAACTGTGTCCGCCTGGCCAACAAAGGTATGAGCACCCTTCTATTGATCCTCACACTGACAGTATCGACCATGTGACCTCGTAATGGCGTGACCCCCTAGAATAGTGTTACACACACACACACACACACACACACACACACACACACACAGCCTTTAGGCCAGGCATCCTAACCTTGTTCTCCTGCATGACTCTGTTGCATATCATTCTCTCTCTCCATCTCTTCTCTCCATCTCTTCTTCCTCTTTTATTACCCTTTTCTGACTCACATTCTCCTTCTTCATCTACCCTGCTCTCTCTCTCTCTCTCTCTCTCTCTCTCTCTCTTTTTCCATCTCACACTGCGTCCATGTTGCTCATCAGAGTATAAAGTGGAACATCAGGGCCGTTACTTAGCGATTGACCGCCTTCATTAAACCCGATGGATAGAGGCTAAAGCCTTCGCCCCACCACCCATTTCATCCTCTTCTGTTTTGCTTTCCCCATGTCTCCTATCTTTATTTGCTGCTCATCTCCGACAAATACACCCATTTGTGTGCCAGGCAACATGCTTCCAAAGCTCTTCAGCTCGCTATTGATTTTCCTCACCTCGCCTCTTTTTTTTGGTTTTATTTTTTCATCTGCATCAAACATTGATTGGATTTTTCCACATCTCTTTCTCTCTCGCTCTCTTCTTATTTATGGTCTGCATCGAGCATTTATTGCTCATTTGTGCACATTGTTCTCTATGATATCACTCTTTTTTCTGGCTCTCTCCATTTCCAGGCTGTTTTTCTGAGTTTATGAGCACTGTGGGTGGAGGTCTACAGAGTATAGACGCCGCTCTCTGTCTGTCTGTCTGTCTGTCTGTCTGTCTGTCTGTCTGTCTGTCTGCATGTGAGTGTGCTTGGGAAAAGACATGCTTTTAACTTTGTGGCTATCTTTCACAAAATGAAAAAAAAAAAAAAAAATTAAAATGTAGAATTAAAACTTTAAAACTTTAAATATACTTGACATGTTCTTTTTGTAAGTTTTTGATATGTGGGCAGTGTTCTGAGGCAGATGGCTCATTTATCTGTGATACCTGCCATCCATCCACAGCAGCTGATTCCAGTGATCGACACCACTCGTCTAGTTCAGTGTTAGTCAGTGAAGTCAGCTGGAGAACTAAACCTACAGGCAGTAATCTGCTTTAGTGATATGAACATCCGTCAGAGGCTGAGGATGTGAGTGTGACTGAGCCAAAGAAGCAGGTGTTTTAGGTAACGAGAATAAAGAGGAGGGCTGGCCATCTAACTGGAAAACCACAATCTGCACGTTTTATCTAGAGTGACCTTTCGTGTGCAAAGTAGCCTAACTACTGCTACTTACCTACCCTATACTAGCCTACAGCTGACTGGGTAAGGTACGGGCATGCTAAGAACCCGGTCTCACGAGAAGGTGTATGAATAGCATGACACGACTCAAACGTCTGCGAGTAGGTTTAGACAAGAAAACCACTTAGTTAGGGTAAGGGAAAACGTCATGGTTGGGCTTCAAATAAGTTAGTAAACTAAGTAAAACACGTACGGAAACAACTACGGAAAACACGTCAAAAAGGTCAACAAAAACGTGACAAGGTCACGTGACTATCGTCACTAACTTAACTTACAAAACAAAACATCGGTCAACAACGGTTTGGACCACGGTCTCCTGGTTAAAAGTCCGTTGTCTGTTGGACCTGTCCACCTCGCCACCTGCCCGCTATAAGTTTCTTTCTTGCTTTTTAGTCTACGTCGTTAGTTCTTTCCGTAGCATTTATACACGGGTATGTTTACATTGCAGTCAAGTACAGTGCTTGGTCAGTGCCCATCGGCCTCTGGTACCAACTCACCGAGGCACCGTTTAGCGTCTGTGTGAGATGCACCGGACCAGTGTAAACCCACCTGTGTCATAGTTAGGCGCTCAGAGCAGCAGACGTGGTATAAAGACAGAAAGAGTTTGCTTTCGGTGGAACCAACGCGGGACTTTTACCCAGGAGGCCGCTGTTCATGTCCCATGTGAAACTAAAAGCCATTGATGACATTTGGTCACGTCAGTTGTTAGTCAAGTTAACATCAACCACAGGCCTCTCCTAACCTTAACTAAATCATTTTTTTGCCTAAACCTAAACTTCCTGTGAAGACTGAATGTTTATTTTGAAAAGACACTGCCTATAACGAGCGTATATTGACACGCCGTCCCTGACACATCCAAAAATAAAAACGCTAGACATAGGGCATCATAGATTGAAGTGTTGGGCCACTGACCAAGCCGTCGGTATTTGGTGAGTTGGCAGTGAGAGTGTGTTGGTAACACACACCCAGGTTCCCTGATGAATTAAACAATAGACTCTAGAGGACAGAGACTTATCAGCCGGTACCTTGTCCATTGCTTCAATATATTAGCAGACTTTATCATGCATCATCGCTTCTTTACAGTTTAATGTTCCTACCTTAAGACCTGCTTCTTTGGCTTAACCAACTGATGTTGAACTTAACCAGTGAGATTATTTCTACACTCTGCCTCTGATAAATATAGATAAAGAAACCGTTTAGATAAAACAAGAGTTATGGATGTAACTAGGGTTCTATGAATTCTTCATGACCGCCAGACAGCTGTGCTTTAACATGGTTACCTCCGCCTCGCATATGTGTAGGTTGAGTCGTTATACCAACAAAGTTACCTGTGACCATGCGATGATGTAGGGTGCCCTCCCCACTATAAAACCCTAACACCACAGACAACTCTGGTGGTCATCCAGAATTCATAGAACCATAGTTACATTCGTAACTCTCATTCCATTTCATTCTTCCTGACCGCCAGACGGCGGTGGCTTAGCATTCGATGACTTATACCAACAACGTCACGAAGAATGCTTACCGCACTAAGGAGTAGAGGCCGTTGATAGGACGGCTGTTGCCACAGCGTGCGGAGCAGCCACATTAACACAGTAATAGCAACCGAAGGTACATGAAGACTCCCAGGCCGCAGCAGCACAGATGTCTTGCAGAGAGATTCCTTTCAAGGCTGCCCAAGCCGTGGACACAATCCAAGTAACGTGACACTTCACATTACTAGGTGCAGGCAGGCCCGCTGACCTATAAGAGTGTAGAATCACATCAACAATCCAATTAGAAAGTCTCTGTTTTGATAGGGGGTCACCCTTCTCACAACCCCCATTATTGGCAGTGGCCTCCACATATGCCTTGAGTGCCCGAACCGGGCGCAGTAGCACCGACAGCTCCTCTGGCCCCTTAGATGAACCTGGTGGACTGAATGCTGCCAACTCAATGGCTTGGTTTAGGTGTGAGGGAGGCACCCTCTTTGGCATGAAGGATGGATTCTGTAGTAGAGTAACCCCTCAACCATCCGGGTACCAACGCAGGCACATCTCGCTCACTGATAGGGCGTGGAGTTCACCCACTCGCTTAGCTGATGTGATAGCAAGCAGAAATGCTGTCTTAGCAGACGACCGCCTCAGTTCTGCCTGTTCTAACGGTTCAAACGAGGACAGACACAAAACCCTTAACACTAATTTCAAGTCCCATGATGGCACTACAGTGACTGTTGATGGTCTAAGCCTCTGTGCGCCCTTCAAGAACTGACTAATCAGAAAGTACAACATCACTGTCTTGTTGTCCACCCTCATGTGCCCCGCTGAAACGGCAGCTGCATATACTTTCAAGGTTGATGCACATCTGCCACCATCCAACAATGACAGCAGAAAACGCAAAATGATGACCGCTGAGCAACTCTCCGGTACCTCACCAATTGTCTGGCACCACTGGGAGAAAAGATTCCACCAATTAGAGTAGAGTGACCCAGTGGAGGATCCAGTGCTAAAGCACCGCCGTCTGGCAGTCAGGAAGAATGAAACAGAACTATTCTTTAATGGCTCGTGGTTGACTTCCTGTCACCATGCACGCCATGCACATTTATCTGAGTGGTTTAACAGTGAGGGCCAATTTAAGCCACCTATTTGCCTCATTATAGAGTAGTTGCTGTAAACCTGTAATCTTTGATCTAAAATGAACAAATGATGAATGTATTCGCTGATCTGGTTTTGTCTCTGGGTAAATTGAATCTGGAGGCCAGATTGTGTCTTTGCCCCAACACGCCACAAAGTTCATACTTTTCTTTTTTTTCTTTCAACCATCACTTCATTTCTTTTCTCTTCCATTTCCTCCCTTTATTTTTATTAACCCGCCAAGCCAGACTGACAGACTCAACAGTTAACCCACTGACTCACTCTTTGCAAATAAACATCCTCACCAGCAACACATCCTGGTACTGGGCCAGTCAACCAGTCCAGTCATATCCCAGTTCACATCTGGAGTGCTAGTTGTCCTATTGATCTTAATGTTCCAGTGCTATCTCTCACCACTGCAATTTCTCTCCTCTAAGACAGATTGTGCAATTGAAAAGATCTAAACCTTGATGGAATGGATAAAGAAAGCTATACGTCTTTTTTTCTTAGACTTTTCTCTTCTTTCTTTTCTTTTTTTGTTGTTTGTCTCCTCTCTCCCCCCCTCTTTCTCATGCTTTCCGGCGGGGACGTGCGGCCCTTGGCCTTAGTGGTAATAGGTAGGGGACAAATAACAACGCCGTACATTCTAGTCATCCCAAGCGAAGGTGATTATGGCTATATAGACACAATATGTTTTCATCACAGTACAACCAACCATAAACACAACACAAACCCTGTTTCATTTTGGTTGTCCCTGCCCCCCCCCCCCTCCCCCCTCTTTTGTTTCTGGACTTTTCTCTGTATTTTACTATTTGCTTTTTGTCTTTCCTTTTCATCGCCATCTTACTGCATTTGTTTGCATGTCTGCTCCGCTTCGAGTGTCGCTGGCTGTGTTTGAAACTCCTCTCTGTGTTGCATCCACACGCAGACACACACACATACACACACACACACACACACACACACACACACACACACACACACACACACACAGTGAAACCATGCTGCGTTCATGCACAGTCAGTAGCCTGAGTATCAGGACAGGTAGCTAACGTTAGACTTTCTTAAGAAGGGAAATCCTGAAAATCAAAAAAGAGGATGAGAGCCATGAACTGAATTTGGATCTTTGTTGCTCTCTGTAAGATAACCAGCCAGCTGAAGTTCCATTACTTTAGCTAGTTACTGTAAGCATGGTTTCATTCTTACATGTATGACAATCATTCATTGAGTGAGTGATTTGACAAAAACAGAAACATATGGCGGATGACACAACAATGGATGATGGTGATTCCCTTTAAATAGACACACACACCTCCCTTACCCCTCCCTGAGAGATGACCGAAAGACCCAGACACACCAATCCGACATCAGAGAACTAGCGGCGACGGAGGCTGACCGTTGAGTCGCCTCACATCGCCTTTGTCTTGAAAGTAATTGATCATTCCATCGCAACATCAGCGCCCAGCAGCAGAGCTACATTTCCACCATTTTGGACTACCAGTAAAACGTTCGCCTACAAAGTGTCGTACAAAAGTAAAACTACATTCTTTCTATTTTATTGTTATATTCTACCAAAATGTCCTGTGTTGAACAATAAAATATTATAAATATAATAAGCATTTTCAGTCCAAAATGGCGGCAGCCATTGTTGTCAAAAAAACTGTTGTCAAAAAAATACAGTTTCATTTATTTGCTTCTAGACTCTTTGGTTTGTATTCGTCATTCAAAAAGGGAAACAGGAAGAGCGAGGAAGGCGGATTTACAAGCTATTGTTATGATACGTACATGAACCGTTTTCCCACCACTCTCACTCACCACTTAGCTTCATTCCAGATGTTCATGTCTCTGTGAAAATATCCCTGTGTTGGAACGATCAGATGAGATGGCTTGCTCACCGATGAGCTCCGCCGCTGATTCAACCTGCTGAATCGGCCGAAAAACCTCAGACACGCTCAGACTACAACCGCAAACACTAGACAGATGCTCACCGACGGCCGACCGTCAGCTTGGTGTGTCAGGATCTTTAGCTTCTCTGTCTTTGGTCATCATCCCTGATACTCTTTCTAATATGGTGTTTGCCATTGGGATTCATTGAAAATAATGTGAGATGCAACACACATACATTATATATTATCAATGACGAGGCCATATTTCAGGGGGTTGATTTCTAAAAGGTGTCCTTGAACATTTTATTTTGTGAAAGAGAGATACATCTGAAAAAAAATTATGTTTCAGCCATTGGAGGGTTGGTTGAAGCCAAACTCACACGTTTAGGTACCAATAATTAATTTACCGTTTTATAATAGTATCGTGGTTACAGACCATAACCCCCTGAAACATGTATCTCAACTGTGTAGATGTAATATTCCGTCATTTGTAAGATTTGGTTGTTTATGTGGTGGATTGAACCAAACTCAGTCAATCTACCCGACACCATCCTCCACTGATGGCTGATGCCACCTCCTTCAAATCACTCCTCAGACACAACTCGCTGCTCGCCATCACGCTTTCCTTTATGAACGTCCCTGGTATTCCCTGACTGTGACCATCAATTGCTGAACATCACATCATAATTCAGCCGTATGTTGCACTCACAACCATCTATTTTCTACCGGTATGTTCATGTAAAAGAAGTTGACTTACATTTGAAAATAAATATAATGACTTTGTCTGTATGATCATCAGGATGTTTGACCTTCATCAGCAATGCTGAACTATTTAAATACATACTGTACATATCCAACCGGACTGCATGTCACCAATACCTGAAAAAAGACTGGCTTTACTGTGAAGTCAAATCTAATATTTCCTATAACTGAAGTTATCATTATTATCATTATAGTGAAACTATTTCCTTTACTAGTGTTCGATATTTTAGTATGATCCAGGAGCTAAACTGGTTAATTGAACTGTATTTTATTCAGCAGTACAGACATGTGACAGCGATGCAACAATCAAAATGTTGACTTGAACAATGGAGACACAACAGGAGTCCATCAGCAGCAGACTGCTGTCACAGCTCTTTGTCAGGAATATGAGAAAACTTCACAGGAATACAATAACATGTATTGTCCTGAGGGAAATAGAGCTTTCAAGGCCCGGCACAAAGAAGTTTGCGAATCATGCACGACGGCGGACACTAGTGAAATCCTAAATGGAATAAATATAGATTATATTCATATGTTGCTTATATCAAAGCAGATGGAAGCAGAAATCTCTGGGTGCATTTGCATGGCATGTCATTACAATGCTGAACAGTTTACAGTTGCTTTTTAACAATTCGTACACTTTCTTTAAAGACCTGCTATAATAACAATAATAATAATTATAATAATAATAAATGTATTCATGAAGCAAAAAAAAGTTACAAAGTGCTTTACAAAGACATAAAAAGCAACAAAAATTAACAGGTAGTAATAATAAAAACAGAGTCGGCAGGTCGTTCCAGAGTCGTCCTGACTCCAAAGGCTCCGTCTCTTCTGGTGGTTTTTAGCCTTGACCTAGGAATAACTAATGTCCGGTTCAGACTACACAATATCAACCCGATTATAGTCCGACACGGCCGTCCTAGGGTGTAGACTCCGATCGGAACGATAAATGAGTGTCGTGTGAGACAATCGATCGTTTTATCTGGTGTGGTGTGTCATAGTAGGTCAGTGATATATTAAGGGGCCAACTCCAACCAGGCTTTAAAAGTAATCATTAAAATTTTAAAATCAATTCTAAAACATACAGGTAACCAAAATAGAGATGCTAAAAGTGATGTGATGTGGACTCAATTGGATTCTGTGAGTCGTCTCGCTGCAGCATTTTGAACTAGTTGAAGTTGGAGAGGTTGTTTTGGGTGAGCCAGGTTATGTTGGGTGCAACAGGTTGTGTTGGGTGAAACTGGTTGTGTTGGGTGAAACAAGTTGTTTTGGGTGAGACTGGTTGTGTTGGGTGAGACAGGTTGTGTTGGGTGAGATATGTTGTGTTGGGTGAGACTGGTTGTGTTGGGTGAGACAGGTTGTGTTGGGTTAGACAGGTTGTGTTGGGTGAGACAGGTTGTGTTGGGTGAGACTGGTTGTGTTGGGTGAGACAGGTTGTGTTGGGTGAGACTGGTTGTGTTGGGTGAGACTGGTTGTGTTGGGTGAGACAGGTTGTGTTGGGTGAGACTGGTTGTGTTGGGTGAGACTGGTTGTGTTGGGTGAGACTGGTTGTGTTGGGTGAGAGTTTTAGCTTGGTAGGAGATATAAAGGATGTAATATTTGAGATATCCTGAAGATGCAGAGAACAGGATTAAATGACAGACTTCACCGGTTGGTCAAAGTTCAGTTTGTTATCAAAGTTAAGACCGACAGTAGAGTTGTGCTCTGGGTTCTGATGCAGCAGGACAGAGAACCTCAGTGAGGGAAGACGTTCTCTCTAGAGGAGTCTGGACTGATGATGATGACTTCACATGTATCAGTTTATCTGAAGAACATGTGAAAGCCAGTTTTTAACATCACTAAGACAGGATGCTACTTTGACCAGTTGTGTTGTCAAAGGATGATAAATGCAAACACAATCACACTTCTGCATGTATATATATATATATATATATACTGTATATGTGTGTAGTACATATTTACTAGCTAGGTAACCCATGATGCTGTCTAAACCCAGCAGGACTGTGACTGTCTGTCCAGCTCAGTCTCACAGCAGCTCGTCAAATAGTCCCTAAATTGAATCAGTCTGATTGGTGTTCATAGACACAAATTTCCTCTTTTTTTTCTTGACGCTCAGCACAACTTTCAACGTATTTTTCGTGCGTTTTCCTACGAATGTCCAGCAACACGGGTGCACGTGTCACTGAAGAACAGAAGTTACAAATGAATCAGCGTTGACTTCTGGCCTCACACGGGGCACCAACAGCGGTCTCCAGGTGAAAGTCTGCTGTCTTTAGACCCACACATCCACCCCGACCTCCTCCCTACACGCCATTCACCGCTCTCTATACTTCCTGGTTCACTATGACGTGGATTACATACAAATTGATTTCCTGCTGACTATCACAAAAAAAGTGAAATTTGTTTTTACGTACACGAATCAACACATTAAATATGTGAGTGACTGGGCTGTCTGGGCTGAAACGGACTCACATTAAACAGTGAAACCAGAATGTGGAATAGTTGGAGCTTGTTTGTCTCTCAGCTGCCTGTCAGCTGCTTCCTCCTAATCTAACACTAGGAAGTGTTAAATGGGCACTAACCTTAAAAAGATAGCTGTAGCTGTATACAGTAATACATCCAGTATCTGTTGACGGCCCTTTTGGAACAGATTGATGTGAATGTGGAGGGAACACAGCCCTGGTTATCGCTCCCTCTCCCTGTGCAGCACCAGCCAGGTGGCAGAAGTCCCTCTTGGTTCATCTGTTCTGCTTCAGTCCTTCACAAATGTATATTTCAACTGTTACGCAATCAAAAGTAATGAGTCTGTTTAACACAGATATGTAAGGCTGAGTTTACACCTCCATTACACTTTCCTTTTACACCAGACATAAATGTGATCTTCTTCTCATCAGTCTGAACAGAAAAAGTCTTCATTAAAACCACTGCTCTTCATGTTGATGTTAATTTATGACTCAATAAGTCGTACAGAATCCATCTGTCGGTACGTCCAACCGTCCTGTTCTCCTGGATGGGATATCTCAGGAACGACTTGAGGGAATTTCTTCTAATTTGGCACAATCGTCCACTTGGACTCAAGAATGAACTGATTCGATTTTGGTGGTCAAAGGTTAAACGTCAAGGACACATTTTTGGCCACAACTCAAGGATTCATACGGTAATTATGACAATTAGAAACTAGGGCCGTCAAAGTTAACGTGATAATCACACGTTAACGCTAATTTGTTTTAACTCCACCAATTTCTTTAAAGCATTAATGCAACTTACGATTTTTAGGTTGTAGCGGCTCAGTTTTAAAGCTAAAGTGAAGATTCTGGTATCATAGTAAACAATAGAACCTGATGAATCCATCAGTACCAACCATGTCAGACTACTACTACTACTACTACTACTACTACTACTACTACTACTACTACTACTACTACTACTACTACTACTGGTATCATAGTAAACTATAGAACCACCTGATGAATCCATCGGTACCAACCAGGTCATACTAGCTGGTCACAAAGGAGGTTAAATAACGCTCCAAACTTACTCTAAATGTTGTCGAGGAAAAACTGTCATGTCCATTTCCAAAGGGGTCCTTTGACCTCTGACCTCCAGATCAGTGAATGTAAATGGGTTCTATGGGTACCCACGAGTCTCCCCTTTACAGATATGCCCACTTTATGATAATCACATGCAGTTTGGGGAAAGTCATAGTCAAGTCAGTACACTGACACACTGACAGCTGTTGTTGCCTGTTGGGCTGCAGTTTGCCATGTTATGATTGGAGCATATTGTTTTATGCTAAATGCAGTACCTGTGAGGGTTTCTGGACAATATCTGTCATTGTTTTGTGTTGTTCATTGATTTACAATAATATATATATACATATATTTGAATAAAGCAGCATATTTGTCCACTCCCATGTTGATAAGGGGATTAAATACTTGACAAATCTCCCTTTAAGGTACATTTAGAACAGATACAAAATGTGTGATTAATTTGTGATTAATAGTGATTAAATATTTTAATTAATTGACAGCCCTAATAAAAACACATCTAATATGATAAAATGATGAAGTGAAGACATTTTGGACAGACATGGATGTAAACTGACTTGACCAGTTAGCGGAGGAAAACAACCACCAGGTGGTAACTCTAGTTCTAAAATGGTTTTGATTGGTCGTGGTTGATGGCGTCAGAGGAGCAGCAGGAGGTGTATATTGATATGTTGTCCCTGTCTGTTGTCCCTCTCTGTTGTCCCTGTCTGTTGTCCCTGTCTGTTGTCCCTCTCTGTTGTCCCTCTCTGTTGTCCCTGTCTGTTGTCCCTGTCTGTTGTCCCTGTCTGTATGCGCTGCAGGTCTTTATGTTGTGTAGCTCATCATAGGCTGGTTTTACCATCAGTCATCAGCTCCATTAGAGCTGCTGCTGGAACGGACTGTGGTGCCGTACTGCAATACTGATGCAACATGTGGCTCGCTATGTGTGTGTGTGTGTGCGTGTGTGTGTGTGTGTGTGTGTGTGTGTGTGTGTGTGTGTGTGTGTGCGCGTGCGTGTGTGTGTGTGTGTGTGTGTGTGTGTGTGTGTGTATGTGTGTGTGACTGAACTGCTAAAGTGAAACATTGAAGGAATCACGTGTGCATTATCTTCACCATTGACCTCCACTACCTCCTCTCCTTTGACGTCGTCGCTGTTCTTCCTGCTCGCGGTGCTGCCCGCTCGCCGTGCCTCCTGTTCCCCGTGCCGCCCGCTCGCCGTGCCTCCCGCTCGCTGTGCATCCTGTTCCCCGTGCCTCCCGCTCGCCGTGCCTCCCGCTCGCCATGCCGCCCACTCGCCGCTCACTGACTCAGTTTGCTCTCTGAATTTGCAACAGATTGAGTCAGACTGTTAAAACCAAAACAAGCTCCTCGGGGGTGTTTGTAGGTGAATATCTGGAGATGATGTGACATTTTAAGGGCACAAAGCAGCCAGCAGTGGATGAAATGCTGCTGATGATGTACTGGCAGTGTGCAGGGTTCGTGGAGGAGGAGAGAAAGTGAGAGACAGACAGAGGAAAAGAAGAGAAACCCCAGAGAGGAGAGGATCAGAGAGACAGAGAGTGACAGGAAGTGACTTGAAGAAAGTCAGAGCTCCGGCTCAAGGATTGGCAGCATTTTGTGTGCAGACAGGTGTACCTGCCTCGCTTGCCGCCACACTCAACTCACGGCGAACCGTTGTCTTATGCTAAGTTCGCCCTTCCAGGGTGGGAGGGAGGGAGGGAGGGAGGGAGAGAGGGAGGTAGAGACCGAGGAAGAGGGTGGGAAGGAGGGAGAGAGGGAGGGAGGGAGGGAGAGACCGAGGAAGAGAGGGAGGGAGGGAAGGAGGGAGGGAGAGACCGAGGAAGAGGGTTGGAGGGAGGGAGAGAGGTAGGTAGAGACCGAGGGAGGGAGGGAGGGAGGGAGGGAGGGAAGGAGAGAGGGAGGTAGAGACCGAGGAAGAAAGGAAGGGAGGGATGGAGGGAGGGAGGGAGAGACCGAGGAAGAGAGGTAGAGAGAGGGAGGGAGGGAGAGAGGGAGGGAGAGACCGAGGAAGAGGGTGGGAGGGAGGGAGAGAGGGAGGTAGAGACCGAGGAAGAGAGGGAGGGAGGGAAGGAGGGAGGGAGAGACCGAGGAAGAGGGTTGGAGGGAGGGAGAGAGGTAGGTAGAGACCGAGGAAGAGAGGGAGGGAGGGAGGGAGAGACCGAGGAAGAGAGGTAGAGAGGGAGGGAGGGAGAGAGGGAGGGAGAGACCGAGGAAGAGGGTGGGAGGGAGGGAGAGAGGGAGGTAGAGACCGAGGAAGAGAGGGAGGGAGGGAAGGAGGGAGGGAGAGACCGAGGAAGAGGGTTGGAGGGAGGGAGAGAGGTAGGTAGAGACCGAGGAAGAGAGGGAGGGAGGGAGGGAGAGACCGAGGAAGAGAGGTAGAGAGGGAGGGAGGGAGAGAGGGAGGGAGAGACCGAGGAAGAGGGTGGGAGGGAGGGAGAGAGGGAGGTAGAGACCGAGGAAGAGAGGGAGGGAGGGAAGGAGGGAGGGAGAGACCGAGGAAGAGGGTTGGAGGGAGGGAGAGAGGTAGGTAGAGACCGAGGAAGAGAGGGAGGGAGGGAGGGAGGGAGAGAGGGAGGTAGAGACCGAGGAAGAGAGGAAGGGAGGGATGGAGGGAGGGAGGGAGAGACCGAGGAAGAGAGGTAGAGAGAGGGAGGGAGGGAGAGAGGGAGGTAGAGACCGAGGAAGAGAGGTAGCGGGAGGGAAGGAGGGACGGAGGGAGAGAGGGAGATAGAGACCGAGGAAGAGAGGTAGAGACCGAGGAAGAGAGGTAGAGAGAGGGACGTAGAAAGGGAGGGTGGGAGGGAGTTAGAGAGGGAGGGAGGGAGGGAGGAAGTAAAGGGACTGTTTGTAACTTCTTCCAGGTATAAATCACTGCGGGTCGGTGTCTCATGGTCTCTCGTGTGTCTCCGCTGTTCAGACTCAGACTCCAACACAAACTACAGTGAAACACCAAAACCTCTTGGTTGTATCTAGTGCAGCCCGTCTGTTAAACAGTGTTGGCCGCGGTCGGAGGACGCGGAGGAGACCGTAGCTTTGGTCTCCAGGACCGGAGTCTCTGCTGTACTCTGCTCCTCTGCCTGCCTTCACTCACACAACGCGCTTGTTCTCTCTCTGTCTCTCCACCTCTCACGTGCATGCTGCTCACTCCACACTGCAGAAGAGTTAGTTTAGCTCTGAGAATATCTAGTGAATGTTCAGTGGACGTTTGTGCAGAAATAACTGCTGCAGCTCCTCCAGACCAACAGAGGTTTCCCGTGTCTTGTGAAGTTACGGGGCTCCGCAGAGAGAAACGTTATCGTCTCCAACCAAAACTCCGGTGTCTCCCCTGTTCCCTCCGACCACGGTCGGGAGGCTGAGGCAGGAAAAGCCAACACTAGGATCAGCATTGATTCATGGAGAGACCTTCGTCTGGTCAGCTAACATTACTGCCAAGCAGCTGAAATATAGAGTGATGTTGTGCTTTTAGCTGACGTGTGTCTCCTCACTGTTTTGACCGATGCTCGTTCATGTCTATGTAGAGCGACGCTGACTTTAGTTGACTTAACGGACACAGGTGAAGCTGTTAACAAGACATTTCTGATTCTTACAAACAGTCCCTTTAGAATAGTTAATCAGGATTAATAATCAATCATAAAGTGGGCATGTCTGTAAAGGGGAGACTCGTGGGTACCCATAGAACCCATTTACATTCACATATCTGGAGGTCAGAGGTCAAGGGACTCCTCTGAATGAGTTTGGAGCATATCATAATGGAACTCAATGGGACCTCCGTATGTTTTGTTATTACCTCCAATAATTGTGACTGCTACCTCTCAGAAAACATTTCAAAATAAAAGCTCCACAGCTATCACATTTAATGGATTTATGAGAAGCTGTTACTCTGAAGTCTAAAGAGCGAGCTGTACGTATACATTAACAGACATTTGACTTCACATAGTCGTGTATGCTGAATATATTCTGCATTCTTATTGGCCTTTATGGAGAAAGAGATGAGTTCCACTGAGATCATTTACTTTTGAATATTAATCTACTTTTCTGATAACAGCTCCAGCTCTTGCTGTGTGTTTATTGAAGAATGAGTTCCAGGTTGTTGTTATCGTCTCGAGGCCTGACCGTACCCCCCTACCAACCGTACCCCCCCTACCGGCCTTCTGCTTCGTGGCCGTCACTTTACAGCAGCTCTATCCCAGCATGCATCACTTCACTCTGGCCTTTGGCTTCGTTACCTTGTCACAGACAAGTTCCCTTCGAGGGCCAATCAAGAGCTCAGTTTGAACATGACGTGTTTGTGTATCCCTGTAATTGATTTGGTCATCATTTGAGATGTTGCATTGCATTCTGGGATTGTTCTCAGTAAATGGGTACAGCGGGATATAGAAGCTGTCATGTAGCTGTCAACAGATGTGCATCGGAGAGAGAATGGATAATAAATATAGTAGAATACACACACACACACACACACACACACACACACATACAGTCTGTACAAGCGTTTCACACTCTCAGTGTTTTCTATAAAAACGTTGATCCAGGATGAAGAACAGAGTTTACTTCTTAAAAACATCATGTATGAATTTAATGAATAAATGGAGCCAGAAAGGCTCATCAGGTGTTATTGACAGAGTATTCAGTAAACACAACTTCTTTCAACTGTGTATATTATAGTGTTGTATTATATATATATATATAATATGAGCAATGAGCATTTTTATCTCTTTGTCTCTACACCGGCGACTAGGGAGGACGGGACCTGCCAAAATCCAAAATGAATAAATAAATAAAGAAATTACTTGATAAAGAAATGAATAAATAAATCATTAAATGGACCAAAATAATATTAAAAATAAATGTAGGCATTAAATAATTGATAACATTTGACATAAATTTTATATTTCTGTTTTACTTTGCTTCTTATTTTATTTACCTTTGGAATAATTCCCCATCTATTTAATCTTCTATTTAATTTCCCCTTTTATTTATTTATCTATTTATTTATTTGTGCATTTATTTAAAAATGACTTTTACATTTATTTATTCATTGTTAAAATATATTTATTAATTAATTTATGAATTTATTTATGATTAATTAATTAATTAAATAATTAATTTATTCATTTATTAATTGATTAATTAATTTATTTATGCATGCATTACCCTCTGATTTATTTCCCCAAATTTATTTAACTCTATTCTTTTCTATATATATTTATTTGCACATTTCTGCCTCAATTTGCAAATGAGGGGGTACATAGCCCTTTTAATGATATTTATATATATAATGATATAAATACATTTAAAGTTCATATAAAAAAATAAATAAAAGGGGAAATGAAATAGAAGAGTGGATAGATAGAGGAATTAATAGAAAAATAAATAAAAAATAGAAGTTATGTCACATTTTATCAATTAATTAATGCCTAAATTTTTTTGTAATATTATTTTGGTATATTTAATATTTATTTATCATTTATTTATTCATTCATTTTTGATTTTGGCAGGTTCTGTCCTCCATAGGGGACAGCTGTGGCCGGACGCATTGTGTTTTCAGGGTGTCCGTCCCTCCATTCGTCTGTATGTCTCTCCGATCTGTTCTTGTGAACGTGATATCTCAGGAACACCTGGAGGGAGCTGTATCACATCTGGCACAGACGTTCACTGGGATCTGAGGATGAACTGGTTAGAATTTGGTTGTCTAAGGTCAAAGGTCACTGTGACCTCACTAAACACGTTTTTGGCCATAACTCAAGAATTAAAATGTTAATTATGACAATAACACGAAGTGATGAAGAGATGAAGAGATGAAGTGATGAAGAGATAAAGAGATGAAGTGATGAAGAGATGAAGTGATGAAGAGATGAAGTGATGAAGAGATGAAGAGATGAAGTGATGAAGAGATGAAGTGATGAAGTGATGAAGATATGAAGAGATGAAATGAGATGAAGAGATGAAGTGATGAAGAGATTAAGATATGAAGATATGAAGAGATGAAATGATGAGATGAAGAGATGAAGTGATGAAGAGATGAAGAGATGAAGTGATGAAGAGATGAAGAGATGAGATGAAGAGATGAAGTGATGAAGAGATGAAGAGATGAAGTGATGAAGAGATAAAGAGATGAAGTGATGAAGAGATGAAGTGATGAAGAGATGAAGAGATGAAGAGATGAAGTGATGAAGAGATGAAGAGATGAAGAGATGAAGATATGACGAGATGAAATGATGAGGAGATGAAGTGATGAAGAGATGAAGTGATGAAGAGATGAAGTGATGAAGAAATGAAGTGATGAAGAGATGAAGTGATGAAGATATGACGAGATGAAATGATGAGGAGATGAAGTGATGAAGAGATGAAGTGATGAAGAGATGAAGTGATGAAGAGATGAGGTGATGAGGTGATGAGGAAATGAAGAGATGAGGAGATGAAGTGATGAAGAGATGAAGTGATGAAGAGATGAAGAGATGAAGTGATGTAGAGATGAAGTGATGAGGAGATGAAGTGATGAAGTGATGAAGAGATGAGGTGATGAAGAGATGAAGTGATGAAGTGATGAAGAGATGAGGTGATGAGGAGATGAGGAGATGAAGTGATGAAGAGATGAAGTGATGAAGAGATGCAGTGATGAAGAGATGAAGAGATGAAGTGATGAGGAGATGAAGTGGTGAAGAGATGAAGAGATGAAGAGATGAAGTGATGAGGAGGTGAGGAGATGAAGTGATGAAGAGATGAAGTGATGAAGTGATGAAGAGATGAAGAGATGAAGAGATGAGGAGATGAAGAGATGAAGTGATGAAGAGATGAAGAGATGAAGTGATGAACAGATGAAGTGATGAAGAGATGAAGAGATGAAGAGATGAAGTGATGTCCAGATGAAGTGATGAACAGATGAAGAGATGAAGTGATGAACAGATGAAGAGATGAAGTGATGAACAGATGAAGTGATGACATGTTGGACAGACGTGGAGAAAGACGACCACTAGGAGCTGATTCGAGTTTTCTTCTTTTTTTAGTCAACATTTTTATTTAGTGGATAGATCATACCGTCAATATCATACTCACACTTACACACACACACACACACACACACGTACACACATACACACATACACACACAACCCCCCCCCCCCCCAGATGATGAACTGTTTAAGTGGTTTTACTTCTTAAAAGCTCCAAAGCTCTCAGTAAACCTGCTGACCTTAACATGGCAACATTAATGGAAACTCTGTGTGTGTGTGTGTGTGTGTGTGTGTGTGTGTGTGTGTGTGTGTGTGTGTGTGTGTGTGTGTGTGTGTGTGACAGTAAACAATAGACAATGCTAATGGTTGCCTCTCTAAGTTATGGAGACTAAAGATAATGTTAATCCATCACCAGCATCTGAACACACACACACACACACACACACACACACACACACGTATACACACACACACGCACAGAGCGCTGCAGCAGCATAGTTCAGATTAGTAATCCTGTTAAACACACTCAACCATGCTAACGCTAATCCACGGAGGATGCACAACGCAGCTGCTGACAAACAATAGCTGAAAACTAAACCTGCACATCAACCCTGATACGACACAACCACACACACACACACACACACACACACACAGTAAGCAGCCCATTTGCACGAAAAGGCTTATAAATGTCAAGATAATGTATAAAGCGTTTAGCGTGCAATAAAACCGCCTTTCTTGATTTCCACGTGTCTTGTGTACGCCATGTATCCTGAACTGACTGTGATGTAAACACATCCACGTATAAATGCTACAGTAAGAGTTAGTGACGTAGAATAAGAAGAGAGAAAGACCACTGATGGTGGAGGGTCCAACAAACACAGGACTTTAACCAGGAGACCGTTGGTGATCCCTGTTTGGTTTTGTACGTTACGTTAGTTTTTTGTTGATGTTTGTGACGTGTTTTCCGTAGTTGTTTACGTGTTTTACTTAGTTTACTTCCTTATTTTAAGCCCAACCATGATGTTTTCCCTTACCTTAACTAAGTGGCTAAAAAGCGTTGTCATGACATGCAGAATGTCGGCGTAACGTTGTGCTATTTATACGCCTTCCTGTGAGACCGGGGTTGGCGTAACACAGATGCAACTTGAAGATGTCTACTGTGCATACAGACGTCAAACGTATACGTACATTTTTTCACGCACTGATGCACACACACACACACACACACACACACACACACACACACACACATACAGTAAATATACTTAACTAACTTTACTTCATTATTTTTCTTTCCATTGAAATGCATCTTACACAATAGACATATAATAAGAAGAAGAGAGTCGGTCAGTGGACAGAATGAAGGAAAAACATTCACTTGTACATATACACACACACAAACACACACACACTCACACATACATAAGCTGCACCCACGCTCAACTAGCGATCTGTACGGTGACATGCACACACACACACACACAGAGAAAGAGAGGCAGTGTTTAATATGCCATTCATGGCGCTGCAGTGCGTTGGAGAATCAATCTCCTCTCCATTTGGATGAGATTATGTTTTTAATATCTCAGGTTTTACCCATAATTCCTCCCTGATAATTGTATCATGCGCTCCAAGTAGGCGGAATGAGAAGAGGAAAGGTGCAGAGAAATGTATAAATGAAGAGGATATTACACCAGAGCTCAGATACCCACTCACACAGCTTGTTGTGTGCCTTCAGAAACACAAGAAATTCTGGGAATTAATGCCAATATCATCAGCAGGCCAACGTTGTCACAGTTAATAATATATATTATATAATAATAATAATAATATTAAAAAACACTGAGGGAGTCTTAATCTTCTGCTCCTCTGTAGGACCAGATTAGTATGTTCAACCCAAGTAGAGGCTGAAGCTCTGCCGATCAGACCACAGGCACAGTTTGCTGTCTTTTTTTTATTGTTGCTACGCAACCACTGAATGAGTACTAACGTTAGTTTAACATGAACTGTACGCTAACTAATTGTCAACATTACAGTTTAAATGAATGAAAACAACTTAACAGGAATCTCAAGTAGCATTCATTTGTCTCGTGTTGCGTCCTAACTTCCACTGACACGTTATTTAGTAGCTAAAACACTGTGTGAGATATTTTAGTATGAAACCAATTGTATGTGAATTACATACTATTTCTGGTGAAATATTACAGTGTGCAACGCTGGACACTACGATAGCATCAACATCCCACAATGCAATGCTGTGACAACGTTCATAACGGAAGTTGACAGACAGCTCTGTAACAACAGTAACACTTTAACTTATCTGTTTACTGTTTGATCTCTCTTTGCTAGGTGGAATATACTCTATGTTTGAAGTCAGTTCAGACTTTTATTCTCACACACCGTTGTTTTGGTCACATGAGGTTGGTGCGGGTTACCATGGTTACACGTCTCCAACCGGCAAGGAGGATCTCAGGAAGTGACGACATAAATTACTTCTCAGTGCGTCAGAAAAGATCCAACCTACACTTTATTCACACAGAAGGATGTTGAACGATAGTACGTAGTGCAGAGTATGAGATTACGCTGTTTTCTGTTCACATCATGGTGACTACGGTTGCTAAAGTCATATCCGTAGCTCCGGGTATCAATGGGACAAACGCTAATGATGTCTGCTCTTTTCCGCTCTGAGTTGATTTCTTTTCTACCACTGTGAGGCGTTCAGGGTGCTGCTGTAAAACCTGGAGGCACACAGACCGGAACAACATGAGGCTCTCGGCAGCGTAAAGCAGCGCTCTCATTAAAAACACCGTTCACCATCCAACACTGACAATACTGTATAATATACTTTATTTAAATAATCCAGGACATACATTACACCATGCTCACTGCTGAGGGATAATAATACAACAAAAGGAACTAGAAGTGCACTCGGAGACCGCAGACGTCCGCCAAGGCAGGTTCATGTACATCTGAACTTCAGTTACAGCACTTCTGGACTTATTTTAACCCAAACCACCATCTTTTGATGAACCTGAGAAAGTGTATTTTGAAAAGACTGTATGCATGTAATGAGGGTAACTTGTCACGTGTTGCTGGACATTCATCATACCACCCGTTGTATGTTGACTAGAACTACATTTAATGTTCTGCTTTTCTAAGAGGAAACCTTTCTGTGGGTAGAATAATGCTGTTTTGTTAACCTCGGTGAGCATGCATCGTATGGCATTGAGTGAGTGTGTGTGCAGTAGCTGTGCTGCAGTATTCCCCCGGTAGGACGGCCTATCACTGTGAAGGCCGAGTGGTTGTGAGTCTGGCGTCTGCAGAGACAGTCGGAGCAGTTATACCTCTCAGATCGATAGTCGGGTCTTTCTCCTGGGGGTTTTTTACAGGAAAAATAAAGAAGTTAAGAGCATTACCAAGCGGGCCGACCCTACTCCCCTCTCTGTTCAGCTCTACCTGATGAGCCGTCCAGCGTGTTCAGCACAAAGAAACAGCTGGAAGTGGACACGAGACAACGGAGGATCTGTAGTTGAATATTCCCTACGCTGATTTATTTTAAAAAGACATTCTCCCTCATCATAATGTTTCTGGTAAGCCCATATATGGTTTCCATGGCAACGCTGTCCATTATAAGATGAGTGTTATTATAAGATAAGACCTTTTCATCTTGTGATGCATAAAGAGTAATGATCTAAATGATGGAGATGGTTGATCACTGGAGAAATGAAACATGTCTGAATACATCAACAATACCATTATATGACCGCTAAACACACGTTCATTCAAAAGATTCAATTCAAACTACTCCACATGCTTTTACTAAAAACATGTCAAACATAATGGAAGAAAGCACATAATTAGAGTAATTAGAGTAATTAGATCTATATCTTTTAGGGCTGTCATCGATTAAAATATTTAATCACGATTAATCTCAAATGAATCAATCTTTTTTGTATCTGTTCTAAATGAACCTTAAAGGGAGATTTGTCAAGTATTTAATCCTCTTATCAACATGGGAGTGGACAAATATGCTGCTTTATGCAAATGTATGTATATATTTATTATTGTAAATCAATGAACAACACAAAACAATGACAGATATTGTCCAGAAACCCTCACAGGTACTGCATTTAGCATAAAACAATATGCTCCAATCATAACATGGCAAACTGCAGCCCAACAGGCAACAACAGCTGTCAGTGTGTCAGTGTGCTGACTTGACTATGACTTTCCCCAAACTGCATGTCATTATCATAAAGTGGGCATGTCTGTAAAGGGGAGACTCGTAGGTATCCATAGAACCCATTAACATTCACATATCTGGAGGTCAGAGGTCAAAGGACCCCTTTGGAAATGGACATGACAGTTTTTCCTCGACAACATTTAGAGTAAGTTTGGAGCGTTATTTAACCTCCTTCATGACCAGCTATAGAAGTCAGTGGCGTTAAAACGATATCGCGTTACCACGTTATTATCGCGTTAACTTCCTGCAGCTTTACTAAAAGCATTTCAAATATAATACATGACAGGTTCTAACTTGATCTCTATTTTGAGATATAAACTGCTGTCACTGTGTTTTACATTAAGAGCTCTGTGTGGTTCTGGTTCTGGTTCTGGATACTGAACTTTAGTTGGTGTCCTGGGACCATTTTGAGACGTGAGAGCAACATCCTGCGAGACATTTCCGTTGTGAAACAAGATGAGGACGTTCACCTGGCCAGACATAATGTTTAGGTACGAGGTCCTCTACTCTTTCAGGGACCTGAGATGTGCCAAGAAAATAATCCCCTCACCAGCTGCCAGCCGCTGGCAAGACAGCTAGATGGATCCATAAATTGTAGATACTTATGAGCCACCTGTTAGCTGACACTGACAATACAATAATGAACGAGGCCGCGCTGTCCTCCATATTGTGTTTGCACCAGTTGTCAATCAATCCCATTTTGCTTCGTCTCAACCTTTACCCTCTTGTGATGGACGCAGTTGCATTGGATCGGCGGTCAGAGCGCCGTCACAGCCGGCCCAATTAGCCGAGCGGCTCCTGAGCCGGCCAATGGCGGTGTTAAATGGAGCCGAACCCGTCGGCAGATGGGTCCTCTACTGTTACATCGTGAACTGCTGAACCCAATCAGCACGTGGGCCGCTGAAGTGTGAACAAATGGGGTCATGCTGTAATGTGTCAGGTGATACATACTGTGGATCACTCAGGGGGAAATGGAGGTTTAATACACCTGAGGGGTGATTATCAGGGCAGACTGAGGAGACGTGTGTCAGCGGGTCTCCTGCATGATCGCTCAGACCAGCTGAAACTCACACCTCTGCTGATTACAGGGCCACATATCACAAAGTGTCCTTCATAGTTCATCAAAACACAGCAGGCCGCTCACTCCTCACGGCTGATTGTCTGAAAACCAGTCGGTTAAATAAATCGCTGGGGTTCAAATATGCATGTTTTACAGCTCTTGTAGTAATTGTCCAACATCCTTCAGGGGTAAAGGTCATGTGACATGTTCAGTTTGTGTTGGCAGCATTGTATGCTGAAATGTACCATGACATATTTCATTATGGCTGTTGTCATATTTGATGACATCATCACCCTAACAAAGGAAAGAACTAGATGTGTGTTATATAAATGTAATGTACGGTGCTGTCAGATCGCTGCTGGACCGCCCAGTTAATGCGGCCACAGCATCTCTTTGTGTGCAGCGAGCAGGAGAGCAATCGTTCTTTGGACCTCCGTGAAAATGTAGTTTTGAAAGGCTATACGCCAAAAAAATGGATTGAATCAGAATATTTTGTAAAATAAAAACATGTTTAAAAATGTTGGAAATGATTACATCTATCATTTTTTCAATAAGTGTTGACATTTGGACTTCACAACACCCTGGACTTATTAGAAATGTTTGGATCACATAGTCAGAAACAATCCTCCACAGCCAGACCCGCGGAATCGGATTCTACTAATAGTAGAATACTAATTCTACTGAGATGTACTGTCCTTTACGGTCATGTTCTCTGTAGTATATACTGTATACCATAATCCATTCATGAAATATTTAATTACTGTTTTAAAGTGTCAACCCTTAAGATTTCAGTCGTGGTTGATGTGAGGTCTCTGAATACTGGAGGCAGCAAAAGAAACTATTGTCATTTTAATAAAGAATAATGAGGCAATAATTAGCCTTTTCCTATCATCTGATTTTATGCTGCAGGCGACATCAGTCTGCCAGCGGTGAGAGGGAAGTAGTTGCTGATGGGCAAAGTTGACTGCCATCAGTGTGTGTGAGTGTGTGTGTGAGTGTGTGTGTGTGAATGGGTGAATGCTGACATGTAATGTAAAGCTCTCTGAGTAGTCTGAAGACTAGAACAGAGCTCTAGAAATGGAAGTCCATTTACCATATTTTTTTCTTCTAAAGTAGACATCAAACATTGAGGATTCTTCCACTAAGGAATATGAACTATGTGTTACAGCACTTAATACTTGAGCATTAAAACGTCTGTTTGATGTCTCATTTCCTCTGGAAACGGGGACACAAAGCTTCTTGGTCTTCTCCTCCATTAAAGCGTAGGAGGAGAAGGGCACATGTATTTTCTTCTGTATATTTATTCAACATGATCTAGCTTGAGGACGGGGACGCTGTCCGTGATCGGGTTACAGAGACGGTGAATGTGTTGTCATTGAAGGCATTGAGGCTTTTTAAAGGAACATCTCGTCAGCGCAGCCATTGAGGACTGCGGCAGCTATTAGCGAGCGTGCCAAGGTTAGGTGCTTAAGCCGTTAGCTCGGTGGATTCCTCTGCCAACCTTGTGTTGTTATTGCAGAGGGGGCGAAGATGAGAGAGACAGGGGATTAAACCGAACTCCCACGCATCAGTATTACTCTATTAATCGGCTGTCTTTGTCTATCAAGGTTAGAACAAGAGGCTGCTCGGTGCACGTCTGAGAGAGCAGGTGCATCTCTGTGTGGGATCCTTGTCTTTCTCTTTATTCTCATGTCATGTCAGGGTTGTGTTGATTTTATTCTCTTTATCTCTCTCTCATCATCTTTCTTTTCTTAAAAGACATGTCGGATTTATTTCATTCCTTCATTTCTCTCCTCATTTCATTTTCCCGTTTCTCATTTGTCTCCCACATGTACCCCCATCTGGCTCTCTTTATTTCTTTCTTTAATTTATTTATGTGTATTCACTATTTTATTGTATCCGTGGCCTCCCCACCCTCCGTGCTTCTTTCAGTTTGTATCTCCGGGTTATGTGGCCTTGCTTCCATTCATCCTCCCACAGAGGGCAGCAGCTTTTTGTTAGTCTGCTTTTCCTTTCTGTCCAATAGAGCGGCATCCTTGTCAGAGTTGGACATGTAACTTGGACTGGAGCTGGTGTTTGAGGAACACTTGACACTCTTTCAGCAAAATGTCACCTGGAAATAATGAACTGGCCTTAAAAGAGTGTGTTGAGTTGTTGGGTAGTCAGTGGAGATGACCTTCTGATTGAGAACGAAACAGTGTGTACTTAAAAAAAGTGATGCTTGAAATAATCAAGTCCCATTTATTATTAACTGATAACTAAAGTTGGAGGTTTGTGTTGGTTTCCATGCAGCGTATAACGTTAAATGAAGAAGTGTCTGCAGTAGCAGCCCTCATGTCTCAGTACAATATACATTCAGGCAAAAGATCTACACTGTGTTCTTCTGTAGGGCCTAGTGGATAACCTATAGCATGCCTGCTCAACAGGTTAGCATCTTTCACTTAGAACGTTTCCATGGCAACCTATTAAAACACCTAATAAAGGAGAACGATGCAGACAGGTTTTAGGGCCGATCACATGCCGCGTGTCAAACACGTGGACAACGCCGGCCGCGCCGCCTGCATCTTTTTATCCAGGGTGCTGGGAGGTTGCGCTACTGTCGAGCCTGCCGTTACCAAAACCTGCCTGCTGCCATGACGATGATGATGAAGTTGCGGTAATTTAGCAGTAAAAGCCTCACTGACTAAATTAAACAACGTCCAAACAAAGATAAATGTATTTCCAGCACTGTCAGTCCCTCTCGGTATGTTCACTGCTCCGTGCGTCAGGCTGACCGACCTTCCAACTTGATGTCGTGACGTCGTCGGTCAGAAAGAGTGAAGCAGTAAGCTAGATCATAAAGCTCTGGGTAGTCCTGCACTAACAGGATTAACTTCTCCTCCAGATATTCACCGTAGACTGACAGTGATATCTGCTGGCTGTGATAGATTGTTCCTCGTCACATGACATTCGTGTTGCATCGTTCCAAAAGTTAAACTAGTTTTATCTGACGGGCCCTGATAAACAGACGTTTGGGAACGCTTCAGCGCTTTTGAGCACGCCTTCCACACATCTACATTGACAACAATGGATTCAAAAAACAAATAAAGCTGCATTTAAATCTAAACTAGAGAGATAACTAATGAGAAAGTGAATCCATGTTCAGCAAACTGCTGGAACATGTTCATCCACAACGTAGAACTCCTCCAGTATATAACCACGTACCAGACTAGAACTCACACTAGAGTTTAAAGAAAGGAGCATTACAACAACACATATTATTATTGCATTTGTCAAAAGCTTAGATATAAACTGTAAGCAAAATATGATGACATCAAATGATCCTATCAGAGTTATAGTTCGACCTCTAGTGATAAAAATAAATATGTTTTTGTTAACAGAGAAAGAAATCTGCTACACTGAAGGATGTGAAATGATGAAGTGACCATATAGAAGTCAAAGGTTAAGAGTTCACTTAAGAAAAATAAAGCATATGTCTCATCAGACCGATGTTGACAATCAACCCGTTCTCACTCCCAACTCGTCAGAAGCACCGTTTGGTCAGCGCCCCTCGTCATCGGAAACCGACGCAACCCCCGCGGCGTTATTCTGCAGTCGTAGCAGTGACGTAGTACTAATAGCGTGAGTGTCCGTTCAGGGCGGGAGGGTCCGTAACGCTGACTAATTTTGTCACGTCAGTCTTTAGTCACGTGACCCGTTGGTATTGTCAGTCCTGTGAGTCGTTATTTGGTGAAGTTAACGTCAACCACGACCGTTTCCTAACCCTAACTAAGTGGTTGTGTTGTCCAAACCTAACTTCCTGTGGAAACAGAAGTTTATTTTGAAAGGACACTGTGCATGTCACGAGCGTATATAGACACGCCGTCCCCGGTCCGTCTAACATTAACACTAGAGGGTAACCCCGTGGGTCGATCTGCGATGCCGAGGACCGAGCGGTGCTGTTTGATGAGTTGGGAGTGAGAACGTGATGTAAAATGAGGAAGTCTAAGCAGGAGGTAGGAAGCAGAGCACATTCAGAGGTGACTGTCTCTCCGTCTTTCCTTCACCTTCTCTCATTCAGTCTGTTGATCGTCATCTCTATGGCCTCTACATCAACCCATACACTGATAACACATCTCTTACCTGCGTGAATATGTATTCAATATGTCAATCCGACCTTGCATTCACCTTGCCCAGGTGTTGTTTCCTATCTATTTAATGCTCCATGTGCATGTGTGGAGTTTAAACCTCGACGTCTCTGTATAACGTCTACATGTGTGCATTGTTTGTCCTTGGGACATTTTCACTGTTGGAACGTGGAATGAAGAAAAAAAAGAACTTGTAGCTTTGAAATAGTTGTCATTCTTCTTAGTCTTTATTCCTCTTCTCTTTATCTATTGATCATATGTTGAAGACACATTGGTTCATTGGAAACAAACGACTTTTTAATGTTCTTGATGTTTTGTTAATTCACAGTGTGATGAATGTATGGTGATACCCTGTCCACGGTCCCCATATGAATGAATTACACTGTACATGTTCAATAAGTGACTGTCCCTGGTGTTGACACCTCCAAATGAGTTCAACTATTTTGTTCTAAAATGATTTGGCAAAAAAAAAGATTTACTTTTAAAAAATGCAAACAAAGAAAAGCTAACAAAGTCATTGGTTATAAAAACACATGGCCCGTTTAAAGTCTGAGTTCTGGTAGGTTGAAACGATAATTTCCCCTCTTAAAATGTCATTTTGGAACAAAACTCCTGTAAACATTCCTTGTGTGTTTCTTGTGTTGTTGAGCATGTTGCTGATGTTTTCCTCCCCTGCATGATGTTTATCATGTGTTTGACTCTTTACATCTTGATGAATAGAGTATCTTCACCTTGGGGTCAACTGTTTGTGGCTAACGTGTGTGTTTATCAAGGGTTGCTACCAATGCTAAACCATCTTCTGTGAGTTTCTCAAGGATAGCTACCAATGCTAGACCATCTTCTCTGTGTCTATCAAGGATAGCTACCTATGCTAGACCATCTTCTCTGTATTTATCAAGTGTAGCTACCAATGCTAAACCATCTTCTGTGTGTTTCTCAAGGGTAGCTACCAATGCTGAACCATCTTCTGTGTGTTTGTCAAGGATAGCTACCAATGCTAAACCATCTTCTGTGTGTTTCTCAAGGGTAGCTACCAATGCTGAACCATCTTCTGTGTGTTTGTCAAGGATAGCTACCAATGCTAAACCATCTTCTGTGTGTTTGTCAAGGATAGCTACCAATGCTAAACCATCTTCTGTGTGTTTGTCAAGGATAGCTACCAATGCTAAACCATCTTCTGTGTGTTTGTACATGTATGAGTGCCTGATTGTGTTCATGTGTTCGTCTATGACTGTATGTGCCTGGCTATTTCTACATGGTTTCCCACCAATGTGACTATGTGCATACCTGTGCGTGTGTGTGTGTGTGTGTGTGTGTGTGTGTGTGTGTGTGTGTGTGTGTGTGTGTGTGTGTGTGTGTGTGTGTCTGTGTGTGTAGGTGCGTCCACCCAGGACTCCGATGCCATGGAGCCAGAGAAGCAAGTGGACAGCACAGTGAAAATGGCCGGCGTGATCGCAGGGATCCTCATGTTCATCATCATCCTCCTCGGCATCGTACTCACCTTCAAACGCAGGTAGGTCATAAATGATAATAATAATAATGATAACAATAAACACAAGACACAGTGCAGCTTAATAATAATAATAATAATAATAATAAACACAAGACACAGTGCAGCTTAATAATAATAATAATAATAATAATGATAATAATAAAAACAAGACACTGTGTAGTTTAATAATAATAATAATAATAAACACAAGACACAGTGCAGCTTAATAATAATAATAATAATAATAAACACAAGACACAGTGCAGCTTAATAACAATAATAATAATAATAATAATAAATCGTCATAACATTCATTTAGTATAGTCAGACAGTTAGTAGCCTCTATCAGACTCATTGAGAGCCACAGGACCAAATGTCTTAAACTGGTTATACACTGTACGATTTTAGCCCGTTTCTGGCCCGAATTTTGAACCGCACGACTCATTTTAGAGTCGGACCAAATTTCAGCTTCGTCGGGCGTCGTTTGCCATGCAGTGTACGGGGGGACCGAGGACCGATAACTCCTCCCGCCCGGCCGTCAGACAGTCGGATGAATTTCTGACATGTCAGAAATTTTGGTGGTCCATCTACAGACTTTCTCACAGTTGAAGCAGACCAGCCGAAGCCTCGACATCAGCGCCTTTTTCCTCCTCTGTTTACAGTTATCAGAGTGTAGCTATCAAGATAACAATGTAGGCTACAATAGATATAGCTAGGAAAACGTAGCTAGCTTTTCTCCAATTCTCTACTGTCCACGTCTTCCTCGCCACCTGCAAGTCCATATAACGATACGCCGCTTCCTTTGTTTTTTAGACGTCTCAGCAGACAGGATGGCACATATGATCAAGGCATTACGTTTCTGTCTTGTTAGCATTGTGACCCGTACAGACCTCTGCTAGCAAACACACTTTACCTGCCTCAGAGCTTTCAGAACCAATCTTTATTGACAACTGTCAATAGCCAGAACGGTCCGCAGGGGCCGACGGGACCGTACAGTGTGATCACTCAGGTCGTGGTTGACCATCGGACCGTACAGTGTGATCACTCATGTCGCGGCTGATGATCGGACCGTACAGTGTGGTCACTCAGATTGTGGCTGATGATCGGACCGTACAGTGTGATCACTCATGTCGCGGCTGATGATCGGACCGTACAGTGTGGTCACTCAGATTGTGGCTGATGATCGGACCGTACAGTGTGATCACTCAGATTGTGGCTGATGATCGGACCGTACAGCGTGATCACTCAGGTCGTGGCTGATGATCGGACCGTACAGTGTGATCACTCAGGTCGTGGCTGATGATCGGACCGTACAGTGTGATCACTCAGGTCGTGGCTGACGATCGGACCGTACAGTCGGAGTAGGAAGTACACAACAACATCTTTAACATTGTACAGTGTATGTCCAACTTTGTGGCCACGTTTGCTGTGGAGTTGCTTTATGGCACAAAACAGGAAGTGTAAACTTTCTCAGTTAAGGTTGTCTCAGCTGTCTCAGCAGATTGTGAACAGAGCCAACAGCTGACTAACAAATCAGTTCAAAGATGTCAGAAGTTAGAGCAGCACCAGATAGAGGCTACCAGTAATCTTTATGACCAGTGTGTCATTTTATAACAGGAAGCACTTCGACAACAATAAATAAAATACTGCATTTAGCATCCTTAATCCTTAAACTGAATATGGATAGACCTCATACTGTCCTCTTAGTTGATATGCAGGTAGACACGAATCAGTAGGCCGATAGGAGAGACGCTCAGTGTATTGACAGGTAATGTCTTGAGGTGAATTCAGTTAAAAGTTTAATAAGGACGATTGAATCTGAATATAAAACACTTAGAGATTATCATTCATCAGACTGTGCAGGTTACACACTGTTAGGATTGTGAAGGCCACAGACTCTCATTTTATTTCTTGAGGCAATATTAAAGGTCAGAATTCTGTAATACGTCTGGAGATGTACTTAATCCTCTCCGACCCTCCAAGCAAAATCAAACACAATGAGTTCAGATATGTAAAACCCAGATGAGTTGTGTTTGTTAACATGCACACTGGCTGCCACCATCACCTGCCGTCCTCTACTTTCTCTACTTCATCCATCCTCCCATCCTCTCTCCTCACTCACACAACGCTTAGACCTTCGGTTTTTCTCATTTATTTATGTTTGTGTCAGTTTTTTGCGTCACATTCAAAATGTAGAGGACTCTCTGCTGAGAAATAACAAAGTAAAGGATAAATCTTTAGTGAGACTCCTGCAAATAGAATATCAACACAACACAATGCATGCAAATGTGTCCCAACAACCACACGGAGACCAAGTGTGCAGCCACCCTAACCCTAACCCTGGAGGGAGGAGGATTATCTGATGTTAAATTCGGAGGCTTTTTACAAGCAAACAGCCGAATAGATGATGTGTGGTTGTGGACTGTAGACAGCTGTTTTCAGAAGGACTACACAGATATCGGTGGTGGTTTGAGCCTTGTTATTTTTAAAGCAAACAAAGCTGATTTTTGCAGCTTGTTAATGTTTAGAAGACATTTATTGTGAGTGTGAAATTCTGCGTCTCTTTAGATTTCAAAGTGTCTCCTGACTGAAGGTCATGTTTGTACTGAGGGTAGAGAGACTGGCAGCTACAGACATGACACAGACACTGATTAGCAGCACAACGGACACCGACTATATCAGAAAGAAACGGTGTATCACATCATACTGTCTTCAGCCAGCAGCCGTCCAAGGTCTGTGTTCACACTGACGTTCTTCTACCACCACTTTTGAAGTGCTCCACTCTGGCTACGTCACCCAAACACATCACATTGAGACAGAGGATCTTGGCATTACTTTATATATATATATATACATATTTCATACAAAAACAAACACTTCTCACAGTGAGGATCTGTCAGTGTGAAAAGTACTTGAACAATCTGAAAGCTTGAAATATACAGTATATATATATTTTAAATTAATTCAGACTTTGATTCTCACAAACCGTCGTTTTAGTCTCATCAGGTTGGCACGGGTTACCATGGTTACACGTCTCCAACCGGCGAGGAGGCTCTCAGGAAGTGACGACGTAAATTACTGCTCAGTGCGTCCGAAAAGATGCAAACTACTGATTATTCACACAGAAATGTGTTGAATGATAGTATAAGTATTGAGTATGTAGTGCAGAGTATGAGGACACAGCCACAGTCTGTGGTAGAGACAAAGAATGAAGGAAGGAAGGAAGGAAGGAAGGAAGGAAGGAAGGAAGGAAGGAAGGAAGGAAGGAAGGAAGGAAGGAAGGAAGGAAGGAGACAGACTTGTAGATGGAGGAAAGAAAGTTTGCAGTAGAAAATATTAGAAATACAGAAGAAGGTAAGGACTAAACTGATGCTAAGAGAGATTGGAACGGTGGGAGGTTTACCGTATCATAGAGGTCATATATTATTTCTATATTTCTATATTTCATTCCACACACTTGAGCCAGTCGGCCGGGACGCAGAAAAAAGTGTTTTTTTATTAAATGGAGAGTGTTTTACAGTACATGCCTTTCAGAGCCCATAAATTATTCTGTGACAAAACTTTGTCGGGAATTGAGCACGCACGACTGACAATTAATCTTTCAGGACAGCGTTACACATGTTCCAAATGGAGGTTATTTTCTAGGGGATGTTGCTAATAATGTCGTGTAAAAGTGAATAATGCTGAAAAGGGCTGAAGTCTTAATGGGGATTCAGTGTTTCTGCAGCCAGGTGGCCCCGAGGGCTCCGACAAGCAGCACCGTGGGATACACTTTTCATAGAGAGGCTGAGAGGAGAATGGATGAATAATTAATGCTGCTGCAGCTCCCTAAACACGGCCTGGTTTTTATGTGCGATGCCAGAGCGGCAGACCTCCACTAAGTAATTGAGAAAAGGTGACATCTCTGGATCGGCAAACTTTTTTCACCTCTATTTCCTTTCATCTTTAAAATCTTTAAAAGTCTGACCCCGCAGGCATCTTTTGTGATTATATTTTATTTCAAGCTTTCATACTGCTTTCATATCCATGTCAGAAGAGACTCAACCGCCTACTTGGTTCAAAAGCTTAAATAAAAATAGATGAAATAAAAAATCTAAGAAAACGCACATAAATGAGGATTTGTAAGCAAACAAGCAAATGAACCAAACTGTGGATGTGTGTGTGTTTGTATGAGGAACAGATGTAACACAGACCTACTGCTGGGCGTCTGCCCCCCCACTGTAGCTGCTGTTTTCTGACCTTAGAGGTGCATTTGTGAGGAAATGTCTGAAATATGAACTCCAAACGTCACCTGAAGGGCTCCTGTGTGTTTAACAGGTCTGGACAAGCATAGTGGGGTCAGTCAGATGCTGTTTAATGTTGATCTGCAGTATTCATGTGGCTCCATACCTGGCTTCAACTTCTACACCTGATACTGGATTTAATGTCCACACCAGCTGCTGGCAGGGACACAAAGGTTCTCACTCTTTAGTCCTTAGTCCGTCACAAACTCAATGAAAAGTTGTTTAAACCAAAATTCTTCTGCATATTGATACTGGTGACATACTGTAGTGTTGGTCAGAGTCTAATGGACTCACGTTGGACCAGCCCAGTTCCTGGGACCATGAACAGGGACTGGTGTAGGTCCATGAACAGGGACTGGTGGAAGGTCCATGAACAAGGACTGGTTTAGGTCCATGAACAAGGAATGGTGTAGGTCCATGAACAGGGACTGGTGTAGGTCCATGAACAGGGACTGGTGGAGGGCCCATGAACAAGGACTGGTGTAGGTCCATGAACAGGGACTGGTGTAGGTCCATGAACAGGGACTGGTGGACGGTCCATGAACAAGGACTGGTGTAGGTCCATGAACAGGGACCGGTGTAGGTCAATGAACAGGGACTGGTGGACGGTCCATGAACAAGGAATGGCGTAGGTCCATGAACAGGGACTGGTGTAGGTCCATGAACAGGGACTGTTGAATGATGAATACATGATGAATACACCATGAATACACCATGAATACATCGTGAATACATGATGAATACACCATGAATACCTCATGAATACACCATGAATACATCATGAATACACCATGAATACATCATGAATACACCATGAATACACCATGACTACACCATGAGTACACCATGAATACACCATGAATACATCATGAATACACCATGAATACATCATGAATAGACCATGAATACACCATGAATACACCATGAATACACCATGAATACATCATGAATACACCATGAATACATCATGAATACACCATAAATACACCATGAATACATCATGAATACACCATGAATACATCATGAATACACCATGAATACATCATGAATACACCATGAATACACCATGACTACACCATGAGTACACCATGAATACACCATGAATACATCATGAATACACCATGAATACATCATGAATACATCATGAATGCACCATGAATACATCATGAATACCTCATGAATACACCATAAATACACCATGAATACACCATGAATACATCATGAATACACCATGAATACATCATGAATACACCATGAATACATCATGAATACACCATGAATACACCATGACTACACCATGAGTACACCATGAATACACCATGAATACATCATGAATACACCATGAATACATCATGAATAGACCATGAATACACCATGAATACACCATGAATACACCATGAATACATCATGAATACACCATGAATACATCATGAATACATCATGAATACACCATGAATACACCATGAATACATCATGAGTACATCATGAATACACCATGAATACATCATGAATACATCATGAATGCACCATGAATACATCATGAATACCTCATGAATACACCATAAATACACCATGAATACACCATGAATACATCATGAATACACCATGAATACATCATGAATACACCATGAATACATCATGAATACACCATGAATACATCATGAATACACCATGAATACACCATGACTACACCATGAGTACACCATGAATACACCATGAATACATCATGAATACACCATGAATACATCATGAATAGACCATGAATACACCATGAATACACCATGAATACACCATGAATACACCATGAATACATCATGAATACACCATGAATACATCATGAATACACCATGAATACATCATGAATACATCATGAATACACCATGAATACACCATGAATACATCATGAGTACATCATGAATACATCATGAATACACCATGAATACACCATGAATACACCATGAATACACCATGACTACATCATGAGTACATCATGAATACATCATGAATACACCATGAATACATCATGAATACACCATGAATACACCATGACTACATCATGAATACACCATGAATACACCATGAATACACCATGACTACATCATGAGTACACCATGAATACACCATGACTACATCATGAGTACACCATGAATACACCATGAATACATCATGAATACACCATGAATACATCATGAATACACCATGAATACATCATGAATACACCATGAATACATCATGAATACATCATGAATACACCATGAATACACCATGAATACATCATGAGTACATCATGAATACACCATGACTACACCATGAGTACACCATGAATACACCATGAATACATCATGAATACACCATGAATACATCATGAATACACCATGAATACATCATGAATACATCATGAATACACCATAAATACACCATGAATACACCATGAATACATCATGAATACACCATGAATACATCATGAATACACCATGAATACATCATGAATACACCATGAATACATCATGAATACACCATGAATACACCATGACTACACCATGAGTACACCATGAATACACCATGAATACATCATGAATACACCATGACTACACCATGAGTACACCATGAATACACCATGAATACATCATGAATACACCATGAATACATCATGAATAGACCATGAATACACCATGAATACACCATGAATACACCATGAATACATCATGAATACACCATGAATACATCATGAATACACCATGAATACATCATGAATACATCATGAATACACCATGAATACACCATGAATACATCATGAGTACATCATGAATACATCATGAATACACCATGAATACATCATGAATACACCATGAATACACCATGACTACATCATGAGTACATCATGAATACATCATGAATACACCATGAATACATCATGAATACACCATGAATACACCATGACTACATCATGAATACACCATGAATACACCATGAATACACCATGACTACATCATGAGTACACCATGAATACACCATGACTACATCATGAGTACACCATGAATACACCATGAATACATCATGAATACACCATGAATACACCATGAATACACCATGAATACACCATGACTACATCATGAGTACACCATGAATACACCATGACTACATCATGAGTACACCATGAATACACCATGAATACATCATGAATACACCATGAATACACCATGAATACACCATGAATACACCATGGCTACATCATGAATACACCATGAATACACCATGAATACACCATGACTACATCATGAATACATCATGAATACATCATGAATACACCATGAATACACCATGACTACATCATGAATACACCATGAATACACCATGACTACATCATGAATACACCATGAATACACCATGACTACACCATGAGTACACCATGAATACACCATGAATACATCATGAATACACCATGACTACACCATGAGTACACCATGGATACACCATGAATACATCATGAATACACCATGAATACATCATGAATAGACCATGAATACACCATGAATACACCATGAATACACCATGAATACATCATGAATACACCATGAATACATCATGAATACACCATGAATACATCATGAATACATCATGAATACACCATGAATACACCATGAATACATCATGAGTACATCATGAATACATCATGAATACACCATGAATACATCATGAATACACCATGAATACACCATGACTACATCATGAGTACATCATGAATACATCATGAATACACCATGAATACATCATGAATACACCATGAATACACCATGACTACATCATGAATACACCATGAATACACCATGAATACACCATGACTACATCATGAGTACACCATGAATACACCATGACTACATCATGAGTACACCATGAATACACCATGAATACATCATGAATACACCATGAATACACCATGAATACACCATGGCTACATCATGAATACACCATGAATACACCATGAATACACCATGACTACATCATGAATACATCATGAATACATCATGAATACACCATGAATACACCATGACTACATCATGAATACACCATGAATACACCATGACTACATCATGAATACATCATGAATACACCATGAATACATCATGAGTACATCATGAATACATCATGAATACATCATGAATACACCAAGAACAGGGACCGGTGTAGGTCCATGAACAGGGACTGGTGTAGGTCCATGAACAGGGACTGGTGGAGGTCCAGGAACAGGGACTGGTGTAGGTGAATACACTATGAATACATCATGAATACATCATGAATACATCATGAATACATCATGAATACACCATGAATACAACATGAATACATTATAAATACATTATTTTTCTCCATTGTTTCCGGAGTCATGGTCTGCTAATATATATATATATACATACCTGTATATATAATAACCCTACAGGGAGAGGATCGTGTTGTTCTTGAGAAAATAAAATGGTAATAAGTCCGTTGGCTCAGCTGAACACATTTACAGTGTAAAGAAAGTTGTGCTATCACTTTGTTCTTGAACAGTCGGATATAAAGAAGCTCAGTGGTTTCTTTGAACATTTCGTTTTGTTAGGTTTTGTTTTAACGTGTGAACACACACACACACACACACACACACACACACACACACACACACACACATGCACCTTCATTGATTTCTGCATTCAGGCTGATCCATCCCAGCTCACCGTACCGATCCCGCTCTGAACATCTCAATAATGAAAAGCAAACATCCCATGGTTACATCTGATATCTCTCTCCCATAAACATCCTGTCGCTTTCCCCTTTATTTAATCAAACCTTAATGAAGAAGTCAAGTCAATACTTTATTCCTGTTGCTCTGAAAGAAGAATGAAACTTGTGTCTCCGAATGAATTGGCAGAAAAAACAAAATGCGTCACTTCGATAAAGAAAACATTTGGAAAATGGATTTAATGTGAGTTCTACTCCAGATTCTGCTATTAACGTTAGCAGAATGGATTCACTGGTTTCCTCTGTTATAAACCAGGATGTCTTCAGATCCAAACACACACTCACAATATGGCTTCATGTCCTCTCTTCACTCAGCTGTTGCTGATGCAACTCAATGCTGTTTTCTTTCTTCTGGGATGTTTACCTGTTCTAGATGAATCCTCCTATCTTGATGCACTCTTACCTCCTGGCACGCTGACAGAGTGATTCCCAACCCGTACGGGATGGTTTGATCCTCTCATGGCTGCCTAAACACATGCAAATCAAATTAAACCTCTTTAAAGACGTACATACACATCAACGTGTGTGTGTGTGTGTGTGTGTGTGCTGCTATCTGCAACAGTTCCAAGTTCATGTTAAAGGATTAACAGAACAGGATTGTGAAAGCATAAAGAGTGGGGGTTCATTGTGAGCATGAGACAGCCATGACAGCGATCTGTGCCGGGGAATAATATAAGGAAGGCAGCCTCTAGTTTCCTGTCTGTACAGAGAAGAAGAACCAAAGAATGACAGTTGTGTCAGGTTTCCTCTCACACCCTTTAATGTCTCTCTCTATCTTCCTGTTTCCTGTCTTTGGCTCCGCCCCTTCCTGTCCCGTCCTGTACCTGCCTTGCCCTTGTTCCGATAGAGAGATTCACACATGGAGAACTCTGAGCGTGGGGTATTGTATGTTTACTTCTAGACATCAACTCATCCGTCCCTCACTGTGACTCTCATCTCACTTTCTCTCCATCTTATGACTGAAGCTACACCTGGAAAATGGATGTGATATATCCAGTAATAATGTGATGATTGATCAGCTACGATACACACAAAGCCTCATCATTGGACGAGTTACAATTTTATTCAACTAACAAAGAAAATGATTACTATCTTTCACTTTGAAGGAGTGGTAATAAGTCTTTAAAGAACGTGTATTTGTGGAATCAAAGTGAATTTGAGCTTGGGACAGCACACAACCAGCCTTACCTTTCAACAGTAATCGTGCTGACACGTGCGCACACACACGTGGTAATTGCTATGGTTACAATATGCTGTCCTAAGCAACACTCAAAGATGTTTTGGGAGCTACACATCCTTTTTCTTTCAGTGTGAAACATGAAATACCTAATATTTTCATCTCTGTGGCACACATGTGATTTCCTTCTGGAGGTAGTGCTGCTCTCGCTGCCGTTGAACAGCAACATCTGTGTCACTAAGTGGTGGAAATTTAGGTTTTTCTTTTCCTTTGAGAATCTAATGCAAGCCGTTACAGAAGTCCTCATTTATGCACTTGTCTTGCATCTTCCCTGTATGAACATCATTAGCATATATTCTTCTTTGTTTTCCTTTATGGCTGAAAATTCATTTCAGGGAATAAGTGCAGTAATATTTGAGGTGTAAAGGGGACTTTTGAAATGTCTGTTTGAGGTGATTATTAGTTAACAGTTACACATGTTAACTAATGTAAGATGCTTTTGCTACCTTCCCTGGTATATTTAATCATTTCCCTCAAGTCATTTGTACGTCATTAGTGCACGTCATCTCTGCTCACTGATTGCTTTGTAAAAAGTGCACGTTTAAAACAAATATTATTGCATCATCTACATTTACCTCCCATTGCCTCTGTATGGTGAGAGATGTTTGGATTGTCTGTTTGTTGTTTTGATGCATTGTCAGTAATTATGTTATATTAAAGATATCAACACCTGCAGTCAGAAAGAGAGAGACACTGCTGCTCTCTACCACCCTGTTCAATGCTTATCAGGCCATTAAATAGGCCTTATCAGTCGCTATACGCCTCATACATGTGGGTCAACACCTACTACGTTGTAAAAGAGAAAGCATACTGAAAAGCATCCCGTTCTAACATGTCCAACTGAATGAAACATCACATTCTGAACACAAACAAAACTTCTTTAGGAAAAACATTGTGTTTTGGCTTCAAATAACTACGTTTCAAAAGTAAAAGTGAAAGTTAACGTTTGAACAACTAGACGTCGATGGTAGTGATGTTCCACGCTGTGCCGAGGCTTCTGAGCGTGTTTTATAATCCAGGAAGTTTTCTGTGAAGCGCGTATCGCGACTCGTATCGTTTTAGACAAATGACGTCATTGAAGACGCCCGAAGCCAAATTATTCGTTGAGAACGTATTATTCCTGAATAAAAACGAAAAATGTCTCCCCACTATAATTTTCTTTTAGTTACACAAGCACATTCACTGCCCTCTGCCAGGTTAAACCACTGCCTCACATCTGGAATATATGTACCTGTTTTACACTATTTGACCAACAGGTGGTTTCATGTGTACGTGAAGCCCAGATGAAGCCTCTTGAAATGAACTCTTTTGTGAACCAATTTGCTTGAGAGCTTCAGTGCTTCATCTCGCCATCACTAGTTGTTAGCGTCACACGGGATGCAATCCTGAGTCTCCAGGGTGAAAACTTTTTTGTGTCCCTTCCTTCACCCCTGACATCCACCCAATATAGAGTTTCACACTGTCTACGCTGCAGCGCCTGACTTCCACTTTTGCTCCTGTCACAATCACTATGGTCACTAGAGTTCGCTGTCGCCTTCTTTTATTCCTTCTTTTGGTGATCAACCATGTAGGTAGATGATAAAACCTACTAGTGGGTGTAGTAGGCCCCTGTTGACCCACATTTATGGGGCTGATAGTGACTGATAACACCTATTTAATAGCCTGACAACAGTCTAATCAGCTGTCTCTGCAGTGGGAGCAGGTTGCCATAATTGATTACATCTCACCATAAAGCCAACGATCATGCAGGAATTTTCAGAAGCGAGAACCGAGCCATCCAGCCGCCCCCGATATTAGAGAAAGGTTAGATAATTAGTGCAACTTTGTAGGTCAGAAATGATGTGTTTGGCTTCAACAAATATAACAGAGGTGGGAGATTAAGAGGGAGATATGTGGTAATACCTCACCGAATGAAACGCTTCACAAACATCTCCACCCACACTGTTCTGGGCTCAAAGACAGTAACCGTTATGGCAGCTCTCGCTCTGGAGTCACTCCTCTCCAATAACACATCTCTAGACCTGAACCCAAACTTCTGTCAACTTACATTTGATTTGTAAATGAGACAACATGAGTTGTACTTTAAATGTTGAAGAAAAATCTAGTCGCACTCAAATACTGCATTTAATATTTCAGTTTGAAGGTATCGTTGTGTATTTATCATGCAGAGGGGGATGGGCCGTGGTAGTGATGTGGCCTCATGGCAGGATGGAGAGGGGGACGGGCCGTGGTAGTGATGTGGCCTCATGGCAGGATGGAGAGGGGGACGGGCCGTGGTAGTGATGTGGCCTCATGGCAGGATGGAGAGGGGGACGGGCCGTGGTAGTGATGTGGCCTCATGGCAGGATGGAGAGGGGGACGGGCCGTGGTACTGATGTGGCCTCATGGCAGGATGGAGAGGGGGACGGGCCGTGGTAGTGATGTGGCCTTGTAGCAGGATGGAGAGGGGGGTGGCCCATGGTAGTGATGTGGCCTCGTAGCAGGATGGAGAGGGGGACGGGCCGTGGTAGTGGTGTGGCCTCGTAGCAGGATGGAGAGAGGGACGGGCCGTGATAGTGATGTGGCCTCATAGCAGGATGGAGAGAGGGACGGGCCGTGATAGTGATGTGGCCTCGTAGCAGGATGGAGAGGGGGACGGGCCGTGATAGTGATGTGGCCTAGTAGCAGGATGGAGGGGGGGACGGGCCGTGATAGTGATGTGGCCTCGTAGCAGGATGGAGAGAGGGACGGGCCGTGATACTGACGTTGCCTCGTATCAGGATGGAGAGAGGGACGGGCCGTGGTACTGACGTTGCCTCGTAGCAGGATGGAGAGGGGGACGGGCCGTGGTACTGACGTTGCCTCGTAGCAGGATGGAGAGGAGGATGGGCCGTGGTAGTGATGCAGCCTCTTAGCAGGATGGAGAAGGGGACGGGCCGTGGTAGGGATGTGACCTCGTAGCATTATGGAGATGGGAACAGGTCGTAGATGTGGCCTCGTAGCAGGATGGAAATGGGAACAGGTCGTAGATGTGGCCTTGTAGCAGGATGGAGAGGGGAGTGGGCCACGATAGTGATGTGGCCTCGTAGCAGTATGGAGATGGAAACGGGCCGTGGATGTGTCCTCGTAGCAGGATGGAGAGGGGGACGGGCCGTGGTAGTGATGTGTCCTCGTAGCAGGATGGAGAGGGGGACGGGCCGTGGTAGTGATGTGTCCTCGTAGCAGGATGGAGAGGGGGACGGGCCGTGGTAGTGATGTGCCCTCGTAGCAGGATGGAGAGGGGGACGGGCCGTGGTAGTGATGTGTCCTCGTAGCAGGATGGAGAGGTGGTTTGATGTGAACTTCAGACGGCAATTTGAAGGTTATATTGACGGTGATGTCAATGGGCAGCCTGGTCACTTAAAATGTCCTAAAAGCTCTAAAAACAATCAAATAGAATATAATTAATATAATTAATTAAATCAAGATGAAGGAACGATAGAAACGTCAAGCAGTTGTTTGCTGTTGAAATAGAGCTGTGTGTTTAAGGGTGTGGATGGGCTCATATTAACTGGGGTTCAATTCCCATAAATATAACTGACGATCTCAAACCTCCTGTTAACCTCAACTAACAGATAATAGTAAATAACGAATAAACAATCTTATCTTATCTTATCTTATCTTATCTTGTCGTCTCGTCTCATCTCGTAGCGTAGGGTAGCGTAGCTTAGCTTAGCGTAGTTTAGCTTAGCTCAGTTTAGCCTAGCTTAGATTAGCTTCTGAGTTGTTGCAGTTACCAAACCATGATCCCAAACATCATTAAATTATCAGCGTTTTGTGCGGCTTTGACTCTCAAACTGCAAAATAAAGTTAGTGGGATGTGAAAGCTGGAAACAGGACATGGAGAGGATTGTTGTTGTACAAATTAGAGAGGCACCATAATGTAATTTTTGTAGTGATTTTATGACGTCCTTGAGAAGGATTTTGCAGCTTTGATGGCGGATTCATTAGAAAATGATGGGAATGCTTTCACACAAAGTTTTTGTAAGATCTCAGATTACTCCCCATCCACTCGACCCAGTCTAAAAAGTCAAGAAATAAATGATGAACCTCCGCACCGAGACAGCAAAAGGACACATCCTCTTTCCAGACAATACACTGTACCCTCAGGGGCTCAGACTACGACAAGAGAACTGAGGCCATTAGTAACTGATGTCAGCCCAGGGAATGGACTCAGGCTGGATCCACTGCACATGGCAGGCTCTGACAAGGCCAAGTGGTCTGAAGTCTGTGTGTGTGTGTGTGTGTGTGTGTGTGTGTGTGTGTGTGTGTGTGTGTATGTGCTTGCAGAGGACTGAATATACTGTACATAGACACACTGAGTGGTTCCATGCTGACAGATGCTAAACCTGTACTTATTCACAGGTAATTTGGTGGTGTCACACACACACACACACACACACACACACACACACACACACACAGAGAGAGAGCTGGATTTGACCACCATTCTGCAGATGTGACAAGTGGTTGAATAATGGACTCTGCTGCTTGCTGAGATAAATGCTTGATGGTGCACTTACAGACCCCCCCACCACCCCTTCCACACTCACACACACAAATGTACAAACTGTCAAGTACATTATGAGCACACGTGAACTGGTACATGGAACAAGAACAAGTCAGGGATAATGTAGAACAATGCCTGTCATTGTTGTGAAAGAGTTCCCGACATAGGCATAAACGCCTCTGTGCATGCTTGTAGTGTGCGTGTCATCTACGCAGGCCCACGCCACGGTGTCTCGCACAGGTATAAACAAAGCTTTGGAGCGAGCAGAGCAGCTGCCGGACTGTCAAACAGGTCGGAAACAAATCCACAGTTCAGCTAAAGCCAAATTATTTGGAGGTAAAAATGAAGGTGCAAACCCATGTTACTGCTTAGTAAAACTGTGGAGGGATTTCACTGTCAAAATAAAAGCTTTAGATGCTTTTAACTCTGGATTTGTGGATTTGTTTACAGCATGTCTGATCAGTGTGAGCAGTGATGATGGTGCATCCTCACATCTCAGCAGGGATGTGAGGAACAAGTTAGTGAGCAACATGTTACAGCAACACTACAAATGTCCATTTAACTGCAGTCTCTAAGGCTGGACAGTATTCAGTATTATCGTGCTTTGGTTTTTGATGGATTTGGATCATAATGACATCACATTGTCATCTTTTTACAAAATGCAGTTGTCCAAATGAACAATTCAAAGCAAAGTGTAATTCAAATGTAATTCATTGCATTATTTTACAGTAAACAGGATTGTGCATACATTTACAGTACTATGCTGTATATTAATGTTAAAAATAAAACATATTCCAAGTTACATATTGTTAATCTGGAGAGACAGACTTCAGCAATACAACCCCGGTGTTTTAATCACTATAAGTTACCTGCACAAAGTCAAATGATTATTTAAATCTGAACAAAAATAAAAAAATAGATGTAAAAGTTAAAAACTGGAGTTGGGCCGATGTAAAATATTTCAAGATATCAAGCCAAAACACCAGACAGGCCCGGTATACCAAATTTGACCACTAGGTATTGCACTATATACGCTAACGTTACAAGCCGTCGGGCGTGTAATAAGACTGGCTGACAGAAGCCCGTCTTGTCTCGTCACCCCAAAGAGAACATGAGGTCAGGTCACCGGCCTGCACTCGGCACGTTCTGCCAGACACTAGTGGCTCTGTTAGTCCGTTTATTAACAAACATAACATTATGGTAATCACGTAGAAACCGCTAGAGTCAAACTGGTATAAGCTCGTACACCAGACCGGACTGGACAGGCAAAACCGTAAATGGACCCCGACTCTAATAGATGTTGTCTTTGGAGATGTATGCATCTCTGATTGCCTTTTGGTTGTCAGAACTTTCAAACTAAACCCAGCCTGATAAAATCTCTATAGATGTGATGTGTTCAGAAGTACAGTGTTCCTACCTGACTCTGGATATTTAATGAGACTTTAAGAGATAAAACATCTGCCCACTATTTATAACTCATGTGTTTTAACATTTATTTATGGAGTCGTAATTAATTTTCTCTTCCATAGATTTGAGAATGTGTCCATATGCATACTGTATAGTAACAGAGCACTAATTATTACTATTATTATTATGAATCATTACTAGATTATAAATAGACATGAGAAGGTGTTACTCTTCCATTTGAACACTCTGGTGTTAGTTTGACTTCCTCACAGCTCCACGCCAACACTGACTGCTCCAGTGTGCCTTGCTAAAGAGCACAGGGACAAAACCCCTCAGTGTGTGTGTGTTTGTGTGTTTGTGTGTGTGTGTGTGTTGTGAGCAGTGGGTGAGTTGCAAGTGTGCGCAAGTGTGTTAAATAGTGTGTAGTGAGGAGGTGTGCATGATAGGTGTGTGTGCTGGTCTCTGTTCGTAGCTACACCTTCTAACGGTAATGAACTGTAATTCATATATTGTATATCCAACACAGTCTATTCATGTGTAATCCACGTCATAGTGAACCCGGAAGTATAGAGAGTAGTGAACGGCGTGTAGGGAGGAAGTCGGGGTGGAAGGGATGGGTCTAAAAACAGCAGACTTTCACTAGGAGACCGCTGTTGGTGCCCCGTGTGAGGCCAGAAGTCAACGCTGATTTATCTGTAACTTCTGAACTTCTGGACTTATTTTAACCCAAACCACCATCTTTAATGGAACCTAACTAAGGAGTTGTGTTGTCTAAACCTAAGGAAGTAGTTTCCTATGAAAATAGAAGTTTATTTTGAAAAGACTGTATGCATGACACGAGTGTAAACTGTCACGTGTTGCCGGACATTCATAGGAAAATGAACAAAAAAGGAGGAAGAACGTTTTTGTAAGATATCAGACGAACTGTTGTCGGAGGATACACTGATCACAGAATATACTTGTGATAGACAGACAGACACACAGACTGACAGACAGTTAGACAGACAGACAGACAGACAGACAGACAGATGCAGTCTGCAGTAGTAGTAGCGTTCTGCTCTTCTTTAAATAGGAACTGAAATATTGATCCTCTTCAGTCCTGCTTCACCTTCCCCTTGAAACTCAGTCCAATGTGTGTGTGTGTGTGTGTGTGTGTGTGTGTGTGTGTGTGTGTGTGTGTGTGTGTGTGTGTGTGTGTGTTTGTGTGTGTGTATGTGTCTGTGTGTGTCTCAGATGCTATGAGATCTAAATCTCTGGCCTCTCACCAGATGAAGGGATGCCAGGGGGAAAAGTTGCCAACAAGCCATTACAGGGTTACCACACACACACACACACACGCACACACACACACACACACACACACAGATTTGTGTCTGAGCTCTCAGGTGAAGGACAGGAGGGCCTTCTGGGTAAACAGGTTGATATGTTTGATTATCTGCATTTGATTTATTTTCTGTTTAATTATATGATTTAATTTGTTTAATTCCAGATCATAGTTTAACCAATACATTCTACAGATATCGAAGTATAATAAGTTTGTGTGAATTTAAAAACATGTAGCCTGAATCCAGAGTAGACCTTCATGTCGTTGTAACACACCGTTGATCATCTCAGCTTCTATTCATCCCTCTCTTCTTCTATCTTTCATTCCTCATCTCTTTTCTGTCCATCCACCAGCCTGTTGGTGATGGAGGCACCAGATGTGCACTTCCTTTGTGTTTTTATTTATTTATGCTCTATTTTCTCCCTACAGACTTAACTTAAGTATTCATGTATTATCGGGAAACTTGCAGGTTAAGCTAGTATATAGATAATATCAACTAATAAATATCAATAATATGAATATAAGTTTAGGCTGACTGGCTGGTTGACCATGAAAGAACATAGACAGTGAATTATCCATAAGTCCCTGGTAGCTCACTGGTTCCACTGGTTCCACTGGTTCCACTGGTTCCACTGGTTCCACTGGTTCCAGTGATCCATGCTAACACATTAACATCAACACCGTGTTGAATAAACATTACGGGTTTAATCTGAATACATATATATATAAACTCAGAAAAAAAAGTTTGTAAATTTGTGTTTGGTGGATTATTTCTCTGTTGTTACAATGCTAATGGTCATTGTATTTTACATGGTTGGAAAGCCTGTTTATTGACCTTCACAATGATGTCCAACTTGTAAGGATAATGCATGCAGGTGGAAGATCCATACGCAGCCACAACAGCCTGGCACCTCCTCCTCATGTTGGTCACCAACCTGGTCACACGTTGCTGTGGGATGGCGTTCTATTCCTCAACCAGGATTCGTTGCAGGTCAGCCAGCGTGGTTGTGTTGGTCACTCTAACACGTACAGCACGCCCAAGCTGATCCTACAAGTGTTGAATTGGGTTGAGGTCTGGACTCTTGGCAGGCCGTTCCATTCTTTCTACTCCCACATTGTGGAGGTAGTCTGTGATAACCCTGGCTCTGTGGGGGTGAGCGTTGTTTCTTGGAGGATGAAGTTAGGTCCCAGATTGTGGAGATATGGGATCGCCACAGGCTGCAGAATCTCATCCTGATATCTCCCTGCATTGAGATGGCCTTCAATGATGACAAGCCTTGTTTTGCCAGTGACATCATTGAGGGAACACACAACCATGCTGGCTGACCTGCAAAGAATCCTGGTTTAGGAATGGAACGCCATCCCATGACACATTATAAAATTAGTAAGAAAAACAATATACGACTAAAATTACAATATATGACCTTATTATGCACTGAAAAATGATCTTTCATGGCCTCCGCCATTTCTGACAAAGTCCACAAACATTCATACTACCTGCTATAACTCAACACAGGGTGTGATAAAGTATTAGCATGGAGCACAGCGGGGAATGATGGATGAATATGATGGGTATGTTTTCATCTCTTCAAAGTTAACCAACAGGCCAATATCCTGTGAAATAAGTGTCATTTGTTGGGTGAGTGAGCCATAGAGCTCCTGATAGATTGGACCACATCACAGCTGATTTACAGTGGAGTATTACTAGAGGACTAAAATCTGATAATCCTGCCGATGGCCTCTCTCCTAGTAACGATGAAGGAGACTAAATATAGACAAAGATATCGACCCGACAGGCAGCAGAGAAAAGCTCAGCATGTGGCCAGACAGGAGATAGACGTACTGTCAGACTGTTGACCGGTGACCACTCAGCGTCTGGAATAAGTTGATAGACAGCAACATATTTCCATATGAGGACACAGCAGTTAGACTGTAGCCTATCAGTTAGTCAATAATAATTTCTCATTCGAACCATGAACTAATCCAATGTGTTTGTCCTTCTTCTGGGTTTTGCTCTGTTGTCATCATCGGCCTCACCTCACCATGCTTCAGAAGACATGCTTATTCCTACTCTTATTACCTGTAAGTAGAGATTCACATCAAGAACAACCACCATCTGTTCCTTATGACAAGCTTCTCCTTTCTCTTCAAATGTTGTTTTCTTGCATCCTGTTTGAATTGTATCACTCTAACTCCATTATGTTCAGGACATACCGTGTTTCTCTCAATATATTCAAAACCGTACAGACAACATGCTGAAAGACAAGTCTAATCCACATTCCCCCACCGTCCCAGACGTTCACACTGCTTACATGCTGAAAGGTCTCCAGGAGCAGCCTGCAGGCACAATATGCCATAAATCATATCTCAACAGGAATATGAATTAATTTGAGCGGTACAATATAGTTCACACTGTTGAGTTGTTAAACTAGAAGCATCACAACCCATTTGATAGATAAACCCATCGCTCTGCCACGGCCATCATTTGACCAAAGATAGTTGTATTAAACCTGTTTTATAGCCTAAAGTATATTCAGCGCCGGGCCACACAGGGAACGTCAGCAGCGCGTGGCGGCTACACAACCTGTTGTTTCTTTATTTCGGCGTCCATGTTAAGAGGTTGGAGCAGCCACACAGCTCGTGTGAGCAGCGCGGCTCGGCTGCGTCTCTTCTGGAGATTCGAGGCTTCGCCTATTTTTACCGCGATCCGCGCGATTCACAGCAACAACAGACAGTGAAAGCTATTGTTTGACTGTATATTGACATCATACCAGCGACATTACTACAGTTTCAATGTCTAGATATCTACAGAATGCCACGGATATGAAAAAAGTAGTATGAAATACACATCCTGCTTTCATTTCAAAATAAAAGCCCTCAAGCTTTTTTGTCTGTGGACAGAATTCCTTAATTTCCTAACACAAAGCTTTTGTTCTGAAATATTTGAAGAACAGTGTTGTAGGAAATGCAGTAACTTATAGGGCTCCATGAATGATTAAAGTACAGGGTTTTAATTAGACTTTAGACTAGAATTAAACACTATTCCATAATCACTTGGAACTACTCACACTGCACACACCTGCACTGACAGAACAGAGCCGGTAGTAACGTTACTACCAGCGCCTGCAATGGTTAAAACAAGGGAAAGTATATATTTTTGAATACGGGACGATAGTCGCATAAACTAGCTGATTTTTTTACAGTTTAATTACTATTCCAAAAATTGAAAATCATGACCCATCCCTAGTTTTAATTGTGGATTATAGCTATTATTTACAAATGAGCGCACGCGTATGAACCTTTCTCTGTCTAAAATGAATATGAATGATATTTACAATGAAATAATATGGCCATTTTGAAAGGCAAACTATGAATGTAGAAAGAAAGGGCTGGCAGCAGCAGCGGAAATGCTGCCGGTCTGGACGCATTATGCTAGAGACACAAAGCCATTCATCAAGCACCATACAGTCAGTCTACATTAACATACAGTCAGTCTAGATGAACATACAGTCAGTCTATATGAACATACAGTCAGGTTAGATGAACATACAGTCAGTCTATATGAACATACAGTCAGGTTAGATGAACATACAGTCAGTCTAGATGAACATACAGTCAGCCTAGATGAACATACAGTCAGTCTAGATGAACATACAGTCAGGTTAGATGAACATACAGTCAGTCTAGATGAACATATAGTCAGCCTAGATGAACATACAGTCAGCCTAGATGAACATTTAGTCAGCCTAGATGAACATTTAGTCAGCCTAGATGAACATTTAGTCAGTCTACATGAACATACAGTCAGCCTACATGAACATACAGCCAGTCTAGATGAACATACAGTCAGTCTAAATACCTGCTTTAGTGGATATGTGTTGTTTTAATGAACAATCAGAGACTAGATGTGAGACATATTAGAAATGATTCAACTAGAGATATGAGAAAGTTAGACAATGAATTTGTGTGTATATGCACTCTCCAGCTCAGCACAGGGAGCAGCTGGTTAGCCTTGTGGTAGGAAAATGTCTTAATCATCACACCTGCTATTAGTGACGGAGCATTTCTGTTGGACGAGCTGCTGCTGAAATCACTTCCTGTGTCTGTGACAGTGACACTTTACATCATCAGACTTGCACGCTGCAGCAGATCCTCTTGATTGGCGCGTGACATCATACGTTGGCTGGCTGGAAGCTCTCAGGGCACAGAGACCTGGGATGTAATTACAGCATTAGTCTGGTGGTGGAAGGAAACAGTCAGACTCATCTGCATTGTTTGCATGGCTCGTCTCTTAAAGTGTCTCCCCCTAAAAGGTCAACGTAATTCACCGTTATCTCCTCCACCACGCCGCCATTTCCTGCTTATTAACCACTTCTAATGAGGACCTATTATAGCAGTCTGTTCACACACACATACATACACACACACATGCACAACACATGCACTCTGTTGCCCTGAGCTCACCTACAAATCCCTGCACAGCATTTTTGAAAATCCCTGATTCTCCAGCCGTCTTTGAATCAACTGAAAAATTCCTCCAGATGTGCAGCAGTGTCCTGACAGAGCAGATCAGTCATCACATGACATCACTTCCTCTTAAAGCAGCCGCACTGAGGCTGTTTGACCAACCAGGGTTAAGATGTATCTGCTCAAAGTCGCGTTACCTTTGACAGCCCTAATTAGCTGATATTGTTGGGAAGCATATTGTTTCCACTGTTTCTATGTAGATTCCAGGGACCCTTATAAGTAAAGGATAATGTGCAGTGTGTGCCGGTCATTGTTGTGAAATAAACTCCGACATGGCGACACCGCACCCCGACGCTAGCAAGTCACAACAATGACCCGCTAGCTGTACATTACCCCGCTTATTACACGGCTACTAACTGAAGAAATCAATAATTTGAAACATAAACGGTCCGCCAGAGTCTGACAAGAGAACTGTGTCCATAGCAACGGTCTGTTATACATAGCAACGGTTTGTTATACATAGCAACGGTCTGTTATACGTAGCACCGGTCTGTTATACGTAGCAACGGTCTGTTATACATAGCAACGGTCTGTTATACGTAGCAACGGTCTGTTGAAGAAAAGAAATAACAGACCATAGAATGCCGTGATTGACCAATCAGAATCGAGTGTTCAACAATGCTGTGTATTAACTAAAATTAAAGACAAAGCCAGAAAAATAAATGAGTCCTGTTAGTTTTAATATCTGATAGAAGAACACAGATTAGGATACACACACACACACACACACACACACACACACACACACTGCTGTAGCCCTGAGATGTTTACTGGGATTTAAAGAGTCCCGAGTGTCTCTGTGCCTCTAAATCCTGTGATACGCAGATGAAAGGTGGTCTGGGTCTGCAGCCTCTGTCTGTCTGTCTGTCTGTTTGTCTGTCTGTCTGTCTGTCTGTCTGTCTGTCTGTCTGTCTGTCTGTCTGTCTGTCTGTCTGTCTGTCTGTCTGTCTGTCTGTCTGTCTGTCTCTCTGTCTGTCTGTCTCTCTGTCTGCCTCTCTCTCTCTGTCTGTCTGTCTGTCTGTCTGTCTGTCTCTCTCTGTCTCTCTCTCTCTCTCTGTCTCTCTGTCTGTCTGTCTGACCGGGAATGTCTCGGGGATATTTGAGCTCATTCCTCCTATACTACAGTGGTTCTGTCAGTCCCTCGACAGATGAAACAAAGGTTGTTTCCCTGGTCTGATTGGACGCCTGGAGGTCGCCCCTGTTGACTCACCAGACTTCTACTGAAATAAATGGCGTGCCCTCTGCATGCATCACTTTCTAGGAAAAGAACAAATGTGAACTGGGTGTTGCATGGTCGCTTCTTTCACAGGTACATCTTTGTAGCTATAGATAAAGTTATGTTTGGACAGCACCGTTTGAAGCGGCTCTCTGTAAGAGTCAGAAACTGCTTCTTGTCGTGTCCTAACTGGAAGCGACGTGAGCGAGCGTCAGCGACACAATCAGCTTGATTTAAATGTTTTCTATCAGTGTCCTAACTGGCAGCGAGCGGCGCGACGTAATGTAACGTTTTCAGCTGAGCTATTGACGGACGCCTCTCTCCCGTCCCCCGTCACTCTACTCAGCAGGAGTCTATAATGTTACTCTCTCTAGAGTTAACCCCCGACACTCCACTCGGCAGGAGTCTATAACGTTACTCTCTCTAGAGTTAACCCCCGTCACTCCACTCGGCAGGAGTCTATAACGTTACTCTCTCTAGAGTTAACCCCCGACACTCCACTCGGCAGGAGTCCGTAACGTTACTCTCTCTAGAGTTAACCCCCGACACTCCACTCGGCAGGAGTCCGTAACGTTACTCTCTCTAGAGTTAACCCCCGACACTCCACTCGGCAGGAGTCTATAACGTTACTCTCTCTAGAGTTAACCCCCGTCACTGAAACTCACTGAACTTCATAGGACACACTGAAACCTCCACTGAACTGGCCGTTTGTTGCCGTTAGCGGACTCCATTTCAAACCGAACGTTAGCTACGGCATAATATGTCAAAAATAAAAGCAGTAAAAAGCAGTTCTTTTAATCTACAGTTCTCCCAAAGTGCCACCGCTCCGCCTCCCTCCATACGCCTCATCTCTCAGTAATGACGTCTCCTCTCGAACCCCCCCCCCTAAAAAAACAAGTATCAACGCATCGCTCATTATCAACTCATCAGACGGCTTACAATTAGCGTCGCCGGGGGCTCAAAGTAGTCCATGATTCCCAGTGCGGTCTGCGCCCGGCGCCCGGCGGGGTAACCTTAGTGCTTAATGAACTGCCGCTGTGACATTCATTAAAGAGGGATTACGTCGTGCTCATTGCCTCGTACAATATGCAAGAAATTTATCATCTAAACGAGTCCATTAACGGGATGAGTGTGTGATGAAGGTAAAGGAGGGGGGAGGAGAGGAGATAAGGAGGAGGGAGGAGGCAAGGAGGGGGAGGAGAGGAGACAAGGAGGAGGGAGGAGACAAGGAGGGGGAGGAGAGGAGACAAGGAGGAGGGAGGAGACAAGGAGGGGGAGAAGAGGAGACAAGGAGGGGAGGAGAGGAGACAAGGAGGAGGGAGGAGAGGAGACAAGGAGGATGGAGGAGACAAGGAGGGGGAGGAGAGGAGACAAGGAGGGGAGGAGAGGAGACAAGGAGGAGGGAGGAGAGGAGACAAGGAGGAGGGAGGAGACAAGGAGGAGGGAGGAGAGGAGACAAGGAGGAGGGAGGAGAGGAGACAAGGAGGGGAATTATTATGAGAGAAACTTTGCCATTCCTCCTTTTCCATCTTCTCATCTTCCATCATCTCTCTGTAACTCCGTCGCGTCGCCAGGGCATCAAAGTAGTCCCTGATTTCCAGCGTGGTCAGCGGCCGGGAATCAGATCAGATCTATTTTAATAAAATAGAGTCGTACCGACAGGATACAGTAGAGTACAGAGGCCGTTTCCATGCTGCGAGGAGATCAGAGACCAGCGGATCTCAGCAGGATGTCAGTAGAGTAGGCCGTCCTTAATGTGGCTCAGACCACCTCTGAATGTGGTCTGAAAGATCCTTTTCACACCTGGTATTAACATGCATCCTGAGTGATCGGATCACAGCTCTAAATACAGTGTGAAGCACGCAAGACACATTGAGATCCAATCCCTCAGACCACATTCAGAGGTGGTCTGGGCCACATATGGTCACATCCTTTTATCAGTGTGTAGTGAATATGTCCTGGGCCACATTAAGGACCGCCTACTCATCTGATGTCCTGCTAGGATCAGCTGGTCTCTGTGTCCTCAGGTGAACAGACAGGCAGACACCTCGCTGCAGGAAACGGCCTCTGTGCTCTACTGTATCCTGTCGGTACGACTCTATTTTATTAAAACAGATCTTGTTTAGAGGCTACATATCTACAGACTATCAGACTGGTGATCAGATGTGTCGGTGTTTTTGTTCCACTGCTTTTCACGCATGTGAATGCCAGGTGTGAACAGGGCCAGAGTGTGCATGTTGTTTTCATTGTCAGACCCTGACCTCAGCTCCAGATGTCCTGATGTGTTCAGGCCTCATTATTTTGGGTTTTACTTTAAACAACGTCAGGGCCGCTGTCAGTATTCATGACTGGAACCTTCTGAACGCACCGGGCTGACGGATCAGTTCCCGAACCTTCTGAACGCACCGGGCTGATGGATCAGTTCCAGAACCTTGTGAACGCACCGGCCTGATGGATCAGTTCCCGATCCTTCTGAACGCACCGGCCTGATGGATCAGTTCCAGAACCTTGTGAACGCACCAGCCTGATGGATCAGTTCCCGATCCTTGTGAACGCACCGGCCTGATGGATCAGTTCCAGAACCTTGTGAACGCACCGGCCTGATGGATCAGTTCCAGAACCTTCTGAACGCTGTGGGCTGACGGATGAGTTCCAGAACCTTCTGAACGCTGTGGGCTGACGGATCAGTTCCAGAACCTTCTGAACGCTGTGGGCTGACGGATCAGTTCCAGAACGTTCTGAACGCTGTGGGCTGACGGATGAGTTCCAGAACCTTCTGAACGCTGTGGGCTGATGGATCAGTTCCAGAACCTTCTGAACGCACCGGGCTGACGGATCAGTTCCAGAACCTTCTGAACGCATCGGGCTGACGGATGAGTTCCAGAACCTTCTGAACGCTGTGGGCTGACAGATCAGTTCCAGAACCTTCTGAACGCTGTGGGCTGACAGATCAGTTCCAGAACTTTCTGTCATGAGTCATAACGTAAAAGGAAGTGAAACAACACTCATCAGTGATTTGTTGTGTTTAGCTGGTGTTTAACCAGCCTCCTCTCTTTAATACCTCTCGGTACATCTTCATGTTCCTTCTCTCTACGGACTCCGTCCTGTAGTGACTCAGCCCTGAAGTCGTCCATGAAGGCTTCATTAGTCCTTGAAGGGGAGTTGTGATCACGTCCTACTTTCACTCTTCTAGTTGCTGTTTGCAGTGACCGCCGTGCACAACGGAGCAGTTTATCAGAGACACATGTAAGCAGGCGTATGAGGCGGCTTCGTGATGGGTCACTGAGAAACACACCCACTCACCGGCCAGCATGCACCAGATACAGCCAAATACAACACACACACACACACACACACGCACACACACACACACACACACACACACACACACACACACACACACACACACACACTGCAGGCCGTTCGTGACTGGACGTCAGACACGTTCGTGAGTTGAAGGGTGTGTTGGTGGATTCTGGAGGAGGTTTTCTGTTGACTTTTGTAAAAAGGAGTTTGAGATGTTTTTCATATGACTCAGCTGGAGAAGAATTTTAATACTGATCCACATAATAGAGATGATGGTTCTGTTGTTCATTATGAAGCCCAGCAGATGCTTCAACACACTGTGAGAAACTTAGTTAAATGGTCGCAGGACTCTCACTCTACGAAGTCACTCTTTTCAAAAGACAAATGGTGTTCTGATCAGTCAATGAAGTGTTTGCTGAAAGAAGCCTAAACTCAAAGTAGCATCGCCTCAGGAGCTCCATCTAACCTGATTGGTTCTTTCCAAGCAGACCGCGAGGCAGTGATTGGTAGACGTTTTTACAGGATTACAGCAGCTACAGATGACGGCTCTTTTCCGGTCCTTTTTCAGAGCTCATCAGTAATGGATCGCTGTCGGGTGTAAAGACCATTTCAACCAATAGAACAAATAGTGTAAACTGGAGAACTTTGTCAACCCTGCCTTTAACTAAAAACAGTAATAGTGAAATCAGTGCTCATCGTCAGCCCCAAACATTAATACAACTAAAACAGGAAAATGTTGTATATCAGAGCAGTCTGGTCTGATCCACTGTAATTCATATACAGTATATCCCACCAAATCAATTCATATGTAACCCACATAATCATGAACCAGGAAGTATAGAGAGCGGTGAACGGCGTGTAGGGAGGAGGTCGGGGTGGATGGTGGGTCTAAAAACACCAGACTTACACCATCTTTTACTGAACCTAACTAAGGAGTTTTATTTTGAAAATACTGGAGTGGAAATTGACACGTGCGTCACGTGTTGCTGGACATTCGTATCTTAACTTTTCATAAAATATCATATGAACCGTTGTATGAGGATACGTTGGTTGGAGCGAGCTGAGAGAGCCTCCTAGAGCTGTGGCTCAGAGGTACAGCGGGTCGTCCACCAAATTGGAAGGTCGGTGGTTTGATCCCCGGCTCCTCCGGTCATATGGTGAAGAGCCCCCCCCCCCCCCCCCCCCCCCCCCCCCCCCCCACCCACACACACACACACACACACACGCACACGCACACACTTTAAAAGCCATTGATCAGGATATCCAGCACAGAAGGAAAAGACCAAGATTTACAAAAGCAGTAAGTTAAAAACATGCTGTAAATGTATGACCGTAGTTGACCGGTGTGTCTGGCTGCTAACGCTGTGAACCTGTCAGACTCTGGTTCAACACCACACTGGTTCTGAACTTCTGGATTCATCAGTTCATAACACCCAGTGTTCACCCTCATCGTGTCTCTTCTGCATGTTTAAACAATATCACCCTCATTTTGAATGTTGTGACTTCTGTTTGTTTGTATGTGTGTGATTGTGTTGTGACTGCATGTGTGTCTCTATGTGTAACTTTACCTGTGTGTGTGTGTGTGTGTGTGTGTGTGTGTGTGTGTTCACACCACTACAGGAAGCTGGCGAAGAAGCAGAAGGAGACGGCGAGCAGCTCCACCCAGCAGAGGGAGATGGGTCCGGTCACCACGGCCGATAAGAGCACCACTAAAGTCAGCACCCTGCACAAAGACGACCCCTTCTCCACCTCCAACCAGGACCTCAACGGGTTCAGTGAGTCCACTTCTCCTTCTGGTCTCAAAGTTCATCCAGAATCCACCGACTGCAGCCGGCTCCACCGTGGAGGCCACTCTCTAAATATATGGACCTATATGGATATATAAAAGGAGCGTTTTAGTAGAATCAATCAGAAACAACGTGGCTAAAAGTCCAGCTTTGTTTCACATGTCTACCAGAGAAGACACGTATACAATGTCCCTCATTAATCATTTAGTCAGATTCACTCATTCAGTGGACAGTTAATGTTATTGTGAAGGCCTCCATATGTTCCTCTCTCTCTAATATCAGCAGTACGTTGAGCTGCTTCACGGAGTGCGGCTGTAATCCTCCTTAGCCTCACATGGACGTATCCTGCAGTAGATATTCACTATCTGATGAGAGTGGGCCTGTGTCTGCGTGGCTGTGTGGGTGCATATTCCACCTCTCCCTCTCCCTCTCTGTGTGTGTCCGGGTAATTAGACGAAGACCCTCAGAAGGGCATTTTTCTCTTGAAAATGTCAGGCTGGCCTTTTGGGAGTGCTTGGCCGCTGAAAGCCAGGGGTGCTGCAGAGGGACTAAGTAGCGAGCTAATGTTGCCCGTAATTGCCTGCAGTCTTCCTCTAACTGTCCACGCTGCACTTCTGACGTACAATAATGTTTCAGCATTGAAAACACTTAGAGTGGAGCACTTTTATCTGGATGTAGAGAAACGCTGTGATATTTAAAGCCTTACATTAGCTTTGCTTTGCTGTTTGTTAGAGAACAGGAGCGTCCTTTCTTCTTCACCTCGGTCGGTTCATAAACTCTATTTCTGTTCTTCCAACTAGACCTAGCCACACTTCAGATCGCACTGTTTCAGAACTAAAAGAGGTTCCTGTCTTCTGGGAACTGAATATATGACACGGTCCTGGATTATTTCTGCTCCCAGGCAGACTGGACGAGGCCTTACATGGGGTTTATATTGGTCTTCTTTACGTACATTTGGTCATGTGTGAGTTAAGTTTGGACATCCCTCCTCATTTAGTCTTAGCACATATAATCCAGTCCTGTTGTATCACACATTGGAGTTTAGTCTACTCTGCTGGGTCTCTGTGTACAGCTGCTTGTTTAACATTCATGCCATGTTTATCTGAGTTGGTTCTGTGTTATCACATCAACATTAGAAAAAGAGAAGGAAACACAGTGTCACTGATCCAGGCTCAGTCCTAATGAGACATAGGAAAAACGCTGACACCAGGTAGGCGACCCAGTCATATCTCCTCAGATGGACCCTCGCAGGCCAAATAACCTCAGTGAGTTATTGCATTCTCAGCCAATCACCAGCTTTCTGCAGGACTCTGTTGTCAAAGCACATTTCTTCTGCTACGCAGCTACAATCCTCCCTGTTTTAAAGCTGAAACACATTAACATACAGAGGTGGTACACAGCAGACCAGAGGGATCTCATCACACAGCAGGAGGAAACATGCTGTTCTGTAGACGCTCTACGTTGATTTTTCCTTTAATTCTTCACCCAACTGTATCTTCCTTCCTCATATGAGGAGTCATCCTCCCAGTGGTCGTCACTGGACAGCTGCTGCTGTTATTCCTAGTGTTGATAGCTTGGTGGAGTGTGATGATTGATGACTTGTCTCCGTCCTGTTCCTGTTTCCTGTCCGTGGGTTCAGTCCACACACCCTCTGGTATCTGTATTGACCAGTACTGAGGACATGTCTTATCTGAGAGCTCGCTCATGTAGACGGAACCACTTTTGTATTTCAACATTCTATATGAGCAGCATTGATGGAGCCATTAGTGTTATTGGATTGTTCCTGTTGAATATGGAGTACTGATCAGTCTTTGTTTTCATTCTTAATTGTGTCCTGTGATGTTTGATTGTTCTTTCTCTCTCCATCCTCCTCCTTCTCCTCTCCTGTTTCCTCCTCTCTCTACATCCTCTTGTCCTCCTCTTCACCTTCTTTCCACCTCTCCTCCCTAGCCTCCCCCTCTCCCTGCTCCTTCTCTGTGCAGGGAAGCAAGACACTGCAGAGCAAATCCCTGCTGAACTCCTACTACTCAGGTACACACACACCCACCCATAGACGCAGTGTTTGAAGCTGCCGTATGCTATATACGATACGATACAATGTGATACGATACAATATGATGTGATACGATACGATACAATGTGATACGATGCGATACGATGCGATGCGATGCGATACGATACAATACAATACGATACGATACAATATGATACGATACGATATGATACGATACAATATGATACGATACGATACGATACAATATGATGCGATACGATACGATACGATACGATACGATGCAATATGATGCGATGCGATGCGATGCGATGCGATGCGATACGGTACGATACAATTTGATGCGATGCGATACGATACGATACGATGCGATGCGATACGATGCAATGCAATTTGATACAATACAATATGATGTGATATGATATGATACGATACAACATAATATGATACGATACGATACGATATGATGTGATACGATATGATGCGATACGATATGATGCGATACAATATGATACGATACGTTTTGATGCGATACGATATGATGCGATACGATATGATGCGATACGATATGATACGATACGTTTTGATGCGATACAATATGATGCGATACGATATGATGCGATACAATATGATACGATACGTTTTGATGCGATACGATATGATGCGATATGATACGATATAATATGAAACGATACGATGCAATACGATACGATGCAAATACGATACGATGCAATACGATACGATGCAAATACGATACGATGCGGTGTGGTGCGGTACGATACGATACGATACGATACGTTACGATAGATATGATTCGATGCAATACACTTTGTTGTCCCCTTTGGAAAAATTTGTTTTGGACTCAGTGCTGATCACCATCAGCTGCCTCCAGAGCAGCATCAATATATAAAAACATTTTCATCGGAGGACTCTGTATCGTCTGCCGGAGGGTAAGAGCTCAGACTCAGAGTGGAGGATGTGAGATGGGTCAGACTATACTCTCTGCGCTCGCCTAAGAACACACTGATCCTATAGTGACTGTGTGTGCACTACTCCGAAGAACGAGAACGTGAACTTAGAAGAAAGAGAACGTGAACTCAGAAGAACGAGAACGTGAACTCAGAAGAACGAGAACGTGAACTCAGTAGAACGAGAACGTGCTGTGTAATCAACCAAGGGACGACAGACTAACGGTCGCAGGTTTTACTAGTTCAGAGATGAAGTCTGTGTAACATGTTGGTCCAGTCATCCCTGTTGCTGACTGAGCGTCTTGTTGTGTCTTCAGTGTCTAAAGAGCCGGTTCCAGCCACGACCTCCATCGGTGAGTCTCAAATCTTATCGTATAAATACACCAATACACAAACATAATATACAACTCACCTGTGTGTCTGTTTCTTAGTGTGTAAACATGGGAAACACACACACACACACACACGCACACGCACACGCACACGCACACACACACACACACACACACACACACACACACACACACACACACACATCTCTGTCCAGAACCTTCTTTCTGTTTTCTTCTCTTCATACTTTCTCTCAGTCTGTTGGCTACATTCACCAGATCTTTGCCAGCTGATTGGCTTTGGTCCTGCCAAAGAGTGGCGTGTCTTAGAGGTAGTAGTGCTGTAGTGGCATCGTCCGTCTGCTGTTACAGGACACTTTCTATTTAATGCGATCATTCTTATCAGCCAGCTGCCAGCTCATCACCTCCCTCCACTCCTCTTCTCCTCCTCTCATTCATCCTCCTCTCATGCATCCTCCTCTCATCCACCCTCCTCTCATCCACCCTCCTCTCATCCATCCTCCTCTCATCCACCCTCCTCTCATCCATCCTCCTCTCATCCATCCTCCTCTCATTCATTCTCCTCTCATCCCCCCTCCTCTCATCCATCCTCCTCTCATCACCTCCCTCCACTCCTTTTCTCCTCCTCTCATCCATCCTCCTCTCATCCATCCTCCTCTCATCCATTCTCCTCTCATCCACTCCTCCTCTCATGCAGCCTCCTCTCATCCTTCCTCCTCTCATCCACTCCTCTCATCCATCCTCATCTCATCTCATCCATCCTCATACAGATACAGATACAGATACAGATACAGAGAGCTTTATTTATCCCCGAAGGGCAATTCAGTTTCTGCAGTCCACCGAAACATATACACACATTCATACTGCACAATCATCATTGACAGAGGGAACACAGTAGGTGGCATATGGGTAGGTGCAGAACAATAAAAGTACAAGATTAAAAATCATCTCATCCATTCTCCTCTCATCCACTCCTCCTCTCATCCATCTTCTTCATTTACATTTGTTTTCTTCTTTTTCTTCTGGTAAAACCTGCCCACTCAAGAATCTTCTCCTCTCATCACCACTCGATCATCACTTTCTTTTGTACTTTCTTTTTTCTTTCATACAGTCATTTTCTGTATTTTTCTTACTTTGCTCATCATCAGATCCCCCCCCCCCCCCTACCCCCCTCAGTTTCAGCTCATTTCCTGTAATCTACACGACTGGCGACGGCCATTTGCTGATGCAAGTCAAGGCATGATGAAGCAGAATGTAAAAGAACGCCTGAGCGAGTTGAACTTGGCTGTCGTACATCTTCACAGAATGACATCAGCTCTTTGTTCAACCATCTGTTTTCTCTACAATTAAACAGAAACACGAGATGGGAAACAAAACTCTCATTGTTACTGTGAAGAACAAATACATGACATCTAGAAAATAGACAACGTACAATAGAACAGAGATGGAGAGATACAACTTCTGTAAGACATAGACATAAGATATCCATCCATCCATCATTCCATCATATAGCAGCAGCTCTGGCTGCTATTTGCACATCATGCTGATCATTGCAGTTATATTATTTATTGAAGCATTAAATCAGTGGATGGAGGACCACCAAGCATGTTGCCATCATCATCACCATCATCATCACCATCATCATCACCATCATCTTCATCACAATCACCATCCAAGGCCAGAGACCGAGAGACAGAGGGATGGACCCCAATAGTACTAGTAGTACTAATAATATAAGAGACAGGGATGAAGGGGAGAGGAGTGTAAAGAGATTATTAGCCAGTTTCTTAACAGCACATTTCTTTAAAAATGTCTTTGTTGAGATGTACCGCTGATATGTTGAAGACGTTTTTATCCGACCACACACGACACGAGGACGATGGAAGTAAATCAGAGAAGTTCTAGTAATTCTCCTTTTGATAATGCTTAGCTGAATGTGAGCACATTTCATTGATTGTATTGCTTTAATTAGTCGAGTGAATTTGTTACTTTGTCCTGAATAGAGAGCTACAGGAATGAGTCAGCATGATGTCACTTCCTGTTCCCTAATCTGGAGGTCAATGTGTTTTTAGTTAGATGTCTGAAATAATGTCTGTGGTTAACACCAGCTGAAGAGATTTTAACGTTTTGTTCTACGATATAAAATAGGTCAGTAAATATCCCACCGGTGAGTTTTAAAAAAGGGGGTCGCTGACAAGTGTCCAAATGAGACTTCGAAACATCAGCACGCCGACTTGTCCTCATTACAGCCTCGTTGTGTTTATACTCACACTCATGTGACCTTGGTGGAGTTGGTCAGTAGGAGATGAGGGGACCAGGGAGATGATCACTTCCTGTTAGTTGAGGGAACCAGGGAGATGATCACTTCCTGTTAGTTGAGGGAACCAGGGAGATGATCACTTCCTGTTAGTTGAGGGAACCAGGGAGATGATCACTTCCTGTTAGTTGAGGGAACCAGGGAGATGATCACTTCCTGTTAGTTGAGGGAACCAGAGAGATGATCACTTCCTGTTAGTTGAGGGAACCAGGGAGATGATCACTTCCTGTTAGTTGAGGGAACCAGGGAGATGATCACCTCCTGTTAGTAGAGGAAACCAGGGAGATGATCACTTCCTGTTAGTAGAGGAAACCAGGGAGACAATCCCATTGGCTGTTAGTAGAGGGAATCAAGGTGATGATCACTTCCTGTTAGTGGAGGGAACCAGGGAGATGATCATGTCCTGTTAGTGGAGGGAACCAGGGAGATGATTACTTCCTGTTAGTGGAGGGAACCAGGGAGATGATCACTTCCTGTTAGTGGAGGGAACTAGGGAGATGATCACTTCCTGTTAGTGGAGGGAACTAGGGAGATGATTACTTCCTGTTAGTGGAGGGAACCAGGGAGATGATGACTTCCTGTTAGTGGAGGGAACCAGGGAGATGATTACTTCCTGTTAGTGGAGGGAACCAGGGAGATGATTACTTCCTGTTAGTGGAGGGAACCAGGGAGATGATGACTTCCTGTTAGTGGAGGGAACTAGGGAGATGATTACTTCCTGTTAGTGGAGGGAACCAGGGAGATGATCACTTCCTGTTAGTGGAGGGAACTAGGGAGATGATCACTTCCTGTTACTGGAGGGAACCAGGGTGATTATCACTTCTTGTTAGTGGAGGGAACTAGGGTGATGATCACTTCCTGTTGGACTACAGAGATACGTCATACTGTCCAGCTAGCTGTCTAATCAAACAGACTCTTTGTTGATTTACAGAAACATTTAAAGAATAAACTAAACTGGTAGAAAAGAAGAGCAGAGAGCTTTGGTTAAAACAGGAAACATGGTCACCAGAGTAGACGAAGATAAAGTGGTTATCATCTGATTATAGATGATTTAAAGAGATCATCATTAGTTCTTACATGTTATCTCTCTAACATGTTGACTTCCATTGAGTCCATTCTGTTGTTCATTTGATGCGAGGCTGCCTCCGACGATATTCCATCATTTAATAAACGGATAGAAAGCATTTCATTTTCAGAGGAGGAATCCTCCATTTAGGCCTCTCAGGCTTTAGAGAGGATAACGGTGGCAGCGAGGATCCTTCCTGACGGTGAGAGCTGGAAGAGAGAGAACGTTATTAAGACGACGCTGACAGAGACGTTCAGACTGAAGGATCAGAGACGGAGAGAGAGCTCGGCTAAATCCAGTAGTGTGTGTGTGTGTGTGTGCGTGTGTGTGTGTGTGTGTGTGTGTGTCTGCGTGTGTGTGTGCGTGCGTGCGTGCGTGCGTGCGCGCGCGCATGTGTGTGTGTGTGGTCTTTTTGAACCAGCTGTAAAGCTTTCTCCTTAGCTCAGGTGTTTTCGCGGCTATGGAAATGGGATTTCACACACTCACACACACACACACACACACACACACACACACACACACACACGCACACACACACACACTCACGCACACACACACACACACACACACACACACTCAGGTATACAGATATATGCACACAGAGACAAGGACACATCAGAGAGTTACACAGTGACGCGTACAGCAGGTCAGCGTTAACACTGATGCGTCCTAAATCCTCTGGATCAGTAGAACGCCGCCGCAGCGTAGCGTGCATTTCATGTGCAAACACGCTTTCCTCTAAAAATCGATTCCCAGACGCTGATGTGTGTTAAAAGGTCACGCTACACTGTTCTCTGTCAGTTCTCACTGCGTCAGCCTTTTGTCCCGGCCAAGGACGCCCCCCCCCCATCTCGCTGCAGGTAGCACACAGGTCAGGTTCTTACTTTAATCAGGTAACATAGTGAAATAAATACACTGATACAAACAACGTTTACAGATGACTCACAGAATCATCTTGTTCTTCCCCTTCACCTGTCTCTCTCTCTCTCTCTCTCTCTCTCTCGCTCTCTCTCTCTCTCTCTCTCTCCCTTCTCTTGGTATGTTGCTGTTTCATAGCCAGCTTGAGAAGTTGACCATGTTGTTTAAACATCAATAAAATATTCCCATACATCAGACCGCCACATACGGATACTAGAGTAAAAGTCAAGGCCACGCCCCCTTTAGGGGGCCAGAAAACTGAAGATCTCAGACTTCAATGTGATCTGACGTATGTTTGGATAGTCATTTTGACCAGTTGGTTTTCATTTATCTCTTGTTATACAAATGTTTGTTTTATACACACATCTAATAATTATTTAGTGACCTTGCCTGAACCTGAGCGTTGGCGATACCTTCATAAATGAAGGTTGATCGGAGCCATGTCCCTTCAGTCTTCATACACGTAGTAGCCTTTCTGTCGAGGCTCGTCGTGGGCAGTTGGACAGTACTTCCCCATCTTCTTGGTTCCTCCAGTTAAAACAGGCGAGGTTCCTGAAACGTTCCTGTGTTCATTAAGGGCCAATAGATACATACAGACTATGCATGTGGTGGTCACATGACCTGGGTGACGACCAATCAGTGCTTCAACAACCTGTATAGACAAGTTTTATTGTTGAAATGTACATTCATGTCCTGTTCCATTAATGTACTCTGAGTGGGAGGGTTAGGGGCTAACAGAAACATCTGGCCAACATCAGTATTCAGGAGAATAAAAATGGGATTTTGGACTGAAGTGAAAGATTGGAGCCCTGCCAGCAGACCTCAGTGATGTGACATTTTGCTGTTTTAACGTGTCCTTTACTGGATATGTTGAAGATGCACTTTAACAGCACTGTGCTGCTGCTGCCCAGTGAAGAGGCTCCCGAGTCGCCTCCGGACCACTTCTGTCCACAGCTTCTATTGGAAGGAGTTTTTCCACCGCAATTACTGAAAGGCAATTATTTCCCCCAGTCTAGTTCAGCATAGCATTAGGCTGCATGTAAGGTGATTATGGCTAATGGTAGTCATTTTGTTTGGCCATAATGTGGCAGTACTGGGTAATTGAAGGTGAGAGCAGGTTGAGAGATAGTCATTTGAAGCGCTACGTGCTCAGGGAAGATTGAGCCTCTTTTCCAGCCACGTCTTGACTGCCGGCTTACACAACTGCTATTCACATCTAGTCACATCTGTCTCTCAGTCACTCTGCCTCTGACAAGTCTTCATCTATCTGTCTGCCAGTCCGTCTCCCCAGCCTTCATTATATAGAGCGACATACAGCCTCTCCTTCATCATATAGAGCTACATACAGCCTCTCCTTCATCATATAGAGCGACATACATCCTCTCCTTCATCATATAGAGCTACATACAGCCTCTCCTACATCATATAGAGCGACATACAGCCTCTCCTTCATCATATAGAGCGACATACAGCCTCTCCTTCATCATATAGATCTACATACAGCCTCTCCTTCATCATATAGAGCGACACACAACCTCTCCTTCATCATATAGAGCTACATACAGCCTCTCCTACATCATATAGAGCGACATACAGCCTCTCCTTCATCATATAGAGCGACATACAGCCTCTCCTTCATCATATAGATCTACATACAGCCTCTCCTTCATCATATAGAGCGACACACAACCTCTCCTTCATCATATAGAGCTACATACAACCTCTCCTACATCATATAGAGCTACATACAGCTTTCCTTCATCATATAGAGCGACATACAGCCTCTCCTTCATCATATAGATCTACATACAGCCTCTCCTTCATCATATAGAGCGACACACAACCTCTCCTTCATCATATAGAGCTACATACAACCTCTCCTACATCATATAGAGCTACATACAGCTTTCCTTCATCATATAGAGCTACATACAGCCTCTCCTTCATCATATAGAGCTACATGTGTTGTTCATTGATTTACAATAATAAATATATACATGCATTTGCATAAAGCAGCATAATTGTCCACTCCCATGTTGATAAGTGTATTAAATACTTGACAAATCTCCCTTTAAGGTTAATTTAGAACAGATACAATTTTTTTGATTAATTTGCAATTAATCACAATTAACTATGGACAATCATGCGATTAATTGTGATTAAATATTTTAATCGATTGACTGCCCTAATATGTATGTTTGTATATATATATAAGTTAAGTTAATCTTCCTTTCTTAGCAGAGAGAACGAGTTAAATAAATGTCTCTTTCTCTGTCTGATCCAAACCTGCAAGATAAGACTTCATTTATGTTAAATTAGAGGCAGATTTGTCTGCACACACACACACACACACACACACACACACACACACACACACACACACATACAAACACACTCTGCGGCCTGGACGTTGTGTTTTCTCTCCTCGTGTCAGAAGAAGGAGATGAAATGAGTAAACGGCTGTTACTGTCTAGACCAGTTGATCCCAGTGACCTCCACTCCTATATATATATATATATATATATATAATATATATTCTCTGTCTGTTATGGCTCCTCTGTTCTGCCTCTCTCTTTCTCTGGCTTGCCTTTGCTCCACTATCTTTGTTTGTTTGTGTTTCTCTCTTTCAGTTTCACGTGCACTGCCCTGTGATTAAGTCCATGAAGTTTACCTGTCTATCAGAGAACTCTTTCTCTTTGTGTATTTCTGCCTTGTTCCTCTTCCTCACTCATTCTTTACCATACCATCTCTCCTTTTTACCCTTCCTGTATCTATTGCACTCCTCCTCCCTCACTTTAAGCTCCATCCTCTCCTTTTCTTTGTGATATTTGATGTTGAATCCTACACGGACCATGCATCCATACACACACATGAAACATGCACTTGTAGTTGCATAAAGAAACCATTTACATTAGGTACCTCTCTATTACCTTTTAACAGAGGCCAAGAAAAGCCTTATGTCAGTGTCACTGTCAGTTGTCTCTTGTGGAAACCCTCAAGTCTTTATTTAGTTCCATTTAAGCAAAGTGAAACTCTCTTGTGACCTTAATGTTGTAAATGCATTTCATTAGAGAGTATAGTCTAGACCTGCTCTGTATCAAAATAAATTGAATTGAATAATCGATCTTGTTTTCACCTGCAGCCCATGATGGCATCAAGGATGTGTTTATTTCCTTTTTCTTTCGACATTTCCTTGGTTCTCTTGTTTCTGGACAACAGCTCAGCTACACTTGTATTTTCCATCTTTTATGCCAGCAGCTCACTGTTTCATACAGGGTGTAATATGTTTCAAATATCAGAGCGATTTTTCATCCATACCAAAGAGAACCACAGCGGCCCGGCTCTGCAGCAATAACATGAAGCTGAATCTGACCTTGTGCTTCACAGAGAGGTGAACTTATCAGCTACAGCTGATCCACCTTAAAGAAAAACACTGCTGCTACTTTTCAGTCTGTGGGCGTATCCAGCTCTTCATATTATCATGATTATTAATATCAGGTGATTTGTAGTCCAGTTGTGGGAGTGATGTACATCAGATAATAGAGGTGACACAAAGTGTTGGTCAAGCTACTTGGAAAGTGTAGTGAGCTAAGCTAGCAGTTATCTCACTACCCTGAAGCTCCCACCCAGAGAACTGTAGCACACTAACTTACCAGTTATCTCACTACCCTGAAGCTCCCACCCAGAGAAACGTAGCACACTAACTTACCAGTTATCTCACTACCCTGAAGCTCCCATCCAGAGAAACGTAGCACACTAACTTACCAGTTATCTCACTACCCTGAAGCTCCCATCCAGAGAAACGTAGCACACTAACTTACCAGTTATCTCACTACCCTGAAGCTCCCACCCAGAGAAACGTAGCACACTAAGCCAGCAGTTATCTCACTACCCTGAAGCTCCCCCCCAGAGAAACGTAGCACACTAAGCTACCAGTTATCTCACTACCCTGAAGCTCCCAACCAGAGAACTGTAGCACACTAAGCACGCAGTTATCTCACTACCCTGAAGCTCCCATCCAGAGAAACGTAGCACACTAAGCCAGCAGTTATCTCACTACCCTGAAGCTCCCGCCCAGAGAACCGTAGCACACTAAGCAAGCAGTTATCTCACTACCCTGAAGCTCCCACCCAGAGAACTGTAGCACACTAAGCAAGCAGTTATCTCACTACCCTGAAGCTCCCACCCAGAGAAACGTAGCACACTAAGCTACCAGTTATCTCACTACCCTGAAGCTCCCGCCCAGAGAAACGTAGCACACTAAGCTACCAGTTATCTCACTACCCTGAAGCTCCCACCCAGAGAAACGTAGCACACTAAGCAAGCAGTTATCTCACTACCCTGAAGCTCCCACCCAGAGAAACGTAGCACACTAAGCTACCAGTTATCTCACTACCCTGAAGCTCCCGCCCAGAGAACTGTAGCACACTAAGCTACCAGTTATCTCACTACCCTGAAGCTCCCGCCCAGAGAAACGTAGCACACTAAGCCAGCAGTTATCTCACTACCCTGAAGCTCCCACCCAGAGAACTGTAGCACACTAAGCAAGCAGTTATCTCACTACCCTGAAGCTCCCGCCCAGAGAACCGTAGCACACTAAGCAAGCAGTTATCTCACTACCCTGAAGCTCCCACCCAGAGAACTGTAGCACACTAAGCAAGCAGTTATCTCACTACCCTGAAGCTCCCACCCAGAGAAACGTAGCACACTAAGCTACCAGTTATCTCACTACCCTGAAGCTCCCGCCCAGAGAAACGTAGCACACTAAGCTACCAGTTATCTCACTACCCTGAAGCTCCCGCCCAGAGAAACATCGCACACTAAGCTACAGCAGCAAAAGTAGTTGAACTCCATCAAAGCTGTTGTTATACGTCTGCAGACGGGAGGACAACTGGTCCATCCGGTCCATTGTTTCTGCAGTTAGCAGCTCGACGCTAACTTGCTTTTTTCCTGTTGCGTGTCAAGTTAGCTGGCAGACTTCATTGTAGTCCTTGGTGCTAAACGTGTTCACTCTGGATTAGAGTGCAAACAGAGTTAAGCAGGAATGTTAAAGGCTCTTGTGTCCTCTGCCTTAGAAGAATTTCTTGTACCGTTACGTCTGTTGTTAGCTGCATAGCTACGAGCTGCTGGTCTGGAGGTGAGAGGAGGAGAAAGCGGGAGAACAGGTAGCGCCGCTAGGTGCTTGTAGCGCCACTAGTTGCTTGTAGCAAGCTGCTTGTAGCGCCGCTACTGTCAAACACTGGTGACTGATGTTTGCTAGTTCCATCTGAACTGGTGACTAATGTATACCAGTTCTATCTGAACTGGTGACTGATGTATACTAGTTACATCTGAACTGGTGACTGATGTATACTAGTTACATCTGAACTGGTGACTGATGTATACCAGTTACATCTGAACTGGTAACTGATGTATACTAGTTACATCTGAACTGGTGACCAATGTATGCTAGTTACATCTGAACTGGTGACTGATGTATACCAGTTACATCTGAACTGGTCACCGATGTATACCAGTTCCATCTGAACTGGTGACTGATGTATGCTAGTTACATCTGAAGTCTGTTGGTATTTAATCTCAGAGTAGTAATACAGCACAGTGGATATCCTTGGTTAACCTAAATACTCTGTATTTGGTTGTTACTGTTTTAATACAGATGGTAATGGTTGTATTGTATTAGTGTGCAGTGTTTAACATCATTTCAATTTCACTTTCAATTTTTGTTTGACAGTTGTGGGTGTAATTAGTGTGTGTGCTGGCTGATGCAGACTGTAATGAATGAGAGCGGCGTACAGAGATGATGTGAGGACATTCACTTGCTTCTGTAATGAAGTCATCTCTTTAGTGTGATTGGCTTTTAACAGTAATTGCCAGTTGGGGATATCAAGGATGTCAGTGAATTATATTGAATTATACAATGGCTTCAGAAAATACTCCCCTCTAGTTGGCCGGCAGCTGTCCATTTAAATGATATACTGTTATATTTAGGACCCAGTTCTGGTCAACAGCTTGTTTGTGACATGGTGTCCTGTATTACTGCTGACATAGCAAAATACATCAAACATTCAACAACTAAAACAGAGTTGAGTGCAGACACTGTCACAAATAAGCAGATGCTGAATTATATTAAGGCTATATTTAATTATATTTAATAGTTTTATTATAACATAACTGAAGACTGCATGAGAACTAGAATATAGAAACAGGAGTTAAGAGTTAACACAGGGGTACTCTGAAGACTGAGGACATTTAACCTCTAACAGGTCTAGAATATAGAAAGTGAAGAGTTAACACAGGGGTACTCTGAAGACTGAGGACATTTAACCTCTAACAGGTCTAGAATATAGAAAGTGAAGAGTTAACACAGGGGTACTCTGAAGACTGAGGACATTTAACCTCTAACAGGTCTAGAATATAGAAAGTGAAGAGTTAACACAGGGGTACTCTGAAGACTGAGGACATTTAACCTCTAACAGGTCTAGAATATAGAAAGTGAAGAGTTAACACAGGGGTACTCTGAAGACTGAGGACATTTAACCTCTAACAGGTCTAGAATATAGAAAGTGAAGAGTTAACACAGGGGTACTCTGAGAGTTAACAGTGTGTTGAAGTCCTCCATAACGGAGTCTTAATAAAGTCAGCGGGTGGGAGGAGGAAACTTTATATAGCATGAAGGACTGCATTAACATACACACTCAGTGACAGCAGAAACGGCCTTCACACACGCACACACACACACACACACACACACACACACACACACACACACACACACAGAGTGACTGTGGGGTCAATAAATCTCTCTATTAGCATTGAGATGTCTTCATCATAGTCAGTGTTGTGGAGCTGCTGCTATGACTCCATTTCATGGCTGGCTTCATGCATATCTGACCTTGGTGTGACACACACACACACACATTTATACACTTAAACCCACATACTAAATTGTTGGCATGCGAATACACACTTGTATTAGTGCAGGAGCGCTCACACACAGCTGGAGCCTGTGTGTGTGTGTGTGTGTGTGTGTGTGTGTGTGTGTGTCATCCTCTCTTCACTCCCCTTCTTCTTCTCCTCTTCCTTCATCTTGTTTCTTCTCTCCTCCATCTGTTCTCTCTACTCGTCTTCCCTCCTCCCCTTTTTTACCGCCTCCTCTCACCTCTCATTCAGTCTTTTAAAGTCTTTTAAGTTAAACACAGTTTTAATGGTGAGTTACAGTAAGTGGTTGAACGGGTGAGGAAATAGAAAGGGTTTCTAAGACAAAGAGTATTGTTTTGAGTTAAATCGTAACATCAACGATGTGTCTAGAAGTCCGGGAGATCCATCTTGGATAGTAAATTATCATGAAGACAAAACACATAAATCAGATAGTTGCTCAGATGATAAATGATATTTCTGTTATTAAATGAGCTAGACAGGTGATTCAGGCTTCATTATTGTCCAGTCTTAGCTCAGCAGTACGGTCGAATGCTACGACGGAGAAGATAAAGAAAGATCAAATGGTAGAAAACAGAGCAGTGTGTCTAGTTCTCTGTATGTTGTTGTAATGCTTAACTGTCTGGCTTGGTTACTGGTTAGAAATGGATTACTCTATTCATTACTTGTATTTATCAGAAATATCTCTGTGTATTTGTTTAATGATTTATCCTTCAGTTTAGATAGACATGACTATTCTACCAGACATGTGACTGAAGGAAAGTTCACGTTAAGGGCTAAAGCCTTGGACACACCACGAACGTCAGGAGCGCGTGGCGGCTACGTGGCGTGGTGGCTGCGTGATTCACGCATCGGGAGTTCACACCAGCTGCATTTCAACTGCTTGTCAGCTGTGTTTCTGCTGCTGCAGCTGCTGCTGTCAGCCCTTTCTTTGTACATAGAGTTTGCCTTTGAATGGCCATTTCATGTCATTATAAATATCATTTATATTTATTTTAGACAGAGAAAGGTTAAGAAATGTGTGGTAATTTGTAAATAATAGTAATAATCCACAATTAAAACTCCGTACTATATTCATTCATGGAGCTCTCCAAGTAACTGCATGTTCCACAGCACTGACTGCTCATATTTCAGAATAAAAGCGTTGTGTTAACAAATTAAGGAATTCTGTCCACAGAAAAAATGCTTGAGGGCTTTTATTTTGAAATGGAAGCAGGAAGTGTTGATTTAAAAATAAGTCTTTACTTTTTTTTCCTCACCGTAACATATTCTACAGATAGACATTGAAATTGTAGTAATCTTGCTGGTATGATGTCACTATACAGTCAATAGAGCACCTTCACTGTCTGCTGCTGTTGTGAGACGTGCGCGGCACGCGTCAAAAATAGGCGAGACCTCTAATCCTCTAGAGGAGACGCAGCTGAGACACGCGTCTCACGCGGGCAGTGTGGCTGCTCCAACCTGTGAACACGACGAATGAATAGGGTGAGGGAATCGGAGTCTCTGATGAGTTTTGGGAGGAAGTTCCAAAGCCTGGGAGCTGCCCTGGAGAAAGCTCTGTCCCCAAAGCTGCTGAGGTTGGACTTGGGGGTGGAAAGTAGACCAGCTGAGGTGGATCTGAGGGACTGTTGGGGTTGGTAGGGGGAGAGGAGGTCAGAGAGGTAAGGGGGAGCAAGTTGGTGGAGGGCTTTGTAGGTGAGAGTCAGGATTTTGTAGGTGATCCGGTGGGAGACAGGGAGCCAGTGGAGGTCTTTGAGGACTGGGGTGATGTGATGCCAGGATTTGGTGTGGGTGAGGAGTCGGGCAGCTGTGTTCTGGACCAGTTGGAGTTTATTGATGGAGGTAATGCTTAAGCCGTACAGGAGAGTTGCAGTAGTCAAGGCGGGAGGAGATGAAGGTGTGGATGAGCTTCTCGGCAGCGGGGGGTGTGAGGGAGGGTCGGATCTTTGCAATATTGCGCAGATGGTAGAAGGATACTTTGACAAGTTGGCGGATGTGGGGCTCAAGGGAGAGGGTGGGGTCAAGAATCACGCCAAGGTTGCCTGGGGGGACGGCGAAACAGAGGTGTTATCAATGGTGAGTGTGAGGTTGTTGGTTTAGCTGAGGGTGGGTTTGGCGCCGTATAGTATGAGGCTATACTACTAGTGTAGTATGAGGTGGTACTACTAGTATAGTATGAGGCTATACTACTAGTGTAGTATGAGGTGTTACTACTAGTATAGTATGAGGTGGTACTACTAGTATAGTATGAGGTTGTACTACTAGTCTAGTATGAGGTGGTACTACTAGTATAGTATGAGGTTGTACTACTAGTATAGTATGAGGTTGTACTACTAGTCTAGTATGAGGTGGTACTACTAGTATAGTATGAGGTTGTACTACTACTATAGTATGAGGTTGTACTACTAGTATAGTATGAGGTTGTACTACTAGTATAATATGAGGTTGTACTACTAGTATAGTATGAGGTTGTACTACTAGTCTAGTATGAGGTTGTACTACTAGTCTAGTATGAGGTTGTACTACTAGTATAGTATGAGGTTGTACTACTAGTATAGTATGAGATTGTACTACTAGTATAGTATAGTATGAGGTTGTACTACTAGTATAGTATGAGATTGTACTACTAGTATAGTATAGTATGAGGTTGTACTACTAGTATAGTATGAGGTTGTACTACTAGTATAGTATAGTATTAGGTTGTACTACTAGTATAGTATGAGGTTGTACTACTAGTCTAGTATGAGGTAGTACTACTAGTATAGTATGAGGTGGTACTACTAGTATAGTATAGTATGAGGTTGTACTACTAGTATAGTATGAGATTGTACTACTAGTATAGTATAGTATGAGGTTGTACTACTAGTATAGTATGAGGTTGTACTACTAGTATAGTATGAGGTTGTACTACTAGTATAGTATAGTATTAGGTTGTACTACTAGTATAGTATGAGGTTGTACTACTAGTCTAGTATGAGGTAGTACTACTAGTATAGTATGAGGTGGTACTACTAGTATAGTATGAGGTTGTACTACTAGTATAGTATGAGGTTGTACTACTAGTCTAGTATGAGGTTGTACTACTAATATAGTATGAGGTTGTACTGCTAGTCTAGTATGAGGTTGTACTACTAGTCTAGTATTAGGTTGTACTACTAGTATAGTATGAGGTTGTACCACTAGTATAGTATGAGGTTGTACTGCTAGTCTAGTATGAGGTTGTACTACTAGTATAGTATGAGGTTGTACTACTAGTATAGTATGAGGTTGTACTACTAGTATAGTATGAGGTTGTACTACTAGTATAGTATGAGGTTGTACTACTAGTATAGTATGAGGTTGTACTGCTAGTCTAGTATGAGGTTGTACTACTAGTATAGTATGAGGTTGTACTGCTAGTCTAGTATGAGGTTGTACTACTATTATAGTATGAGGTTGTACTGCTAGTATAGTATGAGGTTGTACTACTAGTCTAGTATGAGGTTGTACTACTAGTATAGTATGAGGTTGTACTACTAGTATAGTATGAGGTTGTACTACTAGTATAGTATGAGGTTGTACTGCTAATCTAGTATGAGGTTGTACTACTAGTATAGTATGAGGTTGTACTACTAGTATAGTATGAGGTTGTACTGCTAGTCTAGTATGAGGTTGTACTACTATTATAGTATGAGGTTGTACTGCTAGTATAGTATGAGGTTGTACTACTAGTCTAGTATGAGGTTGTACTACTAGTATAGTATGAGGTTGTACTACTAGTATAGTATGAGGTTGTACTACTAGTATAGTATGAGGTTGTACTGCTAGTCTAGTATGAGGTTGTACTACTAGTATAGTATGAGGTTGTACTACTAGTATAGTATGAGGTTGTACTACTAGTATAGTATGAGGTTGTACTGCTAGTATAGTATGAGGTTGTACTACTAGTATAGTATAGTATGAGGTTGTACTACTAGTATAGTATGAGGTTGTACTACTAGTATAGTATGAGGTTGTACTGCTAATCTAGTATGAGGTTGTACTACTAGTATAGTATGAGGTTGTACTACTAGTATAGTATGAGGTTGTACTGCTAGTCTAGTATGAGGTTGTACTACTATTATAGTATGAGGTTGTACTGCTAGTATAGTATGAGGTTGTACTACTAGTCTAGTATGAGGTTGTACTACTAGTATAGTATGAGGTTGTACTACTAGTATAGTATGAGGTTGTACTACTAGTATAGTATGAGGTTGTACTGCTAGTCTAGTATGAGGTTGTACTACTAGTATAGTATGAGGTTGTACTACTAGTATAGTATGAGGTTGTACTACTAGTATAGTATGAGGTTGTACTGCTAGTATAGTATGAGGTTGTACTACTAGTATAGTATAGTATGAGGTTGTACTACTAGTATAGTATGAGGTTGTACTACTAGTCTAGTATGTGCTGCAGGCCTGTAGCTAACGAGGATCTTAATAAAGTAAACTGAACTCATCTTTTATCGTTTCCTCCTCTCAGACAACACGACTCGTCAGCTATTTTAAATCAGTCAGTGCAGCCCAGCAGATCTACACGGATGTTCCGCAGCCCTTTATTCCTCTTTACCACACACACACACACACACACACACACACACACACACACACACACACACACACACACACACACACACACACACACACACACACACACACACACACACAGTGACCCATGTGGCCGGCTCATTCTTCATTCGTTTAGGGAAGCCGGTCTTTAGATTGGCTTCTGGAGGAGCTAATGAATCCACCGCCATCATTAACATGCAAATAGCTCCATTAAGAAAACATCCTGTAGAGTCATGAGGTTTATTTTACTACCACTTCTCCTTCTGACACACACACACACACACACACACACACACACACACACACACACACACACACACAAACACAAACACAAACACTTCAGGAGTCTACTGGTCACAGCACTGTACTACTATTAAACCAAAAAGAGATTAAAGATTAAAACATTAACTATTTCTGTCTAATAAAACTTCAAATACACTTTTTACAACTATTGAAAACTAATTTATTTTATTTTCTCCTCATTCAGTTAATACAGAGGTTTAACACTAGAGGGGGGGGGGTGTCATAGATGGGGGGTCTGTTGTCATGGTAACATATCCCCCCCCTCCATCTCTCTCTCCATTAACAGACAGCAGCCAGCCGTCACTTGCCCAGCCCTCTCTGACCCTGCAGAGTTTCCCCTACGGAGGCTGTGAGTCTGTGGAGCTCTCCTACCAGAGTGGTACGTATCTACACACAATTTAGTTAGTTAGTTAGTTAGTTGGTCCGTGGAGCTCATACTCTCCCTCCCTCATACTTCCTGTACCCCCCCATCTTTATCTTCCTGTCTTTCTCTCTGATGTCAGGTCAGTTTCAGCCAGCTATCCGGGTGGCAGACCTCCTCCAACACATCACCCAGATGAAATGTGGGCAGGGCTACGGATTCAAGGAGGAGTATGAGGTGATTACACACACACACACACACACACACACACACACACACACACACAGGCTTATAATGAAAACAACATTAAAACAGACTTCAACCTTCAGATGGACGTCATTACAAACAGGCATTATTAAGAAGGTCAAAGGTTGTCAGGTAACAGGTGTAATAACTGTTAGTGTGATCCCTGAAGGTATAAATATACTGTAACTGCTGGTGAAACAGTGAGTCAGTTACAATGTGGCGTTAAAACCAGTTTGCTTTAACGTGTTATTATCTCATTAACTCTAACAGCTCTAGTTGAAATGGGATCCTTACTCCACAATAAACAGATCATCAGAGGAAACATGGGATGCTCTCTTTGGCTTCCAGTCACAAACCAGTCAAATATGTCAGACTGAGGATTTATATGTTTCTCTAGAGTCATCTGAGGGAACACATGATCAGTTCACCATCAACAGAACATCATTACATGATGTTTGTACCTCCAGCTTGGTCATTCATTCCCTTATTCTGCCAACGTGGCATCCATCCGTGTGTCTGTGTGTGTGTGTGTGTGTGTGTGTGTGTGTGTGTGTGTGTGTGTGTGTGTGTGTGTGTGTGTGTGTGTGTGTGTGAATGAATTTGGCTTTATGAGGACTAAAGACTCTTATCAATTATTAACTCTTTACCTCATCAATATTGATGATCAGAAAAACAAACAGAAGGACAATAAAACAATCTTTCTCTTCTCCTCAGATCCTTTCTTTCTTTCTCGGCTTAATTTATTCTTCTTTTGTTAATATTATCATCACCAGTTTTTTTACTTTTCCAGTTAGTTTTTTCTCTCCCATTAGTTTCTTGTCGTTCATCTCTTCCCTTGTTCTCTCCCTCCTATCACTGCTCTCTGCCTCTTTGCTCTGCTCACATATTCTCCTTATTTTGTCTACGTTGTGTTTCAGTCCTATTTCTCTCCTTCTTCTGTTTTTCATCCCATGTATCTGCCTCTCTCCGGCTTCCTCCCTCTGCTCTCTCTCTCTTTCTCTCTCTCTCTATATCTCTCTCTCTCTCTATCTCTCTCTCTTCTTTAAATCCTTTGTCTTCCCATCTCTGGCTGACTGTTTGTTTAGAGCACAGTTTATCATAAACAGACATTTTCATAATCATTCTTTGTCCTGAGCGCTCTGCCGTGGGATCATTTTCCTTCCAAATCCCCATTCCCTGGCTTTCATTCATTTCTTCCTTTCTTCCTGTCTTCACTTTCTTCCCCCTTCATTTGCCGTCTCTGTCGCTGAAAATGAATCTTTGAGAAGACAGGAGGAAGAGGACGCCTCTCTCCGCCTCCTCCCTCGCACTCTCAAAAGAATGAATATTTTCTATTACCAACTCTGCATGCTTGTTGAAAATTGTCCCTCCGTGATGCCGTACGTTATATTTTCATTTGCTTCCTGTCATTTTGGTTTATACCCACTGATACGTTTCAGGGGGGAGCAAATGTGATTTATTCTCTGTGCTGTGAGAGAGAGAGAGACAGAGAATAGAGCTTTATTAGTAGACCTGCTGGGAGCTAACAGCTGATGGAGAAAAACTGGAAAGTATACATCAACACAAACAGTATATATAATATTACTAATAAATCATTTAACAGTATATATCATGCTCAATCTCAGTCTGTTAACAGGCTGTTTGTATAAATGCTGTTTTATTATTTATTAGGTGTGTAACGCTTCATCTACTACATCGTTATCTCTACCTATATTCCTACGATCCAACTACATCGATAGGTACTCGGCAAGTTGTCCTTCACGGGGACGTATATCGATCTAAAATCCATTCGCAGGATAAATAATCAATTGTATCGATACTAAGAATTTGCATCTTGTATTTAAGCACGACAAACGTTACATGGTTAGCACTTTTAATAGTAAAGAAATGTTAAACGTTACTACGGTTCACTCTCCCCGTGTATGACGTCATCAACATGCTCCAGCGGCCCAATCTCAGAAAGACGACAACAAAAGGAAGCAGGCTGATGGCGAGGAAGAGCCGGACCAGAGAGAGCTTTTCTGTTTGAGGTCCAGCGTGTGGAAACATTTTGGCTTTTATAAAAAGGGAGATGTCCTCGATAAATCACTCGCTGTTTACAGAATATGTAAAGGTCAGATAAAATACAACGGTAACACGACCAGTCTGTCCACGCACCTACTGAGACAACATGACATGTATTTAGTGTTAAATATTATTGATCGACCGTTTGAACTGAAAATGAGGACAGAAGTCACAGGTTAAATCACTGTTATTTAACTGGAATAGAAGTTGGTTTATTTTATTCTGTGGTAAATATTTCACTGCCTTGTATCTTGAGAACTGAAGCAGCAGGTCCTGCAGTTGCACTTTTTATTATGTTCTAATAAAAGCTGTATGTATTTGCATTAATTGTTGTTTACTTGTTTATATCCATAATTAATTTATCCCTGATTCCCTCACAAGACAATCTTTGAGGAATCCTGACCTGCTCTGTCCAGTATCAGATATTTATTTCAAAGTCCCACTGATTGAATGTTTGGCAAAAAGAAGTTACTGTATTGATTTCAAATCATTGAATCGCATCATATCGCTCTAGATGAGCCAAATATCATCATTGAATCGTATCATATCGCTCTAGATGAACCAAATATCATCATTGAATCGTATCATATCGCTCTAGATGAGTCAAATATCATCATTGAATCGTATCGTATTGCTCTAGATGAACCGAATATCGTTCTTGAATTGTATCGTATCGCTCTAGATGAGTCAGATATCGTCCTTGAATCGTATCAGAACCATGGAAAGTGATACTTATAGTATCGTTGTAAAACGTATGGTTAAACCCCTAATTAGTACATACCGTACTTGTTTTTTCCAGGCAGGTTAGAATACATTGGTGTGTGTGTGTGTGTATGCTTGTGTGTGTGTGTGTGTGTGTGTGTGTGTGTGTGTGTGTGTGTGTGTGTGTGTGTGTGTGATGTAACCTCCATTAACCCCTCTAATCTAACAGCGACAGCAGACACCCTGTCAGCATGTGGTTTCCCGCTGGGATTACACTCTTTATGACGTCTGAGGAGCTAGAGGCCAGCTGGTCAGGTTAATTACTATACATTATATATATATTTATATTAACTATAGGTTACTATATTCTAACCTTTAATGTAATGTGCAGGCAACAATGCTGGTTTAACTTAACAGTTAACCTTTCATATGATGCACCAGAAGAAAACGCCGTGTCCATTTGTTCTTTTTATCATTTTTCACTGTCTTCTGATTCATATCATATTTTAAGTAATAGTATCAGAATGCTCTCACATGAATGACACAATGGGCTGTTTGTCGTACACTCTCTCACACATACACACACACACTCTCTCACGCATACTCTTTCTCTCACACACACACACACACACACACACACACACACACACTCTCCAGCCCATTTGCCACTTTAAAATAATCTATTTTCTGCTTGATAGAGCGATAAGTTTAGGTGTCTGTTATTCTGTCACAGTGCATATAGTGTGTGTGTGCGTGTGTGTGTGTGCGTGTGTGTGTGTGTGTGTGTGTGTGTGTGTGTGTGTGTGTGTGTGTGTGTGTGTGTGTGTGTGTGTGCGTGTGTGTGTGTGTCTGTTCTATGGGGACCTCTGAGAGCTGGTTTGGTGTGATCATATTTGTATTATGTGTATATATCTGCTGTATTATATTCTAGAACATTGTCACACACTCCTGCAGTCAAACACACTCATGGAGGAAAGTGTGTATAAGCAAATGTGTACTGTAGCTCATGCGTGTGTTTATACATGCACACACATGAACACACACACACGTGCATGTTTTGTCCTTGCTATGTGTGTTCATCTTGTGAGGAGGGCCAGCATCACAGCAGGAAGGGAGGACAATCTGTCCCCTCTTACTTCAAACCAACACAACAATCAATACAAAAACTTTGATACCTGCAACCCCCCCCCCCCCTCCCCGATCTAGATCTAGCTGAAAGCTCAGGAACAGTTTGGACATTGAAGTTGGCTGATGAGCAGCACTGCTTCAGTGAACTTTTAGAGCAAATTAAAGCAAAGCATCTAGAAATACAGGAAGAAAGAGGAGAGCTCACACTCAGCTCAGTGACCTGTAGCTCCACCATTATCAATCAGCAGCATGAGGTTACTTCCAATGTACTAAAGTATTTTCAATACTTACTGTTAATGTTGGCAGCTGTTTTACATTTAGTCTTTGTCTGCTGATTACTTTTAGTCACATTTTAGTCATATTTATCCTCCATAGTTTTAATCAACGACAAGTCAGAACGTTTTAGTCCAGTTTCCGTTATGAGAGCCAATCAGCAGCATGAGTTACTCAACCACCCCGACCCAGACCCAGACCCAGACCCAGACAAAACCGCCAATTGTATGCATTATAGTAGCACATCTGTCAGGACTGAGACCAGAAGGACGGAGACGGACTGAGCGCCGCCGTCTCCGCCACAGTGCTTTTTTCGTCAACGATATTGCATGTTTGATATCGTCACCGTCAGTGTTTAATGACGTCGGTGTCGTTGTCATGGAAAAAATAAGGTCATTGATGAAGATATTTCGTCAAAGTTTCCGTTGAGGAAATGAACACTGGCTTTCACTTAAGCAGACTAACATCACTTCCACTGTGAAATATTAATATATATATATATATATATATATATATATATACATATAGTATATATAGAGTGTCACTTCCAGACAGATGTGTCTCTGAACACCGTCTCACTTCATCTTCCATCTCTCTTTGGTTCTGTTAGTTGTATAAGTTAAATCACATCTTGTGTTGTGTTTCAGCCGTAATGCGCTCGCCGCCCTGAGTGCTCTCATTAATATTCATGGTGCTGGTTTAACTGCTCCGGGCATCAGGCCATATCTGATGCATATTCATACCTCCATATGAAACCGTTGTTGTGTGTACATGTGTATGTTCAGGCCTTGGCGGAGGGACAGGCGGCACCCTGGGAAACGGCCAAGAAGGACGAGAACCGCAACAAGAATCGCTATGGCAACATCATCGCTTGTGAGTACTGCAATGACATAGATGGACTACTGGTGGACTACTGTCTGCTGGTGGGGCTGTTGATTTAATTCTGCTCAGTTTGACCTGTAGTTGAGCCAGAGAGAGAAGAGCATACTGATCGATTGATTGATATCTTCAATATCGAGTATCTAAAAGTTTCTAGTACCAGAAGTTGTCCTGAAATGCTCCTTTGTCTTTATCTGGAGACGTCCTGGTTTTAATGCTGTTATTTATATGTTATGAAGCTGTTGCACAGGAGCCGGTATGAGCAGCTTTCAGCCCTAGAAGCACACACATAGATCGTACTGAGTGTCTAGGAGGGAAAAAGCAGAGGTCCATTCATGGGTTTAATAAAACATGCTGAGGTACCAGGTGTACCGGGTAAAGAGAGCGTCCTTCAGCTGGAGGACACTGGTCCAAACCATCTGCCCCGCTGAAGTGTCCTTCAACCAGTCACTGAGTCCCTGCAGCTCCGGGTGGGTCCGCCTGCTGACGGCCAGATGCCAGCACAACTCAGGACGCTTTGAGAGGATCAAAACCTTTGAATTGAACGTTTGACATTCTCACCACCTCTGACAGGGAGGCCGATGCAATTAAAGCAAAGCAGTATGTTTCATAGAGAATAACACATACATGTTTAATAAGATCCGTCCTTTTTCAAATGTAATATCAAAGTCCATTCACACTCATTTCCTAAACCTCTGTAAGTCTGATACAGGAAGTACTGTGTCAAAATAAGTGTCCTTCTGCAGAGGGATTTATGTCAGTCGTGCTGCTGATCAAAGCTGCCGTTTTATTCAGACCGACTTTAGTTAGAATGAAGCTTCGAGCTTCACGTCGGAGCAGAGACGAGCTGCTGTAATGATGCAGAGTGTGTGTGTGTGTGTGTGTGTGTGTGTGTGTGTGTGTGTGTGTGTGTGTGTGTGTGTGTGCGTGCTTGTTATCCTGTAGGAGGCAGCCTCCGGTCTCTATTAGGATGAACAATAGAAGCAGATTGTTTGGTTGAAGTTTTATTGAAACAGTGTCTAGTATTCATCCATGTGTGTCTGTGCCATTAGACCCAGTTACATGACCAGTATAATCCAGAGGAGTGCTCTTGTGCGCTCACATTGTGCGCTTTGCGTGTGTGTGTGTGTGCGTGTGTGTGTGTGTGTGTGTGTGTGTTAGTGAGTGCACACAGCGATCCATGCGTGTGCACACATCTAATTACGAGGGTTTAGATGTCAAGGCAAAGACACTGCACTAACCTGAAGGCTGTAAAATGAAACATTGCACTGGAATGAAATAGCCTGTCAAGGACTTGATAGCCAACAGGAATTATGATAAATTTGCTATTAGTACGAATCCTTTAATTACAAGGACCTGGTAATGGAAACTGTCCATCTTGCTTGCTGTGATTGTACAAAGGCTCATTTTGCAGAGAAAATGTTTTAAAAGGCCGCCGGGGAAACGACTTTGTGCGCCGTCTTTATTAGAAGGAGGAAATGTGGTGAGACAGGCGGCCGAGTGGCTGCAGCTGAAACTTTAAATATCAGTTAAAGGCTCTTTTTTCTTCAGTCAGGTTGAACTTTAGTTCCCCTTTTGAAATAGTGGATCAGCTTCACTGTATAGTTCTGCATAAGTTCCCTCACTACCAACCCTCATCTCCACTATCTCCTCATTAATCATCATTTCACTTGTTCCACATTTACAAAGGAGACCCAAACAGGCAGCTACTGATCCACTACTTCAACCATAGAACCACCATAGAATGGGGATCCTTTTAAATACAGAAGTAACTAGACCTCACAGTTAACATAGAACATGTACACATACAGTATATAAATTATATATATATATAAAGATGATGTATAGTCTAGCCTTTCCAGTGGCGGCTCTGTTTTGCTAGTGTGAAAGATTTCTACTGGACATCAGTCAGGCCCAACAGCTGGATTGATACCTGACCAATCAGTAATCAGTGGTGAATTGTTTCAGTGATCATGTGACTCACCAGCTTGGTTGCATGAAAAGCGTATGAATGACACGATAATTCGCAAGGCATTTAGAAAGCCGTTTGTGCTTTAGACGTGTCATGTGTACGCCATGTAGTCTGACTGCAGTGTAAACGTAGATATACTCCACTCAGAGTTAGTGAAGTAGAATAAAAAGAGAGAGAGAGAGAGAGAGAGAAAGACTGCTGATGGAGGGAGGGAGGTGGACTGGTCCAACAAACACAGGAGACTGCTGTTTCGTTTTCTAAGTTAAGTTAGTGACCTGTTTTTAGTGGTGCTTGTGACGTGTTTTTAGTGACGTGTTTTCAGTGACGTTTGTGACGTGTTTTCAGTATTGTTTGTGACGTGTTTTAGTGACGTATTTTTAGTGACGTGTTTTTAGTGATGTGTTTTTAGTGATGTGTTTTTAGTGACGTGTTTTCAGTGATATTTGTGACGTGTTTTTAGTGACGTATTTTTAGTGACGTGTTTTTAGTGACGTGTTTTTAGTGACGTATTTTTAGTGACGTGTTTTTAGTGACGTGTTTTTGGTGATGTGTTTTTAGTGACGTATTTTTAGTGCCGTGTTTTTAGTGACGTATTTTTAGTGACGTGTTTTTAGTGATGTTGTGACGTGTTTTTAGTGACGTATTTTTAGTGACGTGTTTTTAGTGACGTGTTTTTAGTGGCGTATTTTTAGTGATGTGTTTTTAGTGACGTGTTTTTAGTGACGTATTTTTAGTGCCGTGTTTTTAGTGACGTATTTTTAGTGACATGTTTTTAGTGATGTTGTGACGTGTTTTTAGTGACGTATTTTTAGTGACGTGTTTTTAGTGACGTGTTTTTAGTGACGTATTTTTAGTAATGTGTTTTTAGTGACGTATTTTTAGACGTGTTTTTAGTGCCATATTTTTAGTGACGTATTTTTAGTGACGTGTTTTTAGTGGAGTTTGTGACGTGTTTTTAGTGACGTGTTTTTAGTGATGTTTGTGACGTGTTTTAGTGACGTGTTTTTAGTGACGTATTTTTAGTGACGTGTTTTTAGTGACGTGTGATTAGTGACATGTTTTTAGTGGCGTTTGTGACGTGTTTTTATTGACGTTTGTGATGAGTTTTTAGTGGTGTTTGTGACGTGTTTTTAGTGGTGTTTGTGACGTGTTTTTAGTGGCATTTGTGACGTGTTTTTAGTGACGTTTGTGACGTGTTTTTATTGACGTTTGTGACGTGTTTTAAGTGGTGTTTGTGATGTGTTTTTATTGATGTTTGTGATGTGTTTTTAGTGAGTTTGTGACGTGTTTTTAGTGATGTTTGTGACGTGTTTTTAGTGGTGTTTGTGACGTGTTTTTATTGACGTTTGTGATGTGTTTTAAGTGGTGTTTGTGATGTGTTTTTATTGACGTTTGTGACGTGGTTTTAGTGGTGTTTGTGACGTGTTTTTAGTGACGTGTGTTTAGTGACATTTGTAATGTGTTTTTAGTGACGTTTGTGACGTGTTTTTAGTGACGTGTTTTTAGAGGTGTTTGTAACGTGTTTTTAGTGGCCTTTGTGACGTGTTTTTAGTGACGGTTGTGATGTGTGTTTTTAGTGGTGTTTGTGACGTGATTTTTTTTACGTTTGGTACGTGTTTTTAGCCTCAGACTGACTCAGTAACCAGTTAGAGAGCAGTTAGATGTTTTCTGAAAGTCCATCACAGTTTTCAGTCTGAAAATCTGAAGAAAAGGAAGACATGGCAGCACCATCAGCAGCAGGAAGGGTTCATGTTTACGTCAAACAGAAGAAGAGGAACAAATGACATCGATGTTTACTGGTTACAGTCTGATAACGGCACCTCTAACTCCTGCAAACACCGGTTGAGCCTCGGCACATCACAGCTACATTTTTGGCCTGGCTTTGCCAGACTTCAACCAAAATCTGGAATCTGACCCCAACGATCACCTCAGAGGAAGCTCTGATCATCTCTCTATCCTTGTGAGGACATCTGACTTTCTGTCATTTTTCTGTCACGCATTGGCTCACATTGATTTTTGTCTTGTGTTGTGACATAAGCCAGTTCTACTGTAGTGCTGTCTTCTGTCTTCTGGGAGGGTTAGAAAGTTAGGATCAGAGATTTTCTGGTTGAATTTGAGGACAAATTCTTCTCCTGTTCCACAGTTGGTACAAATTCTGTTTTTCTCTGTTATGGCCAACCGTTTTAATGGCCAGTTTATGGTTACTAAGTCTTTATCTAGTGTGGGTTTGTCTTTTTATAGGGTGTTTTATTTGGGTTAAATATTGGGCTATTGAAATTCTCTCTTCAGTAGATTATAGCATTCAAGTTCCTTTATTGATTGGGTTTATGTTTTCCACTGTTTGGGATATCTGAGGTTATCATCTGTGTCTATTTGTTTAACTTGTGAGTTCGGAATTATTGTCATAGCATCACTTTGACATATGAATGTTTATCTGGTTTCAGATCGCATGGCGATTGTCTTTTTTACTGTTAATTAAGGGGAGGGATTGGCCCAGTTCTGCTCTACATCGTGGTTGGGACAGTTTCTCTTGACTCAATATGTTTTTACAGAACTCAAGATGAACGTATTCTACGGGGTTTGAGTCACAATGCTCTTGTTTCATTAATGGGCCCCAAACTTGACTCCCATATAGAAGGAGTGGTTCTAATCAGAATCTTTAATGGGGGTTTAATCTGAATAGGAATCGTCTACGAGCTTCATCTCCCAGTGTACTTGCAGCCGTGACTAAATGTCCAGAAGCAGTGGTAGTCGGGCCTAGCTCTGTATACTCTGTTGCATGACTCATATTTGGCTCTCCAAAAAAGAGGATATTTTTTAGTTTGTGATCGTGCTTTTTTTGAACGATCATAATATTAGTTTTATCTAGATGTCCTGTGATTTTCCAGTTTTCTCAGTAATCCTGGAGTATGTTCATATGGTTCTGTGTGTGATAGCAGTGATAGTCCAGTCCTGATTGGTGAATGTATACATTGAGTGTTGGGATATACTGCACTCTCATTTTCTGAGTATTTATATTAAATTTAGTTTTGCATCCAATACTATTTCAGAGAAACTGATCTAAAAAAAACAACTAACTAACTAACTAGAACTCTACTGACACGTTGACTTTCATTATTATTCAGATGAGTTTTAGACTATAACTTACTAGGACTCTACTGACACGTTGACTTTCATCATGATTCAGATGAGTTTCTTTCCTCTCCAGCTGAGTCTGAAGTCTGACCTGTGCATCTGTTAGGATCATTGATTTGCTCATTGATTTCTTCATACTGTCTTTTTTTCCATCACTGGGAATAGTGCAGAATAAACAGCTTTCTTTATTGAACACAATATATTTCTCAAAGACAGGCAGTCTATTGTTTTAATGTCTTTAAGTCATTTAACTCCCTTCTCACCGTCTCAAATACAGATATACATTTACCCACCTTTCTATTGCATGCTTTGGTTCTCCCCAAGAGCAGCTCATTGAAACTCAAAAACTCAAGAAATAACCTATATATATATATATATATATATATATATATATATATATATATATATAAACAGTATATATATATATATATATATATATATACTGTTTATAACTTATATTAAAAATCTGTCCGTCCTCTTTCCTTTTCATTCGTTCACAGAAAATATGGTGAATCTAATGTTATTGGTACATTTGATTGGTAATCAGAGCCGCGCTGTTATTTCCTTGTTTTTTTAAGGGAGTTCTGCTGATAGAGACACCAGCTCAGAGTGAGACTGTGGTTTATGACCTGATTTAATCTTCTCTTGTAGACTCCATCCTTCTGGTTATCTCTACAGTTTAGATTAGACTCCATCCTTCTTGTTATCTCTACAGTTTAGTTTAGACTCCATCCTTCTGGTTATCACTACAGTTTAGTTTAAACTCAATCCTCCTGGTTATCACTACAGTTCAGTTTAGACTCCATCCATCTGGTTACCTCTACAGTTTAGATTAGACTCCATCCTTCTGGTTGTCACTACAGTTTATTTTAGACTCCATCCTTCCGGTTGTCACTACAGTTTAGTTTAGACTCCATCCTTCTGGTTATCTCTACAGTTTAGTTTAGACTCCATCCTTCTAGTTATCTCTACAGTTTATTTTAGACTCCATCCTTGTCAGTATCTCTACAGTTTAGTTTAGACTCCATCCTTCTGGTTATCACTACAGTTTAGTTTAGACTCCAACCTTCTGGTTATCACTACAGATTAGTATAGACTCCATCCTTCTGGTTATCACTACAGATTAGTATAGACTCCTGCAGGATCCCAATATTGATGGCGTCCTCTAAAGCACACACACACCGCCCCGCGGTCGCACATTGACGCAACTCACAGCTCGTATACAAACATTAAAGTTCCGGTACTAATTAAACAGTGTATGGTACTGTTTTAAGGGCAGAGTATCTCCATACCTTTCTAGCATCGCCATACCTTTCTAGTATTGCCATACCTTTCTAGTATTGCCATACCTTTCTAATATTGGTATACCTTTCTAATATTGGTATACCTTTCTAGCATCGCCATACCTTTTTAGTATTGCCATACCTTTCTAATATTGGTATACCTTTCTGGTATCGGTATACCTTTCTAGTATCGGTATAGCTCTCTAGTATCGGTATACCTTTCTACTATTGGTATACCTTTCTAGTATCGGTATACTGTGCGACACTACAGTCTGCCAGTGTTTGGTGTTACTACACATTCACACCTTCACACAGTGATTCACCTCCAACACTGCTGACACAATCAGGATCCCCTCCTGCATCATGTTGCTTCTCATTACAGCCGAGGGCATGAGTGTGTGGTTGTGTGCGTGTGTGTGTGTGTGTGTGTTATCCTGGTGCAGATTCTCAACACGTCTGCCGATCTGCTCTGAAGTCAGAATGCCAACAACTCGTCTGAAGTGTTTGACCAAAGAACCAGCAAATATTAGCATCCCTCAAGCTGTCTCACACACACACACACACACACACACGCAAACACACACACACACACACACACACACACACACACACACACACACACACACACACACACACACACAGTCCCACTGAGCTCTGCAGCTCGTTCAGATCACAGCAGTCTAGTTGGAGCCTGATTGCTTTGCAGCAGAGCAGCACTGCTGCAGCTTTATTCCACCTGCTCACCTCAGTGCACCAACAAGAATCCGTCATTGGTGTTTTTAGAAAATTCAACTTGTTTTTCTTTATTCATGGCAAGCATTTTAAAATAACTCTATTTCTAAATAATAAAAGATGGTCCTTTATTGTGATAATGCATAATTAGTTTCATAGTGTCATGATGTAGCCTAACGGGCAAAGCTCTCTTTCTCCAGCTGAAACTACCGTACTGTCTGACATACGGTCGTATCTTGTCACGTTACAGATATGTCTACCTACCTGTCTACCTACCCACCTGTCTACCTACCTGTCTACCTACCTGTTTCCCTACCTGTCTACCTACCTGTTTACCTACCTGTCTACCTACCCACCTGTCTACCTACCTGTCTACCTACCCACCTGTCTACCTACCTGTCTACCCACCTACCTGTCCTAAGAGGTGCAGAAGTCTAGTTTTCTCTCAGAACACTTTAACTACAATATGCTGAAAGGTTATTATGGGATTTTGTTGCCTACTGAAGCTTTAATTGGTGAGTTAAGTGGTTAGTTAAGTGTTTAGTTAAGTGGTAAGTTAAGTGGTTAGTTAAGTGGTTAGTTACGTGTTTAGTTGAGGGTTAAGTGGTGGTACTCTGAACAGGAATGTGACAGAGCGCCAGACGTCTTCTTCTTCTATAGTGTAAAAGGGTAGAAACAGACACCCCCCCCCCCAGATATCGGTGCTAATGAGGCACAGCGGTGATATTGTTGATAGTGTTGACGGTGATTGCTGTTAATCATTGTTCCTCTTCAAGGGGGGGCAACAGCAGAATTTAACATTTGTTGTTGATCACCAGAATGAAAGCAGGATACGAAGGATGATTGTAGTTTTAATGAGAAGGTGGAGGGAGGGCGGGGGGGGGGGGCTGCTGTAATCATTAACAGTGTGTGATAATTGATTGTTGATGAATGAATCAGATGGAATGAGATGTTCTGCTGAAGAAGGATTTTAAGTTAAACCTGTCAGATCACTCCTCTCCTTTTCCTCTCTGTTCCTCTCCTTTTCCTCTCTGTTCCTCTCCTCTTCCTCTCTGTTCTTCTCCTCTTCCTCTCTGTTCCTCTCCTCTTCCTCTCCTCTTCCTCTCTATTCCTCTCCTTTTCCTTTCTGTTCTTCTCCTCTTCCTCTCTGTTCTTCTCCTCTTCCTCTATGTTCCTATCCTCTTCCTCTCCTCTTCCTCTCTGTTCCTCTCCTCTTCCTCTCTGTTCTTCTCCTCTTTCTCTATGTTCCTATCCTCTTCCTCTCATCTTCCTCTCTCTTCCTCTCTGTTCATCTCCTCTTCCTCTATGTTCCTCTCTATTGTTCTCCTCTTCTTCTCTGTTCATCTCTTCTCCCTCTCTTCTTCCACTCTGTTCCTCTCTGTTCTTCTCCTCTTCCTCTTCTCTTCCTCTCTTTCCTTTTCCTCTTCCTCTCTGTTCCTCTCCTTTTCCTCTCCTCTTCCTCTCCATTCCTCTCTTTTCCTCTCCTCTTCTTGTCTTCCTCCTCTCGCTTCCTCTCCTCTTCCTCTCTGTTCCTCTCCTTTTCCTCTCCTATTCCTTTCCTCTCCCTCTCTGTTCCTCTCCTCTTCCGCTCCTCTTCTTTTCTGTTCCTCTCCTCTTCCTCTCCTCTTCCTCTCTCTTCCTCTCCTCTTCATCTCTGTTTCTCTCCCCTTCCTCTCTGTTCCTCTCCTCTTCCTCTCTGTTCCTCTCCCTTCCTCTCTGTTCCTCTCCTCTTCCTCTCTGTTCCTCTCCCTTCCTCTCTGTTCCTCTCCCTTCCTCTCTCTTCCTCTCCTCTTCCTCTCCTCTTCCTCTCTGTTCCTCTCCTCTTCCTCTCTCTTCCTCTCCTCCTCCTCTCCTCTTCCTCTCTGTTCCTCTCCTCTTCCTCTCTGTTCCTCTCCCTTCCTCTCTCTTCCTCTCCTCTTCCTCTCTGTTCCTCTCCTCTTCCTCTCTCTTCCTCTCCTCCTCCTCTCCTCTTCCTCTCTGTTCCTCTCCTCTTCCTCTCTGTTCCTCTCCTCTTCCTCTCTTTTCCTCTCCTCTTCCTCTCCTCTTCTTCTCTGTTCCTCTCCTCTTCCTCTCTGCTCCTCTCCTCTTCCTCTCTGTTCTTCTCCTCTTCCTCTCTGTTCCTCTCCTCTTCCTCTCTGTTCCTCTCCCCTTCCTCTCTGTTCCTCTCCTCTTCCTCTCTGTCCCTCTCCTCTTCCTCTCCTCTTCCTCTCTGTTCTACTCCCCTTCCTCTCTGTTCCTCTCCTCTTCCTCTCTGTTCCTCTCCTCTTCCTCTCTCTTCCTCTCCTCTTCCTCTCTGTTCCTCTCCTCTTCCTCTCTCTGATTCAAACAGCAGCTGGAGGTTTGTGTTGTTAACACGTCAGCTGAAGGAGCTCTGCTCTTAATAGGCTGTTATACACTACAACACACACACACACACACACACACACACACACACACACACAAAAACCTTTCAACACCCTTCTTAAAGATGTTTCAGAACATACAAGCAAGTGAAGAAGACACACTTTAACACACTTTAACACACATTTTACATGCTACTCAATCTCAGACACACACACACACACACACACACACGGTGTTCCAGTCAATCACACATGCTGTTTAAGGCCGTTAGCCGGCTGACAGCAGAGAGCCGTCAGTGAGCTCGGAGCTCCGGAGGGAGTTAACTGATTAAGTCTATCTGTGACAGACACAATCCTGCTTAGTGGCTGCTGAAAGAGGAGGAGGAGGAGGAGAGAGGAAGGTGGGATAGCAGAGGAAAACATCTTGTTCAGCACTTTCAACTTTCAGCTGCTGTGAGCGTTTTCTTCTTCTTCTTCTTCTTCTTCTTCTTCTCTGTGAAATACATCACATATATACATATATATTTATATATATGTATATATATATATATATACATATATATATATATATATATATAGTGTATATAATAGCTAAAGCTCCATCTGTTTAACAGAGTTGTGCCTGTTTAAGGAGGATTGTGTTTCAAACATTTGTTTGTCTACATGGAGGTGTGATTCCTCCTGCTTTATGGAGGTCAACACTCTCGTGGTTCTCCAGAGCATCCAGCTAGTGTCTCTTTAAAGGGACTGTTTGTAACTTTTTAAGCGCATAAATGTAGCGGGTCGCCACACATGCGCATTCGCATATGCGCGCTCGCGTGTGGCCGGAGCCTCGTCTCCGCTGCATGCTTATCTTCACTCAGACAGAGCGCGCGTTCTCGCGTACTCGCGTACTCGCGTACTCGCGTACTCGCTCCACCTCTACTAGACGTGAACGCGTGCTCACTCCACTTTGCAGAAGAGTTAGTTTAGCTCTGAGAATATCTAGTGAATGTACAGGGGACGTTTGTGCAGAAATAACGGCTGCAGCTCCTCCAGACCAACAGAGGTTTTCCGTGTCTTGTGAAGTGACGGGGCTCCTCCACGTGTTACGTTGTCGTCTCGTTACCGACCGGGTGCCGGTGTCTCCCTGCGGCTGCGGTCGGGAGGCGATAACGTAACTCATTGAGTAGCCCCGCTGCCTGAGCCTACGCTGAGGCAGGGAAAGCCAACACTAGGATCAGCAGTGATTCATGGAGAGACCTTCGTCTGGTCAGCTAACATTACTGCCAAGCAGCTGAAATATAGAGTGATATTGTGCTTTTAGCTGACGTCTGTCGCCTCACTGTTTTGAGCGATGCTCGTCCATGTCTATTTAGAGCGAGCAAGCGCGAGCTCGACGCTGACTTTCGTTGATTTCAAGGCCACAGGTGTCGCTGTTAACAAGCATTTCTGAAAGTTACAAATAGTCCCTTTAAACATCTGAGTGACGATGAATGAAGGGAAGGACAGTGCGCTTCATATCTTCGGGTGTTTTCACATCTAGTCCTTTTTAAATGAAGCAAACTCAGTCCTCTTAACGTGGACCAAAAGAAAAGGGACTCAGTTGAGGTTCTGGTCCACTTCAGCTCTGATGGGTCCTCAGTCCTCCTTCTGTTCACACTATAGTTCGTCCCTTCATCACCGCTGGTCAATGCTTCCCCTTCAGTGACATGTTTAGGGCTGGAACAGGTGCTTCCACACAGAATACTGTCCAGTTGGTTGTAAAAGTGGCATGTGTCTTTTATGGCAGTTTTTCTCATTGTATTGCGTGTGGTGAAGTACTTTTGACGTAGTTGTTTTACTGTGACGCGGCGCTGTAGTGCGGTCCTAATGAAGCCCCTCGCTTTCATATGAACTGAAGTTGGAAAATTGAAAAAAAAAAATGGGTTGGGTTAACACCAGTGACGGATGACTTCACTTGGACTCGAGCCTTTTGACTTGAACATACTTGATACCTTCCCCCAAATCCAAAGATTAGAATGATGTTCTTTAAAAAGTGTGTCCCAAATCAGTTCACTTCCTCAGATCCACTGTGTTGGAACCGATCACACAGCATCCCGTCACGTTTCAGGAGAAACCATGAAGACCTAGCGTTACCTTACTGAGCGCCAGTTAGAAAACAAACAACGATACCAAAGATCATCAAAAACTGTGTGGTGGTCAACAAAAACAAACAGTATTTAAAACGTCTGGGTGGGAAATGACAGGAAATGACAGGCAGAGAAGCAAATAGCATCCGATTTAGTGACGAGCACATTTTGAATTGTTTAAGACTCAAAACTCAAAGTTGAGGACTTGAGACTTTAGTGCAAAGACTTGAGACTTGGTCCCACCTCTGATAAAGGGGGATGTGTGATGTGGTATTTTAATAGCAGAAATCTCCCATCATGCATCTAATGGTCATTCCCACCACTGTATGATAGTGTGAGATCTCCTCTAGTCTCTCTCCAGCTTTGTAACATCAAACCTTTATTGAAGAGTTCTTGTCTCTCCGTCACACTCTCCTGGAAACACACTGGAATATATGAACTGCCTCATGGCTCAAGTGACCAGAATCTGTCTGCAGCAGCTTGATAAGGGTTTAGTTCAGTACCAGTGACCCAACCAACACTTTGTCCAGAGCTATAAACAACAAGAAGCTCAGCCATCACGGTTGAACTGCACCCTCCGTCATGATGCTGTTTACTACAGCCACGTTTGATTAGCTGCACAGTTCTATTATCATTATTATTATAGTTACATGATGTGTGGTGAAAGTACTTTTATTCAATAATTATGTTTAAAGCAAGACATAATTCACTTCCGGGCAATATTCAAAAAATGTTTTGTGACAAGGGAATTTAAGAGGAACATTTCATTTTAAAAAGCATTTTGTTCGTACAAAAAAGAAGAGTATGTGTATTTCAGTTTGTGGGGTGGATTTGTGGAATGGGTTAGGTGATGGGTTGAAGGGGAGCACAAATATAAATCAATTTAAAAAGCTATACAAGAAAGATATTTTTGGGAGGTATATGGTTGAAGAAGAGTTGTGTTAAAGGTTGGTTATATACTTTTTAACTCCGGATGTATTTGTGGGTTGTAAATAAACTTGGGATGCTGTTCATATATTCAACTTGGGATGTAAATAAATCTGAGATAGTTTTTATATTATATTATATTATCATTCTATGATATATGAGTTAATAGAGGAGAAGTGAGAAAGGGGTAGGGTAATATAAGTTTTTCTTCTACCTACTCCTTTTCGGACACTATAACTCTTGTTTTGTTTGTTATTATTTTGTATCTGTTTTTATTTATTATATGTTCGAAATAAAGTCTTTCATTCATTCATTCATTCAGGGTGAGGAGTAAACGTCTCAAACAGCCATCAGTTATATACAGTATACATCTCTAGACGATGATTGAATCCCAGGAGGAAGGTTGAGAGAGCAGAAAGCCTCACTAGTCTCTGATACATACAGTAGCTCAGTGAAGGTCACAGATCATTTAAATCCCCAAATATGATCCAAGCCGGGCCGTGCAGGTTAGAAGGATTTCATTAGTACTGTTTTCAGTGGAGGATTTTAGCATTATATAACCTAAGTACCTCTTAAATGTCTTTTGCCTCATCGAGCGAGAACAATGTGGGGTAGACGGCGGCCTTCTGAAGAAATGAAAGAGCAGTTTGAGCAGAATGACTCCATAGATTATCTCCGGCTCCAATTAGGAGAGTTCACTATATGATGTGGGTATTACTGTTGGTGATCTGAAAAGTCATCCTGACCTCTGACCTCAGAGCAGCTCATGGTGGCAGACATTAGGCTCTGGTGCTCTTCTGCTGCAGACTCTCAGTTCATAACATCTGATCTGAGGTCTGCAAATTACAGCAGCTCTCTGCTGCATTCAGCTGCTGCTGCTGCTGCACATCTAAAAACACAGAAAACAGGCCAGTCTGTCTGATACCACCTCGTCTGGACCTCCACCAGTTCACCACAACCACAACCACTTTACAGACAGGAGGAGAGGAGAGGAGAGGAGAGGAGAGGAGAGGAGAGGAGGGGAGAGGAGAGGAGAGGAGAGGAGAGGAAAGGGGAGAGGAGAGGGGAGAGAAGAGGAGAGGAAAGGAGAGGGGAGAGGAGAGGAGAGGAGAGGAGAGGAGAGGAGAGGAGAGGAGAGGAGAGGAGAGGAGAGGAGAGGAGAGGAGAGGAGAGGTCATATATATGACTTCAGTATATATATGATGAGGATGACTTCAGGCTGCAGTGGCTCCTCTAAACACTTACTAACCTGTGAGTGTGACACCAGAATCATTATTAAACTTCCTGTATTCTTTGTTCACGCAAACACGGATTACACTAATTAAAATAAATATTCAACACACACACACACACACACACACACACACACACACTCTGTCAGCCTCTTCAAACCTGTGGCCTGTGTCCAGATCTGCAGTGTTTGCAGACCAGCACCTCCTGCCATCGTAGCCCAATTAGAGGCTCCCTCCCTGGGCTGAGAGAGGAAGAGAGGGCCCCTCCCTCCAGCCGGCCTCACGGCGCTGGCTCTGCTGTTATGACAGCCTCTGACACCAGCACAGTGTAATTACTGCTGTCTGAAGGAGAGAGGAGGAGGAGGAGGAGGAGGAGGAGGAAGACAAGAGAGGAGAATCAGACGGGAGGAGGAGGAAGAAATGAAATGGAAGTAGAAAAAGAGGCACATGAGACAGAGGAAGAGGAGGAGAAGAAGAAGAAGTCAGAAGAGAGAGAAAGAGCAGCAGACAGACGACCTCCTGTTGTTTGTTTTTACATGCAGTGTGTGTGTGTGTGTGTGTGTGTGTGTGTGTGTGTGTGTGTGTGTGTGTGTGTGTGAGCTGATAGCTGATGACAGTATCTTGTACCAGCAGAGTGGAGTCATGCTGCCGTCATTGTTTCCTCTCAGCCGGAGCTGAAAATGAGTCTGATAGGAGCTGAAGTGATTCTCCTGAAGGTGATCTGATAATCAATGCGGGATTCATTGTGTTATTATTATATTATTATATATATTATTAGTGGTGGAGATGAACACCCCCGTTGATACATTGCTGGGGTAAGTCCTGGGAAAGGAAGTGAGTGTAGCGTAGCATAGGCCCCGAGGGGAAGCACCGAGAGACAGGAGGTCATTTAGACTTGGAGGTCAGCGACAGTAATAATTACAGTACAGTAATGTAATGTTTGGCGGTACGTACGTCAGTGATTAGTGTTTACTACTGTTGCCAGGCAACCTACTTTCCTTTCCGGTACCTCGTTGACTTCTTGCTTATCAACAGAATATTTAGTTATTTCGCCTCCTGGTGGTTCGGAGCATACTGCAACGAACAACATGCATAAACGCCTCCGTGCATGCTCGTAGTGCGCGCGCCATCTACGGAGGCCCATGCCAACTACGGAGGCCCACGCCATCTACTGAGGCACACGCCATCTACGAATGCCCACGTCATCTACTGAGGCCCACGCCATCTACCGAGGCCCATGCCAACTACGGAGGCCCACGCCATCTACAAAAGCCCACACCATCTACGAAAGCCCACGCCATCTACGAAAGCCCACGCCATCTACGAAAGCCCACGCCATCTACGAAGGCCCACACCATCTACTGAGGCCCACGCCATCTACGAAAGCCCACGTCATCTACTGAGGCCCACGCCATCTACGAAAGCCCACGCCATCTACAAAAGACAACGCCATCTACTGAGGCCCACGCCATCTACGAAAGCCCACGCCATCTACGAAAGACCACGCCATCTACTGAGGCCCACGCCATCTACGAAAGCCCACGCCATCTACGGAGGCCTACGCCATCTACGAAAGCCCACGCCATCTACCGAGGCCCACGCCATCTACGGAGGCCCACACCATCTACGAAAGCCAACGCCATCTACGGAGGCCCACGCCATCTACCGAGGCCCACGCCATCTACAGAGGCCCTCGCCATCTACAGAGGCCCACGCCATCTACAGAGGCCCACGCCATCTACTGAGGCCCATGCCATCTATCGAGGCCCACACCACAGTGTCTCGCAAGAGTATAAACAAAGCATTACAGGATTTGGAGCTAGTCCTAGTTAAACTTTGTGTAACAGTGATACTCGTTACTATACTATACTATACTTTACTATAGTACTATAATATACTATACTATACAATAGTACTATACATTGTACTATACTATAAAGGATCTTGCTTGTTTAAAAACCTTTTCTGCTACTTGTGATCGACTGTTGAAATCCTCAGTCTGTGTCAGCCATGAAGAGAACATTCACATATCTATTCTAAGATATTCACCACTAACAAAACATGTTAACAGCTAGTTGACACAGTGCCCCCCCCCCCCCTCCCTATAAACACAGAGGAAGTGGGTCACATTTGGAAGTATGAGTCATCAACTACACAGATCTGCTCATATAAAGCTCAGTTTTCAGGGCAGTATTTCTTAGTTTTAAAGTCGGTGAAAAAACATCCTGCCTCTACAACCTGATGTTTTGTAAAGCTATAAGCACGGCAGTCACATTGTTTTCAGCATATAATCAGCTTTTGTTATATCAGCTTGTGAATTTTAGGAGGTAAAGTCTTCAAAAGCCGAAATCAAATGTTGATGTGTCATTTTCGAAGTCAGTTGAGAAGTCTTCCCTGCAGCTAACGGACTGCAGGCAGCTAACAGACAGCTAACAGACTGCAGGCAGCTAACAGACAGCTAACGGACTGCAGGCGGCTAACAGACAGCTAACGGACTGCAGGCGGCTAACAGACAGCTAACGGACTGCAGGCGGCTAACAGACAGCTAATGGACTGGAGGCAGCTAACAGACAGCTAACGGACTGCAGGCGGCTAACAGACAGCTAATGGACTGGAGGCAGCTAACAGACAGCTAACGGACTGCAGGCAGCTAACGGACTGCAGGCAGCTAACAGACAGCTAACGGACTGCAGGCGGCTAACAGACAGCTAACGGACTGGAGGCAGCTAACGGACTGCAGGCGGCTAACAGGCCTGCCAGCTAGCTATGTGCCGACTATAATCAGCAAAGTCACTTCAAAGAACCACTGAGGTGATCCTCTTTGTATTCTCCCCCCCCCCCCGTTGCCAGTTTTTTCTTCCCATCCCCCCTCCTCTCCCAGCCATGATCCTCTTTCTTCCTCCTGCCACTTCACTCAGTTTGTTCTCCACCTCTTCTTTTACCTCTCTCCTGCTCTGCTCTTCTTGTGTTCTTCGTATCATCTCCCCTTCACCCTCCTCCTCTTCTCTCGTACGTCTCAGAGAGTGAAAATGAGAGAGGTGAACTGGATCACGTCAACACTAGAAAGAAAAAGACTCGGGGTGAGAGAAAAATAGAGATAACGAGAGCTGCACGCAGCTATGAAAGGGCCCTCGCCCCTGCTCGCGGGTCGGGGTTGCTGGCGGGACGCCGACCGACGCGGCCGGGCACCGCGAAACCGAAACTCTGACGAGTGCCACGACGCCTGCCGCAAGGCTCTACGACAAGCGGTTCACGAGTTATGAAGGGGGGCGTGGCTAATGTGTAGGGGGCGGGCATAACATTCACCAATGAAACAGGAACTCTCTGCTGAGTGATATGACACTTCCCACAAGACTCTACTACAAACGGTTCATGAGATATGAAAGGGGGCGGGGCTAATGTGTAGGGGGCGGGCATAACATTTACCAATGAAACATGAACTCTCTGCTGAGTGATATGACACTTCCCTCAAGACTCTACTACAAACGGTTCATGAGATATGAAAGGGGGCGGGGCTAATGTGTAGGGGGCGGGCATAACATTTACCAATGAAACAGGCACTCTCTGCTGAGTGATATGACACCTCCCGCAAGACTCTACGACAAACGGTTCATGAGTTATGAAAGGGAGCGGGGCTAATGTGTAGGGGGCGGGGCTGCCCTTAACGAATAAAACAGGAACTCTCTGCTGAGTGATATGACACCTCCCATAAGCCTGTACGACAAACGGTTCATGAGTTATGAAAGGGGGCGGGGCTAACGTCTTAGGGCGGGGCTATGAGTATAATTTTTCATATACATGTCCTCAAGACTGTACCACCATCATACCTGAGAAATCTGGGGCAGATCGGACTATGTACAGTTGAGTTACAATAACTGCCGAATGGCTCAAAATGGCCGCCACGCCACGGTCCGCTCGTTAAGTGAACACTCACCATTTTAATAACTTTTCATCCTCAAGGTCTTGAGATGGTCCTGACCAAATTTCAAATCGATATGATCAAACCTGTAGGAGGAGTTCGTTAGAGTACGCGGCCAATAAAACGCAAAAATTGGGAAAATCGTACATGAAATCCAATATGGCCGACTTCTGGGTGGGCGGAGCTCATTGAGTATGAGTATATTTTTTCATATACATGTCATCAGTACTGGAGCAACATCATACCTGAGAGATTTGGGGCAGATCGGACTATGTACAGTTGAGTTACAATAACTGGCGAATGGCTCAAAATGGCCGCCACGCCACGGTCCGCTCGTTAAGTGAACGCTCACCATTTTAATAACTTTTCATCCTCGAGGTCTTGAGATGGTCCTGACCAAATTTCAAATCGATATGATCAAATCTGTAGGAGGAGTTCGTTAAAGTACGCGGCCAATAAAACGCAAAAATGACATAAAAATCCAATATGGCCGACTTCTGGGTGGGCGGGGCTAATGAAACCCAATGAGGAATATGTTTCAAATGATGAGTGGGATATGCATACCAAATTTCGTGAATATCGGATCAACTTTGACAAAGTTAAAATTTCAACGCGTTAGGGGGCGCTATAGAGCCGAATAAAAACACACTGAGCCTAATGGCTATGCAGTTACATAAAGTTCACAGGTGTCTATCATTTTGCCAAATTTTATGAGATTCCGAGCACCTAAAGGTATGTTCAAAATCTGAAAGACATAAGGGGGCGCTAGAGAGCCAACATGCCACGCCCAAGCAAAATTTCACCACTAAAATTAAGTAATTACTAGTTTGGATGTGTGTGTAAAGTTTCATAAATTTTTGTGCATCCTAAAGTCTTCAAATATGCGTTCGTAAATTCTAAAATCACGCAGGAAGTCCAACATGGCTGACTTCCTGTTTGCCGAAGAAATCTCAAAATCATTTAATCCAGGTATGAGGGCGCGAGCAACGACATACTTGAATTTCGTGAAGATCAAAGAAACTTTCTCGGAAAAACTGCGTACGTTAGGGGGCGCTATGGAGCCCCCTGGAGACACCCGAGCCCAGTCACTCCAGAACATTGAATTTCCCACCAGTTCTGACGCATACTCCACTTTTCGTGAGTTTTGGGGATGGCTAAGGTCGTCAAAAACGCGATCTAGTGGCAGAAAAAGAATAATAACGAGAGCTGCACGCAGCTATGAAAGGGCCCTCGCCCCTGCTCGCGGGTCGGGGTTGCTGGCGGGACGCCGACCGACGCGAAACCGAAACTCTGACGAGCGCCACGACGCCTGCCGCAAGGCTCTACGACAAGCGGTTCACGAGTTATGAAGGGGGGCGTGGCTAATGTGTAGGGGGCGGGCATAACATTCACCAATGAAACAGGAACTCTCTGCTGAGTTATATGACACTTCCCACAAGACTCTACGACAAACGGATCATGAGTTATGAAAGGGGGCGGGGCTAATGTGTAGGGGGCGGGCATAACTTTCACCAATGAAACAGGCACTCTCTGCTGAGTGATATGACACCTCCCGCAAGACTCTACGACAAACGGTTCATGAGTTATGAAAGGGGGCGGAGCTAATGTGTAGGGGGCGGGGCTACCCTTCACCAATGAAACAGGCACTCTCTGCTGAGTGATATGACACATCCCACAAGACTCTACTACAAACGGTTCATGAGATATGAAAGGGGGCGGGGCTAATGTGTAGGGGGCGGGCATAACATTTACCAATGAAACAGGAACTCTCTGCTGAGTGATATGACACTTCCCACAAGACTCTACTATAAACGGTTCATGAGATATGAAAGGGGGCGGGGCTAACGTCTTGGGGCGGGGCTATGAGTATATTTTTTCATATACATGTCATCAGTACTGGAGCAACATCATACCTGAGAGATTTGGTGCAGATCGGACTATGTACAGTTGAGTTACAATAACTGGCGAATGGCTCAAAATGGCCGCCACGCCACGGTCCGCTCGTTAAGTGAACACTCACCATTTTAATAACTTTTCATCCTCGAGGTCTTGAGATGGTCCTGACCAAATTTCAAATCGATATGATCAAATCTGTAGGAGGAGTTCGTTAAAGTACGCGGCCAATAAAACGAAAAAATTGGGAAAATCGTACATAAAATCCAATATGGCCGACTTCTGGGTGAGCGGGGCTAATGAAACCCAATGAGGAATATGTTTCAAATGATAATTTGGGGCAGATCGAACTCTGTACAGTTGAGTTAGGGTTAACCCACTCTCTGCTGAGTGATATGACACATCCCACAAGACTCTACTATAAACGGTTCATGAGATATGAAAGGGGGCGGGGCTAACGTCTTAGGGCGGGGCTATGAGTATAATTTTTCATATACATATCCTCAAGACTGTACCACCATCATACCTGAGAAATCTGGGGCAGATCGGACTATGTACAGTTGAGTTACAATAACTCCCTGTTTCATGGCGAATGGCTCAAAATGGCCGCCACGCCACGGTCCGCTCGTTAAGTGAACACTCACCATTTTAATAACTTTTCATCTTCAAGGTCTTGAGATGGTCCTGACCAAATTTCAAATCGATATGATCAAATCTGTAGGAGGAGTTCGTTAAAGTACGCGGCCAATAAAACGCAAAAATGACATCAAAATCCAATATGGCCGACTTCTGGGTGGGCGGAGCTCATTGAGTATGAGTATATTTTTTCATATACATGTCATCAGTACTGGAGCAACATCATACCTGAGAGATTTGGGGCAGATCGGACTATGTACAGTTGAGTTACAATAACTGGCGAATGGCTCAAAATGGCCGCCACGCCACGGTCCGCTCGTTAAGTGAACGCTCACCATTTTAATAACTTTTCATCCTCGAGGTCTTGAGATGGTCCTGACCAAATATCAACTCGATCTGATCAAATCTGTAGGAGGAGTTCGTTAAAGTACGCGGCCAATAAAACGCAAAAATGACATAAAAATCCAATATGGCCGACTTCTGGGTGGGCGGGGCTAATGAAACCCAATGAGGAATATGTTTCAAATGATGAGTGGGATATGCATACCAAATTTCATGAATATCGGATCAACTTTGACAAAGTTAAAATTTCAACGCGTTAGGGGGCGCTAGAGAGCCGGCTAAACACACTGAGCCTAATGGCTATGCAGTTACACAAAGTTCACAGGTGTCTATCATTTTGCCAAATTTTATGAGATTCCGAGTACCTAAAGGTATGTTCAAAATCTGAAAGACATAAGGGGGCGCTAGAGAGCCAACATGCCACGCCCAAGCAAAATTTCACCACTAAAATTAAGTAATTACTAGTTTGGATGTGTGTGTAAAGTTTCATAAATTTTTGTGCATCCTAAAGTCTTCAAATATGCGTTCGTAAATTCTAAAATCACGCAGGAAGTCCAACATGGCTGACTTCCTGTTTGCCGAAGAAATCTCAAAATCATTTAATCCAGGTATGAGGGCGTGAGCAACGACATACTTGAATTTCGTGAAGATCGAAGAAACTTTCTCTGAAAAACTGCGTACGTTAGGGGGCGCTATGGAGCCCCCTGGAGACACCCGAGCCCAGTCACTCCAGAACATTGAATTTCCCACCAGTTCTGACGCATACTCCACTTTTCGTGAGTTTTGGGGATGGCTAAGGTCGTCAAAAACGCGATCTAGTGGCAGAAAAAGAATAATAATCTGCAGAAAAACAATAGGTTCCTTGCACTTCGTGCCAGGACACCGTTGGGTCCTGGCACTTTCGTGCTCGGGCCCTAATAATACTGACAAAAACAATAGGTTCCTTGCACTTCGTGCCAGGACACCGTTGGGTCCTGGCACTTTCGTGCTCGGGCCCTAATAATAATCTGCAGAAAAACAATAGGTTCCTTGCACTTCGTGCCAGGACACCGTTGGGTCCTGGCACTTTCGTGCTCGGGCCCTAATTAAAGCTGCGAGCAGCGATGAACGGGCCCTCGCCTCTCCTCGCGGGTCGGGGTTGCTGGCGGGACGCCGACCGACGCGGCCGGGCACCTAGAAACCGAAACTCTGACGAGCGCCATGACGTCTGCCGCAAGGCTCTACGACAAGCGGTTCACGAGTTATGAAGGGGGGCGTGGCTAATGTGTAGGGGGCGGGGATAACAACACCAACTTAACAGGCACTCTCTGCTGAGTGATATAACACCTCCCACAAGACTCTACGACAAACGGATCATGAGTTATGAAAGGGGGCGGGGCTAATGTGTAGGGGGCGGGCATAACCTTCACCAATGAAACAGGCACTCTCTGCTGAGTGATATGACACCTCCCACAAGACTCTACTATAAACGGTTCATGAGATATGAAAGGGGGCGGGGCTAACGTCTTGGGGCGGGGCTATGAGTATATTTTTTCATATACATGTCATCAGTACTGGACCACCATCATACCTGAGAGATTTGGGGCAGATCGGACTATGTACAGTTGAGTTACAATAACTGCCTGTTTCATGGCGAATGGCTCAAAATGGCCGCCACGCCACGGTCAGGTCGTTAAGTGAACACTCACCATTTTGATAACTTTTCATCCTCAAGGTCTTAAGATGGTCCTGAACAAATTTCAACTCGATCTGATCAAATCTGTAGGAGGAGTTCGTTAAAGTACGCGGCCTACAAAACCCCCCAGAAATGGGCGAAAAATGGGCAAAATCGCACATAAAATTCAATATGGCTGACTTCCTGTTGAGTTTTGGGCATACCTCCAAGAGGCTTTTTTGTTTCTCTCCACATCTTACATCTGTCTACCAAATTTTGTACTTGTAGGTGAAACCAGAGCGCGGATATCAATTTTTCCATTTCATGGCGAATGGCTCAAAATGGCTGCCACGCCACGGTCAGGTCGTTAAGTGAAAACTCACGATTTTAATAACTTTTCATCCTCAAGGTCTTAAGATGGTCCTGACCAAATTTCAAATCGATCTTATCAAATCTGTAGGAGGAGTTCGTTAAAGTACGCGGCCTATAAAACGCTAAAAGTGACATGAAATCCAATATGGCCGACTTCTGGGTGGGCGGAGCTAATGAAACCCAATGAGGAATAATGTTTCAAATGATGAGTGGGATATGCATACCAAATTTCATGAATATCGGATCAACTTTGACAAAGTTAAAATTTCAACGCGTTAGGGGGCGTTATAGAGCCGGCAAAACACACTGAGCCTAATGGCTATACAGTTACATAAAGTTCACAGGTGTCTATCATTTTGCCAAATTTCATGAGTTTTCGAGTACCTCAAGGTATGTTCAAAATCTAAAAGACATAAGGGGGCGCTAGAGAGCCAACATGCCACGCCCAAGCAAAATTTCACCACTAAAATAAAGTAATTACTGGTTTGGATGTGCGTGTAAAGTTTCATAAATTTTTGTGCATCCGAAAGTCTTCAAATATGCGTTCGTAAATTCTAAAATCACGCAGGAAGTCCAACATGGCTGACTTCCTGTTGGCCGAAAAAATCTCAAAATCATTTAATCCAGGTATGAGGGCGTGAGCAATGACATACTTGAATTTTGTGAAGATCGAAGAAACTTTCTCTGAAAAACTGCGTACGTTAGGGGGCGCTATGGAGCCCCCTGGAGACACCCGAGCCCAGTCACTCAAGAACATTGAATTTCCCACCAGTTCTGACGCATACTCCACTTTTCGTGAGTTTTGGGGATGGCTAAGGTCGTCAAAGACGCGTTCTCGCAGCGGAAAAAGAATAATACTGACAAAAACAATAGGTTCCTTGCACTTCGTGCCAGGACACCGTTGGGTCCTGGCACTTTCGTGCTCGGGCCCTAATCAGACTAAAGCATGTCCGCTTCATCTGCAATTACCTGCTGTTGCTACGTTACGACTAAACCAAATCCTAACCAGCCCTGTGGCCGTCCTCATACTACGGACGGCTGTTAGAGCGCACAACTAAAGAACTGACATTCAAAGGGAACACATTTAGTTTAGGTGACTACTACTACTACTACTACTACTACAATAGTACTACTGTACTTTCACCACTGAGCCGTGGTTGTGCTGATATGAATGGCTCATAGATATCTGATATTCAGAGCAGGTCATATACAGTAATTCTTATATATTGTCTTGAAGTAGTAATATGCAAGATTGTTAATTAGGGCCCGAGCACGAAAGTGCCAGGACCCAACGGTGTCCTGGCACGAAGTGCAAGGAACCTATTGTTTTTCTGGGTATTATTAGGGCCCGAGCACGAAAGTGCCAGGACCCAACGGTGTCCTGGCACGAAGTGCAAGGAACCTATTGTTTTTCTGGGTATTATTAGGGCCCGGCACGAAGTGCAAGGAACCTATTGTTTTTCTGCAGATTATTATTTTTCTGCTGCAAGAACGCGTTTTTGACGACCTTAGCCATCCCCAAAACTCACCAAAATTGGAACATGCGTCGGGGGTGGCGAAAATTGCAATGTTCTGTAGTGATTGGGAACGGGCGTCGCCAGCGGGCTCTATAGCGCCCCCTAACGCGTCGAAAGCTAAAGTTGATCCGATATTCATGAAATTTGGTATGCATATCCCACTCATCATTTGAAACATATTCCTCATTGGGTTTCATTAGCTCCGCCCACCCAGAAGTCGGCCATATTGGATTTCATGTAACTTTTAGCGTTTTATAGGACGCGTACTTTAACGAACTCCTCCTACAGATTTAATCAGATCGAGTTGATATTTGGTCAGGACCATCTTAATACCTTGAGGATGAAAAGTTATTAAAATGGTGAGTGTTCAGTTAACGAGCGGACCGTGGCGTGGCGGCCATTTTGAGCCATTCGCCATGAAACAGGGAGTTATTGTAACTCAACTGTACATAGTCCGATCTGCCCCAGATTTCTCAGGTATGATGGTGGTACAGTCTTGAGGACATGTATATGAAAAATTATACTCATAGCCCCGCCCTAAGACGTTAGCCCCGCCCCCTTTCATAACTCATGAACCGTTTGTCGTAGAGTCTTGTGGGAAGTGTCATATCACTCAGCAGAGAGTGCCTGTTTCATTGGTAAATGTTATGCCCGCCCCCTACACATTAGCCCCGCCCCCTTTCATAACTCATGATCCGTTTGTAGTAGAGTCTTGTGGGAAGTGTCATATCACTCAGCAGAGAGTTCCTGTTTCATTGGTAAATCTTATGCCCGCCCCCTACACATTAGCCCCGCCCCCTTTCATAACTCATGAACCGTTTGTCGTAGAGTCTTGCGGGAGGTGTCATATCACTCAGCAGAGAGTTCATGTTTCATTGGTAAATGTTATGCCCGCCCCCTACACATTAGCCCCGCCCCCTTTCATATCTCATGAACCGTTTGTAGTAGAGTCTTGTGGGAAGTGTCATATCACTCAGCAGAGAGTTCATGTTTCATTGGTAAATGTTATGCCCGCCCCCTACACACTAGCCCCGCCCCCTTTCATATCTCATGAACCGTTTGTAGTAGAGTCTTGTGGGAAGTGTGATATCACTCAGCAGAGAGTTCATGTTTCATTGGTAAATGTTATGCCCGCCCCCTACACATTAGCCCCGCCCCCTTTCATAACTCATGATCCGTTTGTAGTAGAGTCTTGTGGGAAGTGTCATATCACTCAGCAGAGAGTGCCTGTTTCATTGGTGAATGTTATGCCCGCCCCCTACACATTAGCCACGCCCCCCTTCATAACTCGTGAACCGCTTGTCGTAGAGCCTTGCGGCAGGCGTCGTGGCGCTCGTCAGAGTTTCGGTTTCGCGGTGCCCGGCCGCGTCGGTCGGCGTCCCGCCAGCAACCCCGACCCGCGAGCAGGGGCGAGGGCCCTTTCATAGCTGCGTGCAGCTCTCGTTAATTACTGTTATTCTGGTCAAATTCATTGACATTTTTATTTTGCTCATTGCTATGGTTTCAGCACCACTTCAGTCACCTGAAGGCCAGTCCCCACTACCAGATGTTTCAGATGTTTCAGATGTGTAAAATTAGAGAGCGCCCTCAGATAACGACAGGTTGTGTTAACTTTAACAGTTTAGTTCCTATAGGGTGTGGAGAGAAACAGCAACACCACACACCAACACATTCATTCATCATAAAGAGTCCCACTATCTTTTTAGGATGGATGGATGAAGTCATGGAGACACGTTATATAAACCCTGATGAACAAGGTGCTCCTCCATCTCTGAGCTCCATCTTACTACTACTTTATGCTTCACGTGTAGCATTAGCTCATGCGTTAGCCGCGGCCACCATGACGGCGGTGGTTGTCCTTCCTTCTTCCGTCAGCTTGGTTCTCTATCGGCTGTCGTTCTTTCCCACATGACTGCGTCATCAGCTGTCCTCGGGGTTCCCCACACACAACAGGATATCTGTTCGTAAATATTCCACACGTTTAATATTTACGGTTTGAAGTGGGTGCGTCCAGGATGGACTTCAGAGTTGATCGGAGGATGTAAAAACACTCTGAACATACCTCACACCACAGGAACATCTGGAAAGATCTTCTTTAGAACCATCAAACAATCAGGACTCTGCTGACCATCGTCAGGAGGAATCAGGACCAGAATCAGCTGATTCTGGTGCAGTGTTGGACCCGGCATAACTTGTCTTGAATTTGTCGGGTTATATATTTGAAAAATGTGTTGATGCATTTAGAGTTTCTGTTTGTTCATCTGTCCAACCTAACGATGAATCTGAAACGGCCTGTGATATCTTCTAAAAACGGTTTCATATCAAAATACTTTTTTAAACAATCATTCCACACAGCTGGTTTTACTTCCTTCGTTGTTCATTCTCTCCACAACACTTTATTTTTAGCTAACGGCTGATAACAGATGTTTGTGGGCAGCGCAGGTTGTTCAGGGTTTTAAGGTTTTCAAGGCACTATTAGGAGTGTGTTTGAGGTGCTCTTTAGCTAAAAAGAGAATATAGATTATTGTTAACCTCTACTGCTCAGTGTTCTTAGTGCTTTAAAACATCCAGCAAGCACCAAGCACAACAGTGGACATTTGATTTTCCTAAATTGCCAGCGACTTGTGGGAGTAAACGTCAGCGGAGAGCGATGTGAATGGTGGACCGCATTGATTCAACCAACCAGCAGGAAGGGGTGAAAATAGAGACATTAATCAGAGAGTTTCTGTTGGTGGTCACTCTGTTGTTATTGGTTATGGATTATTGGATTCTCGTGTTTGCTGAGAGAGGCAGATCGTAATGGGAACAGTGTTCATCACCCTGGCTTATTCAAACACTGTTGGCTATAAATCTGCATTAGGGAGTAGTGATGTGACGGTGAGGAAATCACACCGTTTAATAAATTAGTGACATCACCGGTGTTAGGGATTACGCCGGTGTTACGGATTACACCAGTGTTACAGATTACACCGGTGTTACAGATTACACCGGACATTTAACAGGGAAAGATGACGCTCAAAATATGTGTACTTTGATCTTTACGGTTGGGTGGCGGTGTGTATGATCTATCTGGTTCAGCTTTCATCGCGAGGCCTCGCAGGGGTCTAACGTTACCTGGCATCGCTGCACCGCGCACACTGGCTGTGACCATTCCGTCATGTAGGCCTACGTAATGTATTCGGTGTGTCACCGACCACCATGTAACACCGGTAACCCTGGCTACCGGGGCAAGTCTATTAGGGAGTCCAGTAACAAATGTTTATAACATGTGTGTTGTTCTGTCCTGCTCATTGAGCTCATCTGAATGGACCTGAAGTGAAAAAGATATTCGGAATGAAATTGCTGAATGAAACCAGTGAACCAAACTGTGTGAGTTTACAGTCAGTAAATCAGAAGTTGAGATTAAAGGAAGAGGGAACTATCCGGTCTATCAGTGATATGGTATTTCTATAGTTCTGGTTTGGTTCAGTTGAGATGGCTGAATCTACTTGTTAGGGAAAGGTTGTGTTCATGGGTGTTGGTAGAAGACGGGACAGACCAGATCTGTGTCATGACCTGCTGTGTTTGCTCAAACAAGACCTTCCTTTGCCACTGAAAGAAGACTGTCATGAGGTTGCTTGGTAGGTAAAGGTAAACTTAGTTTTGGTCCAGATGTTCTCCTAACGTTGGTTCCCAGTCCAGCCAGTTAGCTGCTCCGATCTGTGGGTAAATGTAACTTTAGGCCTGTTGTATTGTTGTGCTATCTGACCCCACAGACGACCACACCAGAGTCCGACTGCAGCTGCTGGACGGAGACCCCCACTCCGACTACATCAACGCCAATTATATCGACGTGAGTGTACACACACACACACACACACACACACACAACACACACACACACACACACACACACACACACACCCACACCCACACACACGCACACACATATAGATTTGTACTTTAACCCTTGTGATGGCCTGGAGGGACCCTAACCCTGATCATATAGTAACCCTACATGGACCTAACCCTAGTAACCCTACATGGACCTAACCCTAGTAACCTCACATGGACCTAACCCTAGTAACCCTACATGGACCTAACCCTAGTAACCCTACATGGACCTAACCCTAGTAACCCTACATGGACCTAACCCTAGTAACCTCACATGGACCTAACCCTAGTAAAACATAAACACACCAGCTCACATGCAAGAAGTAAACGTAGAAATATTATTGTCAGGTAGGGATGCACTGATACTGATCAGATATTGGGCTGATAATGACTCAAATAGCTGGATCGGGTATCGTTGACAATTCAGTTGTATATGTCTATGTCAGTCTATGTGTACATACTATACATTATAGAGTGGAACCTTAATTCCTGTTTAAGTTTTGACCAATTTGTTGCTGCAACCCGTGGGATGGTGGGATGGTGGGTGATCCCGACCAACTTTACTGTCTTTCAGAGGCTGTAGCAGGTTCAGTTTTAGAGCTAGTGAAGGTTCAGATATCATATGGAACTAGAAAACCTGAGAATTACATGGCTACCAACCATGTCATGGTTGCAGAAATCTCCAAATGTCAAAAGTTTTTGATACCAAATCATAGCATGTCTTTTTCTATTGTGTTCCTCAAGGTCTTGGTGTCTTAATGTGGTATTTTGGAGGGATTATTGATAATTTTTACCAATTCTCCAGTGTAACAAATGGCATCAACACAAAGATTACTGCAATAACTCATGAGACATAGAGCATGGGGATGACCATTATATACTTATATTATAATGTTCTAAACCCTTTTATACTTTCACTGTTTATTGTAATTATTTAATTTCTGATTAATGACTAGAATAACTTGACCCACAGTGTACAACACTTCTATGTGACAACTACTGTTGACCTGCTATCTCCCCCTAAATACCCCCTGTACCCCCCTAATACCCTTCCTAAAGACCCCCTGGACCCCCCTAGAAAAGACTAAAATGGCTCTATTGTGGGTCTCAGAGGGTTAAAAATGTTTACACCTAAATTTTAATTCCTGTTAATTTTGAAGTTTTTTTTTACCAAGTTGCTGCATGATAGTGATAACTAACAATTAGGTCAATTTATATCTGAGTATTTATTTGTCATGTTGTGTTTTACAAAGTTAGTTACTCTTTTAATTACCTGGCGACAGTTTTTCCTCTGTTTTATTTATTAGTATGATTTTGTGTGACCTCTTTGTAAAGCGTCCTTGGGTTTCTTGAAAGGCGCTATTTACGTCCAATTTATTATTATTAGTAGTATTATTAACATTACATGTTTAAGTCCAGCCCTACACATAACAGAAGGATCCAGTCACTTCCACACAGTGAAGCATACAGCTCATTAATTATCGGATCGGTACTCAGGATCTCTTGTCCTCCTTTCCTTATCCATCCCTCCATCCCTCCATCCATCCATCCATCCATCCATCCATCCATCCATCCATCCATCCATCCATCCATCCATCCATCAGTTTCCTCCTCCTCTCCTCTTTGCCCTCCGGGCGTCGTGCTTCACTTATCAGTTTAATCTCCTGCTCACAGCTGACTGTTGTAATAATGCTCTTAATGAATTTGGTACATGATGCTTATTTTCAATCAGTCTGCAGACACAATACATCCCCTCAGTGGGGATAACGGTGTGCTGCTAGCATGGTGTTAATGACAATATGAGAGTGATAAATGTCTCATCTCAACAAGGTTATCTGTCTCATAGGGAGGTGGTGGGGAGGGGACAGGAGGGGGCTTATCATTGGTTTGAGAGTCAGAGCTTTTCATCTGTCCCGTGGAGGGAAAATTAAGATCCCTTCTATTATTTAATTTGATGTTTATTCAGAAAACGACCTTGAGTTGTTCTTCTCAGAGGAGAGCAGGGACCGCAGAGAGACGGGACAAATTAAAAGACAACAAAGGATGGAAGACAAAGACAGAGAGAAACTTAGACGCACCCACTTCACATGTTATCGGCCCATTAAATGGGCATCATCAGCAGTTAGGGCCTGCTACACCTGCTGTGGTAGGCTCAGAAGGCCAGTGTCATCTATTCACATGGCTGATCACCGATTCGAAGACAACAAGACTGACCTCTAGTGGCCGTAGTAATTATGAAGGAGGTAAAGGAGGAAGTCAGGTGACGTAGTATAAAGAGTCGATGTAGGGAGGAGGACGGTAAAGTCAAATGATTAGAGGATGGAACGATAAGGAGATGAGGAAGGAGAGACTGACGGAGGACAGGAGGGACAGAAAGAAGTGTTGTGTGGAAGTGTGGAAATCTGGGAAGACTGCAAATGGACGGTCTGGGAAAAGGTGAAAGACAGGAAGGAGAGCAGAAAATAAATGTAGAAAGAGGAGGTGAAAGACGAAAGACGACAATAATGTGGAAACAGGAAAAGAAACATGATAAAAAGAGAGAGAACATAAAGAGAAGAAGAAGAGAAGGATGGAGAGTTGACTGTGTTTCTGTCTCACAGGGCTACCACCGACCCAGACATTACATCGCCACGCAAGGTAATTAAACTGACATGGACGGTGTGTGTGTGTGTGTGTGAGTGTGTGTGTGTGTGTGTGTGTGTGTGTGTGTGTGTGTGTGTGTGTGTGTGTGTGTGTGTGTGTGTGTGTGTAGCAGCCACCTGGTAAACGCCGTCCTTTCGGGCTGGCAGACTATTACCACAACCTCCTAAATCTAAACCGCCGTATAAAATCCCCCCGACAAATTTAAGACCCCATTACCTCGAACCCACCAACCACTATCTGGGATTGATAGTGTGCGAGTGCACGTGTGTGTGTGTCTGTGTGTGTGCACGTGTGTGAGTGCACGTGTGTGTGCCTCTCCGTTCATGTGTGTGTGTGTTTGTCTGATGTACTTTTAAACGTTGGGATGAGGGTGTGTTCATAAATACAGCTGAGTGTGTGTGTGTGTGTGTGTGTGTGTGTGTGTGTGTGTGTGTGTGTGTGTGTGTGTGTGTGTGTTTTTATATATCTGATGTGTGTGCGTGTGTGTGTGTGTATCAGGGCCCATGCAGGAGACAGTGAGGGATTTCTGGAGGATGGTCTGGCAGGAAAACTCGGCCTCTATCGTCATGGTTACCAACCTGGTGGAGGTGGGCAGGGTGAGTTCATCATCCAAGAGATTACAACATGCGTGTGTATGAGTGTGTGTGTGTGTGTGTGTGTGTGTGTGTGTGTGTGTGTGTGTGTTCATATAATCTTAATTACATTTACAGTCCAATCAGAATGGAACCAATGGTTCTGTCTGATGCCAGATTTACTAACGATGTCTGATAGTATTGTGTGAGGGGTGTGAGGGGTTTGAGGGGTGTGAGGGGTATGAGGGGTGTGAGGGGTGTGAGGGGTATGAGGGGTGTGAGGGGTGTGAGGGGTGTGAGGGGTGTGAGGGGTGGCGTGGGCTTGGCTGGAGGCTCCAGCTGGTGTTTGTGATGTCATCACAGGGGTATTGTGTAAGACGTCGGGGATGCTGAGGAATTTGTGACCATATTAGTTGGCTCTCGCTGAATTGATTAGCCGGCTGTTTGTAGGGGTTGGATCATTGGAATGTGGGGCGGCCGGACAAAGAATAGAAGGAAGGACTGTTCCTGCGTTATCTGCTATAAATAAACACTTCAAACTTACAAGCCGTGTCTGTTCAATAGTCAATCTTTTTAAAGGCTTAGTCTCTAGTTCCATTTGTCTTCAACATAATGTGGCGTGACGAACAGGATGGCAAACATGACAAACCTCGTTTATATATAAATATAAATATATCATTACACTGAGGTCAGAAACATTTTACCATTATGAAGAGACACTGAATACCTCGTTAGTTTGCACATTCCAACCTGAGCCATGATGGAAAGGAGAAGTTCAGTTTAGGCAACGTAAATACACTTTTATTTTAATTTCATTTTATTTTTTACTACTTAATTTACTCTTTTCTTAATGGAGCTTCCCAGCAAAAAGTATTTCACACGATTGTACTTGTATAACCAGTATGAAAATAAACATCTTGAATCTTGGATCTTGAATCTTGTAAGGACAGTTTTAAGCTCCACGCACTCAAGTAAGCAGGTTAGTCGGAGAAGCCGGGTTACACAGGTAATCAGAGAACACGTTGCGTTGTAGTAACCTGGTTACTGTTAATGTGTGTGTACATGCAACAGGTCAGTCATCAGGTCTTCCTCTGACCCTAACCTCTCCTTTAGAAGATCGCTGATTAGAAACCTGGTTACTCATATACAGTTCATGTCCAGGATAATCTGTGGATTCTCTCATTCTCCACCCTGATGAAGGAAACCGTGTCTCTCATTTACTCTATGTTGGAGAAATCAGCTTCCTGGAGAAAGCTGACTGTGACCCAGTTACTGAAAAGCATGTAAAGTGGAAAGCACCAACCCAGTCGCCAGAAAAAATGTTGTTTTTACAAACCACTGATACGCTGAATGTCGACGTTTCTCAACCAAAAATACGTTTCATAAATACGTTTCATATCAGCCTCGTATCACGCTAACAGAAACACACAATGCCACGAGGTCAACATTGTGAAATGATTGGTTTGATTTAGGCAACAAATCTACGGTTGTGAACACGGGACACAAACGAACAGCTGATTGTAACGTGAAAGTTAAACATAACTCAAGGGACAGTAACAGCGGTCTCTTGGATGATAGCCATGTGTTTGTTGGATTAAATCAAATTGTGTTTAAATGGTGTTTTCCAGGTGAAGTGTGTGCGCTACTGGCCAGATGAGACGGAGGTTTATGGAGACATCAAGGTGACCCTGATAGAAACCGAACCACTGGCTGAATACGTCATCAGGACGTTCACCGTCCAGAAGGTAACAACAACTCAACATTAAAACTGACTGAATAGGATTTATAATACAGGGATCCTTACTGTGGCTGCATCATTATGGCCAAAATCATAATCATGATTATTTTCATCAATATTGAGATCACGATTATTTATCACGATTATTTATCATGATTATTTATCACGATTATTTATCACGATTATCACAATTTTTTTTTATTGCAAATTCACATTTAAATAAACAGAGAGCTGTTTTCAACTGTTAAATTTCAACTGTCAAGAATTCTAAATGTTATCCTTTTACTTTGTTATTGTCATCTATACTGGTTATTTGCAGAAAAACAAATAAATTATGATTATTTTAGATAAAAAATAAGTTTTGGAATTAGTAGCGTTAAATATATATCTATCTGATTACAAATTTGCGGTTAAAACATATCCTTCAAACAACTGTAGTTATTCAAGTTTCTCACCAAAAACTCCATTTTACAAGATGACATTTGAACGCATCATGATCGTGTCATAATCTACCATCGGCCAATCCTCATTTTACTGAGTGGAGCTTGAACACATGGAGCTGTGTAGCCTGTAGTCACTGTGATCACTGAGCAGCGTGATGGGAATGAATTACAATATAATAACTTTCTGATTAAGTTAGTTGTTCTTAAAGGTAGAATATGTCACCGTTGTCGGTTGCTGATTGTGAACGATGGGGCGTTCACGGTTGGCTCCTCCTCGTCGTCGGCTCAACGAGCGAGGGAGGGAGAGAGAGAGCAGCGATGGTCGAGCGAGCTGTAGAGTGAATGAAATTAGGGACCGCAGTAAGAACAAAGCAGCAAATCAGAAATAAAACGTTATTTCTGATTGTTTCCCGGCGGTCACGTTCTAAAACACAAATAAACACACAGCTAACTCCACATAACTCTGCGGGAAGGTGCTGAATGAATGCAGCTTCCTGTCTGCTGGCCTTGGCTCAGCGCTGCTCTCAGTCAAACTCCAGACACACAGCGATCAGAGCTGCACTCACAGCCCAGAGAGGAGCAGGACATCCCTGGAACACATGAACATAACACAACCTGGTCTCATCCGTCAAATACGGCCGCTGGAGACTTGTGCCTCGGTATCAGAAGCCGAGGGGCGTGACACAGCGGTGGTATTGGACCACCTGAACGGGCTGTTATTGGATGCTGGGAGGGTTACACCCCCATGTTGGGCCCAGAGGCTGTTTGCTGAAGCCCAGCAGCGTCCCGAATAATGCCAAATAAGAAGAACAGAGGAAATCCATGCATGCAGCAGAGTTTTCTTTGAGCGTTTTAAACTTCAATATCACAGACGATCATAGTCATTTAATTGTGGGAAGCAAAAATCATGATTGTGATTAATATTTGATGAATTAATTCTGTAGTGTGAAGACTACAAAAGCAAGTCCATTTACTATTTAATCCTTACCCCCAATATGCCGTGGGGAATATCCACAAAAACAAACAAACACAAAATAGTAAATCAATAAAAAAAAATTGTTTTTCACATTCATGACTCAGCGAAATGTCACTTCTACAGTTTAACAAAGAACATAGATTATAAAGACTTCTGGTTCCTGATATGTTGGTCATAGTATTTACAAGGGCTGACCCGAATGCTTCAAAGCTTGGACCGTTGCCAAGGTGATCGACCTCCAAATCAGTATTCTAATGCTTTGTCTTTTGATTTGTATACAAGTATGAAGTAATAATGTATAATTCCCAAAATAGCCCATGAAATGAGGAATAATCCCACATTATTTATTATTCATACTCAACATTAATTATTATTAGTTATTCTCCGATGGATATCGCTGTTTGTTGTGTGTAGAGGTGTGTGTACAGTAGTGCTGCAGCGGCACTAAAACGGCGTACTGCAAAGCTTCAAATAGATTTTTCCCCGAAGCTTCAAAACCCCAAAAATGTTAGTGAGTGTGTTTCTGTGGTAGCATGAAGTCATATCAACATACTGTGACCCTGTGTGGCTGTCATGATGTTACTGATGGCTCCCGCTGTCTCTAACCCTAAAACCTGGATTACCCTGACAGCCGCTGAGTGACTGGGAGTAGAAGTGTTTCTGGTCGGTTTCTCGCTGTTTTAGAGGAGGCTTGAAAGCCTAACGGGGCTCTTGTAATCAGGCAGGAGGATTTAAAGTGGAAGATGTTCCATCACTGTTGTGATGCTGTTCTCCAGGAAACGCCACAAACACACTTCACAATAAGAGAAACAGGCCAAACTACGCTCTTTACATCTTCTTCTCTTCTCCGTCTCATATCCATTCTTTCTCTGTTATTTTACTTAATTTTTTGTTTCAAGTAATTCATTTCAGTTGATTTATTGTTATTAACAGCTAGGGCTGTCAATCGATTCAAATATTTAATCACGATAATCTCACATTTTTTTATCTGTTTAAATGAACCTTAAAGGGAGATTTGTCAAGTATTTAATCCTCTTATCAACATGGGAGTGGACAAATATGCTGCTTTATGTAAATGTATGTATATATTTATTATTGTAAATCAATGAACAACACAAAACAATTACAGATATTGTCCAGAAACCCTCACAGGTACTGTATTTAGCATAAAACAATATGCTCCAATCATAACATGGCAAACTGCAGTCCAACAGGCAACAATGGTAAATGGACTTGCATTTATATAGCGCTTTTCTAGTCTTCCGACCACTCAAAGCGCTTTACACTACATGTCAGTATTCACCCGTTCACACACACATTCATACACTGATGGCAGAGGCTGCTAAGGTGCCAACTTTGCCCATCAGGATCTAACCTAAATACTCATTCACACACCGATGGCTATGCCTTCAGGAGCAATTTGGGGTTAAGTGTCTTGCTCAAGGACACATCGACATGTGACCCGGAGCAGCCGGGGATCGAACCACCGACCTTCCGATTGGTGGACAACCTGCTCTACCCTCTGAGTCACAGCCACAACAGCTGTTAGTGTGTCAGTGTGCTGACTCGACTATGACTTGCCCCAAACTGCATGTGATTATCATAAAGTGGGCATGTCTGTAAAGGGGAGACTCGTGGGTACCCATAGAACCCATTTACATTCACACATCTGGAGGTCAGAGGTCAAGGGACCCCTTTGAAAATGGACATGAACCCGCTACAACTTCCAAAAGATCGATTGTGCTAACATGTTACTATCACGTTAACTTTGACAGCCCTACTAAATATACATCAACAGTCAACAGCGGCACTTCACATGTAATCAATAATTATTAAAATCACATAAATCACATTGATCATCAGAAACATGCAGTCTGATAACTAGTCTAGCTCTTTCCTGCCTGCTGTCTCTCTCTTCCTTCCTCCTTCACTCAGCTGAAAGCAGCTTATGAAAACGAGTCTTCAAGTCCTCGCTGTCAGCTCGCTTAGCGCGCCATTAATCCATACCACCTCTGTGAGTGTGTGTGTGTGTGTGTGCAAATATAATAATTCAAAGGAAAGCTGATTTTGAAATGCCTGTCATTCTGTAGGAACATAACAAAAAAATTGAGTATCGCGATATTCTGTTTTGTGATACTGTATTGATTTTCAAAAACCCTGTATTGATTTTTAATCAACAGTTTACCTGCAGAGTTAAAACAGTCGAGTAGATCGTTTGTGATGTAAAGCCAAGTGATCACACTGTACGGTCCAGTCGTCAGCCACGACCTGAGTGATTACACTGTACGGTCCGATCATCAACCCCAACCTGAGTGATCACACTGTATGGTCCGATTGTCAACCACGACCTGAGCGATCACACTGTACGGTCTGATCGTCAGCCACGACCTGAGTGATCACACTGTACGGTCCCGTCGTCAGCTACGACCTGAGTGATCACACTGTACGATCTGATCGTCAGCCACGACCTGAGTAATCACACTGTACGGTCCGATCATCAACCACGACCTGAGTGATCACACTGTACGGTCCGATCTTCAGCCACGACCTGAGCAATTACACTCTACGGTCCGATCTTCAGCCACGACCTGAGCGATCACACTGTACGGTCCGATCTTAAGCCACGACCTGGGCGCTCACACTCTAAGGTCCGATCGTCAGCCACGACCTGAGCGATCACACTGTACGGTCCGATCATCAACCAGGACCTGAGTGATCACACTGTAAGATCTGATTGTCAACCAGGACCTGAGTGATCACACTGTTCGGTCCGATCATCAGCCACGACCTGCGTGATCACACTGTACGGTCCCGTCGGCTCTTGTGAACCGTTATAGCTGTTGACAGTTAGATTTGTTTGAAAGCTCCAGGTTTTAGCTTCAGAGAGAGACGTCACTACAACACTATACACAACATATTTTCACAGTCGGTTAATAAATGCTACAACTCCTCAGCTCAAGACCGGAGCCAACTTCCTGTATCTGCAACGCCGCCTCAGACTCTCTTAAGGCGGGCTGTTAAGGTCGACTAGCTTTTCTCTCTATAAATTGACGAGCCCTCTGAGTTTTGTTCAGCTTTTCATTTCATCTTTAATATTTCTTTTAATCATTTAAAATTCCTCATGTCGGTTAGCGGTTAAACGGTTAATTATAAACATCCCTACTGAAGTGTCAGATAGCCTTTGGAGGATTTGTACTAAAGACAGTTTGTCAGTATTTACAGGGCTTAATTCACCCGATGGAGCGCGTCCAAACCAGCAGAACAGTAATCTGGTCTACGGCCCTCAAGCGCTGGCGTTCCACAGCGGAGATTAGACTGCACAGGGCCGAACTCAGCAGAGTACACAAAACTCCAGTCCGCCACAGAGAGGACAGATGGCTGGAGACACTAGCAAAACAGGCTGTTGATGCCAGAGCATGAAACTCAGTCAGAGAGGTTTATACCTGTACGTATGACATGAAACACCAGCAGCTTCAGCATTCATACTTGACAATCCTCTCTCCCGGGTTTCCTCCTGGGGTCACAATTCTCCTGACAAATGTTCACACTTCTTTTTTGTCGTCGTGGTGTGGTGCGAGCCTTTGGAAATAACGTGTTTCAGAGCGCGGTGGTGGCGTTGTCACGTTGTGAATGATGTCTGACTCTTACTGTTAAAACCAAAAGAAAAGCAAAGAAACAAAGATACATATTATCTGTCCTTCATCCAGTGGAAGAAGTAGAGCGTTTAAAGAAAGGAGCGATCAGTGCTTCTATTTCCAACCTTCATGTTGTTGTTGTAGTTCTGTTTTTACCCAGCAGTCATTGCTGTGAGGCTGTTGGACCGCCGTCAGTCGACTTACAGAAGTCATTTCAACATCACTAGAGAGCAAATTAAGTGCTTTTCTATTTCTCCTCCATCTATCGTCATATATGTCTCGTCATCCTGACCTCCGCCTCAGCCTCTTTCTTCACCTCTCCCCCGTCCTTCTCCTCCTCATGACATCCCTTCTTCTCAGCTCTTCATGAAGCAGAAAACAAAAACAATCCAACCTTGAGCCAGAATGGAGCTGCAGTAGCATCCGAGTCCTCCTGAGGAGTCATTTCTCTCTCCGTTTAGGGCCCGTTTAGTTTACAACAGTATAATGGGATCGATCAGTCTGAATTATTAAAGCAGAAGCAGCATGTGGTGTTGTGGAGGGAGATTGAACCGCTGGAAGCAGAAGAGAGAGAGAGTCATGCATATCTGATGCTGCATTCTGGATATTGGTCCATCCTGTGTGTATAGATGCAGGTCAGACCTCAGAGGAGGGAACTAGAAGTTGACCTGCCCAGGATGTAGCATCACCTTTACATGCTGGCCTGAGAAAATCACAGCTCAGAAAGAAACAAAAATAACAGCCCGGACACACCAGGAACGTCAGCAGCGCGTGGCGGCTGCGTTACCTGTTGTTTTTTAGTTTAGCGTGTGTGTTAACAGGTTAGAGCAGCCACACTGCTGCGTCTCTTCTAGAGAATAGAGGTCTCGCCTATTTTTGACGCGTGCCGAGCGCGTCTAACAGCAACAACAGACAGTGAAAGTGATCTATTGACAGTATATTAACATCATACCAGCAAGATTACTACAGTTTCAATGTCTATCTGTAGAATATGTTACGGAGATGAAAAAAAAGTAAAGACTTATTTTTAAATCAACACTTCCTGCTTTAATTTTTTTTAAAAAGCCCTCAAGCGTTTTTTCTGTGGACAGAATTCCTTCATTTCCTTCAAGGCTTTTATTCTGAAATATGAGCAGTCAGTGCTGTGGAACATGCAGTGACTTAGAGAGCTCCATGAATTGAAAAAGTATTTATTTAAATCAACACTCCCTGCTTTCATTTCAAAATAAAAGCCCTCAAGCGTTTTTGTGAACGCCCAACGCGTGAATCACGCAGCCACCACGACCTCCTGGTGTGTCTGAGGCTTAAGTGTAATTATGACTGAAACATGTGGGAATTCCCATCATGCAGTGCAGCAAATCCAGAGCAGAGCTCTTCAGTACGCTACAGTTCTGTGTCTTTGTGATGTGGGACTTAATATCTGTCTCTCCAGCATCATAATGTCATTTTAGTTTGCTAATAATCTCTCCGTTGTGAGAGACAGATGTTATCTCTGGACAGACACAATAGAGGCTTGCTTCCCTCTTATTCAGTAGTCTCAATTTATTTCTTTATTTTTGATCTTGTTCTTTAAAAGCTTCCTTTCCACCTAACAGTTTCCATGTCTCTACTGTTGAACTGAGTGTCATAAAATTATACTTTTCTCAAAACTGAATTTTTTTAATGGAAGTACATTTCTGCTTGGTTCAAATGTTTTAAGAAAAACTTATTTTTGAAGATTTCTGACATCTTAAAGTTCATTCAGACATGATCTGTGTGAGAGTCAGGCAGCTTCACTGAACCGTCCCTGAAGGGCCATCGTGAGATTTGTAAAATCAATTAATCTTTTTTTGTGGAGCCAAAATGGCCATCGGTTTCCTCAAATCTCCCCTGTAAATTAGGCAAATGAGCCACGATAAGTCTTCCTGTCTCTCGTTCCCAGAAGTGGCCCAAAGTGACTTCTTGACATCACAAGATCAATTTATTTTCCATCTGAAGCCAAAGAGGCAGGACGGTCCCTCGACTCCTGAAACCCTGCTGTAGATTAGATCAGGCTGCTCAGCCACCACGTGTCTCTCTAAAGGGCCGTGATAACATCTCTGAGTCCATCATCATCAGGACACAAACAGCACACAATCCTTCAGATATACATATACACTACATATACAGTATACAGTAAACAGTATACAGTATACAGTATACAGTATACAGCATACAGTATGTATACAGTATGTATAGCTGAGGTGTAACATCTGTCCCCTGTGTTTTTCAGAAGGGTCATCATGAGATCCGTGAACTCCGTCAGTTTCACTTCACCAGCTGGCCCGACCACGGTGTTCCCTGCTATGCCACCGGACTGCTGGGCTTCATACGGCAGGTCAAGTTCCTCAACCCGCCTGATGCCGGGCCCATCGTGGCACACTGCAGGTGAGTCACACAGGGTCACACACAGACACACACACACACACACACACACACAAAGGGAACTGTAGAACAGACGGGTTGTAGACTAACAAGGTGAACAGACCGCTGTAGTAAAAGTCTGTGGACAGACAGGCAGGAAGTTACCACTGTCACTTCTGATATCCAGAGGAGCTCTGACGCTATTGGCCCGTATCTTAACACACACACACACACACACACACACACACACACACACACACACACACACACACACACACCAGCAGTATTCTGGTCTCAACATTAATCACAGAGGTTGACAGGTAATCTGTCGAGGCGCTGCCTCCTCCTCCTCTCTCTCTCTGGTTACTGTCGGGGGGATTGTGAAGTGAAGGATGGGTCCCCCTCCCTCCCTCCATCCCTCTATCCCTCTCTCCCTCCCTCCATCAGTGCCTCCTCTCCTCCCTTGATGTCTCCCCTGTGATGACCACTTCTATCACTCCCCATCACTAACCTCTCCTCCTCCCTCTGTCCCTCTTCATTCAATCCATCCATCCATCTGTTCAACCGTCCTTCCATCCATCTTTCCCTCCAGGCGTTTCCCTTCAGGATGCGCCACCAGAACACCCGACAGTCTCTACCTGTTAGTGTGTGTGTGTACTAAACTCCATGTTCATGTCAGCCGTCACATCAGTTTCTCGGAAGTCTGACGGTATTTCAGTGTTTCCTCAACATGATACAGTGGTGCAGAGATGACGTCATTCTGTAGTCCAACAGGAAGTGATCATCTCCTGGTTCCCTCCACTAACAGGAAGTGATCATCTCTCTGGTTCCCTCCACTAACAGGAAGTGATCATCTCTCTGGTTCCCTCCACTAACAGGAAATGATCATCTCCTGGTTCCCTCCAGTAACAGGAAGTGATCATTTCCCTGATTCCCTCTACTAACAGGAAGTGATCATCTCCCTGGTTCCCTCCACTAACAGGAAGTGATCATCTCCCTGGTTCCCTCCACTAACAGGAAGTGATCATCTCCCTGGTTCCCTCCACTAACAGGAAGTGATCATCTCTCTGGTTCCCTCCACTAACAGGAAGTGATCATCTCCCTGGTTCCCTCCACTAACAGGAAGTGATCATCTCTCTGGTTCCCTCCACTAACAGGAAGTGATCATCTCCCTGGTTCCCTCCACTAACAGGAAGTGATCACCTCTCTGGTTCCCTCCACTAACAGGAAGTGATCATCTCTCTGGTTCCCTCTACTAACAGGAAGTGGTCATCTCCCTGGTTCCCTCCACTAACAGGAAGTGGTCATCTCCCTGGTTCCCTCCACTAACAGGAAGTGGTCATCTCCCTGGTTCCCTCCACTAACAGGAAGTGATCATCTCCCTGGTTCCCTCCACTAACAGCCAATGGGATTGTTCCATTGGGTTTTGGATTGTTACAGATAATAATCTCTGTGGTAAACACACGTTTATGATACTGACACGTTTTGTTCATCAAGATAATCTCCACTAATGAACACCACTTCATGATTTATGAAGAGTGAAGTAAAAAGCTAACGTTAGGCTATAAACCAACTCCACCACGGTCACATGAGCTTGGGTATAAACACAACGAGGCTGTAATGAGGACGAGTCGGCGTGCTGACGTTTTGTCAGCGACCCCCTTTTTTAAAACTCACTGGTGGGATATTTACTGACCTATTTTATATCGTAGAACAAAACGTTAAAATCTCTTCAGCTGGTGTTAACCACAGACATTATTTCAGACATCTAACTAAAAACACATTGACCTCCAGATTAGGGAACAGGAAGTGACATCATGCTGACTCAGTTCTGGGTTTTAGGACTCATTGCTGTAGCACTCTATATGACACCTAATATGAAAATGTGACACTTAGCGGTAACAGTTTAGCATTTATCTCCTGTTTAGTGTTTCTCCAGAGCAGAAACGCTGAAAAGAACCTGTCTACGTGTATTCAGGAGGTGATGTGGTTCTTTGTTTGTGTCTTCAGCGCCGGTGCAGGGAGGACAGGCTGTTTCATTGCAGTGGACATCATGTTGGACATGGCAGAGAATGAAGGCGTGGTGGACATTTTCAACTGCATCCGAGAGCTGAGATCACAACGGGTCAACATGGTCCAGACAGAGGTGGGTGTGCATGTGCAGACAAAACCAATACTTAATACGACGTCACTGCTCCGACCGTCGGTTCAGTATGAAATTACTTTATTTTCTTATTTAATTTCTACAGCAGGTGACGTAGAACTAACCAGAGCTAACTGAGCTAACCAGGACTAACTAGTACTTATTCAGTGAAGACCATAATGCCAGATTAAAGTAGAGCTGACAAAGCTCAATCAGTCTGCACCAACAGCTCAGAGTCAGTACGTACATCACTTTATTATTCAGTATCTCTTTAACATTCAGGACCTGTTTCCTAAAAACTTCAGCCTTTCTGTGAGCGGAGGACTTGTTAGTTACTGTCCTCTACATGGTGTCTTAATGTGTTAGTTACTGTCCTCTACATGGTGTCTTAATGTGTTCTAATGTTGAACTATCAGTCCTTTATAACCAGTCTGCATCTTCAGAAATTAGCTGTTTCATTTTCAGTCCCTCTCTAAACTACCTTAAGACGACCTAATCCACCCGTTTCTTCTTTCCATTTGTAACACTGATGAAAAAACTGCATATCTAAAGACTCGACTTCAGCAGGAGTGATGAGAGACAGCCTCATTTTCACTCTGACAGCTGAAGATCGCAGCCTCAAATTGACTTCTGAATGTCTGTGAACAGTTTTAGGATCAGAAAAGTTACCCAGGGCATCACTGTGACAGCAGTGGTATGAAAGCTACTTCTCTGTGTGTGTGTGTGTGTGTGTGTGTGTGTGTCACTATTGTAGGTAATGGCCACAGGAGGACATTTCAGTGATGCTTTTAAATCTCTCCTCCCGGCTCGAAGGGCAACAATTAACATAGGACAGAGAGACAGAGAGACGGAGAGACAGAGAGACACAGAGACGGGGATAGATGAAGAGAGAAGCAAACTGAAAAAGAGAGAGACGGCAGAAAAACAAGTGTGAGAGGAAACAAGAGAAAGAACCAGGAGGGAAAGAAAGAAAGGGTTTTAGAAGTGTAGATAAATAGGACAAATAGTGTGAGAGAGACAGGGGGACATTAAGACATTAACATGCACAGTGCTGGTAGCTCATTGGTGGTGATGCTTCTACCAGCTAGCTGGAGCACAAAGAGCACAGTTGATCCAGAGAAACACTGCAGGCCACGACTGCTTTTAATTCACCGTTTGGCTGCCCAGAGAGCACACACACACACACACACACAAAGCAAAGCAACCGGTGGGATGTTTGAGTTTGTCGGAGACTTGAAGAGGGTCCAGCTTCCTCCGTCCCACAGCTGTCACACCTTCACCATTATGGATTTATCCATTAATCTTACAACTCATTTTTGAAACTCCTGCTTTATAGAAGCTTTAATTTAGCTGAAATAAATATCCAAAATGGGTCTGATTAATATTTCAGTAATGTATTCATTCATCTTCTCATCATGTTAAAAACAAAGTGATGTCACATGATAATATTAGAAAATACTGGACCTTAAATGAAAAAGATTGAATCAGCGTATTTCACAGCGACCCTCTCCCTGAACACGTTACGGAATCAAACTGGACTTCAAACTTCACGTGGTTATGACTTGGACTGATGTCATCACTGGAGGAATATGAAGTTAACATCATCAGTGTGGGGCAAAGGGAATGATAGAACTGTGTAACAACACGTCCTACATGGACTTTAAAGTAAACAGAAAATAGAGCTTCTCAGTCTCACTTTGAGAACCACTTCTTTACAGGATGGCGGGAGAGGCTTTTTAGCTGCAGCTTGTTCTCCAGGGGAATGAATGCATCCTGCCCGCTCTGACCGGGCGCAGTGACGCACGTTGTGCAAATAGACGCGTTTTTGTGATGGATGACATTGATTGTTTCGATGACCGCCTCAGCCCTACAATACTGATAGAGACACAAAGAAAGTGGAGTGGAGTCCTGTGTTTACAGATGGAGACCAGAGAACGGTTGGGTTTTTGACAGTTCTGTAATCAGCTGTTTGGCTCATGTTGCAGGAGCAGTACGTGTTTGTTCACGACGCCATCTTGGAGGCGTGTCTATGTGGGAATACAGCCATACCAGTGTGTGAGTTCAGAGCCATCTACTACAACATCAGCAGACTGGACCCACAGACCAACTCCAGCCAGATTAAAGATGAGTTCCAGGTGAGAACGCACGCACGCACGCACGCACGCACGCACGCACGCACGCACGCACGCACGCACGCACGCACGCACGCACGCACGCACGCAGGCACACAGGCACGCACGCAGGCACGCACTGGACCTACATTCAGTCCTTGCTGACCCAAACTTTAACCCTGAACACAATCCTACCTTTAAATAGAAAATTCAACCTCACCTCTATCCATCTGAGTTTAGGGATACAGTATATACAGTATACAGTATATACAGTATATCTCTCTCTCTCTCTCTCTCTATATATATATATATATATATAGAGAGAGAGAGGATATAGGGTGACAAACGCCTGCAGTTCTGGTCAATGTTTTCTGTGTCTCTGGGGCACAGCTGCAAAATCTGTAGTTCTTCCTGCTTCCAGTGACGTAGTTGTAAACAGGAAGAACTACAGAGTAGTTGTGTAACTGTGGGCCTCAAAAACATCCTCGTTCTCTTCGCTTGTGTTACGTTTCCAACTAGGGATACTAATTTTGAATTATTTTTTTAACTGATAACCGACCCTCATTAACCAATTATTAACCGCTAACCGTCAAGATTAGTGTCTCATGCAGCGGTGCTCCAGCTGCAGTGTATGAGCACAACAGACAACGGAATGCCCAGTTCACCGTCAGGAGAGTTACTGTAGCAGCCACGGTGCTGCGTTCACTGTCTCCAGTTCACCGTCAGGAGAGTTACTGTAGCAGCCACGGTGCTGCGTTCACTGTCTCCAGTTCACCGTCAGGAGAGTTACTGTAGCAGCCACGGTGCTGCGTTCACTGTCTCCAGTTCACCGTCAGGAGAGTTACTGTAGCAGCCATGGTGCTGCGTTCACTGTCGTGGACACATGCAGCCACTTTCCCAGTAAGTCTCCACCACATCATTTAGTTTAGCAGGTTGTCAGCTGTGTGTCTGCCCGGCGAAACGTTAGCGAGTGTCCGACAGACCGTGTCTGTTTGTTTTTTGCTACGGTTGTAACTGTAGTGTTGCTGGTGGTTTTGTGCTCGCCGTTGTCACAAACATAGTCTGTCAGCGAGTAACCAACAATGGTCTGTGTGTTTGTGTGGCGGCTCTGAGTGTGGGGTTGTCGGTGGCGTTATAACTGTGAACGTAGCTGTATCAGTGTGTATACAGTTTATTTGTCGGTGAATAAATGCTACAACTCCTCAGCTCAAGACCGGAGCCAAATCCTGTACTTGCAACACCAGCTCAGACTCTGTTAAGGTGGGCTGTTAAGGTCGACCAGCTTTCCCCTTAAAGTGACGAGCTGTCTGAGTTTTGCTCAGTTTTTTAATTAATTTCAAATTTGTCTTTTAACCGTTTAACCGATAGCAGTAATCGGTTTTTAACAGTGAAAATGACGTCACAAAATATGAGTGCAGAGGATGTTATGGACAAGGATTTCTTACAGTATAGATTTGATTGTGTTTTGACTGACATCGGCGGATATTTAGCTGGAGAGAGGCGGTGCCAGGCCGCTCCAGGCTGCTGTTGCTGCAGCGGGGAGGATACAGCCGGCGGGGAGTTTCCAGAACGGAGCTGCTGATAGCAAACAGCGACTGGTAGAGCTTCCGATGCCAACAGAACCACCATCTTTCTGCTGTAATAAACGTTAGCGTGGGCAGTTTGTGTTGGAGCGAGCCGTGCAGGCATTACTGTGCATCAAAGTTGTCCTCCTCACTGGGACAGAGGTGTGCTGGAGTCCGTCTCCAGGATCCTGAATATAATATAATAAAAAGGAGGTCTTAGTTGGTTTTAGTAGCTGTAGAGCCAGCCTATCTTACTCTGTGACTTCAAGTTTCTTTAGACCAAACCAGAGTTGCTGACTGTTGAAACAGTGAACTACATTTACCATTAGCATTGATTGGATGTTCCCTCGCCTGGGGACCACATGTTTGTCCCCAGGCGAGTCTCCATAATGTGACTGTGTCACTATCTGATGAGTACTTTGGTTCAGTCTCCTGTGCTCTACTATCTCATTCAGTAGAGCAGGCTGTGTTTGGGAGAGTAAAGTTCAAATAAGAATAATAAAGTGCTTTTCTGTCATTCAGACTCTGAACATAGTGACCCCTAGAGTCCGTCCAGAGGACTGCAGCGTGGGTCTGTTACCCAGGAACCACGACAAGAACCGCAGTATGGACGTTCTGTCAGCAGATCGATGCCTGCCGTTCCTCATATCCGTGGACGGAGAGAGCTCCAACTACATCAACGCTGCACTAATGGACGTAAGTCTGTGTGTTACTACTGCAGAGAGGCCTCAGTCTGTTAGCATCTTTGTTCACTGGTCTGTTCATCAACGCTGCGTTCATGGACGTAAGTCAATGTGTTACTACTTCAGAGAGGACTCAGTCTGTCTGTTCATCTCACTGTATTTATTTATTTATGGTCTCGACGCTCCAGAGCCACAAACAGCCAGCGGCCTTCATTGTTACCCAGCATCCTTTGCCAAACACCATGGGCGACTTCTGGAGGCTGGTGTTCGACTACAACTGCTCCTCAATCGTAATGCTCAACGAGATGGACGCAGCGCAGGTAATATACACACACAGATACACACACACAAACACGCAGGTACACACACACACAGATACACTCACACGGCTAACATTTGAGATACATTGCCCTGAAGGGGTTTATTTCACAACAATGACCCGCTAGCTCTAAATTTTCCCGCTTATTACACGGCTATTTATTGAAGAAATCAATCATTTGACCCAAAAACGGGCCTCCAGAGTCTGACATCAGAGCTGCGGCCATAGCGACGGTCTGTTATACATAGCAACGGTCTGTTATACGTGGCAACGGTCTGTTATACCTAACAACGCTCTGTTATACCTAACAACGCTCTGCTATACGTAGCAACGGTCTGTTATACGTAGCAACGGTCTGTTATACATAGCAACGGTCTGTTATAGGTAGCAACAGTCTGTTATACGTAACAACGGTCTGTTATACATAGCAACAGTCAGTTATACATAGCAACAGTCTGTTATACATAGCAACGGACTTTTATACGTAGCAACGGTCTGTTATACATAGCAACAGTCTGTTATACATAGCAACGGTGTGTTATAGGTAGCAACGGTCTGTTATACATAGCAACAGTCTTATACATAGCAACGGACTGTTATACGTAGCAACAGTCTGTTATACATAGCAACAGTGTGTTATAGGTCTGTTAAACATTGTCTCTGTTTTCTACAGTTATGTATGTAGTACTGGACTGATCCTTGTCTCTGTTTTCTACAGTGTTGTATGCAGTACTGGACTGATCCTTGTCTCTGTTTTCTACAGTGTTGTATGCAGTACTGGACTGATCCTTGTCTCTATTTTCTACAGTGTTGTATGCAGTACTGGACTGATCCTTGTCTCTGTTTTCTACAGTTATGTATGCAGTACTGGCCTGAAAAGAGTTCCTGTTGCTACGGTCCCATTCAAGTGGAATTCATATCCGCAGACATTGATGAAGACATCATCAACCGAATCTTCAGGATCTGCAACATGGCCAGGGTACTTCACAGTTTCATAGCAGACTAGTCTAGAACAGACTAGACCAGACTAGTTTGGTCTAGAACAGACTAGATCAGACTAGTTTTGTCTAAAACACTAGATCAGACTAGTTTGGTCTAGATCAGATTAGTTTGGTCTAGAACATACTAGACCAAACTAAATTGGTGTCAGCTGGAGAGAGGTCGATTCTCGTCTTAAATGTCCTCAACCTGATCCTGAACCATAACTTATCTTCCCCCCACCACCCGTTGATGGGCATTTTGGGAGAATCAGGTCTGTAGTCTCAGCCTGCAGTTAGTCCCGACATTTATTTTAAATTTCTTTAAATAATGCATTTCTTGACCTATATTTGGCAGACAACAATAGATAGTGGAACGATACACTGAGGAACACAATGTAACAACACATAAAAGGCATTTGTCATTCTGTGACCTTTTCTTCTCCCTGAGCAGCTGGCAAGATGAGACCGTAGCACACCGACCACAGCAATAACACACTGGAGCTGCCAGACTGGGTTCTGGTTTAGAGAGAACTCCATAGAACTATCAGTATCAGTATCACTTCTTTCCCTTCACTTCCTCACTTCATTCCCTTCACTTCCTCACTTCTTTACCTTCATTCCCTCACTTCTTTCCCTTCACTTCCTCACTTCATTCCATTCACTTCCTCACTTCTTTTCTTTCACTTCCTCACTTCTTTCCCTTCACTTCCTCATTTCTTTCCTTTCACTACCTCACTTCTCTTCTCACCTCTCATTTTCCTTCACTTCTTCACTTCTTTCTCTTCACTTCTTCACTTATTTCCCTCCACTTCCTCACTTCTTTCCCTTCACTACCTCACTTCTTTTCCTTCACTACGTCACTTGTCTTCTCACCACTCCTTTCCCATCACTTCCTCATTTCTTTCCTTTCACTACCTCACTTCCTTTCTCACCTCTCATTTCCCTTCACTTCTTCACTTCTTTCCCTTCACTATGTCACTTGTGTTCTCACCACTCCTTTCCCTTCACTACCTCACTTCCTCACTTATTTCCCTTCACTTCCTCACTTCTTTCCCTTCACTTCCTCACTTCTTTTCTTTCATCTCCTCATTCCTTTCCTTTCACTACCTCACCTCTCTTCTCGCTTCTCCTTTTCCTTCACTTCTTCACTTATTTTTCTTCACTTCCTCACTTCTTTCCGTTCACTACCTCACTTCTCTTCTCACCTCTCCTTTCCTTTCCTCATTTCTTTCCTTTCACTACCTCACTTCCTTTCTCACCTCTAATTTCCCTTCACTTCTTTCCTTTCACTATGTCACTTGTCTTCTCACCACTCCTTTCCCTTCACTACCTCACTTATTTCCCTTCACTTCCTCACTTCTTTTCATTCATCTCCTCATTTCTTTCCTTTCACTACCTCAATTCTCTTCTCACCTCTCATTTCCCTTCACTTCACTTCTTTCTCTTCACTTCCTGACTTGTTTTCTTTCATCTCCTCACTTCTTTCCCTTCACTTCCTCATTTCTTTCCTTTCACTACCTCACTTCTCACCTCTCATTTCCATTCACTTCTTCACTTCTTTCTCTTCACTTCCTCACTTCTTTCCCTTCACTACGTCACTTGTCTTCTCACTACTCCTTTCCTTTCACTACCTCACTTCTCACCTCTCATTTCCATTCACTTCTTCACTTCTTTCTCTTCACTTCCTCACTTCTTTCCCTTCACTACATCACTTCTTTCCCTTCACTACGCCACTTGTCTTCTCACTACTCCTTTCCCTTCACTACCTCACTTCCTCACTTCTTTCCCTTCACTTCCTCACTTATTTTCTTTCACTTCCTCACTTCTCACCCCTAGTGAACTCATCACCACTCTGCTCTCTATATTCTCTCTCTCTCTCTCAAACACATCACCAGTCTAGCGTGAAATGGCTCATATGATCTCACACTGAGAGAGAGGCTGAGTCTGAACCACCAACCACTACGCTATCAAATGAAGTGGGAGAGAGAGAGAGAGAGAGAGAGAGAGAGAGAGAGAGAGAGAGAGAGAGAGAGATAGAGAGAGAGAGAGGCTCAGTCTGAGCCACCAACCACTACGCTATCAATGAAGAGGGAGAGAGAGAGAGAGAGAGAGAGAGAGAGAGAGAGAGGGAGGAAAGGAGGGAAATATAGAAAGAAGAGGAAAACAAAAAGAGTCATGGAGAGAAAGAAAAGTGGAGTTACTGAGTGTGAGAATAAAGGAAAGAGGAGTAAGGCACAGTAGAAGTTAGAAATATGAGTTGATTGGAAGGGGAGATGGAGGAAGTGGAGAGAGGGATAGAGTAAGGGAAGAAGGAAGAGAAGAGAAGGAGTAAAGGGAAGAGAGGTATGTGGCTGTGTGGAATGAACAAGCGTAGCAGTGAATGAGTGTGACAGTGATGGCAGGTCTTGGTATTGTAGGTGGAGGATGCCAACCGCCTCGGGGCCAGACGGCTGCCGTGAAATGGAGTTAAACATTTTAAGATGTCGTCTTTGTTGAGTCCAAAGCTCGTTATTTTGAAGAGGCAACCAGAACTAACTGGAGCACAACAGCGTGCTGACACATGAACAGTGCTTTATGGATCAGATTAGTGTATCGTGGATTTACCGCTCTTTGTTGATTGTGGTGATAAAATGGTCTCTCTGCAGCCACAGGACGGTTACCGCCTGGTGCAGCACTTCCAGTTCATCGGCTGGCCGGCCTACAGGGACACGCCGCTCTCTAAACGCTCCATCCTCCAGTTGGTCCGGAGGTTGGCCAAGTGGCAGGAGCAGTATGACGGAGGAGATGGGAGGACGGTGGTACATTGCCTGTAAGTTCAGCATGCACACACACACACACACACACACACACACACACACACACACACACACGTAGGTGTACACACTCCATCACGTGTAATAAAACAGTAGGAAGTAGATCAGATCAGATTAGATTAGATTGTTTATTAGCCACACGACCAAGTTACTCTCTCAATCATGGTAATGATGCATGTCAGAGGTGTGTATGAGGTAGTGTGGTTGACCTCTCTGTAAACAGTGAAACCGGGGTTCATCAGCAGTTCATCCATTTTATTTTGGAGAGATGGCACAGTGTATAGAATCAGAGCTGGTAGCGGAGGCTGATAGGCCCTTTAGGGCCGATAGGGGTCCGAGATGGGGCCGAGACGGGGCCGAGACGGGGCCGAGATGGGGCCAATATAGGGCCGAGACGGGACCGATATAGGGCCAGTAGAACCGAGACGGGACCGATATAGGGCCGATAGAGCCGAGACGGGACCGATATAGGGCCGCTGGAACCGAGACGGGACCGATATAGGGCCGATAGAGCCGAGACGGGACCGATATAGGGCCGATAGAACCGAGACGGGACCGATATAGGGCCGATAGAGCCGAGACGGGACCGATATAGGGCCGATAGTGCCGAGACGGGACCGATATAGGGCCTGAGGATCTCAGCTTCCGGGACTGTGTGTATGGGTGGAGGAGGTCAGAGAGGTACTGAGGAGCCAGGGCGTTGAGGGATTTGTAGGTGAGGAGGAGGATTTTGTAAGTGATGCCGGACTTGACCGGGAGCCAATGGAGGTGGATGAGGGTGGGGTTGATGTGCTGCCATGGCTTGGTGAGGGTGAGAACCCTGGCAGCTGAGTTTTACACATACTGGAGCCTGTCCAGGGCTTTGCTGGGAACCCCGGACAGAACTCCATTGCAGTAGTCCAAACGGGAGGTGACGAAGGCGTGGATGAGGGTTTCTGCCACGGAGTCAGAGAGTGATTGCCAGAGTCGAAAGATGTTTGTTAGGTGGAAGAAAGCGGATTTGGTGATGGACTTGATGTGTGACTGGAATGAGAGAGTCGGTCCAGGATGACACCCAGGTTGGGGACTTCCGAGGATGGGGAGAAAGAGCAGCCGTCAGCGTCCAGATGTAGATCTCCAACCTTCCAGAGCAGGGCCTTAGGAGCCACAACCATGAGCTCTGTTTTGTTGCTTTTGAGTTTTAGGAAGTTAGATGACATCCAGATTTGTATTTCATGCAGGCAGTTTACAAGTGACTGTGGGGGGAGCTGGGTGGATGCTTTGGTGCTAAGATACAGTTGTGTGTCGTCAGCATATGAGTGAAAGCTGAGACCATGGTGGCGGATGATCTAATGATGATGATATAATCACGTACTGCCTTCTCAGCCCCGTCACCATTGAAAAAGAGATTTTATCTCAATTGTTTTATGTGGTTAAATAAATGTTGAATCAGACTAAATAAAGAGCGGAGCAGAAGAAATTAAGCTGATAATGATAAAAACCTCACTAACAACAACAGTCCGATCACTGGAGCTCATCTCAGCAGCGTCCTCAGTCACAGCTCACTGGGCCAGTCACAACTAGCACTGATGTGTGCTTTCTAGGTGTCGGGAGGTTTTGTTAGTTTTCACTGTGTTTTCTATCTCTGTGTGAAAGAGAGAGATGTAGAAATACCAGCTGTTGGGGTTTAAAACGTCTTGTTTCTAAGAACAGCAAACAAATGGAATACTTGTAAACATGCAGTTTATATCTTTATATATTTTTATAGATAGTAGGCTATGTGCAGTATGTAAGGAATCAAATTACTGCTGGATCTCAACTCAACCAATAATGCTTATGTATACGATCGATGGTTAAACCCTCGTCTTATAGGAACATCAATAGTGACAGAGATGAATATCCCATCTTTGACCCACAGCTCAAATCAATACCCAGAGCTATTGATCTCATGGGCTTAACTGCTTAAAGTGTTGCACACAATCAGGTATTCATCGATTCAAATGAAAAATACAGAATGAAAAAAGTTTGTATATGTGCATCTTCTATTTGACAATAAAAGAAGAATCATGTGAAATATAGAATAGTGGCAGATAAACAGGCAGTGAATGTGTTTGAAGGGGACATCAGCTTATTGTGCTTCTGGCTGAAGACGTCGACACGGCTAATCAGCCCCACATATTGATTTTACACACTCGGTAATACCAGAGATAAGAAGAAACATGATGGTTCAATCAGTAGCTGGTGAAAATTGATTCTGTTCTGCTCTCGTCTTGTCCTGGAGGTTGGAGGCTGATGGGTCTTTAATGCCGAGCACATGTCTCATTTTCAGCAAATCACGCTGAAAGAAGCTGTTAGAGAGCTGCGAGGAGCAGCACACACTTCACCCCGCCATCTGTCTCTGCTCTCTTTATTTATACGGGTTTTAGATGGAGGACAATAACTACAATATTGTGCTGTCTTCTCCCAGAAGATCACTCAAATATTCACAGCATGCAGCAGCTCATAAACAGCTTTAGACAAACGTCAGACTGAACCAGTGACGTCCATCACCACCGACTGTTTTATGTGGATCAATTTAGAGAGCAAACAGGATTTAGTTCTGAAATAGTAATATCAATTTAGTATATATATATATAATAAAATCTATTCTCTAATATTCATTTTATACAGTATATATTCATTTAGTCCTTATGGACATATCATCATCTGTACAAGCCTCTCCTGTATAGATATAAATTTAACTCCACCTACAGTATATAATTGATTCTTTATAATACTCTTATACAACATTTTATACAATATTTCATCAGTATGCAATTTACACTTAACTCTTATTCATCAGAATATAATACTTGTCTATCCTTTTCACCTTAACTGCAATCAGTATATATGTATATACACCATGTACGCATATCCTCATTGGTCTTAATCAGCACTTTACTAATTTGCATTCTGGTTAGATGTAAAACTGCATTTTGTTTTACTTGTACTTGTATTGTACTATGTGCAATAACAATAAAGTTGAATCTAATCTAATCTAAAATAATCTAATCAAATCTAAAATAAGATAATGTAAAATAATCTAACCTAATCTAATCTAAAATAAAATAATCTAAAAATAATCTAACCTAATCTAATCTAAAATAATCTAATCTAATCTAAAATAAAATAATCTAACCTAATCTAAAATAAGATAATCTAAAATAATCTAACCTAATCTAATCTAAAATAAAATAATCTAATCTAAACTAATCTAAAATAAAATAATCTAACCTAATCTAAAATAAAATAATCTACTCCAATCTAACCTAATCTAATCTAATATAATCTATTCTAAAATAAAATAATCTACTCCAATCTAATCTAATCTAAAATGATCTATTCTAAAATAAGATAATCTGAAGTGAGGAGTTGATCACCCTGTGACACTGAATTAGCTCGGGGATGTTAAACCGGATAATAGTGAATAGCAACGTATCCTCATACAACGATTTGTATGATTTCTTAAAAAAAGTTATTCCTCATATTTCGTGTGTTTTCCTACGAATGTCCAGCAACGCTCCAGTCTTTTCAAAATAATGTTCCATCTTCACAGGAAACAACCTGGTTAAGTTTAGGGAATAAACTTAGTTAGGTTTAAAGCCGTTTCACAACAAGAACAGATTTTGTTCCTTGGAAGCATTCGGACTGGTGGACGCTCCCGGCTTGGTCATCACCAGCGTGCTAGGGAGCATCTTCACCTGTAAACATCAATCAATGACATTGATTAACATTGATTAGCTGCTATTGATAGTATGTACAGTGTTTCTATAACGTTAACGTTACTGTTCTCCACAGCTAGCAGAGATTTTAGCTCAAGCTAACTAGTGGTGTGCTAACGAGAGCGTGTCTCCCCTCTCACTATACATTGTTTTCATCCTGTTAGCAGTTAGCTTTTCTTTCTCACTTTTATTGTTGTACGTGTTCCTTTGGTTAGCACAGGGGTCAGCAACCGGTGTCTCTGTAGCTCCTCTCCAGTGGCTGCCTGTGGATTTTTAAAAATGGAAATGAATAACTGTTTCTCATTTACATTTTCATTTTTATTTTTCATTGTTGTAGGTCTATGGTACGATGGTACGACGGAGTATTAGGGCCACATTGAGGGAAAAAAAATCAGAGATTTCAAGAATAAAGTCACAATATTACGAGAATAAAGTCAAAGGTTTACGAGAAAAAAGTCGTAATATTATAAAGTAGTATTTTTACGTGTTCTGACTTTATTCTCATAATATTATGACTTTTTCTCGTAAAGTTTTGACTTTATTCTCGTTATATTATGACTTTTTTCTCATAAAGTTATGACTTATTCTTGTAAAATTACGACTTTTTTATTGTTAAGTTATGACTATATTCTTGTAATATTATGACTTTTCTCATAAAGTTATGACTTTATTCTTGTAATGTTACAACTTTTTTCTCGTAAAGTTATGACTTTATTCTTGTAATGTTACAACTTTTTTCTCGTAGAGATATAACTTTATTCTCGTAATGTTACTACTTTTTTTGCATTTTGGCCCTCACTGCATTAGACTGAGAGTATATACTGTATACTTAGACTATAAGCTGTGTGTAAACTGTATAATGTTTTGTGGCCCCAGACAGGTTTTCTTCTTTTTTTTTTGCCTAAAATGGCTCTTTTGATAATAAAGGTTGCTGACCCCTGGTTTAGCATTATAACAATTATTCTAACATATCTATATACTACTATACGGGTGTATATACTCTATTTTAAAATAGATTGAAATACTGTACAATCAACCGATCAGAATATTGACATTTGTTAAAACAGATGTAAAGCTAATTCACTCTAACCTGGTGTTCCTATGCTTTAAATGAAATCACAACTCACTAACAAACGTTACTTCTCATAACCGGTTTCATTAAGTATCATTAAAAGACATGTAAAGGTTTTGTGGTTAGGGTTCAGAGGTTTCTGAAGCATCTTTTAAACGCTGACACAGTGAACCTGAACACAGCAGAGGAGGAGAATCTCTCTGCTGATAAGAAACACGTGTTAAAAAGCAGCACTAGGATGGTGAAGGCAGACAGCATCTCTTCTGTAGAGGACAGTGTTGAACATCTGCTGCTGTTTTACAGTCTCTGTTTTTGATTCATTCTCTCTATTCCTATATACCTTTATACCTTTAACTGTTCCTCCTTCTCTTCCATGATGATGATGGAGAGGTCAGCAGGAGGATTCAGGCACACAGTACACAGTGAGGTTTACAGGATGACAATGTGCAGTAGTTGTTTAATGGTGAACATCTTGTGTCCTCCCTCCTCCTCCTCCTCCTCCTGCTCCTCCTCCTCCTCCTCCTCCTCCTCCTCCTCCCCCTCCTCCTCCTCCTCCTCAGTACCGGCGGAGGGCGTTCTGGAACGTTCTGTGCCATCTGCAGCATCAACGAGATGATCCAGCAGCAGAACATCGTGGACGTTTTCCACACCGTCAAAACTCTGAGGAACAACAAGACCAACATGGTGGAGACGATGGTGAGGACTCACAACGCACAACCACACACACACACACACACAGAGGTAGTAGTAGAGGATGAGGAGGTAGTAGTAGAGGATGAGGAGGTAGTAGTAGAGGATGAGGAGGTAGTAGTAGAGTATGAGGAGGTAGTAGTAGAGGATGATGAGTTAGTAGTAGAGGAAGAGGAGGTAGTAGTAGAGGATGATGAGGTAGTAGTAGAGTATGAAAAGGTAGTAGTAGAGGAAGAGGAGGTAGTAGTAGAGGATGAGGAGGTAATAGTAGTGGATGAGGAGGTAGTAGTAGAGGATGAGGAGGTAGTAGTAGAGGATGAGGAGGTAGTAGTAGAGGAAGAGGAGGTAGTAGTAGAGGATGAGGAGGTAGTAGTAGAGGATGAGGAGGTAGTAGTAGAGGAAGAGGAGGTAGTAGTAGAGGATGAGGAGGTAGTAGTAGAGGATGATGAGGTAGTAGTAGAGTATGAAAAGGTAGTAGTAGAGGATGAGGAGGTAGTAGTAGAGTATGAAAAGGTAGTAGTAGAGGATGTTTAAATATATTTAGAATTTAAATGAAGTTATTTTTAATCTCTGTGTAAAATAAAGATGTTTTCTTTCTGTCCATAGGAGCAGTATAAGTTCTGCTATGAAGTGGCTCTGGAGGCACTCAGCTCCTTCTAAATCTCTCAACGCCATGCCGCCACTCAGAGCGCCGACTCCGAGGGCCGACTCCGAGCGCCGACTCCGAGCGTTGACTCAGAGCGCCGTCTCCGAGCGCCGACTCAGAGCGTCGAGGTGCTTTGTGACGACACAAACCTGCGAGCATATGTGTGTGTGTGTGTGTGTGTGCGTGTTTGAGAGTGTGTGCATGTGATTCTGTGTGAATTAGAGAGCGCATGCTTGCATATTTGAGTGTGTATCTATGTGTGTGCCTGTGATAACACACACACACAACCTGTACAGAAGAGAAAAGAAGTGACACACACACACACAATGTGTGTGTTGGCTTCCTCCAGACTGTGAACTTTACACACTGTACAAAGAAAACAGAAAAAATTATGTTAAAAAACAAAATCAGAGGTTTAAAAAAAGAAGCGCCACTTTTTCCTTCTGCGTCTCTCCGTCCTCTCTGCTGGGCTGTCATGTGATTACTGTACAGGATTTCCTTTTTAGATCTATTCTCCGCCTTGATTGTTGTCTCCCTGTGAAGGCTGGATGCTCGCTGAAGGAAAGTAAAGAAGTATTAGGCTGACATGTTGATGCTGCTGGATGAAACCAACAGACACGTGTTGATATATCTGTTCTTCTTCTTTGAAATCACAAGCTGATAAATTACCTTGTGGCTCGGGCCTCTTGACTGCCTCAATGCTAATTGTACTTGTAATTCAGTAATCGGTTTCAACATTTCTCAGTATCAGCCCAGACACACCAGGAACGTCAAGAGAGCGCGTGGTGGCTGCGTAACCTGTTGTTTTTTATTCCGGTGTCCATGTTATCAGGTTAGAGCAGCCACACTGCCCGCGTGAGACGCGCGTCCCAGCTGCGTCTCAAGCGCGTCACACACGCGTCTCAGCTGCGTCTCTTCTAGAGAATAGAGGTCTCGCCTATTTTTGACGCGTGCCGCGCGCGTCTCACAGCAGCAACAGACAGTGAAAGTGATCTATTGATTGTATATTGAAATCATACCAGCAAATTACCACAATTTCGAAGCCCTCAAGCATTTTTTCTGTGGACAGAAGTCCTTTATTTGTTAACACAAGGCTTTTATTTAAAAAAAAAAATCCTGACAGTGTTCTAGAACATGCAGTGACTTGGAGAGCTCCATGAATAAATATAGAACGGAGTTTTAATTGTGGATTATTACTATTATTTAAAAATTACCACAGGTTTCTTAACCTTTCTCTGTCTAAAATAAATATAAATCATATTTATAATGAAATGAAATGGCCATTTAAAGGCAAATTCTATGTAAAAAAGAAAGGGCTGACAGCAGCAGCTGCAGCAGCAGAAACACAGCAGACACGCAGCTGAAGTGCAGCTGGTGTGAACGCCCGACATGTGAATCACGCAGCCACCGCGCGCTCTTGACATTCCTGGTGTGTCCGGGCTGTATGGGTTCTTTTCCTTCAAACTGCATCAAGGCAGTGTGACTTTCTTTTGACACTTTTGCTTTTAAAGAGGAAAAATGGTTCAACGTGGTGTTAAACCAGGAAGCAGCAGCATGTTAGAGGCTACAGAAAGGGCATGGTGAAGAGTAACAACAGCATTAAACAGAAAAAAGAAAGGTTTCAGAGATGGTCCAGGATGGCTTCTTTACGGAGAGTCAGTCTTTCGCTGTGCATCCAGCATTACTGTAAATAAGATACGACAACCACAGTGAAACAAACAACCAGACAAACATCCTGCACCAGACACGTTACAAATACCGCATTTCATTTCAGCAACTTGCTCTTATCGTTTGGAACAAAGTCTTATGCCACTTTAGACGTGTTGTCTAAAAAAATTAACATATGTATTTTTGCATATTGCACATTTAGCTGCCGCCCACATCCAGAGTGAATCACAATGAGGTTATGTTCCAGATAAGAGATCGACTCATATAAAAGCACCACCTACTGACCAATCAGAGCTCAGTGAGCAGATTGAATGATAATATTACACACATATGAAGATCCAGTCATAATCAGACTAAAAACAACACAGTTTAAACTGACAGATGCAGGAAGGACAGCTGGAGCCGGAGACAGAGACGCAGCTGAGAGAAGGTTGAAATAGTCACGCAGGCCATAACTTTATTAAATGCCATAATGTGATCAATTTAATTTAGTCATCCAGTAATCCCTGAAAGCTTTTTATATCACTGCCCCATCTAGACGACTATATCTGACTTTTGAGTGTTCTGTTAAATTAATAAATCTGTTAATTTACGCATTCACACATTGACAATTTGATTTCTTTTGCCAGCTGTCCTTCCTGCATTTGGCAGCTTCAAATGTGTTACTTTTAGTCTGATAATGTGTTTAACTTCTTCGCATGTGTCTAATATAGTTTGCTCTTTGTTTGTAAAATATGCCGCTTTGCCTGTCTGTCTGCAAGTTGTGGACTTGTCCATGTCTGTGATTGGTTATATGCTGTAAACCCTGCACCTTTCATGTGAACGCGCTCACAGCCAGACTGGGAAACCCTGGGTTGATTTACTGAGTTGATAACCAGCGTCATAGGACCGCTTAGCGGGATCTCGGTTGTTAGGGTTAGTGAAGCCAGATAAGGAGAAGATACCCTGGGTATGTTGAACTCGCTTCGTAGTACAGGCCTCTGGACAAAAGCAATCCATCAGTAGCATCGTAAAGTTGGAGCTGCATTTTGATGATTTGGTCTTTTGACTGTGTATTTTTCTCTATTTTCCTTCATGCAACATGTGTACCATGTCTAAAGGTCAGGCTTTATCGGATTTATTTAAAGCTTCTTTTTTTTTTTAAATCATTCACCTAAAGCAGCATTAACATGTGAGAAGGCAATATGCAGTACCATTATATACATACTGGTACTGCATATTGCTTATCCATAAATAAGTAAATCCAGAGATGGACAGGAATGACTGCAGTGTAAACTTTAGATGAGATATGAGTCATGCTGTGTTTCATGTAATACGAGAAGCTGCCTGCCATCAACACAAAGACCAAGAGACAGCTCACAGTTACCTTAAGCCTCACGTTTACGATTCGCTAAACCCATGGAGGTGTGCACGTTTCAAAATGAATGTGGCAAACTCACTGGCCAGTCTAATAGGAAATGATTTCAGTTGATGGTTGACCCTGGGGTAAAAGAAGGTCAACATGGCCGACCTGTTGGAGGGTGGGAGTTAATGAGAATTATACAAGATGTAACATTGACCTCAGCTTCCCATCATCTGCTCATCTGATCACACGTTTGTCTAATGTCTTTCTCTGTTGTCCATTTAAAAGACAAAACAACCGGCTCATTTTAAAGATGCACTGAATCCTTGTTGTGACAGCATTTAGGGATTCGTTGGCACTTTTGAGGAGCGACACATAGCGCCGGTAGAGTCTGACGTATGTGGCCAATTAAAGAACAACACACCAGATTAAAGGCTTCATTTTCAAAAACCTTGGATCTGTTTTACAAGAATCATTGAAACTAATGGTGAAAACAATTTTCTCAGCCAATATCTGAAGATAAAAAACCCAACTGTGACGCATAATGTGATTTCTGTCAGCCATTAATTCATAGAGGCATGTGTCTGAATGAACGCTGAAGTTCTCCGCTGAACATTTGTTTAGTTTGCTTGTAGGTTTCAGTTTTCTTGGCCAGAACTTGCAGGCTTACCTTTTCTGTAGTCGCTGGAGTCCAGTCCGGCTCCTAATGGACCTATTGAGACAAAGACTTTAAGAGTGTTTTATTGAAGAGCATCTTTATTACTACTACGGCTTCATTTGTTCATATTGGCTTCGTTCATGGCCGTTCATCTGTATTATATATTTCCTTTGTATTTCTTTGTTTTGTTTTCTTTGTCCTGAATTTGTACATTTCTTTTGTATAATTATTATTCTGATGATTATTTGTCTAGCAAAGTGTTGTTTAGCTCTGGTGAAGCCATTACCATTGGTTGTTTAGTTGTTTGAAATGTGGTTAACATGAAATAAAGGGACCAAAATGTTGAATGTGATCTCATGACTCTCTTTACAGGCTCACAACACATGACCAAATATTCCTGTGATCCTACAGCTCACTTTTCTTCTTTCTATATATTTGCATATATTGTTTGTTTAGCTCACAAGTGCTACCGGTGGCTCACGAGGGCTACCGGTGGCTCACGAGGGCTACCGGTGGCTCACCAGGGCTACCGGTGGCTCACAAGGACAACTGGTGGCTCACGAGGGCTACCAGTGGCTCACAAGGACTACCATATATAACTGTGAATAAATGGCACCAGCTTGTTTAGTTTGTTTTATGGGTTCATAGGATGTTGTTGTCTTACTGGGATGGTGGGTTCATAGGATGTTGTTGTCTTACTGGGATGGTAGGTTCATAGGATGTTGTTGTCTTACTGGGATGGTGGGTTCATGGATGTTGTTGTCTTACTGGGATGGTGGGTTCATAGGATGTTGTTGTCCTGCTGGGATGGTGGGTTCATAAGATGTTGTCCTGCTGGGATGGTGGGTTCATAGGATGTTGTTCTGCACGGATGGTTGGTTCATAGGATGTTGTTGTCCTGCTGGGATGGTGGGTTTATAAGATGTTGTTGTCTTACTGGGATGGTGGGTTCTCAGGATGTTGCTGTTCTGCTGGGATGGTGGGTTCATAGGATGTTGTCCTGCTGAGATGGTGTGTTCCTAAGATGTTGTTGTTCTGCCGAGATGGTGGGTTCTTAGGATGTTGTTGTTCTGCTGGGATGGTGGGTTCTTAGGATGTTGTTTTTCTGCTGAGATGGTGGGTTCATAAGATGTTGTTGTCTTACTGGGATGGTGGGTTCATAGGATGTTGTAGTCTTACTGGGATGGTGGGTTCATAGGATGTTGTTGTTCTGCTGGGATGGTGGGTTCATAGGATGTTGATGTCCTGCTGGAATGGTGGGTTCGTAGGATGTTGTTCTGCTGGGATGGTGGGTTCATAGGATGTTGTTGTCTTACTGGGATGGTGGGTTCATAGGATTTTGTCCTGCTGGGATGGTGGGGTCATAGGCTGTTGTTGTCCTGCTGGGATGGTGGGGTCATAGGCTGTTGTTGTCCTGCTGGGATGGTGGGTTCATAGGATGTTGTTGTCCTGCTGGGATGGTGGGTTCATAGGATGTTGTTCTGCTGTGATGGTGGGTTCATAGGATGTTGTTGTCCTGCTGTGATGGTGGGTTCATAGGATGTTGTTGTCCTGCTGGGATGGTGGGTTCATAGGATGTTGTTGTCCTGCTGGGATGGTGGGTTCATAGGATGTTGTTGTCCTGCTGGGATGGTGGGTTCATAAGATGTTGTTGTCTTACTGGGATGGTGGGTTCATAGGATGTTGTTGTCTTACTGGGATGGTGGGTTCATAGGATGTTGTTGTCTTACTGGGATGGTGGGTTCATAAGATGTTCTGCTGGGATGGTGGGTTCATAAGATGTTGTTGTTCTGCTGGGATGGTGGGTTCATAGGATTTTGTCCTGCTGGGATGGTGGGTTCATAAGATGTTGTTGTTCTGCTGGGATGGTGGGTTCATAAGATGTTGTTGTTCTGCTGGGATGGTGGGTTCATAAGATGTTGTTGTTCTGCTGGAATGGTGGGTTCATAGGATTTTGTCCTGCTGGGATGGTGGGTTCATAAGATGTTGTTGTTCTGCTGTGATGGTGGGTTCATAGGATGTTGTTGTCCTGCTGGGATGGTGGGTTCATAGGACGTTGTTGTCCTGCTGTGATGGTGGATTCATAGGATGTTGTTGTCTGTTGTATATATACTGGAAAAAACAAAGTTCTGAAACTTGTGTTTGGTGGATTATTTCTCTGTTGTTACAATGCTAATGGTCATTGTATTTTACATCGTTGGTAAGCCTGTTTATTTACCTTCGCAATGATGTCCAACTTGTAAGGATCATGCATTTGTGGGATGAGCAGCACAGCTGATTATGTGGGTAGCACAAGAATAATTTGCCAAAATGCTCTGCCAATGGTAAACAGTGTATTCTCATAAGGCTAACAGGAAGTCTGCAATGACTGCCCTTCACCGTCAGGCCCGTTTGCACTGGTGTCGACAACACAGACAATGGAACCTGAACATGTGGGGGAATGTCATGTTCAGTGATGAGTCCAGGTTCTGTCTGCCAAAGTTGGAGGGCAGGGTGAAAGTGTGGAGACGACGTGGAGAACGCTATGCTGATTGTTGCACCGATGGAGTAACAGCTTTTGGTGGGGGCAGTGTCATGGTGTGGGGCGGCATCTCCCTCACTGGCAAAACAAGGCTTGTCATCATTGAAGGCCATCTCAATGCAGTGAGATATCAGGATGAGATTTTGCAGCCAGTGGCGAACCCATACCTCCACAATCTGGGACCTAACTTCATTCTCCAAGAAACAACGCTCCCCCCCACAGAGCCAGGGTTATCACAGACTACCTCCACAATGTGGGAGTAGAGAGAATGGAATGGCCTGCCAAGAGTCCAGACCTCAACCCAATTCAACACTTTTGGGATCAGCTTGGGCGTGCTGTACGTGTTAGAGTGACCAACACAACCACGCTGGCTGACCTGCAACGAATCCTGGTTGAGGAATGGAACGCCATCCCACAGCAACGTGTGACCAGGTTGGTGACCAGCATGAGGAGGAGGTGCCAGGCTGTTGTGGCTGCGTATGGATCTTCCACCGCTACTGAGGCTCCTGACATATTGTATTAAATGAATAAAGTGTAAAATTGCCAATATGTCTTGTTTGTTCCTTGTTACTGATAGAGAGTTCAATCATCCAATCCACCAAACAACTCAAAACAAGAGTCAGTACCAACAGGAGAATACATTGTTTACCATTAACGGAGCATTTTGGCAAATTTTTCTTGGGCGCTACCCACATAATCAGCTGTGCTGCTCATCCCACAAATGCATGATCCTTACAAGTTGGACATCATTGCGAAGGTAAATAAACAGGCTTTCCAACGATGTAAAATACAATGACCATTAGCATTGTAACAACAGAGAAATAATCGACCGAACACATGTTTCCAAACTTTGTTTTTCCAGTTTAGTTAGCTCAATGAGCAGAACGTGCATTTTAAATGCCAATATCTCAAGCGATCATGTTCATTCAATTGTGGGAAGCCAAAATCGTGATCGCGATTAATATTCGATGAATTGTGCAGCCCTATGTTACATTTTTAACTTCACTCTTAGCCAACGAGAGAAAAAGCAATTGAGGAATCTGGTAGAAGAAAACCTCCACAACACAACACTCATAATAAAACGACATATATAGTATAGTATAGTAACAGAGGTGAAGTATTTAGGGATAATTTTAGATTCTCAGTTAAACTTTAAAAATCATGCTTAAAAAGTTATGTGAAACGATAAAGGCTAACCTTAGCTGTTTTAGGATGATAAGAAATTGCTTGACATTTGACTCTGCCTTGCTGTTTCTAAATTCAATGATTTTCTCACATCTGTCCTATGGTTTGGCTGCCTGTTCCCAGGCCAACCAGTCTGTAGTAAAAATGATAGTGTCTTTACAACAGGGCCTTGAAAATCTTGGACAAAAAGCAAATAAGGTACCATCATTGCCACATTTTGAGTAAATACAATATGTTAAGTTATGCAAACTTTATTGATTTCCATTATGTAAAGCTTGTGTTTAAATGTTTGAACAGACTGGCTCCTCTGCCTCTCTGCAAATACATCATGAGACTACAGAGCTGTAGCAGATCCAGAGCAGCTTCAAGTGGTAAGGTCCATTCTGCAAAACATTTTCTGCTCGGACAGCTTTTTCCTGTATTCATTCCTGTTTTAATCTCATATTTTCACAAAAGGCCCTTCTAGGGACAGGTGTTGCAAATTAGCATCCGCTATAAACACTATGACACTTGCATCAGATAGCCGTTTTTTAGTTGTCTATGTACATTGTATTGGTCCCTATCAAATAAACCATGAAATGAAAATATACACTATACAAACAGGCAATAACATGCCCCCAACGTTATTCTATTGAACCGTTCAATGTTGAGACTCAATATTTAGTTTGCTCTCCTAGCAGTCACCTGCTCCCGTTATAATCCCTGAGCTGAGGAGAGGAAAACACAACAACATGCGGGTCTTTATAAGCTGATTCCTTCTCTTTCTAATCAATCAGAGTCGGTGATGAACGCAGCTCCAAGCCAACGGCCTCATCCTTTATTTAGCTGGTTGATTCCCAAGGAGCTCATAAATATGCATGAGCCTGCGATTAGCATAGGCACCAAGGACAGGGCCTGTACCTTGGCATTATGACGATCAATCAGAAACACTAAGGGGCTCCTCAGAGGGAAGCTGTCTGTCAGCTCGGCTTTGGGCTGACTTGATGCAGGAACACACACATCAAAAAAGGTACGCTCACACACACACACACACACACACACACACACACACACACACACACACACACACACAGCATCTACACACCTAAAGGCCTGCATATAACACACACACAGAGGTGCACACAAACACACAGACACAAAGCCAATGCCAATGTTTATCATATGTCTCATATTCTTTACTCGCTCTCCTTCGGTTTCCTCCTTTTTTCGCTCCCTTTCACAACTGAGTTTGTAAAGAGATTGAAAACTGGCCCATTTCATTTGCTCTCAGTGAAATGTCATTATCTGGCGGGAGAAGGAGGGGGGTCACACTGGCACTGTGATATATATTTTTTTCCACTCTAACACAGTTATTAATGTATTTTCTCCCAGAGAACATGTAACAAGGTTATTTGGTGTCCGCAGCATCTCCATAAACTGCAATTACACTCATTCAGAAGATCTTTAGCAAATTCTATACTACGACATTTTTAGGACTTTTTTCGACATGCTATACTATGATTGGGCGGCTCAGTGGTGCAGTGGTGTCTTGCTCACAGCAAGAGGGTCGAAGGTTCGAATCCGACTTGGGGCCCTTCTGTGTGGAGTTTGTATGTTCTCCCTGTGTTAGTGTGGGTTTTCTCCGGGGGCTCCGGTTTCCTCCCACAGTCCAAAGACATGCAGGTTAGGTTCATTGTTGACTCTAAATGTCCCGTAGGTGTGAATGTGAGTGTGAATGGTTGTCTGTCTCTATGTGTCAGCCCTGTGATAGTCTGGTGACCTGTTCAGGGTGTACCCCGCCTTCACCCAATGTCAGCTGGGATCGGCTCCAGCCCCACCACGACCCTGAATGGGATAAGCGGTTACGGATAATGAATGAAAGAATGAATATACTATGACTTTTTTCACAAATTTTTTCGACATTCTATACTACGACTTTTTATAACCCCGCGTCCTGCGACCGCGGCCAACACTGTTTTGCAAGACAAGCTTCACTAGACAGAACTTTGCGGTTTTGGTGCTTCTGTGTAGTTTTTGTTGGAGTCTTGTCTGAACAGCATAGCCACACGCGAGCTCACATGCGAAAGCGCACATGCAAGCGAGCGCGCATGTTACACCGACCCGGTGATTTATACGTGTAAGAAGTTACAAACAGTCCCTTTAATTTAGGAACTCCAAATTTGCCATTACGGTTGACAGTGTGGTCTAGTTGTGCCTTTGGGGGGTTAGAAGTCCAGGGTCCAGCCCAAAATCTTTGAAATGTTTCCAAAAGGGCAAAACCTTTGGCAGTGAGTATGTGAGTCATGCTCACTTTTGCCTCATTTTCAACGTTTTCCGACATACTATACTATGACTTTTTTTCATCAGATTTTTCGACATACTATACTCTGACTTTTTTTCACAACATTTTTTGACATAGTATTCTATGACTTTTTTTAACAACATTTTTTGACATAGTATTCTATGACTTTTTTTAACATTTTTGACATAGTATTCTATGACTTTTTTTAACAACATTTTTGACATAGTACTCTATGACTTTTTTTAACAACACTTTTTGTCATACTATACTATGAATTTTCCATGAAATGTTTCGACATACTATGACTTTCTTTCAAGAAATTGTTCGACATACTATACTATGATTTCTTTCATAACATTGTTCGACATACTATACTATGACTTTTTTTCACAACATTTTTGAACATACTATACTATGACTTTTTCCCCCAAATTATTAAGCATACTACCCTATGACTTTTTTTCACAATATTTCTAGACATATGACTTTTTTCATGAAATATTTCAACATACTATACTATTACTTTTTTTTCATAAAATCTTTGAACATACTATAAGATGATTTTTTTCATAAAATTTTTCGACATTCTATACTATGACGTTTTTTCATTACATTTTCCGACATACTATAGTATGATTTTTTTTCATTAAATTGTTCGACATACTATACTATAACTTTTTTTTACAAAATTTTCTCGACATATTATACTATGACTTTTTCTACAAAATCTTTCGACATACTATACTATGACTTTTTTAAAAAAAAAAAATCTCGACATATTATACAATGACTTTTTCTACAAAACCTTTTGATAGACTATACTATGACTTTTTTTCATGAAATTTTCTCAACAAACTATACTGACTCTTTTCACAACATTTTACAACATAGTATTATATGACTTTTTCATGAAACTTTCTCGACATACTATAATATGACATTTTCTCCTAAAAATTCTTGACATACTATACTATGACTTTTTTTCCACAATATTTCTCGACATATAACTTTATTTCATGAAATTTTTCAACAAACTATACTATGATTTTTTTTCATGTAATCTTCCCGACATACAATAATATGATTTTTTTCATCAAATTCTACAACATACTATAGTAAGATTTTTATCATGAAATTTATCAACATACTATACTATCACTTTTTTCACAAAATCTTTGGACACTATGACTTTTTTTCATAAAATTTTTTCGAGATTGCTTTCATTAAATTTTCTCAACATACTATACTATGACTTTTTTCACGGACTTTTTCAACATAATATACCATGACATTTTACCATAAAATTGTTTCGACATATTATAATATGACTTTTTTTCTACCACATTTTTGAACATACTATACAATGACTTTTTCCCCAAAATGATTAAACATATTATACTAGGACTTTTTCCACAAATTCTATCGACATACTATACTATGACTTTTTTCATGACTTTTTTTGACTTACTATAGTATGACCTATTTACCATAAAATTGTTTTCGACATACTATACTGATTTTTTCCCCAAAATGATTAAACATATTATGCTATGACTTTTTTTCAAAAAAATTCTCGACATATTAAATTTTTTCATTAAATTTGTTGACATACTATACTATGACTTTCTTTCATGAAATTGTTGGACATACTATACTATGATTTTTATTTCACAAAATTTCTCGACATACTGTACTTTGACTTTTTTCATCTAATTTTTCGACAGAATATACTATGACTTTTTGCACAATTTTTTATGACATACTATACTAAGACTTTTTTTCACAAATGTTTCAACATACTACACTATGACTTCACGCATCAGGCGATCTGTGCGCACACAGGAAGCTTTTAAAAAGCAAAAATAATTAGATCCGTGAAGTTGAAGTTAAAAATCTGAATGTAAAAATTAATATTTATTCAGGTTGTGGAGCGTGCATTTGTAAAACAGTTTTATGTATGTTCAAATTGATTAGTATGTGTGTGTAGACTGGAACACACATTTGTGAGTACCCAAAATTACACATTTGTAAATCTTATTTTTCGTTTTTGTAGATCATGTAATACATACACTATTAGTGAACATTTTAAAACTAATATTACTCCATAGGGTTAGGATTAGATGATGATCAATAATGTTTTGAATGAAGGTAAAAGAGGCATATAGAGAAGCTAGAAATAATAGTATTTTACATAGTGTGCAGCTGCTGGTCCCCACACCGATGCACCACTCTGAACTCTGCTGAAGGACAAGGAAACCTAATTGGACGTAATGAAGCTAAAGTTGGGAGCTCAGTCTCTTTGAGGCTTTTTGCCGACTAGCCTTTAAAAATGATCAGATGTCATTAAAAGGAGAGGGGAAGTGAGGACAGCAGGAGGACCAGGCCATGGGGGGAGTATAGCGGGGACCAGGACCAGGACTGGAGGCTTTCTAGAGGAGGAAAGAGAATAAGACAAAGAGGAAAATAGCAAAAACACTTCATTAATGAGAAGAGTCAGATTCTAGTCACTCCAATTGCTGGTTCAAAGCATCCAACATTGAAGATTGTTTTTTTTTTACGATTTCTAAATAGATTTTTTAATACCAGAATCGATATATTTGCTTCATTTGAGTTTATATGGAGATAGAAGGAAGTGACATCATGTCTGTTCCGTATCCGTCAACCAAAACAAACCTCAGAAAGTAGAAACCGTTGGAGGGTCAGCGTGGATACGACCTGCACCCTCCCATGTTAAATCCAGCGTGTTAAACACTACACATCCAGTAAAGGATGGAAACACTTTGAGTTTATGCTACAACTGTAGAGCACCCATATACTGACATTTCTGTAAAGTGCATTCAAACGGCCCCCGATGGAGCTGACCATGGATGGATAAAGAGAATACATTTAAGAGAATAATAAATATACTCAGGGCACTTTCTGCATGGCTTTACACTCCATGAATTAGCCTAGTGGCTAGCGGACTTTAGTTAGTTAGTTAGTTAGTTAGTTTCTTTACTCATTATAGCTCTCCTACTCTTACTTGGTTTAATGTTAAGTCACTGCATCTCCCGAAAGAACAACACCACGGTTGAATTTCAGCCTACATGCACATTTTTTTCAACTCAACATTGTCGAATGAGAGCAGCTGCTATTGGTAGCAACAACCTAATGGACTGCTGAGTGCTGTCTCTGTGATCACACAGACTGTGTTACTTACATCTCTGACTACATACATGCTGAAAATCTAATATTTTTACTGGATTCATTTAGAGATTTTCAGTCTCTAGAAATGTAATGTAAAACACTGAAGGGCGAAGAACTGAAATTCACCAACACACCATTGGTCATAATAAAGCGGTAACACTCTGCATTATTAATGGCTTACAAATCACAGAATTGTCTGGGAAGCACGTCTACGAGCTTCCTGATGTGTTTACAGAGAAAAAGATGCCTGTGTCGACAGACACATCATCAGTGATAAGGAGCTTCAGATTCCTCGTATAAGAGCAGATGTTGACTTGTTAATCAGTACCAATGCATTCGAGTTGATAGAACCTTGGAAGGTGATCAACAGTCATGGAGATGGACTGTGTGATGTCATAACCTTATTGGGCTGGGTGATAAATGGTTCATTACAAGGAAACAATGACAAGCAGAGTGGGAGTGGCTACCCTGCAGTGACTGTCAACAGAACTATTGTTGACAGGAGACGGCTGAAAAGGAGAGAACAGAAGGACAATAAACCAAAACCCAAAGCTGCAGAGAAGAAACCTAAAGTGGTTGTGGATAGCCCTGCAGAAGTCACCTCTACTAAGCCGCTGGATGAACACTTTTCAAATAATCTCTCTGAGGAGATTACTGACTTACTTAATGGACCCGACAGCAGCGTAGCCAAAGTGTCAACTATCCACTGTATCGTCGGTGAGAAGCAAGCCTGTTTCCACTGATGAAAAGGATCCTATTAGCAGTCAACGGGAGAGGCCACTGGCTCCATATCCTCAAGGAAGGAATGAAGCTGAGAGACAGAGCGAGAGGGAGCAGGACGGATCTACACAACATCTGGCACAAATTAACAAGAGAACAAAGACAGTGTCCCTCAGCGCCGGGTGCAAATGATTGCTCCTCTGAGAAAGTCAGAGCTTGACGCAAAGTAGCGCCACCAAGGAAACATCTACTGTAACCAAACACAGTAAACGCCCTGCGTCGTCTAAACCTAATTCTGTGGGAGAAGGGCCATCATGTGAACACTAAACAGCCAAGTCCCGATCATTTATGGCTTAAAACTACTGTTGCAAGAACAACAAAGATTGACGAAGGAAGGACGATTTCACAGCTGGAGATGGTGTAGTTGTGGATTCTACAGCACCGCCTGGATCATTGACACTTGGAAGGTTTCTAAAAACCTTTCCTGATTTAAAAAAAAAAGGTTCTGTCAGTCTTCAAACAAAGACCAAAATTATTATTATTTATTGTCTTTAATGTGAAACTACAGATTGTGTTGTCCATATGCTACGCAATAAGAATTATTGCATGAGTTATTGTTCAACCCCTGTCTAGGGGGTTCGGAGCGCAACATAAAAATATAAAGAATATTCCCCCCCCGATCCCCAAACCATTTCCCAGGGCCAGATTTTGAGTTAAGTAAAAAAATATGTATTACAAAACTCAATTTAACAAACAATACAATGAGACTATATAACTTAGGGTGAACTACGGACAAAACAACCAACTAAATCTATCTTTTAAACAAACTATCTATCTAACTATCTATCTTTCTGACTAACCTTAAACAAAAATAATCAAGCAAACAAAACTACAGCTACTAAGTCTGGCTCCCTAGGATACAGAAGAGAAACAGGAGAAAAAGTTAATAAAAGAAAAACAGCAGTTCACCCCTACCAAACAATTGCTATTTTTTAAACAAAGGAAAAGATGATTACAAGTTATACAATTTCACAAGAACTACTAGGGCACTAAGGCCACACTAAGTTACAAGTTTAACCACTAAGGTTTGGAGGCCGAGGACAGAATGAGGCTGCTGTCAGGTAGCTGTCACCGGACTGCTGGGCACCAGAGCATTTTAAACTGCTGAGATGATGAAGGGACCAATCAGCAGCCGACACAACCCAGACCGAACCCACACCTCCAGCCAATTAGAGAGCGAGCACCTAAATAGGACATCAAAGATCCTCACCACACAAAGACACTCACTCACAAAACACAGTCACACAAAGATCCTCACGAGACGGAGAGAAACTCACTCTGACACAAAATACAAATACATTTCAATGTACGGATGGAGCCGTAACACCCCCCTTCCTGAAAATCAAATATTTCCCCCAAAATGTTTGATAATCAGGAACATTTTAGAAACACGAGAGAGCGCATCAGCCAACACATTTCCTGTCCCTTTCTTGTGACGAATCTCTAGGTTGAAGTCTTGTACAAGCAACGACCACCTCATCAGCCTCTGATTTGAGTTTTTCATCTGCGCCAAAAAAACAAGGGGGTTGTGATCAGTGTCCACAACAACGGGCAGCGAACTTGAACCAACATAAACCTCAGAGTGCTGCAGCGCAAACAGCAGGGAGAGGACTTCTTTCTCAATGGTGCTATACCTGATGCTTACTAAACTTCTTTGCGAAGTAGCAAATCGGGTGGTCAATGCCCCGCTCATCCTTCTGCAGCAACACCGCCCCGGCACCACTGGCACTGGCATCCACCTCCAGCTTGAAGGGAGCAAAGTCAGGAGCCGCCAGGACGGGTGTGCTACAGAGAAGAGCTTTGGCAGACTCAAAGGCGTGCTGACATGCAGGTGACCACACAAAGGCCTTCGGGGCACTAGTCAAACTAGTAAGGGGAGCAACAACATATGCAAAGTTATTGCAAAAACCACGATAGTAGCCCGCCATTCCAAGGAAACGGCGGAGCTCACGCCGGGTTTTCGGCACGGGGTAATTGAGGATGGCCTGGACTTTAACAGCGAGTGGGCGCACCTGACCCTGGCCGGCCTGTTTCCCTATATAGGTAACAGTGGCTCTACCAAATTCACATTTGGCCAGATTCAAAGTGAGGGAAGCTTTCTTCAACCTCGCAAAAATAACGCAAAAGGTTTTAATGTGTTCAGACCAAGTGCTTGAGTGTGCCACAATGTCATCAAGATAAACCTCACAGTTCCGAACACCAGCTAACACGATGTGCATGAGGCGTTGGAATGTAGCAGGTGAGTTTCTGAGACCAAATGGCATAACTGTATACTGTAACAGGTTGTCGGGGGTGATGAAAGTGGAAATCTCAGATGCACGAGGAGTCAAAGGGACTTGCCAATAGCCCTTTAACAGGTCAAGCTTGGTGACAGACTTAGCTGAACCAACCCTGGTTACACAGTCCTCCATTCGGGGCAGAGGATACGAGTCCTATTTTGTAACTCCATTTACTTTCCGGAAATCTGTGCAAAACCGGTTGTGCGCGTTTTATCCGGTTCGCGCACAAGCAGACACGGGGAGCTCCACGCACTGGAACTGGGGACAGCTAAACCATTTTTTAGCAGGTAACTAACCTTCTGATGGAGGAGTGTCCGTTTAGTAGGGTTAACGCGGTAAGCGTGCCGTTTAATCTGGGAATAATCACCAACATCAACATCATGTGAGAGGACAGTGGTGCTGGACGGAGTGTCTGAGAATAGAGTGAGATTATCCCTAATCAAACGCTTGACTTCTTCCTGAGCCAAATCATCCAAATGGTGCAGATGTGACTTTAAATCTTTCAGAATCTCTGACTTTTGGAGACGAGGACAGGGTCCAACACTGTTGAAGCGCAAACCATCACTTTCAGGAAAATACTGAGAAGGAGGGACAGGAGCAACAGTGAGAACAGCGGAGGGCACAGCGTATAGAGGCTGGTGTGTAGGAACTATGTATTTTATTTGGGTTAAGGTTAGGGATGCACCGATACTGATACCAGTATTGGGTATCGGGTCCGATACTGTGCTCATGTACTCGTACTTGCAAAACAGCTCCGATAGAACTGCATCGATACCACTTTACAGCAGCGTGACGTTAACCTCTCGTCACCATCTTTCGGGTCCTATTGCAGGCGCCCACGCTCCACCTCCCCGACGGTGCGGGCGAGACGGGCCGGTGGTGCGGGCGAGATGGACCGGTGGTGCGCCCGACCCCGTGGGGCCGGGATCCCACCTCCCACCCCTTACTCAAATGTCAGTACTTGTACTTGTACTCGGTCTGAAAAAAGTGGTATCGGTGCATCCCTAGTTAAGGTGTAATGTATATTATATTCCATTACTGCCAATATATCCCCCCTAAACACACACGATTTAACCATTGAGAAAATGTGGAATGTTGGTAACTTAAAGTTGTATTACTACATTTCTCTTTTTAGACAGGATTCTACCTCAAAGCCTCGACATCTCATATAAAGAGCTCGACCTATGGTCCCATGGCCCTTGAATGTGAAAGTCACAAAAAGAAACAAGCAGCATTTAATTTCTCTTGTAGGTTTAGACCAGACGTACACATCTAAACACACTGGTATCATCACAACGGTGAACCAGAGAGTGTGTGCTCTCCGTAGAGACAAACCAATCATCGGAGGGCCTGTTAGTGCGCCGAGCAGCATTTTGTCTCCTCAAACGACTCAAAATGACTCAAAAGAAGAGCGACGCTCAGCGCAGCCATCACTTTAGACAGAATTTTATATCAGACACAGCTAATATAATACTCTGCTCTCATTTCAACACTTCAAACTAGACGGCAACTCTTTGTGATGAGGCTGGATCTGAGTGAGAGCAGAAAATACAGAAAAAGAGTATCACACAGGCTTACTGTTATTTTCTTTTGGATGACTGCTTCCATCTTTAACAAGCATCTGAGTGTGAGGATGGATGGATGATGGATGGATGGATAAAACACCCGTAAAGGGGGAAGTACAGAAAGAGGGAAGAGAGGCAGAAAGGAACAAAAACAGCTGCAACACTATAATAAGCTCAAATCAAGTCATGGCGGTTTTGTTCCAGACACCAATTTCACCAGACAATAAAGAAATGCAATGCAGGGTCTTATAGACACAGAGATGAGCAAATAGAGGCTTGCTGGGACAGAAGCTTGAAGGCAGGCAGAAAACAGTGAGCAGTGTAACCAATGATGGTCGGACATGGAGACGCAATTAACTGGTAAACTGGCGCCGTGCAGAGAGTCAGAGGAAACAGAACCGAAGGAACACTTTAAGTGTGTCACTGAGATCTAAGATCTAGATCAACTTGTCAGTGCACTTCACCTGTATTCAGAGCAGGAAGAGGTGATATTGCTCAGTACTCTCAACAGGTTTGCACTTTACTTTGGCAGTATGGGGGAAATGCTTCTTATTCCCCGGTTCAGTCCACGGCTCCAGAGTTTTTGTTTTTTGCATATGCGACCAAATTAAATCAATTTTTATCCACCAGTTTGGAAAATAATGTTTAAGTCCAGCCTGATGTTTCCTTACACATAACATAATTATCCAGGTCTCTTCCACACAGTGAGGCATACAGCTGATTAATTAAACACTGGTATCGGATCAGTGCTCGGTATAGGCCGATACCCAAAGCCCAGGTATCGGTATCGGGACTGAAATCGGTGCAACCCTGGTTAAAATATTCAATTGATCTAATAAAGGTTAACTTGATGGACCCTTCATTACTGTGTAATGCCATGTAATGCCATGTAATGCCATGTAACACCACGTAACACCGGTAACACAGCGTAACACCGCGTAACACCACGTAACATTGTTAACACCACTTAATGCTGCGTAACACAATGTAACACCACATAACACAGCGTAAAACTGTGTAACACCTAGTAACACCACATAACACCGGTAACACCTATTAACACCGCATAATACCGTGTAACACCTAATAACACCAAGTAACACAGGTAACACCAAGTAACACCGCATAAAACCGTGTAACATCACGTAACACAGCATGAAGCCGTGTAACACCTAGTAACACCACGTAACACTGGTAACACCAGTAACACCATGTAACACCGCGTAAAACCGTGTAACACCACATACACCGCATAACACCATGTAATCAAAGCATAAAACAGCATAATGCAGCGTAACACAGCATAACACCAGTAACACTGTGTAACATCCTGTAACGCCACGTAACTGTATAACACTGTGTAACACCGCAGTAACACCACTCAACACCCTGTACAAATGTAACACTGCATAACGCTGTGTAAAACAATGTAAAACCATGTTACAGTGTGTAACACCATGATATGTCACGTAACATGGTGTAACGCCACCTAACACGCGTAAAGCTGCGTAACTCCATGTGACAAGCGTAAAATTGCATAAAACTGCATAACACTACATAACACTGTGTAACACTGCGTAACACTGCGTAACACTATGTAACAGCATAAAACCGTGTAACACCACATAAAACCGCGCAAAACCCTGTAACACATGTAACACCGCATAAAACTCTGTAATGACACATAACGTCACGTAACAGCGTATGACATTGTAACACCGCGTAACACCATGTAACATTGTGTAATACTGGTAACACTGCATAACACTAGTAACACCACACAATACAGCGTAACACAGTGTAACACAGTGTAAGACAGCATAATAACGTGCAACACGCGTAAAACAGTGTAACACATGTAATATCTGTAACACCTCGTAACACCAGTTATATAGTGCAAACAAGCCAACAAAACTTGCTTTGTACCACCCACAGAAATACCGGTAAAACTGCGTAACACCGATACCACCCACAGAAATACTGGCAACACCGCGTAACACTGGTACCACCCACAGAAATACAGGTAACACTGAGTAACACTGGTACCACCCACAGAAATACCGGTAACACTGTGTAACACCGGTACCACCCACAGAAATACCGGTAACAGTGCGTAACACCGATACCACCCACAGAAATACTGGCAACACCGCGTAACACTGGTACCACCCACAGAAATACAGGTAACACTGAGTAACACTGGTACCACCCACAGAAATACCGGTAACACTGCGTAACACCGGTACCACCCACAGAAATACCGGTAACACTGCGTAACACTGGTACCACCAACAGAAATACCGGTAAGACTGCGTAACACCGGTACCACCCACAGAAATACCGGTAACACTGAGTAACACCGGTACCACCCACAGAAATACCGGTAACACTGAGTAACACCGGTACCACCCACAGAAATACCGGTAACACTGCGGTACCGGTACCACCCACAGAAATACCGGTAACACTGCGTAACACCGGTACCACCCACAGAAATACCGGTAACACTGCGTAACACCGGTACCACCCACAGAAATACCGGTAACACTGCGTAACACCGGTACCACCCACAGAAATACCGGTAACACTGCGTAACACCGGTACCACCCACAGAAATACCGATAACACTGCGTAGCACTGGTACCACCCACAGAAATACATCATCATGTTTACTAACAGTAAATGGTTTTATTAATCCAGCTGCTCCTAAATCATCAGCGTCTTTAATGTACTCTGGCTTTAAAAGTTTATAAGAAATAACCTGTCAGGAAACATCAGGGATATTTTAATACACAGTCTGACTGCCTGTGTGTGTGTGTGTGTGTGTGTCTCTTACTCTCACACATTCTCTCTCACACACACTCAGTGGGTTCATGATCTTCACTCATCTCTTGTTTCTCTCTCTAACCTGTGGACCGTCATCCTCTCTTTCACCCAGACCACCCGTCTCTCTGTCTCTGTCGCTCACACGCGCGCACGCACACACACACACACACACACACACACACACACACACACACACACACACACACACACACACACACACACACACACACACACAATGGGGTTCATTTCACAGCACATTGCCGCCATTATTTGCCATTTCTACCGATGGCCATAATCATGGAGCCTGAGATGAGTATATGGTGAAATCATTCCCTCTCAGTCAGATCGGCCTGCCCTCAGTGTGTGTGTGTGTGTGTGTGTGTGTGTGGGTGTGTGTGTGTGCGTGTGTGTGTGTGTTTAGGTGTGTATTGTGAAAATGTGCATGTGTGTGGGAGTGTACAGTATTCTGGGTGCAACTTCACATCGGCATTCATGTCACTATTTTGACTGTAATTTTTGCATTCACATGCTCTATTGCATGTTAATATGTGTGTGTGTGTGTGTGTGTGTGTGTGTGTGTGTGTGTGTGTGCGCGCGTGTGTGTGTGGGGTACTGTGTGCAAGCATGTCCTCAGCTGTTGTTCTTATTGGCTGATATCAAAGCATCCTGCTGCAGAGCGATTGGCTAAAGGATAATTGTCTTTGTAACAGCTACTAACGAGCACGGCAACGAACACGCCAATGAGCATGCCAACGAGCACGCCAAGGAGCACGCCAAGCTACTGAGCTGAGAGCTTTATTCATGTGTTTGTGTGATATACTTTACATATAGTTTGGCATTTGTTTGACATCTAAAGGTGCTTTCAATAAAATGAGTGAATAATTAATGTTCCTATGCTCACACTTCTACTCTGCTCAGTGTTGCAGACTTTCCTTGTAAAGACATTTAGAGCTTTGAGATGCTTCTTTCTACAACTCTAATCCAATTATTCTCATGTCAAACTATGATGAAGTTAAATGTAATTTTTCAAGATGTTACACACAAACATTTTTCACCAAACGTTTAGAGATAATCGATCTGCTTCTGCTCAGTCTACAAACATCAGTGTGGTTTTCACTGAAAGATCCAAATCTGTCACACGTTGTTCCTTTAAAACAGGAAATTAGGAACAAAGTGATATATCGGCCTCTACCGGCCTCCATCAGTGACCAGAAGGAATTTCAACAGTTTGTCTTTGCAAGTGTGTTTCAGGAAAGAGAAAAATGTAAGAAAAGAAACGAAGATCTAGTGACATGAGAGGACAAACAGAGCTGAGAGCAGATGATCTATGAGGAAGATGAGGACAGAAACAAAGATCTAAAGACGTGAGTGGAGAAACAGAGCTGAGAGCAGATGATCTATGATGAAGATGAGGACAGATACAAAGATCTAAAGACATGAGAGGACAAACACAGCTGAGAGCAGATGATCTATGAGGACGATGAGGACAGAAACAGAGAAAGAGAGATTAATACAGAATCAGGACCAAAAGAGAGGAAGACATGGAGAGAAGACAGGGATCCAGGGGACAATAGAATATGAAAGAAGAGCCCTTTTTATAACACCATGTTTAGGTGAGCTAGAGAGTGGGATAGAGGGGTTGTATCTTCCCTCTGGCTTCCTTGCTCTGTTATTGCAGGACTAAATTGAGATAGAATTTTTTCCCAAAGAGAGACAATTTTCTGTGCGATGCTCTTTGCTGGATGTGAAGGTTGCTGTAATTTAGCTCCTCGCCTGGGGAGGAACACGGTGCCACAGCTGGGTCATCACAAAGAACCGCTTCACTAACATAAGAGATTACTCCTCTTTTGGACTGTTAAAAGGGAGAGGAGGAGAGGAGGAGAGGAGGAGAGAGGAGAGGAGAGGAGAGGAGAGGAAAGGAGAGGAGAGGAGAGGAGAGGAGGAGAAGAAGTCAGTGGGATGGAGAAACAAGTGAGAAGAAAGAGAGCAAAGTGGAGGAGTGTAGAGGAGAAGAGAGGCGAGGAGATGAGAGGAGAGGAGAGGAGAGGATAGGAGGAGAAGAAGTCGGTGGGATGGAGAAACAAGTGAGAAGAAGGAGAGAGGATAGGAGAGGAGAGGAGAGGAGAGGAGAGGAGAGGAGAGGAGAGGAGAGGAGAGGAGAGGTTTTCAAAACAAAGAGAAACCAGATCACTGTCTCATCATCACAATGAGCCGAACACACAACAAAAAAAATCACAGTCATTCAAAACCAGCAACCTAAATCTCTGATCAGAGATTAATAATCAACTCTCCATCCTCCCCCAGAGCATAAAATCCCCCCAACAGTTCATATGCGGCTGAAGGCTTGCACATTGTCCATCATATGGTAGTATGTGTATTCCACCCTCAGTCGGGCCTTCAGCAGTCCCTCCAGAACCGGTATCAAGTCAACGCTGCCAGCACCCTGAGCCCGGTTCCTGCGCGTCAGCCAGATGGCCAACTTGGCAGAACCAGACAAAAAGTTCATCAGTGTGTGAACGGTCTTCTTTTTAGCACTGTATTTAGGACCAAAGATAAACAAACCAAAAGAAAAAACCTCCCCCAGACCCTGAAACCACCTTTTTAAAAGGTCAAACAGTGCCGACAGCCAAGGACACTGAACAAATAAGTGCTTGAGTTTCTCAACGTGAGAACAGAAAATACACTCCTCCCGCAGCTCAGGATCCAGGTGCGCTCTGTATCTGTTCGTGGCTATTGCCCCATGTACAACCCTCCATTGGAGGTCTGCTGTCCGCTTTTCAATGGGCAGCTTGTACAGGGTACACCAGCTGCCTTTCGGGGAAACTTCTGGACCAAACAACCCAGTCCACTTATACCCCTTTATCCCTGCCAGAGAGTGCAGGTTCAGAACCTTGACGCAGTCCTGATACAGTTCTTTTTTGCTTGCAGACTGAAACTTGTCCATTTGGGGAATTGTAAACATCAGCAGCTGACCTCCTCCTTCCTGCCATTCCCCCACAGCTGGGATGACAGTCAGAGAGGGGAAACCATACTCGCCCTCTTCCGTCCACTGGTCGCGCAGAGTATGGTCTTCTGCAAACACTCTCAGAGACTGTGGCAGGGCAGCACAGACTTCCTCCATCACTCTATTTATCAGCCTGACAGAGATGATGTTACTGCTCTTTCTCAGGGCAACGATGTTGTCGTCATCTTCATCAAATGGCCCAGTTTGGTGCAGCCAGCCTCTCTGAGCTTGGCCCACAGACTGGGAGACTACAGTGTTTGAATCCTTTTAAAGTTGTTAAAGAACAAAGGTTCCCCAAACAGCCACATGCCCGGTCTTTCATTTGTGGAACGAGTGATGTTGAAAATCTGCCATGCCTGCAGGCAGGTGTAAAACGCTGAAAGCCCAGAAAGGGCCACGTCCTCAGGCTGCAAGAGGAAGAGCTGTTTGTCGTATCCCAATCGTCCTGCTCTCCTTAGCAACAATCGAGCGATGTCAAGCCAGCTTGGGCCGCAGTTTTAAAGCAGTCTTTATGCAGTCTGCAGTCTAAATGAGGCCATTTTGGACTGGATGTTTACTAGTCCCTGCCCCCCTTCAACAACCGGCAGGTAGAGAGCTGCTGCCCGGACCCAATGCTGGCCAGACCAGAAAAAAATCCAGGATGGCTCTCTGAATGTCCTCTATCAGGCCTCTTGGTGATGTCAGCGCAACAAGTTTATGCCAAAGAGTCGAAGCGACCAAGTTATTTGCAACCAGAACTCTTCCCCTCTACGACATCTGGGGTAGCAACCATTTCCATTTAGACAAACGCGTGCACAATTTCTCCCTAACTCCCTCCCAGTTCTTCTTTTGAAAGCCATCTGTGCCCAAAAAACCCCCCAGCCCTTTCAGCCCCCCCCCCCCCCCCCCCTCAAGTCCTCCAGGCAGACTGGGCACCACCTGATCCCTCCACCGCTCCATCAACAAGGCATCACTCTTTGCCCAGTTCCCCCGTGCAGTTGAGGCCTTTTCATACAGGGACAAGGTATCCTGCAAACATTGAATGTCCTCCTGGCACGAGACAAAAACACAAACATCATCTGCATAAGCAGAAACAATAGGAGGACGCTCAAAGCTAGAGGACCCAGGCAGCGAAAGACCACTGAGCCGCCCTCGCAATCTACACAGCACGGGCTCGATGGCTAAACTGTAGCGTTGTCCTGAAATAGGATAGGACAACCCTGCCTTAGAGGAATCGGCCAACTCAGCCCTGCCCCCATCTTCAAATCAAATCAAATCAAATCAATTTATTTTTGTATAGCGTCAAATCACAACAGAAGTTATCTCAAGACGCTTTATATATAGAGCAGGTCTATGACCGTACACCATAGTTTAGAGACCCAACAGGATCCACCAAGCGCACTGTGGCCAGGAAAAACTCCCCAATTACTGGGAAGAAACCTGGAGCAGAACCGGGCGCAGGGCGGGCGGCCATCTGCCGAGACCGGCTGGGGGGATAGATAGATAGAGAGAGAGTGAGGGAGAGAGAGAGAGAGAGATAGATAGAGAGAGAGAGATAGAGAAGCAGCCACAATAGCAGTCTAGCAGCTGTAATAGCTAATACAAGTAGGACTGATAACACAAAACCAATAGTGGTGGATGGAAAGAGTGATAATACAACTATCGGAAAGCCAGCACTGTCCAGCATCTCTCCTCAGTACGTCCATGTGTGTTGGTGTGGGACGTCCCTGCGATCGATGCCCGTGCGTTGGTTCCTGCAGCATCAGCATGCTTGTTGGGAGCTCTTGATGTCTTTGGCAGTGATTGAGAAGTGTTATTCTCCAGGCTGCCACATTGTCACTAGGTGTTGGAAATCCCTCGTAGCATTGGTAGTCCCTCGTACAGACGTAGTTAATTAGGGATGGTAGCAGTTGGTGTCAAGCAGGCACCGACGCGGCAGCAGATGCAGCCACAATACCGGAGACCACCAAGATCCAGGTGAGACCCTGCTCCAAGTGTACCCATGCTCCAGGTATAACCTCGCTCCCGGTGTGATCCCGCTCCAGGTATGACCTCGCTCCAGGTGTGACCCCGCTCCACGGTTAGCTGCGAGACAAGGAGGCACAAGGACTCCCGGGAAGGAATGAAGTTAGTAACAACATGGACATGGGACATGAGTTTATACAGAAGGAGAGGGGAGCTCAGTGTGTCATAGGAAGTTCCTTATGACAGTGTGTCATAGGAAGTCCCCCGGCAGTCTATGCCTATAGCAGCTTAAGTATAAGCGTTATCAAAGAGGAAAGTCTTTAGCCTACTCTTAAATGTAGAGACGGTGTCTGCCTCCCGGACTGAAACTGGGAGCTGGTTCCAGAGAAGAGGAGCTTGATAGCTGAAGGCTCTTGCTCCCATTCTACTTTTGGAGACTCTAGGAACCTCAAGTAACCCTGCATTCTGTGAGCGCAGTGCTCTAGCGGGGTAGTAGTGTACTATGAGCTCTTTAAGATATGATGGGGCCTGACCGTTTAGCGCTTTGTAGGTGAGGAGGACGATTTTAAAATCTATTCTGGATTTTACAGGCAGCCAGTGCAGAGAAGCTAATACAGGCGTAATATGATCTCTTTTTCTAGTTCTAGTCAGTACACGTGCTGCAGCATTCTGGATCAACTGGAGAGTCTTAAGAGACTTATTGGAGCAGCCTGATAATAAGGAATTGCAGTAATCGAGTCTAGAGGTAACAAATGCATGGACTAATTTTTCTGCATCATTTTGACACAGGATGTGCCTGATCTTTGCAATGTTACGTAGATGAAGGAAGGCAGTCCGTGAGGTTTGTTTTATGTGGGAGTTAAAGGACATATCCTGATCAAAGATAACTCCCAGATTCCTTACGGTGGTGCTGGAGGCCAGGGCAATGCCATCTAAAGTAACTATATCATTAGATAATTTGTTTCGGAGGCGTTCAGGGCCAAGTACAATAACTTCAGTTTTGTCTGAGTTTAACATCAGGGAATTGCAGGTCATCCAGGTTTTTATGTCCTAAACCAACTTAGTGCAGTTAATTTAATGCCAATTAAATGTTCCAGTCTCTGTAATAGGATGTGATGGTCAATGGTGTCGAAAGCAGCACTAAGATCTAACAAGACAAGTACAGAGACAAGTCCTTTGTCCGATGCCATTAGAAGGTCATTTGTAATTTTCACTAGTGCTGTCTCTGTGCTATGGTGCACTCTAAATCCTGACTGATAATCTTCGAATAAATGATTGTTCTGTAGAAAGTCACACAGCTGACTGGCAACTGCTTTCTCGAGTATTTTGGAGGTAAAGGGAAGGTTAGATATAGGTCTATAGTTGGCTAGGACCTCTGGATCAAGAGTGGGCTTTTTAAGAAGAAGTTTGATTACAGCTACTTTAAAGGACTGTGGTACACAGCCTGTTAGTAAAGACACATTGATCATATCCAGTAAAGAGGTGCTAACTAAAGGTAAAACTTCTTTAAGCAGTCTAGTTGGGATGGGGTCTAGGAGACAGGTAGATGATTTAGATGAAGAGATCAGTGAAGTCAGTTTGTGGAGATCGATAGGAGAAAAGCAGTCTAAATATATATTAGGTTGTACAGCTGTTTCTAAGGTTCCTAAGTTTGAGGATAAATTGGTACCAGTTGAGGGTAGGAGGTGATTAATTTTGTCTCTAATAGTTATGATTTTATCATTAAAGAAACTCATGAAGTCACTACTACTGAGGGTTGTAGGAATACATGGCTCAATAGAGCTGTGACTCTCTGTCAGCCTGGCTACAGTGCTGAATAGAAACCTAGGGTTGTTCTTTTTTTTCTCTATTAATGATGAGTAATGGGCTGCTCTGGCATCACAGAGAGCCTTCCTATATGTTTTAAGACTATCTTGCCAGACTAAATGAGATTCTTCCTGTTTGGTGGAACGCCATATCCTTTCCAGTTTCCTTGATGCTTGCTTTAATTTGCGTGTTTGAGGGTTATACCATGGAGCTGACTTCCTTTGTTTTATTAACTTCTTTTTTAGAGGGGCAACAGAATCAAGTGTGACTCGCAGTGAGTCTGTAGCACTATCTACAAGATGATCAATTTGGGTGGGGCTAAAGTTAGCATACGAGCCCTCTGTTATATTGAGACATGGTATTGAATTTAATGCTGATGGAATCGCTTCCTTAAATTTAGCTACAACACTATCGGATAGACATCTAGTGTACACACGTTTGTCTGATGGTGTGTAGTCTAGTAATAAGAGTTCAAAAGTGATTAAATAATGGTCTGATAAAAGAGAGGTCTGTGGAAAAACAATTAAATGTTCAATTTCAACACCATATGACATAACAAGGTCGAGGGTGTGGTTAAAGCAGTGAGTGGTTTTATGCATGTTCTGCGAGAAACCAATTGAATCTAATAAAGAGATAAACGCAGTACTGAAGCTATCATTATCAACGTCCACATGAATATTAAAATCACCTACTGTATAATGACTTTATCTGTTTTCAGGACTAAGCTTGATAGAAACTCTGAGAATTCAGATAGAAATTCAGAATATGGGCCTGGAGCGCGGTACACTATAACAAATACAATTGGCTGTAGTGTTTTCCAGGTTGGGTGTGAAAGACTAAGAACAAGGCTTTCAAATGAGTTATAATTTAGTTTAGTTTCAGGGTTTATTAATAGGCTTGAGTCGAAGATGGCTGCAACTCCACCTCCTCGGCCGGTGTCTCGAGGAATGTGAGTATTAATATGACTCGGGGGAGTGGATTCGTTTAGGCTGACATATTCTTCATGACACAGCCAGGTTTCAGTAAGACAAAATAAATCAATGTGATTATCTGATATTAAATCATTTACTAGTAGAGCTTTAGATGACAGAGATCTGATATTTAAGAGTCCACATTTAATTCTCCTGTTTTGTTGCTTTATTGCAGTGCTAGTGTTAGATTTGATTAGATTATTATGTTTAACTCCTCTTCTGTTTACTTTTGATTTAATTAATTTAGGTGGGGCAGACACAGTCTCAGTTAGGTTTGGGGTTAAGCTATGGGTGGGTAACTGCTCTAATGGAAGCGCAGAGAAGTGTGTAAGACTACAGCTCTGCGTCCTGGAATGACCTCTGGTTTGTCATGGATTTGTTCCACTAACAATCTTGGTCAGATTTCTGGATAAGAGATCCGCTCCATCCAAAGTAGGATGAATGCCGTCTCTCCTAATCAGACCAGGAGTCCCCCAGAAAGAGTTCCAATTGTCAATGAAGCCCACATCGTTTGCTGGACACCACCTCGACAGCCAGCTGTGGAATGACTTCATGCGGCTATACATGTCGTCACTGGTCAAGTTGGGGAGGGGGCCAGAGAAAACTACGGAGTCCGACATTGTTTTTGCATATGTACACACCGACTCCACATTAACTTTAGTGACCTCCGATTGACGTAACCGGGTGTCATTACTGCTGACGTGAATAACAATCTTACTGTATTTACGCTTATCCTTAGCCAGCAGTTTCAAATATGATTCATTGTCGCCCACTCTGGCCCCCGGGATGCAGTTAACTATGGCAGCTGGCTTCGCTAACTTCACGTTTCTCAGAATAGAGCTTCCGATAACCAGAGTTGGTTTCTCAGCGGGTGTGTCGCTGAGTGGGGAAAATCTGTTAGAAACGTGGAGTGGTTGTTGGTTAACCGTGTGCTTCAGCTTACGACTATGCTTCCTTCGGGTTGTCACCCAGCCTTCCGACTGCTCGGGGGTTGCTGGGGGACGGATAGCAGGAGCTATGCTTGGTCGGCCCGCACCGGCTAGGGGCTGGCTAACTACAGTAGCTAATGATAAAGTTTCCATGGAGCGGAACTGGGCTTCTAACTCACTAACCCTCACCTCCAATGCAGCAAGTGCACTACATTTAATACATGTACCATTATCACTAAAGGAGGCAGAGGAATAACTAAACATGAGACACACAGAGCAGGGGAGAGCAGGAGAGGGAGAGAGAGAAGCCATCGCTAACTGCTAAGCTATGCTACAGTACGATAGCCCAGCTAGCGTTAGCAGAGCTGATTATGTGCGATTATCGAGAAGTCTCTAAAAAGGAGCGAGTTATGAGTGCTTAAGCAGAAATAGTGTAAGTATAAATGTAGCAGGTAATTAGCCGCTGTAATGAAGAGCAGAACTATATTGCCCTGGATGTGCTAGAGCAGCTACAGAACACTAACAGTACACAGAAAGACAGGCAACCGGAAATGATGCAATACGCTTACCGCAAGCACGTGTCGTATCTTTTCTGCGACAGTGCTGTTGAAGTGATGATGAAGGATGCTCCGAGGACACTGTTCTTGCTGGTAAAATAGAGTTTATTACAAACAAGCCACACATGTCATGACGGACGTCTATAGCAGTCCGGAGGCCTCAAGTCGAATCTGAAAGTCCTGCCCTTTGGGGGCTCGCACCCCCTTATATCGGGTTCAGGTCATCCAATCCCTGAGCTAAGGTTTGACCACATGTCTTAGGTATCTCCTACATGTTTATCTTTCAGCCCCTGACCTTTGCCCTGCTTCTTTCACATATGTTTACAATTAGGGCCTCGCTGTCTAATGCAAGACTTGAAAATATACCACATATTCCCCCCTTCGAGACTTACCCAAAGTCTCGAAAACATAAAAGAAGAAACATACAGGTGTATAAACATGACAAATTTACAACCTGTCCTTTTACCATTGAAACAACTGTATGGAGTATAAAAGTGAGAGTGAAAAACCTGTCAGGCAGCTAATCTTTCTTGAACAATGTATTAAACAATGTATACAGGAAAATTCTCTCACGGTCCCTCTGCCAAGGCGACCATACGTCGTACTCCATAACACTGAAATGAGGAATTTTAGCAATTTGTATATGGAAATGATTTAAGCAAATGCATATGGAACTCTCAGCAAATTAAAACAAAACAATGTCCAAAGTCAGGCTGGTCGACCCATCGCACCTTTCTATGGACCTTTTCCTGCCTACCCCACTGTCCCTAACCATCGAGAAAAAGAAAAAGAAAACATCTGAGGTCCCATTATATTTAGAAACCATCATTTCTCAAGCGTAATACACAAAAAAGAAAATTCCTTTTCAATAACACTAAGGTAACATCTCAGAGAAGACATAAGACTGTATAACGCTGTAGTTTCTCAGCAGCCTTGACGCCGGTGTAGTATCGATGACGTCTTGACTCTGGATGTTGTATCGACAGTCCACGTTCAGAGTTCTTCAGGCCATTCGTATTTTCATGTTTGAAGTGTCTGAATCCATTCAGCCCATCGGAGTCCCTGACAATCCACCACCCTCACAGTGTTCTTCCCCAATATGTTCTAGAATGAAAGAAAAGAAAACCAGTATCTTTTGCATACAGAACAGATACAAATTAAAACATCAAACACAGAATAAGATAAGTAAAAATGTAAATATTGTCCATTAATCATATTGTTCATTTGTTAGACTTCCGGCTCTCATTCACCATCTCTTTCACTTTCAAGGATACTTTGTCAAGTGTCTGTGTCACATTCTCCAATTTCTTAGGCGTCAATGTTGTCGCCAAGGTAGTACTCTGATCGAAAGCATTATCATTATTTATTGATTTCAAATTTAAAGTAGCAGCCTCTATACGTGTGTTATTTACCTTTGCAGTGGTTACTTCAACAGGTCTTAGGTTTGTTATCATAAGTCTCACCTTACGACTTATGTAACTTCCAATCCAAGAGTGGCTAGATGGAACAAATTTAAACTCTGGCTCCCGATATGTACACATATATTCCCCTTCATCTTCCCGAGTAACGTTGCGCACTGCAAGTGAACAATCATCTACAATTTTCGTATACCTCATATCATTGTACAATAAGTACTTCCTTTGATTATAAGGCGGACCGTGTTGTCCAGGAAGTATCAACTCCACATCCTCTCCACGACTATTTTCCCACTTGGGAAAATCGTGAATACGGCTATTCCCTATTCCACATTTACAAGGAAGAATAACCATTTTTCCAAGCTTAGCTCTGACCACTATCTCTTCAGGTTTTTTCGTCGTATAAATCTTATTAGGTACCTCTGTTGTTAGCTGTGACACATTCTCTACCATCCTAAGTTTCATAACGGAGAGGTTTGACCCTCCTCCGGACTGGCCTGGGACTCCTTTTCCCAACTGAACCTCCGAGTTTTCTCGCAATGGAGTCAGATCTCTTTGCATCCTCTGGTGTGTCACTCTCCACTGAAACATGCTCTGTTGTTTCTGGGACATATTGGAATTTGATGTCCCCAAATGCATTTCCTTGTCCATCATCAACATTATCATTACTGACATCATCAAAAATATGCTCAGCATCATCGACATTTTCCACAATCTGGACAATCCCCCCTTCTTGATTTTGACTTGGGAGATTCTCATGCATCTGCCCTTCGGCTGCCTGTTCTCCCTCATTTTGTTCCACAGAGTCATCTCGACTCTGTGTGGGTTGTACCTCTTCTCTGGGTGCTTTAACGCAGTGCGATAAATGATACCAAGTTGGAGATCCCTTAACCTGGACCGCGGTTCCAGTACTGCGATTTGTAACACTGAAGGATCAAACCCAAATGCCTTCCATTTAGTGTCTCTCTTTTGTATTGTATGGTATTGATCCATCCTGTACTCTAGTGTCTGATCAGAGTCAACAAAGTTATTATCTATGTTTAAAATAGTCCTCTGAGCTGTCATAGATGACTCTACATACTTCTCTTCTATCCTCTGTTCTCTAACTTCAACAATGTCATTACTGCTGTTCACGCTAGGCTCTATTTTTTACATTTGCTTCTGGATTACATTAATCACATCCTTAAAGGTCCAAGATGTCATATTAGATGTCTGCGTTGTATTTATAAATGTCGTAGATGCCACGGATGTCGTCACTGTTGTAGCATTCATCCCCTTTGAAGTCATAACTAGAGTAGTAGCCTGAGTAGGTGTATGAACATTCTTAGTTGTTTCCGGAACTAACGTAACAAGCTTTATCTGTGTACTAATCACCTTTGGAGTGGTTACTGTAGTAAATTGTACGCTGTTTAATTCCTATTTTTTTTTTTTTTTGCAAAATCAATTTCACCGTCTTATCCACAAACTCTTTCCCATTGTCTGAGGATATTCGATCTGGAAGTCCCCACCTGCTTATGACCTCTCTGCATAAGAACTTGGCAACCGATTGAGCATCCTTTCGTTTTGTTGGACAGGCCTCAGGCCATCGTGAAAATCTGTCCACCACGACTAGCATGTACCTTTTCCCTTCAATCGGTTTTATCATGTCAACATAGTCTACAACTAGTTCCCGCATAGGCCCTCGTGGAGTTGGGATGTGGCCAGGAGGAACCGTCACTCCCCTCCGAACATTGTTTTTCAGACAGATAGTACACCTGCCTATGACATAATCAATCTGTTCAAGCAAACATGGTGCCCAAAAACCATACTCTTTTGTGATCTTTCTCTTAACTTCCCCCCTTGCAACGTGAGCTAAGCCATGCGCCTCCTGAATCATCAGACCCAACAGGTCTGGAGGTGATAGTATCAGCCCCTCATGATTTCTCCAAAGTCCAGTAGAATCTCGGGTGGCACCTCGGTCTAGCCACAACTGTTTGTCCATTTCAGGAGCAGCTTCCTGCATTAAAATCACATCTTTGAGTGTAATTTTGTCTTCCAAGTTCACTTCATGCGTGACGAGGAGAACTTTGCCCAATTTATCTGCTCCAGTGACTGCTTTTGCAGCTTCATCAGCCGCTCTGTTCCCTTGTGAAACCCTTGACGCATCCTTCTTATGTGCCGCACATTTAGCTATTGCTATTTCTTTAGGCTTCATCATAGCATGCAACAATTTCATGATCTGGGCGTGATGCTGTATCGGCGAACCATCCGTTTTCTTAAACCCTCGGTTCTTCCACACTGCTCCAAACAAGTGGCACACATTATGTGCATATGCAGAGTCAGTATATATCGTCACTCGCTTCCCTTCTGCCAACAAACACGCTTCAGTTAGCCCCACCAGCTCAGCAAGTTGTGCAGATGCAGGCTGTGGTATCTCTTCAGCCTTCTCAACTGTAAATCCAGTTCCTTGGGCTTTTACTATCGCATAGCCGGCCCTTAATTTATCGCCCACACGATAGCAAGACCCATCAGTCCAATACTCCAGGTCTACCACATGCAATGGGAGAGCTTGTAAATCTGATCTAAGCCTAGAGTATTTCTCTGCTTCTTGAACACAATCGTGTGGCTCACCGTCTTCTGGAGTTGGCAAATTCTCCGCTGGATTTACCGTAACACACCTTGCTAGGGTAACATCTTCCTGCTCTAAGAGCCTATGATAGTCTCTGAGCCTAGACATGGTCAAGTTGTTTTTACCATAGTTCAAAAGATTCCTTAGACTATGATGTGTAAGAATTGTCACTGGATAACCCATTGTTACAGATGATGCTTTATTGTACATTAGAGAAACTCCCACCATAGCTCTGTAACACAGTGGTAACCCTAGCTCTACTTCTGAATAAGCCGTGGAGTAATACGAAATAGGTTGAGGACTCGTCCCCGTACCCGTTGGTTGACAAAGAACTGCACATGCATATTTACCCCCAATGGAAGTAGATACATATAACACAAAATTCTTAGAGTAGTCTGGAATTGCTAGCGCCGGAGCCTCTTGCAACTTCTTTTTTGTCGTTTCAAATGCCAAAAGGCCATCATGTGTCCAGGACAGATTACAGTGTAGCTTAGCATTCCCAGTATCTTTGATCATAGCTCTTAAAGGCCCCGTCAAGCTAGCATAATCCTCAACCCATGCTGAGGAATATCCTGCAATACCAAGGAATGTCATCATCTCTCGGACTGTTCTGGGTTTTGGAGCCTTACGAATAGCCTCCACGTGAATATCAGAGATGCTTCTGCGTCCCTGCGTTATTGTTTGACCCAAATAGATTACCTTCTCCTGACAATACTGCAGTTTCTTCAGAGAGGCCTTGTGGCCCTTCTCTGCCAGTATTTGTAGCAATTTAATTGAGTCCTTATGACATGTCTCCTCATCTGGTGAACAAATGATGAACGATGAATTGGTGTCTTTCCTTAGTTTTTCTGTTTGTTCTGTATTTTGTTTTATTTCTTCTGCAACTTTATCCCTCTTATCGTTTGCAGCTTTGATCAGTTTCTGTCCCTCATCTTCAAATAACTGGAGAATGCCAAGCTCCACTTGCCTCTTCTCTTTGCGTTTTATCCCCTTTTGTCCCTTCTTTTGCTCAGCCTGGTATGTGGATACAAGTACCAGCATTATTTTAATTACATCTGGGTTAAGCGTCCCCTCCATTGGCCATGGTTGGTCAATTTCAGGCCAGCGTTTGTGCCATTTTTCCGATATTTTTGCAATGTTTGCGATGCCCCTAATTAAAGGATTATTCTTCTGTACTATCTCAACAGGAGTGATTACTTTCGGATTTTTAGTGTTCTTCTTCCCCATTATAACGGCTTCCTTATGTTCCGTTATTGTACTTTAAGAAGTAATTGCTGAAATTAAAACTACTCAAGGCTTATTTAGATTACTTCCCCCCTTTTTTTTTTTTTTTTTTTTTAAATCCAATTACCCAATTAATCAATTAACCAATTATCCAATTAACCAATTAACCAATTAACCAATTTAGCCAATCAACCAATTAACCAATTCAACCAATCAACCAATTATCAAATCAACCAATTAACCAATTAATCAACTAACCAATCAGTCAATCAACAATTTATCCAATTATCCAACTAATCAGTTAACCAATTATCCAATTAACCAATTAACCAATTAATCAACTAGCCAATCAGTCAATCAACAATTTATCCAATTATCCAACTAATCAATTAATCAACAAATTAACCAGTCATCTAATCAATCAATCAATAAACAACCAGTTATCTAATCAATCAATATTCAGCTCAAATCTTCAAACAGTCACCACCTTGAATGTCCACCACATCACAGATCAGACAAACTACGCACCATAACATAAATGAACATCTGTAATTGTCAGCAGAGGTTAGACTAAACAATCATATGCCATTAATTAATCAAATGCATTAACTGATCAATCCGTTGCCAAGTTTTCTATTAATTCATTTATTTATTTCTCCTAACTGAGCAGGTCAGTTTCCTCTTAGGCTTAATAAATGAAAGCAGGTCTATATGTGTACCATCAATATTGCTTATGACTGAGAACACATACACATATGGAAATGCAGGTTTTGTTTTTGTTAAAGAGTTTGTGTATAAATTGTACCGGCCTTTTTAGTAGATTGACCTGGAAAGCCTTCCAAGTTGACGTCAGCAATCCACCCTCCGTGATGTGCCGGCCCGCTGCCTTGCCTCCCGTCTCAATTCTCACTCACCATAAATGACATAACAGACAAGGAACAGGCAATGATTTAGTCTCTTGTGAACCCATAGGTCCCTTTAACAGCATCATACATTATATTCCTAACTTAAACCCCTTATCTAAACATTAAAGCACTTAGTGAACCCCACTAGACCAAACAGTTCAAATGGCAAAGGAATTTTCTGTATCTCCCAAGAAAGTGTCATCGAAAGGAATTTTGGGAAGAGAGAGAGAGAGGGAGGGGGGGGGTTTCAATCACTACCCTTCTTAGAGAAGTTCATTTTGTGCTTTAACAGCTTTAATTATTATATAACGTCCCTTTTAAGAAGAGCTCATGTTTTAGTCTTTTATAAGAAGCTCATGGTTTTATACACTACATTATTCAATTCATCAGTCTTCTTAGAAAAAGGCAAGAAGCTCATTGTTTTATACAATATATCATTCAATTCATTTAGTCTTCTTAGAAAAAGGCAAGAAGCTCATTGTTTTATACAATATATCATTCAATTCATTTAGTCTTCTTAGAAAAAGGCAAGAAGCTCATTGTTTTATACAATATATCATTCAATTCATTTAGTCTTCTTAGAAAAAGGCAAGAAGCTCATTGTTTTATACAATATATCGGGCCACGTATCTATCTTTACAAATTATTACATGTTCTGTTTCTCCAATCCCCACCTATATATGGTTATTCAATCCTAATGTGTTCTTTCTTACTTTTAACTTTACACACACACTTATTCTCTTCCTAACCATTTTATGGCCCACATCTGGACCCCATCAGCAGCCAAATGTCACACACATTTACGCACACACATTCTCCCCCTCTTCTGCTCATCCCAAAGTAAACACACACACACATTTTCTTCACTCCAAACTCCAACGCACACACATTCTTCCCTTTTACGCACACACATTTTTCCCAGCTGCCTCTCATCCCAAAGTAAACACGCACACACATTTTCTTCACTTGAACTTTAGATATATTCCTATGCATGCTTTCTGCCGCTATTTCCTTACTTTTTCTCGTAAAATTTCTGCTACCGTTGAGGTGTAAAATCTTCGACGAGAGGCTGCTTCTTGAACACCGTTCGTCAACAGCGTCAGAGTGGTAACTGTCAATCGAATTGTGATTCTACACTCTCCAGTTATTAACTGACCATCAGATGTTGTTTCAGGTTTTAATGGCCCATTCTAAGTATGCTCCTACACCTGAGGGCTCTATTCTATCCGATTTGCGGCTGTCCTATGATCATTTCCTTTATTTCCTTTATTTCTCTGTCTCTTAAAGGTCACCTATTATGCAAAATGCACTTTTCCATGTCTTTTAAACATCAATATCTGTCCCCAGTGTGTCTACAGGCCACCATAGTATCATAAAAGACCATCCTCTCTCTTTTTCTCCTCCTCCGTTTGTCCGGAAATGGGTGCAGAAAAAAAAATCGCTTTTTTTCCTTCTCTTCTGACGTCATTAGAGAAATGCAAGCCATGTAAGGGTTTCCTGGTCGAACCAGAGAGAACCTTCAGTAGCTGACCCCGCCCCACAGCGCGTCACTGTCTCTCCTCCTCAACCTAACTTGAGCAAAGTCTGCAAGAACCAGCAGAACAGGCTTCATGTACTCCCATCATCTAAATATAACATGTTCTTTCACAAAGGCTTTATGTAATTACACTGTTTAAACAGATGATATTTATATATTATATATATTTGATGTCATGCATGTAGCAGAGTACAGGGAGTAAATAGTGACTTGTAAGCAACACAACACATTTCTGTTTCACAGTCAAACTTTATTTGAGTTGACAGATGACAATATTAATTATTCACAGCATTTGTAATCATCTCACCTGTTAGTTAGTTATGATGACATGGTACAGGAGAAAGTCTTCAGCTCTGGTAAACTATGGTAAGCTAAGCTCCGGTGGTCTGTAGTCATGGTAACACAGAGACAGCTACTACTGTAAATAATATACCATTACTCTGATCTTCCATACATTTATCTTTTAGCAGAAATAATGAACTGACTACTGTTTCACATCTTCTATTTTCCACCCTGATGGTCGCTGTGTTTACACACCGTCTCATAGCGGTAGCATGTAGCTAACCCGTTAGCATTTAGCTACATGCTAACGGGTTAGCTTTGTATCTCCATGTAAACAGAGCCATCTGCCCACAGATATCTGCTCTCCTCTGGGATGATTCTGTCGGTCATTTCTCACAGATGGATCTGTAAAGACAGACGTAAAACAGAGTGTATGTTTACGGTTTACAGAGTTGATGCATGAGGTAAACACTGAGTTAACTAACAGAGCTATAAATAGTATTATTTACCTGAGAGAAACCGTCAGGAAAACCTGGAATCTGGACCGCAGATGTTCATCATGTGTCGCCGATTTCTGATCAGATTCCTCCGGTAACGTGCGCTGGGTGAAGTTTCTGGTTTATAAACTTTAAAGTGGTTTATAAGCTCTATTCTAGCTGCTATCTCTCCACTCGTCTCTCTCTCTCTCTCTCTCTCTCTCGAGAGAGAGAGAGAGAGAGAGAGAGCTTCTCCGGGAGGGAGGGGGAGGGTGACGCTGTTGTTGTTGAGGAAGTTTGATTGACAGAAAACGCTGACCAATCAGAGCAGAGTGGGAGGAGACAGGCTGTGAATCAGTGGTTTTCAGACAGAGGCTGAATTAGTCTCTGAGGCAGGCAGACTCAGGCTGCAGTATGAGAAGAATAAAGGTTTTTTTGAACATTGCAGCATGTAAACATGTTCTAGTGCAACATTAAAATACATCTATGAACCTGGAAATGAGCATAATATGTGACCTTTAACACTCTTTACATTTATTTATTCAAATTACCTGGATCCAGGTTTCCCAATTTTGTCTTTCTAAGTTAATTCCGGACTATGTCAGAGCCATCGTTACGCAGTGGCTAATATGCATGCGTCTTACCGTTAAGAAGTTGAGGGCCCCTCTTCATTAATCTTGCACGATACTTTTTAGCTCACCTTATTGTTACCATAAAGCTATACTAAACTATTCCTTGTATTTCTCATACTTCTTTTCTTTACTTATTTATTTTCTCTATTCATTCCCCCTTTTTTTTTTTTTTTTTTAAATTTAGCACGGAGCCTCACTTTAAACATCAAATCAACAGTACATGTCCATAACAAGAAGGTTCTTAATTTACGGTGTGTCCAAACAACTCCACATAACAGCCCCAATTAATGACCAGCATTCATCGAGTGATCTCACCGTTTTGTGAAGTTGTGCTGATGGTCACCTCCGATCCTGTCTCGTGACGCCAATTATGTCGTATCTTTTCTGCGACAGTGCTGTTGAAGTGATGATGAAGGATGCTCCGAGGACACTGTTCTTGCTGGTAAAATAGAGTTTATTACAAACAAGCCACACATGTCATGACGGACGTCTATAGCAGTCCGGAGGCCTCAAGTCGAATCTGAAAGTCCTGCCCTTTGGGGGCTCGCACCCCCTTATATCGGGTTCAGGTCATCCAATCCCTGAGCTAAGGTTTGACCACATGTCTTAGGTATCTCCTACATGTTTATCTTTCAGCCCCTGACCTTTGCCCTGCTTCTTTCACATATGTTTACAATTAGGGCCTCGCTGTCTAATGCAAGACTTGAAAATATACCACACACGTCAGCACCTCAGAGTCATAATCCATGTCGTCCTCACATGACACCTGGCTGTTGGACACAACCTGTCCTTCATTAATGTTCACAGTGTGATCTCTGCCTGCAACACCTGTAGAAGCTGCTTCCTCAATATTTAATTCTGGCTGTGAACATTCTTCAGTATTTACAGACTGAGAGCTGCTGTTCTTTGCAGCTACAGAAGCCTGTTGCTCCTCAGTGTGGCTCTGTTTCTCCACCTCTTTCTCATTAACCGACAAACATACCAAACAATAAACAAACAACAACGTAGTAAACTAGGGGAGCAGTACTACAGGTGTGTGTATTCAGGCGGTGTGTTGTACAGCAACCTAGTATACTAGGGGAGCAGTACTACAGGTGTGTGTATTCAGGTAGTGTGTTGTACAGTAAAGTAGTAAACTAGGGGAGCAGTACTACAGGTGTGTGTATTCAGGTAGTGTGTTGTACAGTAAAGTAGTAAACTAGGGGAACAGTACTACAGGTGTGTGTATTCAGGTAGTGTGTTGTACAGTAAAGTAGTAAACTAGGGGAACAGTACTACAGGTGTGTGTATTCAGGCGGTGTGTTGTACAGTAAAGTAGTAAACTAGGGGAACAGTACTACAGGTGTGTGTATTCAGGCAGTGTGTTGACCTCTGGTTCTGCTGTTTTTATCACAACATGTATGCGGTACACAAATATGCTAATAAATGCATAATCCTTCTCATGTGCGTACATGTACACAGATGATTACTCAGTTCTACACTGGTAAACACACACCACACGGACTGGGAATGACCTTTGACCTGTGCTGCTACGAGGATGTTTTTTTTGGAGACTGCTGTCTCCTGGTGTTGTTTCCATTGGCCTGTCGTCTGGTGGTAGGACACAAACACACACACACACACACACACACACACAGGAAGTGACACCGCGGTGACCCTGTGCTCTCCTTGCTGATGCTCCCTGCAGCTCCCGGTAATAGAAAGATGAGACAGGAGGAGAAGCGACCACCGTGCCTCCCCGTAGGACCAGCAGGCTGCTGCGTACCTGACAGGTGTTCCTAAAGGTTAGGAGGCAGAACACTGATCATCGGACATCCTCTCCTATTGTTCCACTTCTGATTTCGCCCCAGATTGTCTGCAGCAGTTCCATTTTGTGAAACTGTCCCATTTGTATGTATAGTAGTACGCCTGTTGTCTTGTTCACAGGGAGGGACAGATGGTGAGGTCAAACAGGACAAGAGGAAAGGCCAGGTGTGTTTACAGTGACAGTCAGGAAGTAGATTTAGGGCTCTATGATCTCTGCCATGTGGAAAACATCCGATCACAGAATCTGATGATACAAATGTCATCAGCTGTAAAACCAGGAATAACCTGGAATAACCTGGAATAACCTGGAATAACCTGAAATAACATGGAATTTACCAAAATGTTGATGCAGTTTATGAAAATCTGGGTTTTGCTGCCGTTCTGAGCCGACTACCAGAAAAACTCTACTACTATGTTTTGTTTTCATTTCCAGACACTGCTTCCAGACACTGCTTCTCTTCTCCGTGTCAGCGTTTCACCGACAGCGAGCTCAGCTGTTGCTCATGCACACATTGATGTGGAAGAGATCCTCTCAGACGACTAACCGAGTTCACACTAGACCACTTTAGCCCTGATTTTACACTCGTCAACAGTTTCTGGAGCTTCCCGACCAAAACCACAGATCATAGGCAAACTGGTGTTGGCTCGGTGCTTGCCGTTCAAAGATGTGAGCCGAGAGGCTCGCCGATGCATCACCCAGCAGGCTAAAGTCTAGTTTATGGTCGCCGTGGTGAAGGTGAGCCAGATAATTATGTAGGAACTGTAGCAGCCAGGGTTCTGCGTTCACTGTCTCCAGTTCACCATCAGGAGAGTTACTGTAGCAGCCAGGGTGCTGCGTTCACTGTCTCCAGTTCACCGTCAGGAGAGTTATTGTAGCAGCCACGATGCTGCGTTCACTGTCTCCAGTTCACCATGAGGAGAGTTACTGTAGCAGCCACGGTGCTGCGTTCACTGTCTCCAGTTCACCATCAGGAGAGTTACTGTAGAAGCCAGGGTGCTGCGTTCACTGTCTCCAGTTCACCATCAGGAGAGTTACTGTAGCAGCCACGGTGCTGCGTTCACTGTCTCCAGTTCACCGTCAGGAGAGTTACTGTAGCAGCCACGATGCTGTGTGTAGTGTCCCAGTAAGTCTCCAGCGCATTATTTAGTTTAGCTGCGAGCTACCTGGCTACTCTGTCAGCGCGGCATTAACGTTAGCGAGTGGCCGACAGACCGTGTGTGTGTGTTGGTGGTGAGTGTGAACGTAAGCAGTGAATGTACAGTTTATTTGTCGGTGAATAAATGCTACAACTCCTCAGCTTAAGGTGGACCAGCTGTTCTCTGAGTTTTGCTCCTTTAACCATTCAACCGATAGCATTAATCAGTTAAAGTTCTTAATATCGGTTAACGGTTAAACGGTTAATTATTAACATCCCTAATTTGGTGTCAAATCCTGTTTAGTCAGTGACGATATGAGGACATCAGCAGGGGGAGCCCTGAGCAATGTTGATACGCCCAGCCACAGCGTATTGATTGTGATACAACAGCAGGGTCTTAATCTAACTTAAGTAATCACAAGAATAAGAAGAAGAAGAAGAAGAAGAAGAAGAACAACAACAACAACAACAACAACAGGACTTGGTCGACACCAGGGACTGTCAGGGGTCAGACTGGTGGCAAAGACAAAGCCAGGACAGAAAACATATCTTTGACTCAAGCTGAAGAAATAAAAACAGTTAATTAAAGTGGATTCTGATCCTATACAGCTCTACTTCTACTACTACTACTACTACTACTACTACTACAGTACATATATACACTGTACAGTACACTGTGCAATGGCAGCTTCAGGTTTGTTCACCTTTGGAAAACACATTGTTAAATGCCAGTCAATAACCTGGAAGTGCTCAGCTGAAGAGGCTGTTGGCGAGCAGATGTGAGGCCCTGATTGCATTCTAATGGAGGACCAAAGTACCAGGATGGAGGTGTTGTGTCTGTCTTATCTATATGGTAACTAGCTGTGTTGCAAAAACATTGTTATTCTGAACACTGCTCACTTTGTAACTGCTGATTACATGGATCTATCAGCTAGAGAGGCGTTTCCAATTGTTTTTCCATCCGACTGCAATCAACAGATGCTCTCACACACACACACACACACACACACACACACACACACACACACACACACACACACACACACATAAAGAGACACATGTGCCGACTGCACAGACGTACTCAGACATCTTCATAAATATACCTGTTAGACATGTATTCATGTTTACTATGAGGTAAGAGGTTTGGGTTTCCTTTAGATGAGCATTTCTTAGCAGCACCGTGTCAAAAAACAGCCTCCTCATTCATTTCAATGACAAATCAATAGGGGTGTCACCATTTCCATTCTAAATCGGAAATGGATCAAAATTGGCATTCGATCTCAACCATCGAAATCAAAAGCAGGATTGATGATTATTTTGTTATCTCCGCCCCGCCTAGATGCGTGCGTGTAATAGAAAATACAGCTGGACTCATAACAGCCACCTCACTCATGATTAAAACTATAAACTAGCACAACAATCACTATTACCACCATCAGCCACCATGTTGTGAACAGACACATTACATTACAAACACTAACAAAAGGAACATAAAACAGCAAACTGAAACTACTCAGTCCAGCACTCAGGACTAGGCAGGCATGATGGGAAATGTGGGCCGTCCCTGTCGCTACAGTAATCAGGGGTCTTCCTGCATTTTTAGTTAGTTAGTTAGTTTCTTTACTCATAGCTCTTCTACTCTTACTTAAACGTTAAGTCACTGCCTCTCCCGACAGAACAACACCACGGTCGAATTTCAGCCTACATGCACGTTTTTTCAGCTAAACTTTGTTGAATCAGAGCAGCTGTTATTGGTAGCAAAAAGCTAACGGTACTACCGAGCGCCTTCTCTCAGCGTAGAGACTGTGTCCAAAGCTCCGCCTACGCCATCGCTGGCACACATCGATCAGACAAGAGGAACAATCGCAAACGTAAATGAGGTTGGTCACACAGATACTGATATTGTAATGATTATGTACTGAGGTGGGTCACACAGATACTGATATTGTAATGATTATGTACTGAGGTGGGTCACACAGATACTGATATTGTAATGATTATGTACTGAGGTGGGTCACACAGATACTGATATTATAATGATTATGCACTGAGTTCAGTTCTATTTTTAAAGAAGAAATTAAATGTGTACATGACAGTTGTCAGGGCATTAAATCAATGATCTGTTGATCATTATCATGAATCAAGAGTTCAGAGTCTAACAATGGCATGTTTAAATTGAAAATCAAATTGAATGGCGCATTTCGAGAATTGGAGAACCGTGACTCCCCTACAAATTGAATACATGCAGATGCACCTACTAGGTTAAACATCTTTTAGCATGCAATTCTTTTATTTAGCTCACAACTGTTGGCCCCAGCGGTATTGATGTTGTTAATGTACAGTGAACATCGTGTTGCTTAAATAATGGAAAGTGAGAGCTCTCTTTTCTTTGAGAATCAGTGTGTTTGATAGGCGGCGGTTCCATTGACTGACCTCCAGTGACATGGCAGCTGCAGATTGACTGAGGATGGTGGGCTGCTGTATTTAGCTTCCGGGATGTCACAGCAGACGCTAGGGTCGATAGCTGTCGGCGTGGCTTTGGTCCTCCTCGCTAATCCAACCTTTTGACAGCTTTAGTAAATTAGAAACTGTGTAAGCTGTGTGTAACATTCGTTCAGTGGGAACCGATTGTAGTACAGTGGATTTAGTTACCCAGTCTTTGTGTTAGCCTTTGGCTTTAGCTTCAACGCTGTGCACTAAGACGCATCCTCAGTGATGACCTGGGGTCATCGGGTGTTTCGGGTCTCTCAACATCACACACCCTCGCCCAGGCGACCCGGCCCGGTTGATCAAGCCCCGACTTGGTCCTAGCAGCAGCCGCCTAGTCCATTTCACACCGCCTGAGGGGGGTGGGGGGCGCAGCTGAAAGAAGGTTGAAATAGTCATACACTCCACACTTTAGCCACAGGATATAAAGACGTGTAATCCATTCATCCATTGGACTCCTAAAATATATTAACATCTAGATGACTATATCTGACTTTTGAGTATTCCATTAAATTAATAAATCTATTAATTTGGGAGCTTCAACTGGGTTACTTTTAGCCTGGATTAAGTGTTTAACTTCTTCGTATTTGCACTCATAGCCAGATGGAGAAACTCTGGGTTGATTTATTGAGTTGATAGCAACCATCGTAGGACAGCTTAGTGGGATCTTGGTTGTTAGGGTTAGTGAAGCCAGATAACGAGAAGATACCCTGGGTATGTTGAACTCGCTTCGTAGTACAGGCCTCTGGTGGCTTTCTCTGCGGCTTTGCTCGCAGATCGAATGGCCCTCTTCTTTGCCGCCCAGTTGGTTGAGGACTTTTCAGAATGAGTGTCTGGTAGAGTCTCCACAGCCCACCTCTTTGAGACACAGTGTGTCTTCCAGTCTCTGTCCTTGCACATCTCCACCCGTTCTTTCCTCTCATTGGCTTCTTCGATATGCTATTCCAAGGGCACTGTGAGTTCCAGCATGATCAGTTGTTGTGTTGCTTCAGAGATGATGATCATTTCTGGCCGGAGAGATGTTGCTGTTATGGGCTATGGAAATTTCAGCTGCTTGCCCAGATAGACGAGCAGCTGCCAGTCACAGGTCGTGTGGAGGAGGCCCGTTGTTTTAATTTGTGGTCCAGGCTGCTCTCCAGCTTTGACAAAGGTGATTGCTTCTTTGGGATATGGTGGTGTTTGCTGTTGCTAATGGCAGTGGCTATTCTCTCAGCAACCACCTCGAGCACCTGGTCATGGCGCCACCGATAGCGATCTCCCCCCAAAGGCCTTTGGGCAGCTGCTGTGGACATGTTCTAAGGATCCTTTTCCAGAGCAAAGCAGGCAGGAAGGGGTCTCGCTCTTGGCCCATACATGCAGGTTTGCTGGGCTTGGTAGGACATCATAGACAGCTTGAACAAAGGAACTGGATCTGCTGGAAGTCTGCCTGCATGATGTTTGACCAGGTAATCCTGTGCTGTGGTATACTCCATACACCATCTTGTTCACTCACTCTTCCTCTGCGCTGACTCAGACCTCTTCCTGGATTAGATGGGGTCTCTCCTGGTCCTGGGCTTTGCCAAACTGGGTCTTTGGGAAGTAACCCAAGCCTGCTCTGCTGGTTGTTGTGTTTGGTTTGTCCGTTCTGGGCGGGTCTTCTTCTCCACGAAGACTATGTAGGAATAAACGGCTCATTCTACAGTAAGAAAACACAACTTTTATTATCAGGTGATTATACACTGAAGAAAACATACTTATTAATATTATATGCCATTTCTGCCAATATATCCCCCTAAATGTTCCACACTGCTCCTTTTAGGTTTCTATATCCCGGTAGTTAAAACAAATCTACTTACGGGCTCACGGATGAGAAACAAATCTGTGGTATTTGGCTGACAAAATGACAGCGTTTTTGAAAGGCTTTATTTTGTCTTGGATTACATTTGTGAAGCAACAAGCTTTAACAACTGACTGTTGTGAAAATGACAGCTTGTACCACGAAACATCATCACGAGTGGTTAGAAAGGCCTGTCATAATAAATGGAAATATAATCGCTCGCATATGAATTCAAGCAATCAACAAATGCCGCCTTTAAACAACTTCACGGGAAAATTCTGATTTATTTTACGACTGCCTGCGAACATGAGAATTTATAAGGGGCAGCACATCAAAACACAAACGGCAGTGGACCAGTCAGCGTTGGTGGTAATCAGAGGTTGATGTTTTACTCCACATGCTGTACAGTGGGTGGGGGCTCAGAGCAGTACATATTATGGTGCTGTATCTATATCTGTGATTGACATATTCCCTCCTTACTCCCTCACGTCTTAAGGGCAGTTTGTTGTATCTTTGCATTTTATAGCATTCATTGCATAAAGTAGCTCATTTGTTTGGGGTCTGTAATCTAGAACATTAGGGATAAGATTTTCAACTGTATTTACATCCACATCAGATGGACAGTTAGAAACTGTAGCCCTGTTAAACCACCAAGTCCTCCAGATTAAATACAACATACCCCTCCAGAACAACACATACTAACATTTTCTGATAACCCCTTAAAGCTGCAGTAGGCATCATTGGGCAAAATGTCCATAATAACCTTTCAGCATATTGTAATTCAAGTGTTCTGAGAGAAACTTCTGCACCTCCTCATAGCTCTGTTTTCAGGCTTTAGAACATCTAGCCCGTGACAGGAGACTTTGGCCAATCACAGGTCATTTCAGAGAGAGAGCGTTCCTATTGGCTGTGCTCCGGCTGGTGGGCGGTGCTTGGTATTTCCTCATCTGATCTCAACAAGGCTGCCGAGTCACAAACTTTCTCATTTTACAGCTAAACTGTACACTACAAGATGAGTCTGAGAACATTTGAGGTGAGAAATATGCATTACAGTAACAAAATATTGATTCATATTTGATCAGCGCTGCCTAGTTTGACCGTTTGGTCGGAGTTAATCAGTGATTGACAGCCAGCTCTCAGAGATGGCAGACTCCAGATCAGCTCTGATTGGTTGATTCCCTCCGGTCTGTGAAATCTTGCAGATGCCGCCAGGAGCACCAGAGGACACCGGAGGACACCGGAGGACACAGAGGGACATCATATTTTTCAGATTACCTTTCTCCTGCACTACTGTCAGGATATAGTGACCGTTTTATAAAAATAACTGTTTTTAATCATATTTGCTCCATTTCTAAGCTATGTTTAGGGAAAGATCATGGTTTGAATAAAACTGAGCACTTTGTGAAGGTTAGAGGACCTTTGTCAATACAATAATAAGCATGTGGTTAAGGATATGGGATGATCGTGGTCATCCTAAAACTATAACAGTCAAAATAATTCTACTGGGACTAAATAAAGGCTATAAAAACCTTGAACCTAAATTTCTTTCAACATTACTGTCAGATGAACCTCTAAACCCTTTTAGTGATGAGTCATTTCAGGAAGAGATAGAAAACATAAACCTTTATCAGAGGAAGGTCAACAGGTTTTTACCCTCCATATAGAGAGAGAGACATCACACACACACTCCTGTGTGGTGGTTGTAATGCATTTGGTGATGAGGGTCAGTGACCTTTCAAATCTCCACTGAGGTGAAGGGAATGAATCCAACATGAAGGAGAGAAAGGAGGAAGACAGGGGAAAAGAAACGATATATATAATAATAATACATTTCATTTTTATAGCGCTTTTCTGGAAACTCAAAGATACTTTACACAGATAAAATGATCATAAAACAAGGAAATCAACACACAATATTAATCACACATTAAAAGCATTTCTAAAAAGGTGAGCTTTGATTAGTGATTTGAATGTGGACAGGTTGGTGCAGTCTCTGATGTGCTTTGGGGAGTGAGTTCCAGAGGGAGGGGGCGGCTATGGCAAATACTCTGTCGCCCCAGGTCCGGTGCTTGGTTCTGAGTGGTGTGGACAAGAGGTTGGCATCAGAGGAGCGGAGGGAGCGTTAAGGAGTGTGATGGTGGAGCAGGTCTGTGAGTAAGGAGAAGGAGTTTGAACTGGATGCGTTGTGGGACAGGGAGCCAGTTAAGGTTCTGGAGGACAGGGGTCATGTGGTCACGGGACCGGGGATTGGTGAGCAGATGGGCAGCAGAGTTCTGGATGTACTGGAGTTTATTGAGGACTTTGGATGGTGAGCCGTAGAGAATGCTGTTGCAGTAGTCGATTCTGGATGTGATGAAAGCGTGGATGAGAGTTTCGGCAGCAGAGAAGGAGAGTGATGGGCGGAGACGAGCTATGTTTTTGAGGTGGAAAAAGGCAGTCCTGGTGATGTGGTTAACGTGGTGTTCGAAGGAGAGGTGGCTGTCGAAAATGACTCCGAGGTTGCGGATGTGAAGGGAGGGGCACAGAGTGGAGTTATCGATGGTGAAGCAGAAGTTGTGAGCGGTTTTGGTGAGTGATTTGGGACCGATGATGATCATGTCTGATTTGTCACAGTTGAGTTTGAGAAAGTTGATTTGCATCCATGATTTAATTTCAGTGAGACAGTTGGTCAGAGTGGAGTGTGTAGCGGTGGGGATGGATTTAGTGGAAATGTAGAGCTGGACGTCGTCGGCATAGCAGTGAAAGTGAAGGCCATGGCGGCGTATGATGTGACCAAGGGGAAACAGGTAGAGGATTAACAGAAGGGGACCATGGTGGAGAGGGCGGGGGAGGTGGTCAGGTTGCTGTAGATGGTGTACATTTTTGTTTGGAAGAATGAGAGGAAAGCGTTGCACTTGTTGGCCGTGAAGGAACTAGAGATGTTGTCACTGGGTTTGAGAAGTTTGTTGATGGTGGAGAAGAGAGTCCTGGGGTTTGTGGAGCCAGAGTGTAAGAGGTGAGAGTAGTAGGTGGACCGGGCTCTGGAGAGAGCGTCTTTGTATTGTTGAAGGTAGTCCGTGTAGGCTTGGTGATGGACTGTTAAACCGGTTTTCTTGGAAAGTCTTTCAAGCTGGCGCTTACGGGATTTCATATGGTGGAGTTCAGGAGTGTACCAGGGACCTGAATGTGTGAATGAGACTATTTTGGTTTTAATGGGAGCCAGCTGATCAAGACAAGAGGACAGTGTGTCATTACAATAGTTGGTGAGGTCGGAGGGGTTATCAGACAGTGGGGGAGGGGAGGCAGACAATTTACTGGAGAGGTAGGCTGAGAGAGCTGAGGGGGAGATAGATTTGAGGTTTCTGAAGGAGATTGTGCGTTTTTCTTTTGGGATGGGGATAGGGATGTCCATGTCCATAGTGATTGCCAGATGGTCAGAGATGTTGAGATTAAGGCTGGAGAGGTGGTGTATTGTGAGACAGGTTGAGCAGACTAAATCCAGGATGTGGCCACGGCTGTGAGTTGGGAAGTTGATGTTGTGTGTGAAATTGAAGCATTGTAGCAGTTCCAGGAATTATGTGGCAGGTTTGCAGTCAGTGTCATGGATGTGGAAGTTAAAATCACCCAGGAGGAGAACGGAGGGTGAAATGGCACATAGCTGGGTTAGAAAATTAGAAAATCAGAGAAGAAGGATGGGTTTGGCTTGGGGGGGGGGCGGGGCGGTAGATAATGGCAGTGACCAGGGGAGTGTGACCAGAGAGTTTGAGGGCAAGGTGTTTAAAGGAATGAGTGGCAGGGATGGAGACGGTGGTTGTTTTAATGTCCTTCCTATAAACCTCCCCGCCCATCAGGACGAGGTTGGTCAGTGTAGGTGAATCCAGTGGGTGTGGTTTGGTTGAGTGAGAAATAGTCCAGGGTTTGTGCCACGTTTCAGTGAGACAGAGGAAGTCCAGGTTATTATCTGTAATAAATTCATTTAGAATGAGGCTTTTATTGTTAAGTGAATGGGTGTTGAGCAAAGCCAGTTTCAGGTGACGGTGCTTGGTGATGGGTTGTGAGGACTGAGTGAGGGGATGGAGATTGGCCAGATTCACGTGTTGATTGTTGTGATGACGTAATGAGGAAGTATGTGTGCGAGCGGACCAGAGGGGAGGGATGGAGTGTGGGGACGTGAAGTTGTATGTGAAGATAAAGCCAGAGCCTCTGTGTGGAGGATGGCCTCTGTGGAGAAGTCCAGTTTGTTTGAGGATGTCCATGCAGTCCGGAAGCAGGTGGTTGTTGAAGTTATGGAGATCTGAGGCAGAGTACAGCGGTGGCATGGTTCGGTGGCGGAGCGCTAGCACAGGGCTAGCGTTAGCCTGAGACCAAGAGCCGGGTGTCCAGGGAAGGAGAAGCGATGCGGACCCCAGGAGTATCAACGGAATAATCCACAGCATATCCAGCGTCAGCAACCAGCAGTCCGGTGGAGAGGAGAGGAAGCTGGGAGAGGCTACTGGTGGAACTCTGGTCTACCTGGTGCGGTGGTGGCTAGCGGTGAGGAGCTACGAGTGCCCGGGGCTGACCACACCGGGACGGGAATACCCCGGAAGGGTAGGCAGGTGGGCTCGTGCTGGCTAACGATGTACCAGTCAGAGACTGGAAAAATGACACCACCGGTAGCAGGGCGAAGTCGTGACGCTGTGAATCCGTCCGGGAGTCCTGGAGCTAGCAAGAGTGGTGGAACTTCTTGCAGGTAAAACTTCTGAGGCGATCTGTAACGCCAGCGTAATCCAGATGAGAATACAAGGCTAGCATGTAGCTGCAGACTAGCAGTATTAACAAACAAGCAAAGTTTTGGCCTCAAAAGTGTAAATTAAACAGCGTGGCTTTAAGATTGGAAACGGAGCGGCAACCAAAATGCGCCAGCGTCCGCCATATTTGATATATTTCACTGTAAGAAAGATGGAGAAGATGAGGAAGTTTCTTTGCTCTTTATCTTGCGTTAAAGAAATTAGTGGCGTTAAAACAAATTTGCGTTAACGCATTATTATCATTATTAAATAAAGACTTAATAATGTTTACAGTGTATGTGTAACCTTAAACTTTCATTATAAGTAGCGATGAAAGATATTTGCCTGGTAGCTCCAGTATCTCTGTGTCCTCCGACAGCGTCGCTGGGACGGACTTTACTTTGAAAAACTGCTGCTGAGAGAATATTAAAAGAGCTGGAGGAGAGATCAGGAAGCAGCCGGTACACTACCTGGTGTGTGTGTGTGTGTGTGTGTGTGTGTGTGCGTGTGTGCGTGTGTTTGTGTGTGTGTGTGTGTGTGTGTGTGAAGGGCTCCTTTGAAAACAGATGAAAAGTGCTGACATGGCCGTCATCCTGGCTCTCTACACTCTTCTTCACTCACACTCAGATATCAGATATCACACTATCTCTCTCTCTCTCTCCCTCCCTTTCTCTCAGCCTCTCTCTCTCTCAGCCTCCCTCCCTTTCTCTCAGCCTCCCTCTCTCTCAGCCTCCCTTTCTCTCAGCCTCCCTCCCTTTCTCTCAGCCTCCCTTTCTCTCAGCCTCCCTCTCTCTCTCTCAGCCTCCCTCTCTCTCTCTCAGTTTCCCTCCCTTTCTCCCAGCCTCCCTCTCTCTCTCTCAGCCTCCCTTTCTCTCAGCCTCCCTCTCTCTCTCTCAGCCTCCCTCTCTCTCTCTCTCTCAGTTTCCCTCCCTTTCTCCCAGCCTCCCTCTCTCTCTCTCAGTCTCCCTTTCTCTCAGCATCCCTCTCTCTCTGTCAGCCTCCCTCTCTCTCTCAGCCTCCCTCTCTCTCTCCCAGCCTCCCTCTCTCTCCGTGTAGCACCTGTGCTTGATGTTGTGAAGGTTCTCTGTGGTAGGATGGGGGAGGTTTTCTCTGAGGGTCTGTATATTCTGGGACCAATGTTTAGACAGAGGTATATAATTTATATGTAAAATATGCCCAGGTTAAAGGGACTATAAATATCTTCTCTGCTGAAGAATGTTGTTAATTGTTATTTTTCTATGTAAGTAATACGCCTGGGGGGGGGGACTGTTGGTTTAAAAGGGGGTCATCTTGGCCAGCTGAAGTCAGTCTGATCTTGGAGTGGTTACAGAGAAGGTAACACTCAGGAAGGTAACATATAGATTGCATTGTTTTTGCCTGTTCTGAAAGAGAAGCATGGAGTTATTGTGGAACTCTATTTTCAGTTCTATTTGATGTTTTGTACAGAGCTTATTTTCTAGTTTTTCACTTTTTGTAAATATTAAGCACTGATTGCACTTTGGGAGATCGGCATAATAAAAGGGACTAATACAACGTTTTCCGACTACGCCAGTGTTTTCATGTTGTATGGAGTTTTGAAATAGAACCCCGCGACATTCCTGTTTGGCCACATGGCTGACCAGGAGGAACCAGGTGAAGGGGAGTGGGCCTGTTGCAGAGTGATGTAGTTCAGGGGGCTGGTCACTGCGCGCCTTAGAGCACAATATGCATACTACACACTGGTCAATGATATGGTGGGGTTTCAGAGTGTGTGGGGGGGTAGAAGGGGCAGTGTGTACTGTTGGGGAGGGGGTTTTGACTATATGTATGTGAACTGGTACGAACTGCTGGTTTACACGGTGGGAAACTGGTTTTGCTATGGTTTGTTAGGTGGACTGGTTTACTGTGTAATGGTGAACAGAACGGTTCTGTGAGTTCGGTGTGAATCTAGTGGGTTGGGATGGTGGGAGGTTCTGGGTGTGTGGAAGTGTGAGTGTGTGAGTGAAGGTGTGTGTGTGGACGAGTGTATGAGGTGGGCGGTTTTTAGGTGTGTATTTTCAATTTTCCCCCCCTAGGTTTTCTTCTACTTGTGGGTTTTAGGTGCGATGTTTAATTAAAGAACATCAAAAAGTCTCTCTGAGCCTCCCTCTCTCTCTCTCAGCCTCTCTCTCTCTCTCAACCTCCCTCTCTCTCTCTCAGCCTCTCTCTCTCTCTCAACCTCCCTCTCTCTCTCTCAGCCTCCCTCTCTCTCTCTCAGCCTCTCTCTCTCTCAACCTCCCTCTCTCTCTCTCAGCCTCCCTCTCCCTCTCTCAGCCTCCCTCTCTCTCAACCTACCTCTCTCTCTCTCAGCCTCTCTTTCTCTCTCTCTCTCAGCCTCCCTCTCTCTCTCAACCTCCCTCTCTCTCTCTCAGCCTCCCTCTCCCTCTCTCAGCCTCCCTCTCTCTCTCAACCTACCTCTCTCTCTCTCAGCCTCCCTCTCTCTCTCAGTCTCTCTCTCTCTCTCTCAGCCTCTCTCTCTCTTTCTCAGCCTCCCTCTTTTTCTGTCTCTCCCTCTCTCTCTCTCTCTCAGCCTCCCTCTCCCTCTCTCAGCCTCCCTCTCTCTCTCAACCTCCCTCTCTCTCTCTCAGCCTCCCTCTCCCTCTCTCAGCCTCCCTCTCTCTCTCAACCTACCTCTCTCTCTCAGCCTCCCTATCTCTCTCAGCCTCCCTCTCTCTCTCTCAGCCTCCCTCTCCCTCTCAGCCTCCCTCTCTTTCTCAGCGTCCCTCACTCTCTCTCTCTCTCTCTCAGCCTCTCTCTCTCTCTCTCAGCGTCCCTCACTCTCTCTCTCTCTCTCAGCGTCCCTCACTCTCTTTCTCTCTTTCTCTCTCTCTCTCAGCCTCCCTCAGTAGAAACCAAATGAATTCAGGTTCTCTGGTTCTGTCTAAACTGTAACTCTGTCACACTCCATCTTATCATCTGTTCTCTCTAGCAAACAGCTTGCAGACACACATTCTGAGTTGATATGATTAGTATGGTTCTCACACACACACACACACACACACACACACACACACACACACACACACACACACACACACACACACACACACACACACACACACACACACACTCTCTCTAATCATATTAATCCAGCCAATAGCCCAGATCGATGGTTTCCTCCCTCTGGACTGATGGATGTATTCAGAGCAGGTACAGACATGACTTCAGTATTCAAGCTATTACCACTGTGTACTTAAAGCTGTTTTACTTTATGACAGAAACAGATCTTAAACATTTTGAAGACAGTGGATTGTAATTTTGAATTGTGTGTAAGATACCAACCGGTTAGTTGTTTTTTACGTCGGCTGCTAAAATTTTGTATATTGACACTTTCTACAATATGTCCGCATGGCGACCTGTCCTCCACACCCGAACTGTCTACAACTCCAGGAATACAGGACTGAAGATAAAGACCAACAACTATTTGCTAAGTGAATAATAAACTACTATCAACCCGGTCTCAACCAACTCCAATGTCAACACATCTGTGTCATTATGAGACGGTCAGAGCAACAGACGTAGATTAAACAGGACATCTCTTACACCACTGTACCCTGTATGCTGCTGCTAAATGACCATCTCTGTATGTCTGCACACAGGCTAATCTACTACACAGGCTAATCTACTATAGCTGTAGGCTACTGGCTGGATATCTATAAAGCAACCTAGATGGGGACATACTGTTAGCTAAATATGAAAACTGAACTGTCTCAGAGTGGAGTTTAAAAGTTGCTTATGAGGCTTTCTGCTTTCTAAATAAAAGTTATCATTAGATATTGAATAACAGGGCTCCAGACTAACTTTTACACTGGTTGCACTGGTGTGCCTAACTTTTTTCATTTATTTGCACCAGCACATAATTTAGGTGCACCCAAAATCTTTAACTGCACTATTTGGTGCCAAAATAATACATTGTGAGCATTTTCTCAGTTCCCATAGGCCAGGGGTCAGCAACCTTTACTATCAAAAAGGCCATTTTAGGCAAAAAAAAAAAAGAATCTGTCTGGAGCCACAAAAACATTTGAGCATTGTGATGAAGGTAACACAGTTTATAGTCTTAAGTATATAGTATATAAGTCTAATGGAGTGAGGGCCAAGGAGGAAATGTATTACAGAGTATTAGGGCCACATTGAGGGAAAAAATCAGAGATTTCCTGAATAAAGTCATAATATTACAAGAAAAAAGTCGTAATGTTACGAGAATAAACTCATAACTTTGCGAGAAAAAAGTCGTAATATTACGAGAATAAAGACATAACTTTACGAGGAAAAAAAGAAAATGACACGTAAAATTACAACATTACTAAATCTCAGATTTTTTTTTTTTCCTCAATGTGCCTAATACTCCGTCGTACCGTCTTACCATAGACCTACAACAATACAAATCAAAATTAAAATGTAAACAAAGAAACAGTTAATCATTTCCACTTTTAAAAATCCACAGGGAGCCACTGGAGAGGGGCTAAAGAGACTAGTGTAGGCCTACCATAGGCCTACACTAGTGATGTCATCATAACAGACATTTAGTAGTCGATACCAATACCAGTGATATTCCACGATTCTCTACAAATTCAATACTACGGTTAAAAACAAAAGTAAAATAATAAATCCCTTTAACATCCACTCCTTTATTACCGTTTGCATACTGGTTAGGAAGTCAAACAGGTCTACCTACGGTACCGCCAGGTATCAACATGCTTATATATTACATTGGTATCAGAGTAGCGTGGTGTAATGGTTGCGTACCGAGTGAATGGTCAAGTGACGGAGAGAGAGATGCGCTGAGAGCAGATCAGCTGTTTGGGTGATCATCAGAGCACCCCACTCGTGGAATGAATCCGACGCATTGTTCAGGATTATGCCTCTGGGACTGAGGGGACAGGTGGTGGAACTGGGCTCGCAGGTGATGTCGGTCTGAGCCGTTCAGGACCGGGGACAGGTGGAACGGGCATTGCGGCATTTAGATCTCTTCATTTTGAGAAATGGTATGTTTTATGGTTGTGATGTTGCTCGGGGAGTGCAGGGCGTGGTTTGACACACAGACGGACCTGCTGAATGTCAAACGCTCCGGTGCGACCCATCAAAATGGTCAGTCGTACTTGACAGATCTTTGGTCACATATGGCAAAGAAAACGGTCGCACTTTGGAGCCCTGCATTGCTGATTGAAGACAATGAAAAATGAAATGGATGATGTTGCGGTGTACATTGAAATTACTGGCGGCGAATATGAATATAATCTAATTCATCTTTGTTGCTAAACACTTGAAACCATGCTCAACTGTCATGATATCACTTTGGCAGTCTAGTGTTTCCTTTTGTTTCCTCTGTTTCCCTGCCCTTTTGTCTCCTGTGTGTTTTTCCCTGGTTTGTCTAGTCTGTCAGTGTGTTGGGAGGTGTGGCCTTCCTTCTCCTCCTCCTCCTTCTCCTGGGCAGGCACTGCTGGAGCAGCTGACAGCAATCAACCAATCATCACACACACCTGCAGTATATCTACCCCGGTCTTCCTGCCAGTCATTGCCAGATCGTTCCGTCGCCCTCAGTGGTATTAAACTAAATCAGGCTCCCTAGTATTTTGCTCTTGACTTTGCTGTTGCTCTTGTTTTGGATTGTTTGGACTCACCTCGTTTTTTGCTCTGTGCTCAGGTCTGTTCACCTGCCAGCTGTGGCTGCTTCCAACCTGCCTGCTCACTCCTGCACTCTGCTCCTCCTCAACCTGGAACCCTGCTTTAGTTAATTCCTGCCTATTCACTCTCCGACGCCATTCCACCGCTCGGAGCTTTTTGTGGATTCATCTGTTCCTCCGGAAGGATTTCTGGACACCCCCTCCCCGTGCCCCCCGTTCCGTATATTAAGTATTGACTTTGTTACTGCATGTTTCGGACCTGCAGGATCTCCGGCCCTGTTCATTGAACATTTAATATTGTGTTAATAAATGATCTTTGTTCACCTTTAAGAGAAGTCTGTGTCTGCATTTGAGTTCAAGCTATTGTTGCAACCAGAACATAACATCAACTGTGTGTCGTCCAACAGCAGAGTAACAGCACCTCCACCAGCTATAGACAGTCACAGCCCGGACACGCCAGGAATGTCAGGAGCGCGTGGCTGCTGAGTGGCGTGGTGGCTGCATGATTCACGCATCGGGCGTTCACACCAGCTGCATTTCAGCGGCGTGTCTGCTGCGTTTCTGCTGCTGTCAGCTCTTTCTTTCTACATAGAGTTTGCCTTTTAATTGCCATTTCATTTATATATCACTTATATTTATTTTAGACCGAGAAAGGTTAAGAAACGTGAGGTAATTTGTAAATAATAGTAATAATCCACAATTAAAACTCTGCACTATATTCATTCATGGAGCTCTCCAAGTCACTGCATGTTCTAGAACACTCTCTGGCACATATTTCAGAATAAAAGCCTTGAGTTAACAAATGAAGGAATTCTGTCCACAGAAAAAAACGCTTGAGGGCTTTTATTTTGAAATGAAAGCAGGAAGTGTTGGTTTAAAAATAAGTCTTTACTTTTTTTTCATCTTCATAACATATTCTACAGATAGACATATAAACTGTAGTAATCTTGCTGGTATGATGTCAATAGATCACCTTCACTGTCCGTGACATATTCTACAGATGTTTAGACATGTAAACTGTAGTAATGTAGCTGATATGATGTTAATATACAGTCAATAGATCACTTTCACTGTCTGTTGCTGATGTGAGATGCACACAGTACGCGTCAAAAATAGGCGAGATCTCTATTCTCTAGAAGAGACGCAGCTGAGTGACGCGTGTGACGCGGAGACAGACGCCAAAATAAAAAACAACAGGTAATGCAGCCGCCACGTGCTCTTGACGTTCCTGGTGTGTCCGGGCTGTCATGCTTATATGTGCCTTCTACAGACCAGAGAGATAACAGCTGCTGCAATCTGGACATTGTGTGACCTACAACAAGGTTTATCACAGTTTTGTAATTAAGTCATGTAAAGACAACTGTTTGTCATACTGTAAGCTTTGCACTAACTTGAACAGAACATGTAGTGTCATACCACACCATGGCCCACAGCAGACACACCACAGACACCAGATGAAGTCAGTCGGGGTATAGTAGCCGATATGTGCCGTGAATGTGAATGAGGACAGTTTGGTATTTTGATGTGGCACTGCACAAAACGCCCTGATGAAGCACATTTATTTTTCTTTTTTTGGTTCAATTATTTAATACAGCCAACACTGATTTGATGTTAAAAGATTGTACTGTGGTTCCCTACTAAGCTGCCGTCAGCCATTTCAGGAGCAAGTACACTGCTAAATTGTATTCCCAGTGGATGCCGTGATGATGACCTCTAACCTCAGCAACATCTGGTGAGAAAACGATACAAGTTTCTCTGACTTCTCTCTCCTAGTTTGTCTTTCTTGTGCCAACTCCCTATAACTCTCTTTCACTCTAAACTGCTCTTGTTTTCCATTACCCTCTGGCTAGCTCTTGCTTCCTCATCGCCCTCATTCCTGTAGGACTCTCTTACAGTACATGCTCTCTTTTTTTCTCCACTGCTTTGCTGAGATTTAATCAATTCCTCACTTTCTGTGACTTTCATAGCGATGCCAGGCCATCTAATTTAAATGTGAAGCATTTCAAATGTCAATTACAAGCTAATTAAATTAATGGCACAATGTGATGTAGCCGCTTTGCTCTTCTCGCCCTGAGCGATGGATAAATTGTCTCGGCTCAGGAGAGGAAAATGTTTAATAAAGCTGCTGCTAGACTTGCAAACACACACACACACACACACACACAAAGAAACCTGCACAACCTATAGGGAAGCTGGTTTTAGGGGAGGAGGAAGAGGAAGAGGAGAGGATGGAAGGATGAGTGGAGAGGAAACGTCAAAGGGAAGGGACAAAAAAGAAGAGGAGGCTAAAGTGATGAGAAAAGGAGGAAGGGCTACAAAGAGTATTTGTGAAAGGAGAGAAGAAAGATGGGATAAGGAGGGTAAGGAAAAGAATGGGAGATGAGAGGAATCAAAGATAGGGAGAAAGAGGAGATTAGAAGAGGAAGAAAATGAAATGAGAGAAAAGTAGATATGGGTAAAAAGGAGAAGAGGTGAAAGTGGAGGATGGCTGCAGGATGGAGGAGCAGCAGGACGGACGAGGACAGCAGCAGGATGGAGGAGCAGCAGGACGTTGGAGGACAGAAGCAGGACAGAGGATGGCTGCAGGACGGAGGAACAGCAGGACGGAGGACAGCAGCAGGCTGGAGGAGCAGCAGGACGGAGGAGGTGAGCAACAGGATGGAGCATGGCTGCAGGATGGAGGAGCAGCATGACGGAGGAGGACAGCAGCAGAATGGAGGAGCAGCAGGACGTTTGAGGACAGAAGCAGGACAGAGGATGGTTGCAGGACGGAGGAGCAGCAGGACGGAGGACGACAGCAGCAAGACAGAGTATGGCTGCAGGATGGAGGAGCAGCAGGATGGAAGGAGGACAGCAGCAGGACGGGGGAGCATAAAGACGGAGGAGGAAAGCAGGACGTAGGAGCAGAAGGATGGAGGAACAGCAGGACGGCGAAGGACAGCAGCAAGACGTAGGAGAGCAGTAGGATGGAGGACTGCAGCAGGACGGTGAAGGAGCAGCAGGACAGAGGAGAGCAGCAGGACAAGGGAGGACAGCAGCAGGAAGGAAGAGAGAAGCAGCTGGATGGAGGAGGAGAGCAACAGGACAGAGAAGCTGCAGGATGGAGGAGAGCAGCAGGATGAAGGAGAGAAGCAGGATGAAGGAGGAGAGCAGCAGGACGGAGGAGAGAAGCAGGATGGAGGAGGAGAGCAGCAGGATGGAGGAGGACAGCAGCAGGACAGAGGAGCAGCAGGCAAAGGAGAGAAGAAGGATGGAGGAGGAGAGCAGCAGGATGGAGGGAGGACAGCAGCAGGACAGAGGAGCAGCAGGCAAAGGAGAGAAGAAGGATGGAGGAGGAGAGCAGCAGGACGGAGGGAAGACAGCAGCAGGACAGAGGAGCAGCAGGACGGAGGGGAGAAGCAGGACGGAGGAGGAGAGCAGCAGAAGGACGGAGGACGACAGCAGCAGGACAGAGGACAGCAGAAGGATGGAGGGAGCACAGCAGGACAGAGGAGAGCAACAGGACGGAGGGAGGACAGCAGCAGGGCAGAGGATGGCTGCAGGATGGAGGAGCAGCAGGACGGGGGATCATAAGGACGGAAGAGGACAGACGCAGGACCGAGGATGGATTCAGGATGGAGGAGCAGCAGGACAGAGGAGGACATTAGCAGGACGGAGGAGCATAAGGACAGAGGAACAGCAGGACGGGGTAGAGCAGCAGGACATTGGATGGCTGCAAGACGGAAGAGCAGCTGGATGGAGGAGCAGCAGGACGGGGGGAGGACAGCAGCAGGATGGAGGAGCAGCAGGATGGTGAAGGAGCAGCAGGACAGAGGAGAGCAGCAGGACGGGGGAGGACAGCAGCAGGACGGAAGAGAGAAGCAGCAGGATGGAGGAGGAGAGCAACAGGACAGAGAAGCTGCAGGATGGAGGAGAGCAGCAGGATGGAGGAGAGAAGCAGGATGGAGGAGGAGAGCAGCAGGATGGAGGAAGACAGCAGCAGGACAGAGGAGCAGCAGGCAAAGGAGAGAAGAAGGATGGAGGAGGAGAGTAGCAGGATGGAGGGAGGACAGCAGCAGGACAGAGGAGCAGCAGAACGGAGGGATGACAGCAGCAGGACAGAGGAGCAGCAGGACGGAGGGGAGAAGCAGGACGGAGGAGGAGAGCAGCAGAAGGACGGAGGACGACAGCAGCAGGACAGAGGACAGCAGAAGGATGGAGGGAGCACAGCAGGACAGAGGAGAGCAGCAGGACGGAGGGAGGACAGCAGCAGGACAGAGGATGGCTGCAGGATGGAGGAGCAGCAGGACGGGGATCATAAGGACGGAAGAGGACAGAAGCAGGACCGAGGATGGATTCAGGATGGAGGAGCAGCAGGACAGAGGAGGACATCAGCAGGACGGAGGAGCATAAGGACAGAGGAACAGCAGGACGGGGTACAGCAGCAGGACATTGGATGGCTGCAAGACGGAGGAGCAGCTGGATGGAGGAGCAGCAGGACGGGGGGAGGACAGCAGCAGGACAGAGTATGGCTGCAGGATGGAGGAGCAGCAGGACGGAGGAGGACAGCAGCAGGATGGAGGAGCAGCATGACGGAGGAGGACAGCAGCAGGACAGAGTATGGCTGCAGGCTGCAGGATGGAGGACAGCAGCAGGATGGAGGAACAGCAGGACGGTGGAGGACAGCAACAGGACAGAGGATGGCTGCAGGACGGAGGGAGGAGGGCAGCAGGACGGGGGAGCATAAGGACAGAGGAACAGCAGGACGGGGGAGAGTAGCAGGACAGAGGAGAACAGCAGGACAGAGGAGAGCAGAGGGACGGAGGGAGCATAGCGGGACAGAGGAGAGCAGCAGGACAGTGGAAGACAGCAGCAGGACAGAGGAACAGTAGGACTGAGGAGAGAAGCAGGATGGAGGAGAAAAGCAGGACGGAGAAGAGAAGCAGGACGAAGGAGGACAGCAGCAGGATGGAGGAGAGCAGCAAGACGGGGGAGAGAAGCCGGATGGAGGAGGAGAGCAGCAGGACGGAGGAGAGAAGCAGGATGGAGGAGGAGAGCAGCAGGACGGAGGGAGGACAGCAGCAGGACAGAGGAGCAGCAGGATGGTGGAGAGAAGCAGGACGGAGGAGGAGAGCAGCAGCATGACGGACGACGACAGCAGCAGGACAGAGGACAGCAGCAGGACGGAGGGAGAACAGCAGGACAGAGGAGAGCAGCAGGACGGAGGGAGGACAGCAACAGGACAGAGGATGGCTGCAGGATGGAGGAGCAGCAGGACGAGGGAGCATAAGGACGGAGGAGGACAGAAGCAGGACAGAGGATGGCTTCAGGATGGAAGAGCAGCAGGACAGAGGAGGACCTCAGCAGGACGGAGGAGCATAAGGACAGAGGAACAGCAGGACGGAGGAGGAGAGCAGCAGGACAGTGGAGCAGCAGGACGGAGGAGGAGAGCAGCAGGACAGAGGGTGGCTGCAGGACGGAGGAGCAGCTGGATGGAGGAGCAGCAGGACAGGGGGAGGACAGCAGCAGGACGGGGGAGCATAAGGACGGAGGAGGACAGCAGCAGGACAGAGTAAGGCTACAGAACTGAGGAGCAGCAGGACAGTGGATGGCTGCAGGAGGAATGAGGAGCAGCAGGACAGTGGAAGACAGCAGGATGGAGGAGGACAGCAGCAGGACAGTGGAGGACAACAGCAGGACAGAGGATGGCTGCAGGTTGGAGGAGCAGTAGGACGGAGGGGGACAGCAGGACAGAAGATGGCTGCAGGATGGAGGAGCAGCAGGACAGTGGAGGACAACAGCAAGACTTCACTGAATGCTGTAGCATTAAGACTTCCCTTCATTGGCCCAAACGGCTCCTATTATTCTTCAACTACAAACTGAAACTGCCCGCGGGGACAGATGTGGTGTAAGAGACCTTATTTGATTTTTGAACACCAAGCCAACGAGCATTCTGTCAGTGTAGGCGTCTCTTTTTCTTCAAATTCAAATAAAGAGCAGCTGTTTTCTAATTAAGCTCTTTCACTGCTTTATATCCTGTTGAGTTTGTTACCCAACATGTAATTAGCTGGAGTACAGATTTCTGTCTAATGAGCGATGTAAACTTTCCTGCCAGCTGCTCAGCGTTGGCCAGGCCAAGCACACAGCGATCAATACACTGATCATAAAGTGAAATCAAAATGAGCTCTGGCCCTGAGCAGCGAGCTCATTATGTGCAGCTGGATAGGGAGAACACATTCACTGATGTTTCTACATAAATGTTTTTCCTAGAAATCAATAGTGACTATAGGAACGCCTGCATACGATAACATGTTGAGGCTTCACATGCTCTCTTCACTCATTTCTAGACTTGTGAGGGCTTCTAGGAACACGGACCTAACCCAACCCCAAACCTTACCCCACGTTCTAGGCTAACCTTCAAACAGCCCTAGAATATGAGGAATAAAATGTTCACTTTATATAAATCTCCTCTCTCCAAAACTCAAACTGGTCATCACAATCCTCTATAGAGTACAGTCTAAGACCTGCTCTATATATAAAGCATCTAGAGATAACTTTTGTTATGATTTGACGCTATTGAAAAATAAATTGAATTGAATTGAATTGAAAGACAGAATTATAAAGAAAGACACTTGATATTAACATATCAATTATGAATCATTCATTCAGCTGCCTGTCAGAAACAAAACTAAACAGAGATTTATGATTTTTTACCTCTAACCTATTATAACCTAAAACCTACTATAACCTATAACCTATAACCTATAACCTACTATAACCTATAACCTATAACCTATTAACCTATAACCTATTATAACCTATAACCTACTATGACCTATAACCTATAACATATTTACCTACTAACCTACTATGACCTATACCCTATAACCTACTATAACCTAAAACTTATAAACTACTATAACCTATAACCTATTAGCCTATAACCTGCTATAACCTATAACCTATTAACCTATAACCTACTATGACCTATAACCTAAAGTATAACCTATTAACTTACTAACCTACTATGACCTATATCCTATAAGCTATAACCTATAACCTATAACCTATAAACCTATAACCTGCTGTAACCTATTAACATATAACCTAAAGTATAACATATTAACCTACTAACCTACTATAACCTATTAACCTATAACCTACTATGACCTATAACCTAAAGTATAACCTATTAACTTACTAACCTACCATGACCTATATCCTATAAGCTATAACCTATAACCTATAACCTACTATAACCTACTATGACCTATAACATATTAACTTACTAACCTACTATGACCTATATCCTATAAGCTATAACCTATAACCTATAACCTATAAACCTATAACCTACTATAACCTATTAACCTACTAACCTACTATGACCTATAACCTACTATGACCTATAACCTACTAACGTACTATAACCTATAACCTGTTAACCTATAACCTACTATGACCTATAACCTAAAGTATAACCTATTAACTTACTAACCTACTATGACCTATATCCTATAAGCTATAACCTATAACCTATAACCTATAAACCTATAACCTGCTGTAACCTATTAACATATAACCTAAAGTATAACATATTAACCTACTAACCTATTAACCTATAACCTACTATGACCTATAACCTAAAGTATAACCTATTAACTTACTAACCTACCATGACCTATATCCTATAAGCTATAAGCTATAACCTATAACCTATAACCTATAACCTACTATAACCTATAACCTATAACCTATAAACTATAAACCTATAACCTGCTGTAACCTATTAACCTATAACCTACTATGACCTATAACCTAAAGTATAACATATTAACCTACTAACCTACTATGACCTATAACCTATAACCTACTATAACCTATAACCTATAGACCTATAACCTACTATAACCTATTAACCTACTAACCTACTATGACCTATAACCTACTATGACCTATAACCTACTAACGTACTATAACCTATAACCTACTATGACCTATAACCTATATCATATAACCTACTATGACCTATAACCTGTTAACCTACTAACCTACTATAATCTATAACCTATAACCTACTATGACCTAAAACCTACTATAACTAATAACCTATAACCTACTATAACCTATAACCTACTATGACCTATAACCTATGACCTACTATAACCTATAACCTACTATAACCTATAACCTACTGTAACTTATAACCTATAACCTACTATAACCTATAACCTATAACTTATAACCTATAACCTATAACTTACTGTAACCTATAACCTATTAACCTATAACCTGCTATAACCTGCTATAACCTATAACCTATAACCTATTAACCTAGAACCTGCTATAACCTTTAACCTATTAACCTATAACCTGCTACCTATAACCTTTTACGTAACCTACACTAACCTATTACAACCTCATGGCCTCCAGACATCCATATAGGCCCTGATCCCTCAGAGCCACAAGACCACATCTAGTTCCTATTCCTCCATCCTTCTACTGAACTTTTAACTCCACCGCCTGTTTACATGTTAACACACACACACACAATTCAATTCAATTTATTTTTGTATAGGGTCAAATCACAACAGAAGTTATCTCAAGACGCTTTATATATAGAGCAGGTCTATGACCGTACACCATAGTTTAGAGACCCAACAGTATCCACCGAGCGCACTGTGGCCAGGAAAAACTCCCCGATTACTGGGAAGAAACCTGGAGCAGAACCGGGCTCAGGGCGGGCGGCCATCTGCCGAGACCGGATGGGGGGATAGATAGATAGATAGATAGATAGATAGATAGATAGAGAGATAGAGAGATAGAGATAGAGATAGAGAGAGAAAAGCAGCCACAATAGTAGCCTAGCAGCTGTAATAGCTAATACAAGTAGGACTGATAACACAAAACCAATAGTGGTGGATGGAAAGAGTGATAATACAAATATCGGAATCGGAGTCATTGGGTCGTCCTCAGACGGGCTTTCAAGTGGAGCTTCCAGCTGTCTCAGTCCACCATACATCTGGCTAGCTCGCCAGCACTGTCCAGCATCTCTCCTCAGTACGCCCATGTGTGTTGGTGTGGGACGTCCCTGTGATCGATGCCCGTGCGTTGGTTCCCGCAGCATCAGCATGCTTGCTGGGAGTTCTTGATGTCTTTGGCAGTGACCGAGAAGTGTTATTCTCCAGGCTGCCACATTGTCACTAAGTGTTGGTAATCCCTCATTAGCATTGGTAGTCCCTTGTACAGACGTAGTCAATTAATGATGGTAGCAGTTGGTGTCAAGCAGGCACCGGACGCAGTAGCAGATGCAGCCACAATACCGGAGACCACCAAGATCCAGGTGAAACCCCGCTCCTAGTGTACCCCTGCTCCAGGTATAACCTCGCTCCCGGTGTGATCCCGCTCCAGGTATGACCTCGCTCCAGGTGTGATCCCGCTTCACGGTTAGCTGCGAGACAAGGAGGCACAAGGACTCCCGGGAAGGAAGGAAGTTAGTAACAACATGGACATGGGATATGAGTTTATACAGAAGAAGAGGGGAGCTAAGTGTGTCATAGGAAGTCCCCCGGCAGTCTAGGCCTATAGCAGCTTAAGTATAAGCGTTATCAAAGAGGAAAGTCTTTAGCTTACTCTTAAATGTAGAGACGGTGTCTGCCTCCCGGACTGAAACTGGGAGCTGGTTCCAGAGAAGAGGAGCTTGATAGCTGAAGGCTCTTGCTCCCATTCTACTTTTGGAGACTCTAGGAACCTCAAGTAACCCTGCATTCTGTGAGCGCAGTGCTCTAGTGGGGTAGTAGGGTACTATGAGCTCTTTAAGATATGATGGGGCCTGAGCGTTTAGTGCTTTGTAGGTAAGGAGGACGATTTTAAAATCTATTCTGGATTTTACAGGGAGCCAGTGCAGAGAAGCTAATACAGGCGTAATATGATCTCTTTTTCTAGTTCTTGTCAGTACACGTGCTGCAGCATTCTGGATCAACTGGAGAGTCTTAAGAGACTTATTGGAGCAGCCTGATAATAAGGAATTGCAGTAATCGAGTCTAGAGGTAACAAATGCATGGACTAATTTTTCTGCATCATTTTGACACAGGATGTGCCTGATCTTTGCATTGTTACGTAGATGAAAGAAGGCAGTCCGTGAGGTTTGTTTTATGTGAGAGTTAAAGGACATATCCTGATCGAAGACAACTCCCAGATTCCTTACGATGGTGCTGGAGGCCAGGGCAATGCCATCTAAAGTAACTATATCATTAGATAATTTGTTTCGGAGGTGCTCAGGGCCTAGTACAATAACTTTAGTTTTGTCTGAGTTTAACATCAGGAAATTGCAGGTCATCCAGGTTTTTATGTCCTTAAGGCATGCTTGAAGTTTAGTTTACTGGTTTGTTTCGTCTGGCTTGATCGATAGATATAATTGGGTATCATCTGCATAACAATGAAAGTTTATGGAGTGTTTTCTAATAACATTGCCTAAGGGAAGCACATATATGGTGAATAGAATTGGTCCAAGTACAGAACCCTGTGGAACTCCGTGACTAACTTTGGCGTACATGGAGGACTCATCGTTGACATGTACAAACTGAGATCGATCTGATAAATAGGACTTAAACCAACTTAGTGCAGTTCCTTTAATGCCAATTAAATGTTCCAGTCTTTGTAATAGGATGTGATGGTCAATGGTGTCGAAAGCAGCACTGAGATCTAGCAAGACAAGTACAGAGACAAGTCCTTTGTCCGATGCCAATAGAAGGTCATTTGTAATTTTCACTAGTGCTGTCTCTGTGCTATGGTGCACTCTAAATCCTGACTGATAATCTTCGAATACACACATATACACACACACACACACACACACACATCAGCAGCACCAGCAGCAGCAGCAGCAGCAGCACCAGCAGCAGCAGTTGCAGCACCACCGGCAGCAGCAGTAGCAGCAGCAGCAACAGCAGCAGCAGCAGCAGCAGCAGCACCACCACCAGCAGCAGCAGCACCAGCAGCAGCAGCAGTAGCACCACCAGCAGCAGCAGAAGCATGTGGGCTACTAAAGGCCCAATCAGTGTGTCTTACTGCAACATCACACATTACAGACCTGTTTCCACTCTAAGTGGTCAGTCTGAGTGGTTGCACCAGTGAGCAGGACTCGTTCTGACACATGCTGTATTCAGCTGCTACTTCCTGTTAATATTCTCTGTTTACATCTCAGCGTATCTCTCTTAGAGCTGCTGGTAAACTAACCTGAGCTGTATCTGATGTTCACGTTGTCCCAGGAGACTCAACCTTCATCACCTGCTTTTTCTCCACTATTACCAGCTCACCATCATCACCTGCTTTCTCCTCACTAACACCAGCTCACCATCATCAGCTGCTTTCTCTCAGACTACCACCAGCTCACCATCATTACCTGTGTTCTTTCCACTACCAACAGCTCACCATCATCACTTGCGTTCTCTCCACTACCACCATCTCACCATCATCACCTGCTTTCTCTGAGACTACCACCAGCTCACCATCATCACCTGCTTTATCTCAGACTACCACCAGCTCACCATCATCACCTGCTTTCTCTCAGACTACCACCAGCTCACCATCATAACCTGCTTTCTCCTCACTACCACCAGCTCAACACCTAGCTGTACTGGGTCTTGGTCTCAATGCAAAGATGTTGTTACAGTTTAATAATACGCTCTCTCTGTCACAAGGGCGTGATCTTCAGTTAGATTCTGAGTTCAAATGGTTGGTTCCTTCTTGGGAGACACATATAAACTTCCCAAACTTGGTTTTATGACATCACAAAGCACTTGTAGCCTTCAATGATGTCATCAAAGTACTCTGAAAATGTTTGATATACTTTCTTTATTGTACACATGTTCATATACAGAAGTACTAACATACATAGACAATTAAAAAAAAAGATTAAAAGAAAAAATAATATTTACGTTTTCATTTCATTTTCATTTTCACTTTTTTTGTTTTAAGATAATGTTGAAAAGTTCTCTTTTAATTAAACATATGCTTTAATGCATTTCAACTCAGTTTTGTATTATTCCCATTTTTATACACCAAGATTTACATTTTTACTGCAAATATATATCGGTTCAAAATATCGGTTATTGGTCTCCTTGATTACTAATAATCGGCTATCGGTATCGGTCCTGATAAAAACATATCGGTCGATCCCTAATAAATATGCCGCTTTATGTAAATGTATGTTTATATTTATTATGGGAAATCAATTAACAAAACAATGACAAATATTGTCCAGAAACCCTCACAGGTACTGCATTTAGCATAAAAAATATGCTCGATTCATAACATGGCAAACTGCAGCCCAACAGGCAACAACAGCTGTCAGTGTGTCAGTGTGCTGACTTGACTATGACTTGCCCCAAACTGCATGTGATTATCATAAAGTGGGCATGTCTGTAAAGGGGAAAGGGATGAAGCCTTAGCTTTGCCACAGAGCCTTACACAGAAGGTCATGGAGCTAGGTCATTCTATCCGCTAGGCGGGCCACCTAGCATTTCACAAAACCCTCAGTAGGATTGGTAGGAGATTTGTTTGGCCCGTCATGTACACCCGTGTTAAGGATTTTTGCGCTTTGTGTGAGACGTGTCAGCTAACTTAACCTAATGGAGTAGCCCAAGCCCAGCTTCAGCCACTGCGCATCATTGATACACCATTTGACCAAATAGGCATGGATGTAGTGGGTCCCCTTGAGAGAAGTTCTTCAGGAAATCGGTACATCTTGGTAATTTGTGATTATGCCACATGTTACCCAGAAGTCTTTTCCCTCAGGTCAGTTAAAGCCAGGCAGGCTGCCAATTGTCTTTTACAACTATTTTCAAGGGTAGGCATACCTAGAGAGGGCCTGACAGACTGTGGGACAAGACAAACTTCCTGTCCAAACTACTGCAGTAAGTTTATCGGTTGTTAAGTGTGAAGGGTATTAAGACCACCCCATACCATCCCCAGATGGACGGCCTGGTGGAAAGGATCAATCAAACACTTAAGAACATGCTGCGAAAGTTTGTCTCCCACACAGGCTCTGATTGGGACCAATGGCTGCCATACCTGCTGTTTGCCTACCGGGAGGTGCCACAGGCTTCAACAGGATTTTCGCCCTTCGAGCTTCTCTATGGTCGCCAGGTGAGGGGGCCACTGGACCTCCTGAGAAAGCACTGGGAGAATCCAATTGCAGATCAGGAGAATGTTGTTGCCTATATAAGGAGCAAATGACGACGACCAAGCCAACCAGAAGACCTGGTATGACAGAAAGGCCAGAGACATGACATTTCATCCAGGCCAGCAGGTGTTGCTATTGCTCCCAACCAGTGACTTTAAGCTGTTAGCCAAATGGCAGGGGCCTCACCAAATCACCAAGCGCCTGGGTAAGGTAACCTATGAACTATACATGACTGACAAATTGAAGAAACATCAGTGTTTTCACGTGAACCTGTTGAAGGAGTTTCAGGTGCCTTCACTGCCGATCCAGCAACCCGTCCAGTAGCAACTCTTAATCTGTGCCCTTGATGGAGAGGAAGACAGAGAGCAGTCATTCCCCACCAACTCTAAGCCGAGTTCAAAAGATGTGTCCCATCTCAAGCCAGCCCAGCAGAGGGAGATAAGAGCATTGCTGGATCCAGAGCTTTTCCAAGAAAAACCTGGTTTCACAACTCTGGTCAAGCACAAGGTCCATCTGAAGGGAGATGCTACTCCCGCCGGAGGAGCTATAGGATCCCTGAACCTGTACCAGAGCTTAAGAAAGAGATTGAACTGATGTTTCAACTGGGGATAATTGAGACATCGACCAGTGAGTGGTGCAGTCCGGTTGTGTTGGTTCCTAAAAAAGATGGTATTACCTTCAGGTACGTTTGTGTGTTGTATGTGATATGAGGAATGGTATGTGCCAATTGAAGGGGCTATATAAGGCTGGTGAATCTAAGTTGAGGGGTAATGCTAAGGTGGAGGCCAACATGTTTGTATGGTGCAGTGAAAGAAAAATAAAATGTTTTCATGCTGAAACGCCATCCAGTTGTGGACTTCTCATCGCCTCCTTGACCGCTCTATTGTACAAATGTTCATAACATGAACATTTGTACAATAAAGAAAGTATATAAGTAAGTATATATATACAGAAGTACTAACATACATAGACAATTAAAAAAAAAGCTAAAAAAATCATAATTACGTTTTCATTTTATTTTCATTTTCACCTTTTTGTTTTAAGATAATGTTGAAAAGTTCTCTTTTAATTAAACATGTGATTTAATATATTTCAATGAAGTTTTGTGTTATTCCCATTTTTGACACCAAGATTTTAATTTTTACTGATGGCCATGACAGTTTTTCCTCGCCAAAATTTAGTGCAAGTTTGGAGCCTTATTTAACCTCTTAGTAGTATTTGTGTCTTCATTCTGGCTTTAAAACTGAGCCTGCTACAACCTCAAAATCTAAACTTGTGTTAAAGAAATTAACGAATTTGCGCTAACGCGTTAATTATCACCTTAACTCTGACAGCCCTATTTCATACCTCTTGTGTCAATGTAATTAGGACCTGAACACCGACAATGTAGGTCCAAGGACTTTATGAACTTCAAATGATAATGATGATGATGATTATGATGATTATTATTATTTATTTATTTATTTGATTGCATTTTTTAAATATATAAGTATATTACACTATATACATATATATATATATATATATATATATATATATATATATATACACATTACACTCTATACATATGTATGCATTTTACACTATATACATATATAAGCGAATTGGTTCTAACAATCCCACAATGAAAAATATAATAAACAAAACAATTAAGTGTTGAAACCTTAGAGAATTAGTAAGAATATGTTATGAACTATTTAAACCCAATGCATTGAATGAGATTGTAATAAGCTAAATATAAACAAAATCATCATTTATAGGGTACGTTTTGTTGGGAACTGGCTATCCCAAACCCTAACCCCTGAATTTCCATTTACACTTTAATTTTTTTTAATAGTGTTGTTTAAAAGGTCTTTTTGATTTATTTTAAACAGAAGTTGAAAGATATAGATTTATTTTGGATTTAATTTTTAAATTAAAAAACTTTAAAAAAAAATTCCCTAATTTTCATGTCACTATTGAAACACAAAGAGTTTTAGTCCATTAGCTGAGCTGTTTTTTAGCCACACCCCTGCATTTTTGACCAAGGCCTATAGAAAGGAGGCAGGGTCATGTGTCATATCTTCATGGGTATAGCACATGCGCAGTAAAATCTCGCCTGCACTCGTCGAAGTTGAGCCAATCGCAACGCACGACCGCAGCTTCAGTTACACTGCGCATGTGTCATACCCAAAGACCCATGTCCGCCCGTGACCCAGCCTCCTTTCTATAGGCCTTGTTTTTGACCAAGAAGAGACTCTGTATCCCTCTCCCTCATGATAACCTGGTGAGTTGTTAAATCCCATCATTTTGAAGTAAATCTGACCCAAAGTCTGAAAATCAGTATGTAACTTTAAGGATTGTCACTAATGAACACATATTCTTTGCAATTTAGTAAAGTTTTTTGGGTTATAATGTAAAATATTATGTTTTTATCTGTATACAGCTGTTGAAAGCTGCATTTGCTAGCAATGTGCTTGCTGGCATTTTTGAGTTATGCTCAAGTTTAGCTGAAACAGTCACTACCGAAACATATGGTAAAGCTTTGGTAGTGACATGATAGTTCCGGTAGTGACAAAATGGATTGTTCAATCATCTATTTCAAGGAAATAAACATACTTAAGGTAATGTTTTTATAATTAATATAAATTTAAGTTATTTAAACATGTAGATAATGCTGATTTCTATTTAAAATCGTAGAGTTATGCAGGGAGGAAGAAGACATTTTCATCAATCAGTTCAATTTTTTTTAGTTATAATGCAAAATATAATGTTTTTAACTGTGTACAACTGTTGAAAGCTGTGTTTGCTAGCAATGTGCTTGCTGGCATGTTTGAGTTATGCTTAAGTTTAGCTGAAATTGTCACTACCGAAACTTTACCATATGTTTCGGTAGAGACAATTTCAGCTGATAGTGATGATAATAACATGATAGTTTCGGTAGTGACAAAATGGATTGTTCAATCATCTATTTCAAGGAAATAAACATACTTAAGGTAATGTTTTTATAATTAATATTAAATTAAGTTATTTAAACATGTAGATAATGCTGATTTCTATTTGACATTTTCATCAATCAGCTATTGATGAAGCCTCTTGGATGTGAGACTACAAGATATCGAGTGACCTGGACAAATGAGAACCTTTACAGATATGATGCTGAATTTAATATACTGCTAATTCTCAGCATGTGAAATAACTGTTCCACACATAATTATTCTAGTTCTTCAGTGCTTCTTCTTTTGGAGTATAGGAACCCTTCTTACATTACATTAAATACATGATGCAAGAGGCATATTTACTATTAACTCAATGTTTACTTTGATACATTTACAACAACATTTTACAACTAGAAACACAACAAGAGTCCGTTTTGGATGACTGTAGAAACATGGCGTGAAGAGGACCCTCTCCGTATGTAGATAAACCAGGCTCATTGTAAGGTAACGAAAACACAACAATTCTTAGTTTCAGGTAATTATACACTGAAGAAGATATACTTATAATATTATATATAATTTCTGGCAATAGATCCCCCTAGATGCTACACACAGCTCCTTTAAGTAAAATTAAAAATATCATTAAATCTGTGCAAGAACAAAATGTTGCAACAAGGAATTCTAGGTTAAAACCCCTGTTTCAAAACCTTTACAGTATAGAGAAAAAACAATGAAATTAAAACTGGAGTGTTAAAGGGGGAAAAAAGCTTAATTTCTGTTTTGAACCATCCAAAGGACATGTGTCGAACCACAATTCATGCCCTCATCCATCTGGTATCTTGGATAAAAAGCTGCTTGATGTGCAGGAAAGGGCACTAGTGCGTCCAGCTACTTTGTTCAGTCTCATAATGATAATTCAGCAGTTTTGGTATTTTTCAAGCTGCAAATTATCAGCTAAAGTATCCCGAATATATATTTGGGGCAAAAATGGCACGGAAAGCTCTCTGAATAAGTTTAAACTCTATTGAAAGTGCCAAACATTGACATGTCAATAGACAGACATAACTCAATAATGGTTGACAGTATATTTAGAGGTAAGTTAGTGCTCTCAACTTAGAGAGTGTCAGGGTCAGCATGAGAGAGACTGATACTAGGGCCTGTATGAGGGCCAACATGAGGGACAGTATCGGGATCTGCATGTGGGGCTGCATTTAGGCCAGTCTGATGGACAGCATTTAGGACACTCTGATGGAAAGCATTGAGGCCAGTCTGAGGGACAGCATTGAGGCCAGTCTGAGGGACAGCGTTGAGGCGAGTCTAAAGGACTGCATGGAGGCCAGTCTGAAGGACTGCATCGAGGCCAGTCTGAGGGACAGCATTGAGTCCAGTCTGAGGGACTGCATTGACTCCAGTCTGAGGGACTGCATTGAGACCAGTGGAAGGTTCAGTATTGAGAGAAGTCTGAGGGACTGCATTGAGACCAGTGTAAAGTTCAGTATTGAGGCCAGTCTGAGGGACTGCACTGACACCAGTCTGAGGAACAGTATAAAGTCCAGTCTGAGGGACTGCATTGAGTCCAGTCTGAGGAACAGTATTAAATCCATTCTGAGGGACTGAGGGCAGTCTGAGGAACAGCATTGATTCTAGTCTGAGGGACTACACTGAGTCCAGTCTTAGGGACTGCATTGAGTCCAGTCTAAGGGACTGTATTGAGTCCAGTCTGAGGAACAGCATTGAGTCCAGTCTGAGGGACAGTATTGATTCCAGTCTGAGGGACTGCATTGAGTCCATTCTGAGGGCCTGCATTGAGACCAGTGTAAGGTTCAGTATTGAGAGAAGTCTGAGGGACTGCATTGAGACCAGTGTAAAGTTCAGTATTGAGGCCAGTCTGAGGGACTGCACTGACACCAGTCTGAGGAACAGTATAACGTCCAGTCTGAAGGACTGCATTGAGTCCAGTCTGAGGAGCAGTAATAAATCCATTCTGAGGGACTGAGGCCAGTCTGAGGAACAGCATTGATTCTAGTCTGAGGGACTACACTGAGTCCAGTCTTAGGGACTGCATTGAGTCTAGTCTGAGGGACTGTATTGAGTCTGGTCTGAGAAACAGCATTGAGTCCAGTCTGAGGGACAGTATTGAGTCCAGTCTGAAGGACTGCATTGAGTCCAGTCTGAGGAACAGTATTAAGTCCATTCTGAGGGACTGAGGCCAGTCTGAGGGACTGCACTCAGTCCAGTCTGAGGGACAGATGGAGTCCAGTCTGAAGGACAGCATTGAGGCCAGTCTGAGGGGAGAGCATTGAGTCCAGTCTGAGGAACAGCATTGAGTCCAGTCTGAGGGACAGTATTGACTCCAGTCTGAGGGACTGCATTGAGACCAGTGGAAGGTTCAGTATTGAGAGAAGTCTGAGGGACTGCATTGAGACCAGTGTAAAGTTCAGTATTGAGGCCAGTCTGAGGGACTGCACTGACACCAGTCTGAGGAACAGTATAAAGTCCAGTCTTAGGGACTGTTTTGAGTCCAGTCTGAGGGACTGTATTGAGTCCAGTCTGAGGAACATAATTGAGTCCAGTCTGAGGGACAGTATTGACTCCAGTCTGAGGGACTGCATTGAGTCCATTCTGAGGGCCTGCATTGAGACCAGTGTAAGGTTCAGTATTGAGAGAAGTCTGAGGGACTGCATTGAGACCAGTGTAAAGTTCAGTATTGAGGCCAGTCTGAGGGACTGCACTGACACCAGTCTGAGGAACAGTATAAAGTCCAGTCTGAGGGACTGCATTGAGTCCAGTCTGAGGAGCAGTATTAAATCCATTCTGAGCGACTGAGGCCAGTCTGAGGAACAGTATTGATTCTAGTCTGAGGGACTACACTGAGTCCAGTCTTAGGGACTGCATTGAGTCCAGTCTGAGGGACTGTATTGAGTCTGGTCTGAGAAACAGCATTGAGTCCACTCTGAGGGACAGTATTGAGTCCAGTGTGAGGGACTGCATTGAGTTCAGTCTGAGGAACAGTATTAAGTCCATTCTGAGGGACTGAGGCCAGTCTGAGGGACTGCACTCAGTCCAGTCTGAGGGACAGATGGAGTCCAGTCTGAAGGACAGCATTGAGGCCAGTCTGAGGGGACAGCATTGAGTCCAGTCTGAGGAACAGCATTGAGTCTAGTCTGAGGGACTACACTGAGTCCAGTCTTAGGGACTGCATTGAGTCCAGTCTGAGGAACAGCATTGAGTCTGAAGTACTACACTGAGGCTGTATTCGAAACCGCATACTATACTAGTAGTACGTACTGATTTGGCCAAAATGTAGTATGTAGTATGCAGTATGCGAACAAAAGCAAAATCTCCAGTATGCCAAAAATACCCGGATGACGTACTGATTTGGAAAAATTCTCCAGTATGCATCAGACCAGTCTATCTCGCCTACTGTATCCCACAATGCAATGCGCTGCGACGGTCACTTTTGGAAATTTTTGTAATGGCGGACATGGCGGATGGCAACATCCCGGCGACAGCAGTGGACAGGGAGGAATATAAATGTAAGTACCACTTATAGCATATTATTTTTCTAATTTAATGTAAGGACAGCAATTCATAAGTGCTACTGTCTATCTGTAACAAACGTAATTTGTCCTACTAACGTTAACTTTACCCATAGCAAAGCCGTAACTTTTAAGTTAAACCTACAAAGCTAGCTAACGTTTGATATGACGGAGACAGCAATGTTAATCTTGGCGAGCTGTCAATAAGAAAACAACACAACATACATATCTTAAATCTATCGTACTGATATTTTTGTTAATAGGGACAGAGCAGGACACAGAAGCCCTTATCCTCTGGAGGACTTCAAACGAAGCCCTCTTCAGTGGGCGGCGGAATGCTGCCCTAAAAGGATTTGAGTGAGTCAAGTGATTATTAGCTTTTTAATAGATAACTTTGCTTGCCTTGTAGGTAGCGACCGTTAGATATTTAAATTGTTGTATTTTCACGTAAACAACTACCTTTTAATTGCTGTTTTTTGACAGAGAGTTTGTCAGGGAGCAGTCTTTGGTGGGCAAAATAGAACCCACCAAAGTTAAAAGGAAGTGGGAAAACCTTAAACAAAAGTACAAGGTAAGTTTGTGTCCTAAATTGACCATTTAACCTCATAAGTTCTGTTTGACCTCCTAAAATGGCATTGTTTTTCTGCTGTGAGCTACACAATCCATGAAAGCAACAGATGCAGTTGTCATGCCTTGAATGTGTGTGTGTGTGTGTGTTGTACAGGAATTGAAGGCCCCTAAAACAGGCATAAGCACAGAGGGAGGAGAGGCCACTGCCGCATCCTGGAAGTGGTACTCACTGACCATCGACTCATCCAGCCAGGATGTGGTGGTGGTCTCTCCTCCCTCACCCAGGGAACCCCAGACTGAGGGAGAAACCCCCTCAAAGAGAAGGAGGGAGCCAGAGTGGGTCCAGATTTTGAAGCAGGTCACTGAAAGGGATGAAGAAAGAGAGAAGATGTGTCTGGAGAAAGAGGAGAGAAGGGAGAGAGAGGCACTGGAGAGAGAGGGGAGGAAGGACAGGGAGCAGCTGGAGAGAGAAGAGAAAAGGGAGAAAGAGCGGCTGGACAGAGAGGAGAAGAGAGAGAGAGAGTGGAGAGAGTGGTTGGTGAAGAGAGAGAATGAAAATGCAGAAAGGGAGGAGAGGAGACAGAGAGATTTGCTCTCCCTTGTTGAGACAATTTTGAAAAATAAATAAATATATAGATGGATTTTGGTATCAGCTCTTTCAGTGATAATGTTGTTTGTTCTAGTGTCACATAAAAATCATCTACTTTATTCACATACATCTATTCATTCATTCTATCTACATTCATACATCTATTTTACTTATCATTTTGACAAGTAATTATATTGTATCGTAATTATGATGAATTTAACATTAATAATGCTGATAATGATGGTGTATTTTGTATCACAATGAGGGAGGATGAGCCACATCATCATAGCCATCATAGAAATTATGAATTTGAGACAACATACATAATGCTTTTCATATCATACCAAGACAACCAGTCAACTAGTCCAGCATTGCAATAACTTCACCCTTGTGTTATAAAATTGTAAAACAAGTACTGGTACAATAGAAATAGAGTATACAGCCATGCTTCAAGGACTTCTAATTTAGTGTATAATCTTAAATTGTCCTTATCGTGAATGAATACAACAAAAGGTCAAATGTGACATATATCTGATTTATTGCATAAAGGAGGGAGAGAGAGAGAGAGAGAGAGAGACGGGGGGAGAGAGAGGGGTGGGGGGTGGGGGTTGGGGAGGGATGTACAGCAACCACAATGATACTAAACTTACTAAAATGACTAACTACTAATAAGAACAAGAACAATTATTGCAGGAAATATGTACAAAATAAATATGTATGTTTGTTACTGCTGCATTCAGTAATCATGCTCCTGCAGTGCAGGGATGGCAGCACCAGGAGCAGAAACCTCTGCTGCCAGTCTGTTCCTCAAATGTTCGCCCGGCAATATGTGGTCCTCACGCTGGTTTGGCTGGTCCTCCACCTCGTCCTCGCCATGGACAGCCCCCTCCTCCTCATCCACATCTGGCTCCACCAAATCCCCATTTGTTATTGAGAGGTTGTGGAGGAAGGCACACGTGGACACCACCTCTGGCACGAATGTGGACTTCACCTACAGGAAAAGAGAGGTTGTATGTAACTGTATAATGTCAATTAAACTAAAATTATTTTTTTTAATTTTTCCTGACCTGCTGCTCAGCAGTCAGCCAGTGTATCTACTTACATTTACACATATCTTATGTTCTCCTTTACCTCAAGAGCCTTGAGGAAGATGCTGCGCCACCGGGTCTTCATCATTCCGATAGCCCTCTCCACCACACATCTGGCCTTGGAATGATGCCGGTTATACCGCCCCTGGACTGGGCCCTGCACCAGCTCCCTGTATGGGGTCATGAGGCTGATGGGTGCCGCCAGGCATGGATATCCTCCATCTCCAATGAGGCACCAGCCAGGAGGCGGGTAAAGCTCCTCTACATAAATGGAGCTCCAACGCAGGACCCGAGCATCATGGACCGAACCAGGTAGTCCTGTAACCGGTCATTGTGAAAAAAAGGAAAGGGGTAACGGCTTTTAAAAAAGGCTCTAAAGGCACATTGAAGAATATATTGTGTAAAAAATGCCTGATACATAAACACTTTTACTTATGATTAGGAAATATCTTTGGAAGTAACAATACAATTAACAATGAAAAGTAACCACAAATCCCAATTAAATGTAATCTGGGGTCACAGTTTCACTTAAAAATACTATTGAAATCTTAAGACTCAAAGCAATATTGTATCAACCTGTTGATACAATGCTCATTCCAATCCATACCTGTGAAAGTATTTAGGAAGTGACCTTTGTGGTCACAGATCACCTGCAGCTGGATGGAGTGGAAAAGCTTCCTGTTAAAAATTTAAAAAAGTAGAAAAATGTAGTCACTTGACAGTTGACATTGATATGAGATTAAAGCAGGCCATTATATCTTTGTGTGAAGTGGCAATTTGTATGCAAGGTACCTATTCAGGTAGTCTTCCTTATTTGCTGCAGGTGGCTTGATTCGTATGTGGGTCCCATCAATGCTGCCGGCCACTCTACGGAAGGCACGGGAGCCAGCCAGCCGGGCAAAGCCTTCCCCGATCCCCTCCAGCTCATCTGCGGCAGGGAAATGGACCACCCTTTTAAAGATGGCCATGATGCTGCCCGCGACCCGATGGACAACATCATGGACCGTGGTGATGGGGACGTCAAAGGCCTCGGACACCACACGATATGAAGTGGCACTGGCCAGCCAATATAAATAAAGGGCAACCTCCAGGTCTTTCACCTAGCCATGGTCCTTGGCGTACCCCAGACACTCCACCAAGGCATTTATGGTCTGCCTTGAAAGCCGAAAGTCTTTTTTAAAATCTCCCTCTCCCAGGTAGAGGCGGACTACAGGGGTGTGGGCATTCAACCTTAAATACTGCCCTCGAAGCGCACCCTGTAGGAGTAGAGTAGGAGGAGAAGATGTTTTTAGACAATTCTAAGTTTTTATTGTTTGTGTGTACTGAAAATCTGTCTATATATAGTTATATAAAAATGTAAATAAAATGAATATAATGATTTTTCGATTCTCTACTATAACAGTTAATTTTTTTCCACAGAGTTCACTTGTTTTAAAGAATAAACAGTTTTTTAATAAACATGTTTGTCAGAGAATATTATTTATTGACTTATCTGAATAGTACCTATGTTAGGTTAAGAGCCCAAGTCCTTTACCTAACCGTAGCTAATTTGCAAATTTCCCCACTGTGGGACTAAAAGGAATATCTTATCTTAACCCTTAAAGAAAGCTTGATATGTACTTACATGGGATTCATATTGGCTGATAATGGCCAACATACTTCTCCTGGTGGCGTCCCTCCTTCGTCGGCTTCGTGCCACATTATTGGCATTAACAACACTAACATATGACATTTTAATATTCTATCTACAACAATATCTATTTAATATTATATCTATATCTATTTAATATTATATCTATATCTATTTAATATTATATCTATATCTATTTAATATTATATCTATATTCTATTCAATATTCTATCTAAATCTGTTTATATCTATCTATCTATATTCTATTCAATATTCTATCTAAATCTATCTATATTCTATTCAATATTCTATCTAAATCTGTTGATATCTATCTATCTATATTCTATTCAATATTCTATCTAAATCTATCTATATTCTATTCAATATTCTATCTAAATCTGTTGATATCTATCTATCTATATTCTATTCAATATTCTATCTAAATCTATCTATATTCTATTCAATATTCTATCTAAATCTGTTTATATCTATCTATCTATATTCTATTCAATATTCTATCTAAATCTGTTTATATCTATCTATCTATCTATCTATATTCTATTCAATATTCTATCTAAATCTGTTCATATCTATCTATCTATCTATATTCTATTCAATATTCTATCTAAATCTATCTATATTCTATTTAATATTCTATTTATAGCTAACCTTTCTTTCTTTCAATCTTTCTTTCTTGGCAGTAGGGGGCGGAGGTTTTCTATTGTTCGTGCTTGCGGGCTTCCGCTTTCCAAAACCGGAAGCCCGCGAAACTCGGCCTCGCGTACTACAAAATAAACCGATTTACGTTCCATACTGCATACTACTGAGGATGCGCAGTATGCAGTATGTACTTTGTGCATTGAGTCCAGTCTGAAGGACTGCACAGAGTTCAGTCTGAGGGAAAGCATAGAGTCTAGTTTGAGGGATAGTATTGAGTCCAGTCTGAGGGACTGTATTGAGTCTGGTCTGAGGAACAGCATTGAGTCCAGTCTGAGGTTCAGTATTGAGTCCAGTCTGAGGGACTGCATTGAGTCCAGTCTGAGGAACAGTATTGAGTCCAGTCTGAGGAACAGCATTGAGTCTAGTCTGAGGGACTACACTGAGTCCAGTCTGAGGAACAGCATTGAGTTCAGTCTGAGGAACAGCATTGAGTTCAGTCTGAAGTACTACACTGAGTCTAGTCTTAGGGACTGCATTGAGTCCAGTCTGAAGGACTGCACAGAGCTCAGTCTGAGGGACAGCATAGAGTTCAGTCTGAGGAACAGCATTGAGTTCAGTCTGAAGTACTACACTGAGTCTAGTCTTAGGGACTGCATTGAGTCCAGTCTGAAGGACTGCACAGATCTCAGTCTGAGGGACAGCATAGAGTTCAGTCTGAGGAACAGCATTGAGTTCAGTCTGAAGTACTACACTGAGTCTAGTCTGAGGAACTTCATTGAGTCCAGTCTGAGGAACAGCATTGAGTTCAGTCTGAGGAACAGCATTGAGTTCAGTCTGAAGTACTACACTGAGTCTAGTCTGAGGAACTTCATTGAGTCCAGTCTGAGGAACAGTGTTGAGTCCAGTCTGAGGGACTGTATTGAGTCCAGTCTGAGTGACTGTATTGAGTCCATTCTGAGGGACTACATTGAGTCCAGTCTGAGTGACAGCATTGAGTCCAGTCTGAGGGACTGCACTGAGTCCAATCTGAGGGACTGCATTGAGTCCAGTCTGAGGGACAGCATTTAGTCCAGTCTGAGAGACAGTGCTGAGTCCAGTCTGAGGGACTGCATTGAGTCCAGTCTGAGGAACAGTATTGAGTCCAGTCTGAGGGACTGCACTGGGGCCAGTCTGAGTGACTGCACTGAGGCTAGCATGAGGGACTGCACTGGGGCCAGTCTGAGGGACTGCATTGAGACCAGTGTAAGGTTCAGTATTGAGAGAAGTCTGAGGGACTGCATTGAGACCAGTGTTAAGTTCAGTATTGAGGCCAGTCTGAGGGACTGCACTGACACCAGTCTGAGGAACAGTATTAAGTCCAGTCTGAGGGACTACACTGAGTCCAGTCTTAGGGACTGCATTGAGTCCAGTCTGAAGGACTGCACAGAGTTCAGTCTGAGGGACAGCATAGAGTCTAGTCTGAGGGATAGTATTGAGTCCAGTCTGAGGGACTGTATTGAGTCTGGTCTGAGGAACAGCATTGAGTCCAGTCTGAGGGACAGTATTGAGTCCAGTCTGAGGGACTGCATTGAGTCCAGTCTGAGGAACAGTTTTAAGTCCATTCTGAGGGACTGAGGCCAGTCTGAGGGACTGCACTCAGTCCAGTCTGAGGGACAGATGGAGTCCAGTCTGAAGGACAGCATTGAGGCCAGTCAGCATTGAGTCCAGTCTGAGGAACAGCATTGAGTCCAGTCTGAGGGACTACACTGAGTCCAGTCTTAGGGACTGCATTGAGTCCAGTCTGAGGGACAGCGTTGAGTCCAGTCTGAGGAACAGCATTGAGTTCAGTCTGAAGGACTGCACAGAGTTCAGTCTGAGGGACAGTATAGAGTTTAGTCTGAGGGATAGTATTGAGTCCAGTCTGAGGGACTGTATTGAGTCTGGTCTGAGGGATAGTATTGAGTCCAGTCTGTGGGACTGTATTGAGTCTGGTCTGAGGAACAGCATTGAGTCCAGTCTGAGGGACAGTATTGAGTCCAGTCTGAGTGACTGTTTTGAGTCCATTTTGAGGGACTGCATTGAGTCCAGCCTGAGTGACAGCATTTAGTCCAGTCTGAGGGACTGCATTGAGTCCAGTCTGAGGAACAGTACTGAGTCCAGTCTGAGGGACAGTATTGAGTCCAGTCTGAGGGACTGCATTGAGTCCAGTCTGAGGAACAGTTTTAAGTCCATTCTGAGGGACTGAGGCCAGTCTGAGGGACTGCACTCAGTCCAGTCTGAGGGACAGATGGAGTCCAGTCTGAAGGACAGCATTGAGGCCAGTCAGCATTGAGTCCATTCTGAGGGACTACACTGAGTCCAGTCTTAGGGACTGCATTGAGTCCAGTCTGAGGGACAGCGTTGAGTCCAGTCTGAGGAACAGCATTGAGTTCAGTCTGAAGGACTGCACAGAGTTCAGTCTGAGGGACAGTATAGAGTTTAGTCTGAGGGATAGTATTGAGTCCAGTCTGAGGGACTGTATTGAGTCTGGTCTGAGGGATAGTATTGAGTCCAGTCTGTGGGACTGTATTGAGTCTGGTCTGAGGAACAGCATTGAGTCCAGTCTGAGGGACAGTATTGAGTCCAGTCTGAGTGACTGTTTTGAGTCCATTTTGAGGGACTGCATTGAGTCCAGCCTGAGTGACAGCATTTAGTCCAGTCTGAGGGACTGCATTGAGTCCAGTCTGAGGAACAGTACTGAGTCCAGTCTGAGGGACTGTATTGAGTCCAGTCTGAGTGACTGTATTGAGTCCATTCTGAGGGACTACATTGAGTCCAGTCTGAGTGACAGCATTGAGTCCAGTCTGAGGGACTGCACTGAGTCCAATCTGAGGGACTGCATTGAGTCCAGTCTGAGGGACTGCATTGAGTCCAGTCTGAGGAACAGTATTGAGTCCAGTCTGAGGAACAGCATTGAGTCCAGTCTGAGGGACAGTATTGAGTCCAGTCTGAGGGACTGCATTGAGTCCAGTCTGAGGAACAGTATTAAGTCCATTCTGAGGGACTGAGGCCAGTCTGAGGGACTGCACTCAGTCCAGTCTGAGGGACAGATGGAGTCCAGTCTGAAGGACAGCATTGAGGCCAGTCAGCATTGAGTCCAGTCTGAGGAACAGCACTGAGTCCAGTCTGAGGGACTACACTGAGTCCAGTCTTAGGGACTGCATTGAGTCCAGTCTGAGGGACAGCGTTGAGTCCAGTCTGAGGAACAGCATTGAGTTCAGTCTGAAGGACTGCACAGAGTTCAGTCTGAGGGACAGTATAGAGTTTAGTCTGAGGGATAGTATTGAGTCCAGTCTGAGGGACTGTATTGAGTCTGGTCTGAGGGATAGTATTGAGTCCAGTCTGTGGGACTGTATTGAGTCTGGTCGGAGGAACAGCATTGAGTCCATTTTGAGGGACTGCATTGAGTCCAGCCTGAGTGACAGCATTTAGTCCAGTCTGAGGGACTGCATTGAGTCCAGTCTGAGGAACAGTATTGAGTCCAGTCTGAGGGACTGCACTGAGTCCAATCTGAGGGACTGCATTGAGTCCAGTCTGAGGGACTGCATTGAGTCCAGTCTGAGGAACAGTATTGAGTCCAGTCTGAGGGACTGCACTGGGGCCAGTCTGAGTGGCTGCACTGAGGCTAGCATGAGGGACTGCACTGGGGCCAGTCTGAGGGACTGCATTGAGACCAGTGTAAGGTTCAGTATTGAGAGAAGTCTGAGGGACTGCATTGAGACCAGTCTGAGGGACTGAACTGAGGCAAGTCTGAGGGACTGCACTGAGGCTAGCATGACGGACTGCACTGGGGCCAGTCTGAGGAACTGCACTGAGGCTAGCATGAGGGACTGCACTTGGGCCAGTCTGAGGGACTGCACTGAGGCTAGCATGATGTACAGCATTGGGATCAGTGTGAGCTACAGTATTGAGCCCGGTCTGAGGAACAGCATTGAGTCCAGTCTGAGGGACTGAACTGAGGCACGTCTGAGGGACTGCACTGAGGCTAGCATGACGGACTGCACTCGGGCCAGTCTGAGGAACTGCACTGAGGCTAGCATGAGGGACTGCACTTGGGCCAGTCTGAGGGACTGCACTGAGGCTAGCATGATGTACAGCATTGGGATCAGTGTGATCTACAGTATTGAGGCCAGTCTGAGGGACTGCATTGAGTCCAGTCTGAGGAACAGTATTGAGTGCTTTCTGAGGGACTGAACTGAGGCCAGTCTGAGGGACTGCACTGGGGCCAGTCTGAGTGACTGCACTGAGGCTAGCATGAGGGACTGCACTGGGGCCAGTCTGAGGGACTGCACTGAGATCAGTGTGAGCTACAGTATTGAGGCCAGTCTGAGGAACTGCATTGAGACCAGTGTAAGGTTCAGTATTGAGTCTAGTCTGAGGGACTACACTGAGTCCAGTCTTAGGGACTGCATTGAGTCCATTCTGAGGGACTACATGGAGTGCTTTCTGAGGGACTGAACTGACGCCAGTCTGAGGGACTGCACTGGGGCCAGTCTGAGGGACTGCACTGAGGCTAGCATGAGGTACAGCATTAGGATCAGTGTGAGCTACAGTATTGAGACCAGTGTAAGGTTCAGTATTGAGAGAAGTCTGAGGGACTGCATTGAGACCAGTGTAAGGTTCAGTATTGAGGCCAGTCTGAGGGACTGCATTGAGTCCAGTCTGAGGAACAGTATTACAGTTTTTCTCAATTGTTTACACACAAATACTGGTACTTGACACACAATGACCACAGCATGTAACTCATGCACCAACCCCCTGAACCAATTCTGCTAAACTACAAGCACAATTCCTGCTTTACACTCAAATTGCAGTTCTAAAACACACTTTTTTCAAAACACTACACACAATTCTCTGCATTTGGCACAATTTTCATGAAGAAAATCTCGTTTTCACAAGGAACACACTGTCATTCAAAATTCTAAAGTCAATTGCCCTACTATGCACACTGACTCATCACATGGGCAAACACCTGTCACACAGTGTAACAATTAGCAATCAGTTGATGCTTTTCATGGCTGGATTCGACATGCCAAGCGATATTTCCCCCGCTGCTTGGCCAGGGAAAACATTGCTTGTGATGTGGATGAGGTGCTGTGGCCAGACCGAAACAGAAGAGAGGATGCAGCATAGTTTTTTTTTTTCGTTTTTTTTTACTGTAACTGTATACAGTAAATTCTTCTGTTGTTTTGTATGTAGACCACTGTATGTGCAACTTTGTGTTGGTTGGGATGTACACTGTGTACATTGTTTTTGTGGGGAAAATAAAATATATTTGTTACCGTGTATTTGTGTGTTCTGAGTATAAAAACAATATTCTAAAATATTTTACAACACACTTATGTATGTACTGTCTGTAGTAAGTGTAACACTGAACAAAAAAAAGGCCTAAGTCATCATGATGAATGGAGAAGAAGTGTTTTCCATTCATCATAGTGTTTTACATTGAGCACATCAGTGTTCAACTGGTTCTTATAAATGTCTATTCATATGATGGTTTGTGTGTGTCATTTGAAAACAAAATACCATTTTGAGAAGAAATAACATTGTTTTGAATGTAAAGTTTCATTTTGCAGGAGAATTGAGGGGTTTTGCCCATTGTGTGTGTGTTTTTTGATTTGTGTGTAGAGTTCTGAGAGTATGAGGCATGCTTTCAGAAAATGTGTGTAAACAATCGAGAAAAACTGTAAGTCCAGTCTGAGGGACTGAGGCCAGTCTGAGGGACTGCATTGTGTCCAGTCCGAGTGACTGCATTGAGTGCAGTCTGAGGGAAGGCACTGAGGCCAGTCTGAGGGACTGCATTGAGGATTGTTACCTAAAATGGTTTGCTGCTTGGCTCAGCTTACAATTACAGTAACTGGAATAATTATATTTAATTCAGCATCATCTCTGTAAAGGTTTTCATTTGTCCATGTAACTGGATATCTTGTAGTCTCACATCCAAGAGGCTTCATCAATATGGAACTGATTGATGAAAATGTCCTCTTGACCAAACAGACAAAGTCCAGTTCTATAAATTAACTACTCCACTTGTGTCATGTAAAACTAGTGGGTTCCTGTGCTGTAAGGGATGAGTAGAGTACTCTTTGTTTTAATTATTACATAATGTGCTGAGTTTATTAAATTTTTCACTTTTGTTTTGCTAAGTTTATAATGTAATAATGTTCTTATAATGTAATAACTTATTACATCATGAACAAAACTGTTATTACATTGTGTGCTTAAGGTTTTATTACATTATATGCTGATTATTACATTATGAGCTTTTATTACATTTAAATTATTACATTATGCGCAGTCATTACGTTATGAGTTGCTACAACCCTTCTTTTTCACAATAGACTTATGCACCAACTTATGCATCATTGGACACAATTGTTCTGTCTTCAATAATAATAAATTGCATTCTATTGCTCATATAACATTTGTGTTTGTAATATTTCCAAGGCATAAGGACTGTTATGAGTTAATATTAAGCACTAAGGTTGAGGGAATATGATATATTCTTGCGAACAAAACACTGTGGTCACTACCGAAACGGTGGTCATTTTGTAAAAAATAAGGTATATTGAATTATGTTATGATACTGATTGGTTAAATGTATGTTCAATTTAATCAATCTTTAACTCTGAAATCAATATGATCAGCGTTATGCATTTTACAAAGAAAGATTGCATTTCGATTTTGATGAATCTTATAAATTGAACTTAAACATTTTTTTTAAATTTAAATTTTAATTGATTTAGTTGTGAAAGATATGTAAAAATAGTCTTTAGAGGAGGGATGGAAACACAATCTTAACAGTTTAATACAAAACTTTGTATTTGAGTTTTTTACTGTGTTTCGGTAGTGACAAATTTTGGGAGAAGAAAAGCATTCCAAACCAGTCTAAAAATACAGTACCAAAATTGACTGTACTTTCATTAGATATGTATACCTATGTATATGTATATATACCTATGTATATATGTATATATATATATATATAGAGAGAGAGAGAATATAGAATATAGAATATTGGTAGAATGTATACAAATGGGACTATCAGTGTCATGATATCACTTTGGCAGTCTAGTTTTCCTTGTGTTTCCTCAGTTACCCTGCCCTTTTGTCTCTTGTGTGTTTTTCCCTGTTTGTCTAGTCTGTCAGTGTGTTGGGAGATGTGGCCTTCCTCCTTCTCCTCCTTCTCCTGGGCAGGCACTGCTGGAGCAGCTGACAGCAATCAACCAATCATCACACACACCTGCATTATATCTACCCCGGTCTTCCTGCCAGTCATCGCCACATCATTTAATTTTCATTTTCACTTTTTTTGTTGTAAGATAATGTTGAAAAGTTCTCTTTTAATTAAACATATGTTTTAATATTTTTCAATGAAGTTTTGTGTTATTCCCATTTTTGACACCAAGATTTTAATTTTTACTGCAAATGTATATCGGTTCAAAATATCGGTTATCGGTCTCCTTGATTACTAATAATCGGTATCGGTATCGTTCCTGAAAAAAACATATCGGTCGATCCCTAGTATATATGCTGCTTGATGGAAATGTATGTATATATTTATTATTGGAAATCAATTAACAATACAAAACAATGACAGATATTGTAGCATTCAATGATGTCATCAAATCACTTGGAGCATTCGATGATGTCATCAAAGCACTCTGAACATTTTTATATACTTTCTTTATTGTACACATGTTCATATACAGAAGTACTAACATACATAGACAATTAAAAAAAAGATGAAAAAAATTATATTTACGTTTTCATTTTCACTTTTTTGTTTTAAGATAATGTTGATAAGTTCTCTTTTAATTAAACATGCTTTAATGTTTTCATTACATCCAGAATCGACTACTGCAACAGCATTCTTTACGGCTCACCATCCAAAGTCCGCAATAAACTCCAATACATCCAGAACTCTGCTGCCCGTCTGCTCACCCATCCCCGGTCCCGTGACCACATCACCCCTGTCCTCCAGAACCTCCACTAGCTCCCTGTCCCACAACGCATCCAGTTCAAACTCTTTCTCCTCACTCACCCCCCCTACCTCACAGACCTGCTCCACCATTACACTCATACACAAGCAGTCACAGCTCCGTTTGGGTATCAGGCTCCTTATTCAGTGCCTGTACAGCCATCAGGCCCATCAGCTGCCACTAGCTCACTAACTCCTTCAGCCGGTTCCGGTGTCCACTCTTCCTGATCTCACTACAGATAGTGAAAGAGAGTTTACTGACCTCAAGATGCCTCTGGATAACCCTCTGGGTCCTCCCACAGAGCTGACGGAGCATTATAAATACCGTGTGCTCATGGAACACCTCGTCTTGGAGGAGGCACGACTTATAGCCTAGGCCTGCCGCCATCATCCTCAGCCCTACAGTGCAGCTATGCAAGCTCTGTAGCGCCAGTATGGCCAACCCCATCAGCTGGCCCAGAGCGAGATTGCAGCTATACTCAACATGCCAGATGTCAAGCCTGGACTCCAGTTGATCTGGTTTCTCCCACATTTAGGCTCTCTGTGCCACCTCAGTAGTCAACAGTGTGTTCTCAGTGTGTTCTGAGTTTGTGTGTTGTCTACTCTGGTGGTACGTATGGGTTTTCTCCGGGTGCCCCGGTTTAACTCACATTCATATGCATGTGCATACAAACATCTAATAACTAATTAAGTCAAATGAAAATAATAAATAATAATATTACATTTCTGCTCATCTCTCTTATCATCTTTGTAACTATTTTTATGATTTTATTTTGAATTTATATGATTTTATGTTGTTTTTTTTAAGTTCTGGGTGTTCGTAAAGCACTTTGTAACCTTGTTTTGAAAGGTGCTATATTATAGCCATCATAACCATTTCCTGCTTCCATCTCTATTTGTATTCAAAATATTAATAAAACTATACAATTATCACATGTCTCCTTGTCTCCACATAACATTATATGGCCCTATAAAATCTGTTTTATCTTTCCCAAATTCAGTTTTTTCCGTTTTAGTTTTTCTGAATTGTCATCAGAAAATGTGTCTTTAAGAATAAAAAAACACAGGGTGTGGTGTTAAAATCTGTCCCTTGTGCCAATAGGTGGTGAGCACTTCCACAAAATTCACCTTGTTGTTGGAGTGGTTGATAATTGACAGGTGGGGGTTCTCAGAGTTTGTGGGAGGGTTGCCTGGGTTGTGACATTTCAGGACAATTGGGCACAGGACGCATCATCAGTGGTGTACCCTTGTTTCATCCTATGTTTCGGCATTTTAACACTATATACCCTCCACAAAGGCGGCCAGCTGCAGGGTGATCAATCCTCAGCTTGTGTACTGTGCTCAAGTGTCCCAAAATTCACCTTGCTGCTGGGAATGGCAGACGGCTGAAAGGCTGATAGGTGGGGGTTCTCCAGTGGGTTATGCGGATGTATTCGGAGCCCTGCCCGGATCATTCTGCTTGAGCCAAATCCACTGGCTGCCTCTTTCAGCCGCTTCTGAGATTGCTCTGATGGTCCGCCGCAGAGCCTGACTGTGGCTCTTTCAGCAATCTGATGGTAGAAGAAGCCACGAATCCTCTGCATCCTACCTCGACTGGATAGACTTTGGTGTTCCAGCCTCGCTGCTTCGCTTCTGCTGCTAGCTCTGCGTAGCGCAGTTTCTTACGTTCGCCGGCCTCTTCAATCAAGTTTTCCCATGGAACTGTGAGCTCTACTATGTAAGCAGTCTTGAGTGAGGGGGACCAGAGTACCAAGTCTGGCCTGAGGTTGGTGGAAGCAATCTCGGGTGGAAAAATTAATTGCTGGCTGACGTCCACCAGCATCTTCCAGTCGCGGGCCATGAATAGGCATCCTGTGTCTGGCTTGGTGGGAGGGTGTTTGGGTGTTTTCTGTCCTTCTCGGACAAATGCTGTTACCTTAAGGGGATTGGTTGCTCTCAGGGGGGGCAAGGAGTTGGTCAACCGTCACTTGTCTTCCAGAGCTGATGCCAGGCTCTTGAGGATCTGATTGTGCCGCCAGGTATAACTGCCTTGCGAAAGGCTGGTCTTGCAACCTGTCAGGATGTGTTTGAGAGTCGCTGGAGCTGGGCAGAGGGCACAGGTTGGATCCTCGCCATACCACTGATAGAGATTATTTGGTGATGGAAGAAGGTCGTATGTCGCTCTGATGATAAGGCTGATCTTGCTTGCTTACATTTCCCATTGCTCCCTCCAGTGAGCCATCTTGCGCCCCCGCTCTCGCAGGCTCTAGGATTATGTTCCTTTGTTGACTTTCTGTAGCATTTAGCGGGTGTCTCCAACTAACTGAACCAGCGTTGGGGACTGCTGACCTGGGTAGCTAGCCCATGACAGCCCCAGTGGGGTTTTTTCCCTTCTGTCAGCTGTCTCTCCAAGCTGTCACATGGACTTTCCCATTTTGTCAGCTGTCCTTTCACAGCGGTCACTGGACGGGTCCAGATAATTACAATAAAAAAACACAGAGTGTGGTTTTAAAAAGTGTGTTGGATGAAGAAAAAGTCAACAATTCATAAGAAAATATTAAATATTTAATGAATATCACTGAATTTGATTTAATACAATGTTGCACTATTTTTTTTAATCAATGAAGTTGCTTCCATTCAGCTATAAAAAACACACGATACTGTCCTTTTGTAAAGTGAGGTGCTCTAAATGTAGCTGTTAGTTTTGAATTGAGGTTTCTGGGTGACTAACAGGTGACCTCCCCCCCAGGTCTCCCCTCAGCCTGGGCCTGCACTCTCATTGGCTGGAGCTCCCCGACAGGTCAGACATTTAGCGTTCTAGGTGATGCATCGGCGAGCCTCTCAGCTTATGTCTTTGAACGGCGAGCACCGAGCCAACGCCAGTTTGCCTCTGATCTGGGGCTTTGGTCGGGAAGCTCCAGAAACTGTTGGCAAGTGTAAAATCAGGGCTAAAGTGGTTTAGTGCGAGTTAGGTTAGTCGTCTGAGAGGATCTCTTCCACATCAATGTGTGCGTGAACGTCAGCTGAGCTCGCTGTCGGTGAAACGCCGACACAGAGAAGAGAAGCAGCATCTGGAAGCAGCGTCTGGAAATGAAAACAATACATAGTAGTAGAGTTTTTCTGGTAGTCGGCTCAGAGGCTGTGAAAAAACGCTCAGAACAGCAGCGAAATCCAGATTTTCATGAACTGAATCAACATTTTGGTAAATTCCAGGTTATTCCAGGTTATTCCAGGTTTTACAGCTGATGACATTTTAATCATCAGATTCTGTGATTCTGTCCGTGTTTTCCACAACACAGAGATCATAGAGCCCTAAAGTCCCAAGTCACAACTTTCTACCTCATAAGAGTTATCAGTCTCATTCAGTGGTGCCTCCCGCGGGGTGCTGTTTTCATCCTGCAATGTGCTATTTTTCACCTGAAGCAGCGTAGTATTCTCCACTTGTTTCTGGAGGGACCCATTTAGGAGCACCAGTCTGAAATACATCAACACACACACACACACACACACACACACACACACACACACGCACGCACGCACACACACACACACACACACACACACACACACACACACACACACACTTTTCTCTGCTAATTTCTGACCTTTTGTTTGCTAACACAAAGCTCTAGCTGCTTCCTTATTTGAATAAATGCTGATAATGATCAGTAATTGTTTTTTCTCTAATGCTAATCAGCCCAGCTCAGGCTAATGAGGTCAGGACGCTTCCACCAGTAAACAACATGCACACTCATCCAGTGAGTCCCAGTGTTTATTGTTTGCATGTCGAACCGTTCAAAAGGTTACTCGCAGAAACAAATTGGCATTCTAGTGATTAAATCTATCTCAAACTGCACTCCTGCCTTCCAATAGCAAACACATGTTAACTATTAATCATTCAGACTTACTCAATAATAAGTGGGGTGTTTTTTTTTTACGATTTCTAAATAGATGTTTTAAAACCAGAATCGATATATTTGCTTCATCTGAGTCTACGCGGAAATAGAAGGAAGTTACCGCTTTTATTGTGGTAGTCTGAGTAACGTGACCTCATATCCAATCCCTATCTGTCAACCAAAACAAACCTCAGAAAGTCTAAACCGTTGGAGGGTCAGCGTAGATTCGACCTGCACCCTCCCATGTCAAATCCAGCGTGGTAAACACTACACATCCAGTAAAGGATGGAAACACTTTGGGTTTTACACATTGACAGGAAAAGCAGAGCTAGACATCACGGCTAAAGCTGCATGCTAATTTAAAAAAAAAAAAGGCCATAATAAGTCCAAACAAAGGCTGAAAAAAGTCAGAAAAAAAGCCGAAATATGTTTGAAAAATGCCGAAAAAATCCCAAAATATTGCCGAAATATGGCAAAAAAAAAAAAAAAAAAAGGCAAAAAAATGCCAAAGTATGTCTGAATAAAAGTCTGAAAAATGTCTGAAATTTTTACGAAAAAAGTCTGGAAGAAGTCTGAAAAATGTCCAAAAAGGCAGAGAAAATGCCCAAAAAAGGCTGATCTATGTCTGAATAAAAGTCTGAAAAATGTCTGAAATATTTCCGAAAAAAGGCTGAAAAATGACCAAAAAAGGCCGAACAAAATGTCCAAAAAAGGCCAATATATGTCTGAATAAAAGATTGAAAAATGTCTGAAATATTTTAGAAAAAAGTAAAAAAACATGTCTGAAAAATGTCCAAATAAAGGCAGAAAAATGTCTGCAAAATATCTGAAAAAAAAGTGTGAAACAGTTAGCAGGAAACGTTATGGTATCGCGGTAACGTGGCGATGGAGCCGGCTGTCGCTCTTGTCTCCGTGGTCAAATGGGGCGACGCTAAGACTGTAGAGCACCCATATACTGACATTTCTATTCTCTGCATTCAAACGGCCCCGATGGAGCTGACCATGGATGGATAAAGAGAACGGAGCTGACGGGAGAGCTAGAGACCACCTTGGAGAAGTTACAGGAAGTAGACACGTGGGACTACGTCTGCTTTTCAAAAAAAGGTGTTAACAAACTGGTGTAGGGACCTCACCAGACAAAGAGCCTTGGCCTACATGGGAGATTTGAAGCCTGATAACAGAACAAAGACTAAACCGCCAGCTCTTGAAATCTCGCACCTACATGCGAGATTTCAGTTGAATCCAAATGGGAGCTGCCCATTGGATGAGGCTAACAGGAAATGTGGGGTCTTTCCGGTGACACGCCCACAATCTCACAGGAGATAAAAGCACGCCGACTTGAGAACTCGTCCCTTTTCAACCGCGAACAACGTTTGCTCCAGGAGGTACCCAACGCTGCAGCGTTCACTTTAAGACCGAGCCACAGTTCCTGACCTCGCCGGACGAGTTAAGCCATTGTCGTGTTCATCAGACGTCCAGACCACCATACCTGCAGAAGGAAGAACCGGACCCTCGTTCTTCACCAAGGAAGAGACGACTGCCCCTCCGTCTTCACATCGGCTGCTCCCCATCCGCTGCCACACGGAGAGCCAGCCCTGCCGTTCCCCCCGCTGACGAGCATCATAACGGCCCGTTATTGTCCGAGCCTGCGCGACGCCGCCGGACCAACTAACGACGATTTACACCACTATCGCTTCGGAGAAGCGATTCAAGTAAGAGGCTTGTGTCTGGGCAGAGACTAGTGAAATTGTGTAGTACAACAAGTTAATAATTATTGTTGCTTTGTATTGAACGTACGGACCGCCGAGTCCACTTGTTTGCTTTGTTTACTTTGCTTGTTGTTGTTGTTTTGCTTTGCTTTGCTTCGCTGTGTTATTTTGCTGTGTTTTTTTGCTGTGTTTTACTGTGCTGACTGTTGACCACTGTGTGCTCCCCTCCATGGGTTTTTCTTGAGAATCTCTTTTTGCTGCACCAGAGCTTCTCTTTTTCTCCACTTCTACACACTCATTCCTACTTTGCCGACACGTGGGACTCGCCTCCCGTTAGTGCGTTGTCGGTAACTTTCGTGGCGCTTCCGCCACCAGAGCAACTCCTCCCTCACGTGACGTAACCACTTACGTGGTGACGTCCACTTCGGGGCTTCTCTTGCTCCTCCCATACCACACACACACTTAGACACTCCTCCTACACACCCATTACCTTACAGACACGTGTGATTCACATCCCGTTTGTGCGTGGTCTGTAATGTTCGAGCAACTCCTCCCTCACGTGACGTAACCACTTACGTGGTGACGCCACCGCAAGCTTCCCCTTTCACACCTAAACACACACACACATACACACGTTCATACACACACACACACACCATCTCTTGCTTTTGTGTTTTGTTTAATTCTAGTTTAGTGCTTAGAGCTGCATTGTAGAATATCCATTTGTTGATTAAAAGTGTTGTTAATCTTTAATTACTACTGTTTAATAACTATTGATTTAGATTGATGTTGTTAGAGTGTTGTTTATTGTTGATTGAGATCACTATATTTAAATAAATGGTCTTACTTTAAATAGCAGTTGTCTGTGTTTATTGTGCATTTATATTGTAGTAACAGCTGGTTGTGAGAGTTAGTGCTCGGATTCACCCTTCACCATTCATCTCCTAAATGTAAAGTAGTGTTAAAATACTGGCATTTGGAGTGAACAACCCCCTTTTGAGACTGAATTAAGGTTTTGGTTATTGGTCCCTGATTCCAGGGTGGTGCCCCGTTCATTATTAATGTTTATTGATAATTCTTATTAATAATAATAATTCTATGAATATTATTTATTAATTAGCTAATAACAAACCTGTCCCATTTGTAAATCCCCTACACTGGATATAAAAAATACATCTATGGAAATAAGATTGATGGATTGTATTCACCAGAAGTATAAAACATTACATGTCCCTTGTAAATTAAAAAGAAAATACCACTAATCTGTGACGGAAATGTCTTTATTCTTTGATTTTTGGGTTACTGGATACAAATTTTTATAAATAATTCCTGACAATGATCCTGATATATTTGACTTCAGGACATCTCTGACTACATACATGCTGAAAATCAAACATTTTACTGGATTCATTTAGAGATTTTTCAAAGTAAAAGTCCCTAGAAGTGGATGATTCAACTTGTTCCCTCCATGGTCTAGAGTTAAACAAGTTAACAACAATCACAATAAATCACAATAATAAATCACAATACTTAAAAATCACAACACATATCGAATCAGCATCCAAGTATCATGATAGTGTAGAATCAAGAGATAGGTGGATCGTTCCAGCCCTAGAAATAATAATACAATTCCATATGTCCTGGCTCATTGACGTCTACTTCCTCTTATCATTTATGTCTTGTAGGGAATACCCTGTTTTGGATATTATATTATATTATTACATGGCTTTGTTGAATACTCTATTCTTTATTTCACGATGACCGGTTTGCTGTACATTATTCCTTACATATTTTACCATATCATACCCAAAATATAGTGTTTTCATATTTGATACTGTACTCTATCATATATATGTATATATATATATATATATATATAAACACATTATAATGTGTGTGTGTGTTGTAGTGATTTATTTCCTGTCTGATCGGGTTTGGCAGAGCAGACTGAGCTCAAGCTCAGTGTCAAGGTGTATTTATGGTGTGTGTGTGTTTGTGTGTTTGTGTGTGTGTGTGTGTGTGTGTGTGTGTGTGTGTGTGTGTGTGTGTGTGTGTGTGTCAGACAGAGTATTTATAGCTCTGGTCCAATCTGTGATCCATTCAGCTGCAGAGAGCAGATAGTGGTTTCCAACACAACACAGAATACCTATACCAATATAAACACACACACACACACACACACACACACACACACATGCACTAAGGTACACAGGCGCATGTGACGGCATCACAATACAACTTCTGTAAATATAATATAAATATAATGTGTTAGCCCTTTAATAGATGCTGCTGCCTTTGAAAGACCATTCTAATTAATCTAATTTAAATTAAATTAATTACTTTATTTATTATTATCAGATCATTAATAAGATCATTCGATTACTTCACTGTCTCCTAGTTTTTAAACATTTTCATCTTTTAGTCATTTATGTGACACAAAAGAACCTTAAAACAGTGACGGATAATTCTCATGTTTCCTCGGCTTTAAATAATAATAATAATAATAATAATGATAATAATAATAATAATAATAATAATAAAAAAATAAAATAATAATAATAATAATAACAAAAATCTCGAAGCGTTTTTTAAAAGACATTCTTTAAACAACAAAGCACTTTTTTTTTTAATAATTATTTCATGAACAGTTGGTTTTTCAAGATAATTAAACATATTTAGGAGTGTGGTCAAACGTTTGTAGAGGCTGGTGGAAGTGCATTGTGTCTTGGTTTCTCAGCAATGAAGTTGTTAATTCAAATGTTCAAAACCACCAATAAGAAGATAAAAAATGTTCTTCAAAGATATATCATTGCCACCTTAAATTATGTGCTAAAAGAGTTATTAGTACCGGCACTTTAAGAATGACGGTGTTTTAATACGAGCCGTGAGTTGCGTCAATGTGCGACCGCGGGGCGGTGTGTGCGCAACGCTTTGCTTTAGAGGACGCCATCAGGATTGGGATCCAGATGGCGTGATACAGTGATAACCAGAAGGAAGGGGTATAAACTAAACTGTAGTGATAACCAGAAGGATGGAGTCTAAACTAAACTGTAGAGATAACCAGAAGGATGGGGTCTAAACTAAACTGTAGTGATAACCAGAAGGATGGAGTCTAAACTAAACTGTAGAGATAACCAGAAGGATGGAGTCTAAACTAAACTGTAGTGATAACCAGAAGGATGGAGTCTAAACTAAACTGTAGAGATAACCAGAAGGATGGAGTCTAAACTAAACTGTAGTCATAGCCAGAAGGATGGAGTCTAAAATAAACTGTAGAGATAACCAGAAGGATGGAGTCTAAACTAAATTGTAGAGATAACCAGAAGGATGGAGTCTAAACTAAACTGTAGTCATAGCCAGAAGGATGGAGTCTAAACTAAATTGTAGAGATAGCCAGAAGGATGGAGTCTAAACTAAACTGTAGAGATAACCAGAATATTGGAATCTAAAATAAACTGTAGTCATAGCCAGAAGAATGCAGTCTAAACTAAACTGTAGTCATAGCCAGACGGATTTAGTCTAAACTAAACTCTAGTGATAACCAGACAGATGGAGTCTAAACTAAACTGTAGTGATAACCAGAAGGAAGGAGTCTAAACTAAACTGTAGAGATAACCAGAAGGATGGAGTCTAAACTAAACTGTTGTGATAACCAGAAGAATGCAGTCTAAACTAAACTGTAGCGATAACCAGAAGGATGGAGTCTAAACTAAACTGTAGTCATAGCCAGAAGGATGGAGTCTAAACTAAACTGTAGTGATAACCAGAAGGATGGAGTCTAAACTAAACTGTAGTGATAACCAGAAGAATGCAGTCTTAACTAAACTGTAGAGATAACCAGAAGGATGGAGTCTACAAGAGAAGATTAAATCAGGTCATAAACCACATTCTCACTATTAGCTGGTGTCTCTATCAGCAGAACTCCCTTTAAAAAAACAAGGAAATAACAGCGCGGCTCTGATTACCAATCAAATGTACCAATAACATTAGATTCACCATATTTTCTGAATCTTTCCAAACATCTTCTGGAATTCAGCAAACACATAATCCAGTTAAAAGTAGTATTTTACCATGTGTCTCTGTAACGTGTTGAAGTGTTATTTCACCATGTGTCTCTGTAACGTGTTAAAGTGTTATTTCACCGTGTGTCTCTGTAACGTGTTAAAGTATTATTTCACCGTGTGTCTCTGTAACGTGTTAAAGTGTTATTTCACCGTGTGTCTCTGTAACGTGTTAAAGTGTTATTTCACCATGTGTCTCAGTAACGTGTTAAAGTATTATTTCACCGTGTGTCTCAGTAACGTGTTAAAGTATTATTTCACCGTGTGTCTCTGTAACGTGTTAAAGTGTTATTTCACCGTGTGTCTCAGTAACGTGTTAAAGTATTATTTCACCGTGTGTCTCTCTAACGTGTTGAAGTGTTATTTCACCGTGTGTCTCTGTAACGTGTTAAAGTGTTATTTCACCGTGTGTCTCTGTAACGTGTTAAAGTATTATTTTACCATGTGTGTCTGTAACGTGTTAAAGTGTTATTTTACCGTGTGTGTCTGTAACGTGTTAAAGTATTATTTTACCATGTGTGTCTGTAACGTGTTAAAGTATTATTTTACCGTATGTCTCTGTACGTGAAATGGACGGAGAGGAAAATCAGTCCGGTGAGAGTGACTCTTCTCTCTCTTCACACCACTTCAACACAACACAGCTCTGTCTACAGTGACTGTGGTTTCTTCATGATTTTAAGAGCTTTTCTCTCATCAACTTCTACAGAACTTCAACTGAATGCATTATCGTTTTGTGGGTTTTTGTTTTCGAAGCCTTTCATCATCTTCCGTGCTGCAGTACCATTCTACGCCTGAACTGTTACTGATGCTCCAGTGGGGGCGCTGTTCTTTTTTAAAAAAAAAGGCTTATTTAACACTGTTTGAATTGAGTGACATCAGCTGTTTCCTTTAGAATAAATATATATATATATAAACAGAAAGTTATAAGAGAAATAGAAATAACATTAGATATGAAATGTAAATGTCTGTGCATTACCAAATAAATAAATGCAAACATAAAGTTAATTATCAAATAAATCACATACTGTAAGTATAGGGGACATCAGATTTCTGCATACCATTCCATTTTTTGATTAATATATATTTAAAATTTAACATTTTTAATTCATAAAAAAATAAATTCCATGTTGTGTCATCTATTATTCCATGACTTTTGCTGATGTTTTAGATTTTTCCATGGTATCATTCGAGCAAGGTCAGAATTTTGTATGGTGACAACACTAACACTAATACGTTAAAACAATGTCTGTCCTCACGAGCGTTTTAGAATGATTTGAAACGATTCTCCATGCTAACACCTCTGAAAACACAAGTCACCTGACCACATGTTCATGTAACGACACTAATCTGCAGCCTTCATTCCTGATTAGCAGACGACATTAAACTACAAGCTGTTGATTGAGCTTTACTCCTCGTTAGCGGCTGATGCATCTTCCTCGTTAGCTGGCATCACATCAGTGTGTGTGTGTGTGTGTGTGTGTGTGTGGTTAACTGTGTAATTCAGCGTGAAGCCTGCAAGGCCTTTGGAGTCTGCACACTGTCATTACAAGAGTCCTCATGGATTCGAAATACTGAATGGGGGAGGAGGGGATAAGGTGGAGAAAGAGAAGAGGGGGGAGGGTGAGAGGAGAGATGATAAAGAAGGTTAATGACAGAGTGAGAGGGTTAAGAGGGTGAAGAGGGTGAAAAGGGAGAAGGAGGAGCAGGATGCCGATGGAGAATGTGAGAAAGGCTGGATGAAAGAGAAAGGGATGGAGGGAGATGAACAGAGGAAGAAAACACGGGGGAAGTAGAGGAGGTGAAGAGAGAAAAAGGTGAGAATGAGAGGAGTGATCATCTTTCCATTCTTTGTTCATGGTCCCGTAAAGGTCACAGATCGCTTAGCGCTCCTTAAAATATCTGGAGTTTAATGAGGAACCTTTCAGATCTCCGTTCTTCATTAACTGGCCGTCTCTCATCACGAGCAGCGGGACAGAAAACCAAACCTTTGTCTCTCTCTCTCTCTCTCTCTATCAGCTGGGTTCTGTTTTTCCCTCTTCATATTCTGCATTTTCTCCTGTTGTTCTCTCGGCGTCTCGTTTCTTTAATACCTCTTTCTTCACGTCTTTCTTTGTGATGGTTTCACTGTCATTGCAGCCATGCTTTCTCTCTCTCTCTCTCTCTCTCTCTCTCTCTCCCTCTTTCCATACGGATGTATTTCTGTTGTGGGAGAGACCAAATTCAGGAGCTGTTCAAGGATTCTTTTATTTCTCAGTTTTACAGTCAGCTTTTCTTTCAGGTTTGATCTTTGCTTCTCTCAAAGAGACTCAGAGAGGCTGGATTGAGGTCTGACTGTGTGTGTGTGTGTGTGTGTGTGTGTGTGTGTGTGTTTTGTGCACGTTTGTAAGCACCGACCTAAAAGCATTACTGAGCTGAGAATGAACAATTTCTAATATAGTATGTTGAATAAATCATCCTTCTTCCAGACGCAACAACACCTTTTAAATAACTGGAGTATCAGCATGCAAAACCAGGCGGCCCCATACATTCAATTAGGACTGTCAATCAATTTAAATATTTATTCACAATTCATTGAAATTAATCACACATTTTTTTTATCTGTTCAAAATGTACCTTAAAAGGAGATTAGTCAAGTATTTAATACTCTTATCAACATGGGAGTGGACAAATATTCTACTTTATGCAAATGTATGTACTGTACATATTTATTAGTATTCTTTATTGTACATATGTTCATATCGTACTAACATACATAGACAATTAAAAAAAAGATTAAAAAAATAAGAATTACGTTTTTATTTCATTTTGATTTTCACTTTTTTGTTTTAGGATAATGTTGAAAAGTTCTCTTTTAATCATTATGCTTTAATGCATTTCAATGAAGTTTTATGTTATTCCCATTTTGACACCAAGATTTAAATTTTTACTGCAAATGTTTATCTGTTCAAAATACCGGTTATCGGTCTCCTTGATTACTAATAATCCATATCGGTATCGGTCCTGAAAAAAACATACCGGTCGATCCCTAGTAAATATGCTGCTTAATGCAAATGTATGTATAAATGTATTATTGTAAATCAATTAACAACACAACACAATGACAGATATTGTCCAGAAACCCCTCACAGTCATCCTCCCAATCAAAACATGGCAAACTGCAGCCCAACAGGCAACAACAGCTGTCAGGGTGTCAGTGTGCTGACTTGACTATGACTTGCCCCAAACTGCATGTGATTATCATAAAGTGGGCATGTCTGTAAAGGGGAGACTTGTGGGTACCCATAGAACCCATTTACATTCACATATCTGGAGGTCAGAGATCAAGGGACCCCTTTGAAAATGGCCATGACAGTTTTTCTTCGCCAAAATTTAGCGCATGTTTGGAGCATTATTTAACCTCCTTCATTAAAAGGTAGTATGACATGGTTGGTACTGATGGATTCATCAGGTTTTTTCAAGTTTCATATTCACTCCAGCCTTACAACTGAACCGCTACAACCTAAAAATCACAAGTTGCATTAATGCGTTAAAAACATTTTTGCCGGTAAAACAAATTTGCATTAACATGTTCTTATCGCATTAACATTGACAGGCCTACATTCACATTGTTAAAAATATGAATTGTCATGTAAATAAAAAGAAACAAACACAATTAAAGCTGCGAGCAGCGATGAACGGGCCATCGCACCTTCCCGCGCGTCGGGGTTACTGGCGAGATGGAGATTGACGCGGCCAAGCACAATGAAACTGGAACTGTGATGAGTCCAAAGACGCCTGCCACAAGACTTTACGACAAACGGTTTATGAGTTATGAAAGGGAGCGTGGCTAACGTCTTGGGGCGGGGCTATGAGTCTATATTGACATGTAAATGTCTTCATCACTGGACCCTTATCATGCCTGAGAAATTTGGGGCAGATCGGACTATGTACAGTGGAGTTAAAACAAATACCTGTTTCATGGCGAATGGCTCAAAATGGCCGCCACGCCACGGTCAGGTCGTTTTGTGAAAACTCACCCTTTAATAACTTTTCATCCATAAGGTCTTAAGATGGTCCTGACCAAATTTCAAGTCGATCTGATTAAATCTGTAGGAGGCGTTTGTCAAACTACACGGCCTATAAAACGCAAAAAATTCGCGGAAATCGCACATTAAATTAAAAATGGCTGACTTCCTGTTGAGTTTTTGGCATACCTCCAAGAGGCTTTTTTGTGTGTCTCCACATGTTACATCTGTCTGCCAAAGTTCATACATGTAGGTGAAACCAGAGAGAGGGGCTCAATTTTTCCAACTTTCTAGCACCCAAGCCCGTGACCCTTAAAATATCAAATTGTGTGCCAAGTTTAACAACTTTTTGAGCATGTTAATGTCGTCAAAAAGGCGATTAATTTGGTAGAAAAAGAAAGAAGAAACACTACAGTTTCAATAGGGCCTTCGCTGGCCCAACATTATCGGTGCTCAGGCACTAATTAGAGACGGCTACTTAAACATTCATCCATTAGCTGCGCCTCACCCCCAGTAATAGTAAGAGTCTTTCCTATAGTACCAATATATCCACATTATGTCTTCACCAGGTCACAGAGACAGACCCAACCACAACACGCATACGTTAATAGACCATAAAATATATGAACACATTTATGAAAAACTTCCTTTAGTGGTTGTGAAAATATGTTTTTAGACTGATGTGTGGCTGACTTCACCAGATATTAAACAGACACATTTCACAAGATGAGTGGAGGCAGCTGTGTTAGTGCCTTGCTCTTTGCAAGGAATTGAACCGCTAACGCTCTCAATAAGATCAGTAAGCTGCTTGGCAACAGTTCCAGACTCAACATGCATGTTTTTATGGAGCACCACAAATTCTCAACTCAGTAAATCTGACGTGTAAACAAAACAGTTTTTGTTCCATAACCGATTGTCTGAGGCAAAAAAAAAAGAGCAAACAAAAGTCTTTAAGCAGCAGGATTGTGTTTTCCAAGAGGGCGGGGGGGAGGTGTGGGGGGGGGAAGCTTATGTTCTCATTAAAATAATTGGTAGAACAGCCAACTGAGTCGCTCGCTGCTCCGACGCGTGATTTATCTAAAGGCTGTCAACCCTGCAGGGTGGCAGCAGGTTTATGTGGGCGCTTTCCACTGTTAATGTGTGTGTATAAGATGTATATTTTGTGAAGAGTATACATATGTGTGTGCATAATTATTGGATGTGTGTTCCCGCTTTTAAAAGCAGAGCATCCAGCAGCTGTTTGAGATCACGCACCTCATCATCTACCTGCCTCATCACCTACCTGCCTCATCATCCACCTGCCTCATCACCTACCTGCCTCATCATCCACCTGCCTCATCACCCACCTGCTTCATCACCCACCAGCCTTATCATCAACCTGCCTCATCACCTACCTGCCTCATTATCCACATGCTTCATCACCCACCAGCCTTATCATCAACCTGCCTCATCATCTACCTGCCTCATTACCCAGCTGCCTCATCACCCACCTGCCTCATTATTTATCTGCCTCATCACCCACCTGCCTCATCATGCACCTATCTCATCGCCCACCTGCCTGATCATCTACCTCCCTCATCACCTACCTGCCTTATCATTTATCTGCCTCATCACTCACCTGCCTTATCACCCACCAACCTCATCACCCACCTGTCTCATCACCCACCAGCCTCATCACGCACCTGCCTCATCACCCATTGGCCTCATCACCCACCTGCCTCATCACCTACCTGCCTTATCATTTACCTGCCTCTTCACCCACCTGCCTCATCAATTACCTGTCACATCACCAACCTGCCTCATCACCCACCTTCCTCATCATCTACCTGCCTTATCATATACCTGCCTCATCACTCACCTGCTTCATCACCCACCAGCCTCATCACCCACCTTCCTCATCATTTACCTAACTCATCACCCACCTGCCTCAGCCCACACCTGCCTCATCATCTACCTGCCTCATTAACCACCAGCCTCATCACCCACCAGCCTCATCACACACCTGCCTCATCATCCACCAGCCTCATCACCCACCAGCCTCATCGCCCACCTGCCTCATCCCGCACCTGCCTCATCATCTACCTGCCTCATTAACCACCAGCCTCATCACCCACCAGCCTCATCACACACCTGCCTCATCATCCACAAGCCTCATCACCCACCAGCCTCATCGCCCACTTGCCTCATCCCGCACCTGCCTCATCATCTACCTGCCTCATTAACCACCATCCTCATCATCCACCAGCCTCATCACCCACCAGCCTCATCGCCCACCTGCCTCATCCCGCACCTGCCTCATCATCTACCTGCCTCATTAACCACCAGCCTCATCACCCACCAGCCTCATCACACACCAGCCTCATCACCCATCGGCCTCATCACCCACCTGCCTCATCACCTACCTGCCTTATCATTTACCTGCCTCTTCACCCACCTGCCTCATCAATTACCTGTCACATCACCAACCTACCTCATCACCCACCTTCCTCATCATATACCTGCCTCATCACTCACCTGCCTCATCACCCACCAGCGTCATCACCCACCTTCCTCATCATTTACCTACCTCATCACCCACCTGTCTCATCACCCACCTGCCTCATCCCGCACCTGCCTCATCATCTACCTGCCTCATTAACCACCAGCCTCATCATCTACCTGCCTCATTAACCACCAGCCTCATCACCCACCAGCCTCATCACACACCTGCCTCATCATCCACAAGCCTTATCACCCACTAGCCTCATCGCCCACTTGCCTCATCCCGCACCTGCCTCATCATCTACCTGCCTCATTAACCACCATCCTCATCATCCACCAGCCTCATCACCCACCAGCCTCATCGCCCACCTGCTTCATCCCGCACCTGCCTCATCATCTACCTGCCTCATTAACCACCAGCCTCATCACCCACCAGCCTCATCACACACCAGCCTCATCACCCATCGGCCTCATCACCCACCTGCCTCATCACCTACCTGCCTTATCATTTACCTGCCTCTTCACCCACCTGCCTCATCAATTACCTGTCACATCACCAACCTGCCTCATCACCCACCTTCCTCATCATATACCTGCCTCATCACTCACCTGTCTCATCACCCACCAGCCTCATCACCCACCTTCCTCATCATTTACCTACCTCAACTTGATCAGAATAAATCAACATGACGTGAAATATCAGCCTCAGATATAAAATAACCATTATTATTATGATTTTGTCTCCTCTCATTGTCCTAACAGCACATGGCTTTATCCAGACTGCTAGTGACACACAGTGGTTGACCCATCAGGTGTCACTTACATACATGGTTTTATTTTATTTTATTTTATGGTCACTTTTTATGGACCTCCAGAACCATGTTGCTATCGTACATGAAGCCTTGGAAAGGTCAGGCCACTAATGGCCTAATCCCAATAATCCCTTCCTGTGTTTAAATGAGTTGATATGAACTGAGCATGTGTCTTTAATCCTAATGACAGTTGTTTCTGTGTCATTGTATAACTAATGTAATATGTAATATCCTCTCAGAAGCACTTTCAGTCGCTGTGATGATGAACTGGATCATTGTGATGTCCAAATGTTGTTATCAAGTGAGTATAAAGATAAGTGATGTTAAAGATAATAAAGAGCCAATGTAATATTCATCCCTGGCTGTTAAAAGTACTTCAGTATTTCAGTTTGAGGGCGTAGGTATTGTTTCAACATGGGGGGACACACACACACATATGAAGCGAGGCGTTTTAAATCGTAAATGTCTCTTAAAAATCTTAAAAATCTCTTAAATGTTCACGTGGCACCTACATCAATGTTACATTAAATCATTTTAATTAATTAATAAACCCCTGAACTTAAATAATTTCAATAAAGATTTCTGCTCATGATCAAAACATTTCCCACATATTTGGAATTATCTGAGAAGTCGAGAATAAAGTTGGGGAGAGAGAGAGAGAGAGAGAGAGAGAGAGAGAGAGAGAGAGAGATTTTTTTTACATTTATCATTTGATATTGCAATATATTGTTATTAATTGTTTTTTATTTGTTTGTTGTTTTACTGACACAACAAACATGAATTATTTCTGTATTGTTTTCTTCCATTTACATGCATGTTCTTTTTAAATATCTATATATTGTAATTTGCTTAATGAATTGTATATATGTATACAGAGAGAGAGAGAGAGAGAGAGAGAGAGAGAGAGATAGAGAGAGAGAGAACAACAACCACAATAATAGCACAGCAGCTGTAATAACTAATACAAGTAGGACTAATAACAGAAATCAATAGCAGTGGATGTAAAAGAGTGATAATACAACTATCGGAATTTATATCATTGGGTCCCCCTCAGAAGGGCTTTCAAGCGGAGCTTCCAGCTATCTCGATCCACCATACATCTGGCTAGCTCGCCTGCACTGTCCAGCATCTCTCCTCAGTACGTCCATGTATGTTGGTGTGTTACGTCCCCGTGATCGATGCCCGTGCGTTGGTTCCCACAGCACCAGCATGCTTGCTGGGAGTTCTTGATGTCTTTTGCAGTGACCGAGAAGTCTCATTTTCCAGGCTGCCACTTTGTCGCTTGGTAGTCCCTCGTATAGACGGAATTATTTAATGATGGTAGCAGTTGGTGTCAAGCAGGCAGCGGACGCAGCAGATGCAACCACAATTCAGGTGACATCCAGATCCAGGTGTAACCCCGCTCCAGGTGTACCCCCGCTCCAGTCTTAACCCCGCTCCAGGTGTAACCCCGCTCCATGGTTACTTGCGAGACAAGAAAGCACAAGGACTCCGGGTAAGAAATTAAGTTAGTAACAATGAATGGGACATGAATATATACTGAAGGAGAAAGGTGCTCAGTGTGTCATAGGAAGTCCCCTGGCAGTCTAGGCCTATAGCAGATTTACTAGGGGCTGGTCAAAGACAGCCCTAACTATAAGCATTATCAAAGAGGAAAGTCTTTAGCCTACTCTTAAATGTGGAGCGGGTGTCTGCCTCCCGGACTGAAACTGGGAGCTGGTTCCACAGAAGAGGAGCTTGATAACTGAAGGCTCTAGCTCCCATTCTACTTTTGGAGACTCTAGGAACCTCAAGTAACAAAGCATTCTGGGAGCGCAGTGCTCTAGCGGGGTAATAGGGTACTATGAGCTCTTTAAGATATGATGGGGCCTGACCGTTTAGCGCTTTGTAGGTAAGGAGGACGATTTTAAATTCTATTCTTGATTTTACAGGGAGCCAGTGCAGAAAAGCTAGTACAGGAGTAATATGATCTATTTTTCTAGTTCTTGTCAGTACACGTGCTGCAGCATTCTGGATCAACTGGAGAGTCTTAAGAAACTTATTGGAGCAGCCTGATAATAAGGAGTTGCAGTAATCTAGTCTAGAGGTAACAAATGCATGGACTAATTTTTCTGCATCGTTTTTAGACAGGATGTGCCTGATCTCCGCAATGTGACGTAGATGAAAGAAGGCAGTCCTTGAGGTTTGTTTTATGTGCGAGTCAAAGGATATATCCTGATCAAAGATAACTCCCAGATTCCTTACGGTGGTGCTGGAGGCCAGGGCAATGCCATCTAGAGTAACTATATCATTAGATAATTTGTTTCGGAGGTGTTCAGGGCCAAGTACAATGACTTCAGTTTTGTCTGAGTTTAACATTAGGAAATTGCAGGTCATAAAGGTTTTTATGTTCTTAAGGCATGCTTGAAGTTTAGTTAACTGGTTGGTTTCGTCTGGCTTGATCGATAGATATAATTAGGTATCATCTGCATAACAATGAAAGATTATGGAGTGTTTTCTAATAACATTGCCTAAGGGAAGCACATATATGGTGAATAGAATTGGTCCAAGCACAGAACCCTGTGGAACTCCGTGACTAACTTTGGCATGCATGGAGGACTCATCGTTAACATGTACAAACTGAGATCGATCTTATAAATAGGACTTAAACCAACTTAGCGCAGTTCCTTTAATGCCAATTAAAATGTTCCAGTCTCTGTAATAGGATGTGATGGTCAATGGTGTCGAAAGCAGCACTAAGATCTAGCAAGAAAATCGTTTGTCCGATGTAATTAGAAGGTCATTTGTAATTTTCACTCCTGCTGTCTCTGTGCTATAGTGCACTTTAAATCCTGACTGAAAATTCTAAAATAAATGATTGTTGGCTGGATGTTCGTAGTCGTTGGATTTGGAGGTCATTGGATGTTGGTTGTCGTTGGATGTTGGCAGTCGTTGGATGTTGGTAGTCATTGGATGTTGGCAGTAGTTGGATGTTGGTGGTTATTGGATGTTAGCAGTAGTTGGATGTTGGTGGTATTTGGATGATGGTGGTCGTTGGATGTTGGTGGTTGTTGGATGTTGGCAGTCGTTGGATGTCGGTAGACTTTGGATGTTGGTAGTCGTTGGATGTTGGTAGTCGTTTGAATTTGGCAGTAGTTTGATGTTGGTGGTCTTTGGATGTTGGTTGTCGTTGGATGTTGGTATTGGTTGGATGTTGGTAGTCGTTGGATGTTGGTTGTCGTTGGATGTTGGAGGTCATTGGATGTTGATTGTCGTTGGATGTTGGCAGTCGTTGGATGTTGGTAGTCGTTGGATGTTTGCAGTCGTTGGATGTTGGTGGTTATTGGATGTTGGCAGTAGTTGTATGTTGTTGGTATTTGGATGATGGTGGTCGTTGGATGTTGGTGGTTGTTGGATGTTGGCAGTCGTAGGATGTCAGTAGTCTTTGGATGTTGGTAGTCGTTGGATGTTGGTAGTCGTTTGAATTTGGCAGTAGTTTGATGTTGGTGGTCTTTGGATGTTGGTTGTCGTTGGATGTTGGTATTGGTTGGATGTTGGTAGTCGTTGGATGTTGGTTGTCGTTGGATGTTGGTATTGGTTGGATGTTGGTAGTCGTTGGATGTTGGCAGTCGTTGGATGTTGGTAGTCATTGGATGTTGGTTGTCGTTGGATGTTGGAGGTCATTGGATGTTGATGGTCGTTGGATGTTGGCAGTCATTGGATGTTGGTAGTCGTTGGATGTTTGCAGTCGTTGGATGTTGGTGGTTATTGGATGTTGGCAGTAGTTGGATGTTGGTGGTATTTGGATGATGGTGGTCATTGGATGTTGGTGGTTGTTGGATGTTGGCAGTCGTAGGATGTCAGTAGTCTTTGGATGTTGGTAGTCGTTGGATGTTGGTGGTCATTAGATGTTGTCAGTCGTTGGATGTTGGTTGTCGTTGGATGTTGGTGGATGTTGGCAGTCATTGGACGTTGGTACGGTTGGATGTTGGTGGTCGTTGGGTGTTGGTGGTCGTTGGATGATGGTGGTCGTTGGATGTTGGAAGTCATTGTATGTTGGAGGTCGTTGGCAGTCATTGGATGTTGGTGGTCGTTGGATATTCGTGGTCATTGGATGTTGGCAGTCGTTTGAATTTGGCAGTAGTTTGATGTTGGTGGTCTTTTGATGTTGGTTGTCGTTGGATGTTGGTATTGGTTGGATGTTGGTAGTCGTTGGATGTTGGTTGTCGTTGAATGTTGGTATTGGTTGGATGTTGGTAGTCGTTGGATGTTGGCAGTCGTTGGATGTTGGTAGTCATTGGATGTTGGTTGTCGTTGGATGTTGGAGGTCATTGGATGTTGATGGTCGTTGGATGTTGGCAGTCATTGGATGTTGGTAGTCGTTGGATGTTTGCAGTCGTTGGATGTTGGTGGTTATTGGATGTTGGCAGTAGTTGGATGTTGGTGGTATTTGGATGATGGTGGTCATTGGATGTTGGTGGTTGTTGGATGTTGGCAGTCGTAGGATGTCAGTAGTCTTTGGATGTTGGTAGTCGTTGGATGTTGGTGGTCATTAGATGTTGTCAGTCGTTGGATGTTGGTTGTCGTTGGATGTTGGTGGATGTTGGTGGTTATTGGATGTTGGCAGTAGTTGGATGTTGGTGGTATTTGGATGATGGTGGTCATTGGATGTTGGTGGTTGTTGGATGTTGGCAGTCGTAGGATGTCAGTAGTCTTTGGATGTTGGTAGTCGTTGGATGTTGGTGGTCATTAGATGTTGTCAGTCGTTGGATGTTGGTTGTCGTTGGATGTTGGTGGATGTTGGCAGTCATTGGACGTTGGTACGGTTGGATGTTGGTGGTCGTTGGGTGTTGGTGGTCGTTGGATGATGGTGGTCGTTGGATGTTGGAAGTCATTGTATGTTGGAGGTCGTTGGCAGTCATTGGATGTTGGTGGTCGTTGGATATTCGTGGTCATTGGATGTTGGCAGTCGTTGGACGTTGATACGGTTGGATGTTGGTGGTCGTTGGATGTTGGTAGTTGTTGGATGTTGGTGGTCGTTGGATGATGGTGGTCGTTGGATGATGGTGGTCGTTGGATGTTGGTAGTCGTTGGATGTTGGTAGTCATAGGATGTTGGTTGTCATTGGATGTTGGTATTGGTTGCATGTTGGTAGTCGTTGGATGTTGGCAGTCTTTGGATGATGGCAACCGTTGGATGTTGGTAGTCGTTGGAATTTGGCAGTAGTTGGATGTTGGTGGTCATTGGATGATGGTGGCCGTTCGATGTTTGTAGTCGTTGGATGTTGGTGGTCGTTGGATGTTGGCGGTCGTTGGATGTTGACAGTCGTTGGATGTTGGTGGTCGTTGGATATTGGTGGTCATTGGATGTTGGCAGTCATTGGACGTTGGTACGGTTGGATGTTGGTGGTCGTTGGATGTTGGTAGTCGTTGGATGTTGGTAGTCATAGTATGTTGGTTGTCATTGGATGTTGGTATTGGTTGGATGCTGGTAGTCGTTGGATGTTAGCAGTCTTTGGATGATGGCAACCGTTGGATGTTGGTATTCGTTGGAATTTGGCAGTAGTTGGATGTTGGTGGTCGTTGGATTTTGGTTGTCGTTAGATGTTGGTAGTGGTTGGATGTTGGTAGTCGTTCGATGTTGGCAGTCGTTGGATTTAGGTGGTTATTGTATGTTGGAAGTCGCTGTATGTTGGAGGTCGTTGGCAGTCATTGGATGTTGGCTGTCATTGGATGTTGGTGGTCGGTGGATATTGGTGGTCATTGGATGTTGGCAGTCGTTGGACGTTGATACGGTTGGATGTTGGTGGTCGTTGGATGTTGGTAGTCGTTGGATGTTGGTGGTCGTTGGATGATGGTGGTCGTTGGATGTTGGTAGTCGTTGGATGTTGGTAGTCGTTGGATGTTGGTGGTCATTGGATGATGGTGGTCGTTGGATGTTTGTAGTCGTTGGCTGTTGGTGGTCGTTGGATGTTGGCGGTCGTTGGATGTTGACAGTCGTTGGATGTTGGTGGTCGTTGGATATTGGTGGTCATTGTATGTTGGCAGTCATTGGACGTTGGTACGGTTGGATGTTGGTGGTCGTTGGGTGTTGGTGGTCGTTGGATGATGGTGGTCGTTGGATGTTGGAAGTCGTTGGATGTTGGAGGTCGTTGGCAGTCATTGGATGTTGGCAGTCATTGGATGTTGGTGGTCGTTGGATATTGGTGGTCATTGGATGTTGGCAGTCGTTGGACGTTGATACGGTTGGATGTTGGTGTTCGTTGGATGGTGGTAGTCGTTGGGTGTTGGTGGTCGTTGGATGATAGTGGTCGTTGGATGTTGGTAGTCGTTGGATGTTGGTAGTCATAGGATGTTGGTTGTCATTGGATGTTGGTATTGGTTGGATGTTGGTATTGGTTGGATGTTGGCTGTCTTTGGATGATGGCAACCATTGGATGTTGGTAGTCGTTGGAATTTGGCAGTAGTTGGATGTTGGTGGTCGTTGGATTTTGGTTGTCGTTAGATGTTGGTAGTGGTTGGATGTTGGTAGTCGTTCAATGTTGGCAGTCGTTAGATTTAGGTGCTTATTGTATGTTGGAAGTCGTTGTATGTTGGAGGTCGTTGGCATCATCGGATGTTGGCTGTCATTGGATGTTGGTGGTCGTTGGATATTGGTGGTCATTGGATGTTGGCAGTCGTTGGACGTTGGTACGGTTGGATGTTGGTGGTCGTTGGATGTTGGTAGTCGTTGGATGTTGGTGGTCGTTGGATGATGGTGGTGTTGGATGTTGGTAGTCGTTGGATGTTGGTAGTCATTGGATGTTGGTTGTCGTTGGATGTTGGTAGTCATTGGATGTTGGTAGTCGTTGGATGTTGGTTGTCGTTGGATGTTGGAGGTCATTGGATGTTGGTTGTCATTGGATGTTGGCAGTCGTTGGACGTTGGTACGGTTGGATGTTGGTGGTCGTTGAATGTTGGTAGTCGTTGGATGTTGGTGGTCGTTGGATGATGGTGGTCGTTGGATGTTGGTAGTGATTGGATGTTGGTAGTCGTTGGCTGTTGGTTGTCATTGGCTGTTGGTTGTCGTTGGATGTTGGAGGTCATTGGATGTTGGTTGTCGTTGGATGTTGGAGGTCATTGGATGTTGGTTGTCATTGGATGTTGGCAGTCGTTGGACGTTGGTACGGTTGGATGTTGGTTGTCGTTGGATGTTGGTAGTCGTTGGATGTTGGTAGTCGTTGGATGTTGCTGGTCATTGGATGATGGTGGTCGTTCGATGTTTGTAGTCGTTGGATGTTGGATGTTGGTGGTCGTTGGATGTTGGCGGTCGTTGGATGTTGACAGTCGTTGGATGTTGGTGGTCGTTGGATATTGGTGGTCATTGGATGTTGGCAGTCATTGGACGTTGGTACGGTTGGATGTTGGTGGTCGTTGGATGTTGGTAGTCGTTGGATGTTGGTGGTCGTTGGATGTTGGTGGTCGTTGGATGATGGTGATCGTTGGATGTTGGAAGTCGTTGTATGTTGGAGGTCGTTGGCAGTCATTGGATGTTGGCAGTCATTGGATGTTGGTGGTCGTTGGATATTGGTGGTCATTGGATGTTGGCAGTCGTTGGACGTTGATACGGTTGGATGTTGGTGGTCGTTGGATGTTGGTAGTTGTTGGATGTTGGTGGTCGTTGGATGATGGTGGTCGTTGGATGTTGGTAGTCGTTGGATGTGGGTAGTCGTTGGATGTTGGTAGTCATTGGATGTTGGTTGTCGTTGGATGTTGGTAGTCGTTGGATGTTGGTAGTCGTTGGATGTTGCTGGTCATTGGATGATGGTGGTCGTTCGATGTTTGTAGTCGTTGGATGTTGGTGGTCGTTGGATGTTGGCGGTCGTTGGATGTTGACAGTCGTTGGATGTTGGTGGTCGTTGGATATTGGTGGTCATTGGATGTTGGCAGTCGTTGGACGTTGGTACGGTTGGATGTTGGTGGTCGTTGGGTGTTGGTGGTCGTTGGATGATGGTGGTCGTTGGATGTTGGAAGTCATTGTATGTTGGAGGTCGTTGGCAGTCATTGGATGTTGGTGGTCGTTGGATATTCGTGGTCATTGGATGTTGGCAGTCGTTGGACGTTGATACGGTTGGATGTTGGTGGTCGTTGGATGTTGGTAGTTGTTGGATGTTGGTGGTCGTTGGATGATGGTGGTCGTTGGATGATGGTGGTCGTTGGATGTTGGTAGTCGTTGGATGTTGGTAGTCATAGGATGTTGGTTGTCATTGGATGTTGGTATTGGTTGCATGTTGGTAGTCGTTGGATGTTGGCAGTCTTTGGATGATGGCAACCGTTGGATGTTGGTAGTCGTTGGAATTTGGCAGTAGTTGGATGTTGGTGGTCATTGGATGATGGTGGCCGTTCGATGTTTGTAGTCGTTGGATGTTGGTGGTCGTTGGATGTTGGCGGTCGTTGGATGTTGACAGTCGTTGGATGTTGGTGGTCGTTGGATATTGGTGGTCATTGGATGTTGGCAGTCATTGGACGTTGGTACGGTTGGATGTTGGTGGTCGTTGGATGTTGGTAGTCATTGGATGTTGGTAGTCATAGTATGTTGGTTGTCATTGGATGTTGGTATTGGTTGGATGCTGGTAGTCGTTGGATGTTAGCAGTCTTTGGATGATGGCAACCGTTGGATGTTGGTATTCGTTGGAATTTGGCAGTAGTTGGATGTTGGTGGTCGTTGGATTTTGGTTGTCGTTAGATGTTGGTAGTGGTTGGATGTTGGTAGTCGTTCGATGTTGGCAGTCGTTGGATTTAGGTGGTTATTGTATGTTGGAAGTCGCTGTATGTTGGAGGTCGTTGGCAGTCATTGGATGTTGGCTGTCATTGGATGTTGGTGGTCGTTGGATATTGGTGGTCATTGGATGTTGGCAGTCGTTGGACGTTGATACGGTTGGATGTTGGTGGTCGTTGGATGTTGGTAGTCATTGGATGTTGGTGGTCGTTGGATGATGGTGGTCGTTGGATGTTGGTAGTCGTTGGATGTTGGTAGTTGTTGGATGTTGGTGGTCATTGGATGATGGTGGTCGTTGGATGTTTGTAGTCGTTGGCTGTTGGTGGTCGTTGGATGTTGGCGGTCGTTGGATGTTGACAGTCGTTGGATGTTGGTGGTCGTTGGATATTGGTGGTCATTGTATGTTGGCAGTCATTGGACGTTGGTACGGTTGGATGTTGGTGGTCGTTGGGTGTTGGTGGTCGTTGGATGATGGTGGTCGTTGGATGTTGGAAGTCGTTGGATGTTGGAGGTCGTTGGATGTTGGTAGTCATTGGATGTTGGTAGTCGTTGGATGTTGGTTGTCGTTGGATGTTGGAGGTCATTGGATGTTGGTTGTCATTGGATGTTGGCAGTCGTTGGACGTTGGTACGGTTGGATGTTGGTGGTCGTTGAATGTTGGTAGTCGTTGGATGTTGGTGGTCGTTGGATGATGGTGGTCGTTGGATGTTGGTAGTGATTGGATGTTGGTAGTCGTTGGCTGTTGGTTGTCATTGGCTGTTGGTTGTCGTTGGATGTTGGAGGTCATTGGATGTTGGTTGTCGTTGGATGTTGGAGGTCATTGGATGTTGGTTGTCATTGGATGTTGGCAGTCGTTGGACGTTGGTACGGTTGGATGTTGGTTGTCGTTGGATGTTGGTAGTCGTTGGATGTTGGTAGTCGTTGGATGTTGCTGGTCATTGGATGATGGTGGTCGTTCGATGTTTGTAGTCGTTGGATGTTGGATGTTGGTGGTCGTTGGATGTTGGCGGTCGTTGGATGTTGACAGTCGTTGGATGTTGGTGGTCGTTGGATATTGGTGGTCATTGGATGTTGGCAGTCATTGGACGTTGGTACGGTTGGATGTTGGTGGTCGTTGGATGTTGGTAGTCGTTGGATGTTGGTGGTCGTTGGATGTTGGTGGTCGTTGGATGATGGTGATCGTTGGATGTTGGAAGTCGTTGTATGTTGGAGGTCGTTGGCAGTCATTGGATGTTGGCAGTCATTGGATGTTGGTGGTCGTTGGATATTGGTGGTCATTGGATGTTGGCAGTCGTTGGACGTTGATACGGTTGGATGTTGGTGGTCGTTGGATGTTGGTAGTTGTTGGATGTTGGTGGTCGTTGGATGATGGTGGTCGTTGGATGTTGGTAGTCGTTGGATGTGGGTAGTCGTTGGATGTTGGTAGTCATTGGATGTTGGTTGTCGTTGGATGTTGGTAGTCGTTGGATGTTGGTAGTCGTTGGATGTTGCTGGTCATTGGATGATGGTGGTCGTTCGATGTTTGTAGTCGTTGGATGTTGGTGGTCGTTGGATGTTGGCGGTCGTTGGATGTTGACAGTCGTTGGATGTTGGTGGTCGTTGGATATTGGTGGTCATTGGATGTTGGCAGTCGTTGGACGTTGGTACGGTTGGATGTTGGTGGTCGTTGGGTGTTGGTGGTCGTTGGATGATGGTGGTCGTTGGATGTTGGAAGTCATTGTATGTTGGAGGTCGTTGGCAGTCATTGGATGTTGGTGGTCGTTGGATATTCGTGGTCATTGGATGTTGGCAGTCGTTGGACGTTGATACGGTTGGATGTTGGTGGTCGTTGGATGTTGGTAGTTGTTGGATGTTGGTGGTCGTTGGATGATGGTGGTCGTTGGATGATGGTGGTCGTTGGATGTTGGTAGTCGTTGGATGTTGGTAGTCATAGGATGTTGGTTGTCATTGGATGTTGGTATTGGTTGCATGTTGGTAGTCGTTGGATGTTGGCAGTCTTTGGATGATGGCAACCGTTGGATGTTGGTAGTCGTTGGAATTTGGCAGTAGTTGGATGTTGGTGGTCATTGGATGATGGTGGCCGTTCGATGTTTGTAGTCGTTGGATGTTGGTGGTCGTTGGATGTTGGCGGTCGTTGGATGTTGACAGTCGTTGGATGTTGGTGGTCGTTGGATATTGGTGGTCATTGGATGTTGGCAGTCATTGGACGTTGGTACGGTTGGATGTTGGTGGTCGTTGGATGTTGGTAGTCGTTGGATGTTGGTAGTCATAGTATGTTGGTTGTCATTGGATGTTGGTATTGGTTGGATGCTGGTAGTCGTTGGATGTTAGCAGTCTTTGGATGATGGCAACCGTTGGATGTTGGTATTCGTTGGAATTTGGCAGTAGTTGGATGTTGGTGGTCGTTGGATTTTGGTTGTCGTTAGATGTTGGTAGTGGTTGGATGTTGGTAGTCGTTCGATGTTGGCAGTCGTTGGATTTAGGTGGTTATTGTATGTTGGAAGTCGCTGTATGTTGGAGGTCGTTGGCAGTCATTGGATGTTGGCTGTCATTGGATGTTGGTGGTCGTTGGATATTGGTGGTCATTGGATGTTGGCAGTCGTTGGACGTTGATACGGTTGGATGTTGGTGGTCGTTGGATGTTGGTAGTCGTTGGATGTTGGTGGTCGTTGGATGATGGTGGTCGTTGGATGTTGGTAGTCGTTGGATGTTGGTAGTTGTTGGATGTTGGTGGTCATTGGATGATGGTGGTCGTTGGATGTTTGTAGTCGTTGGCTGTTGGTGGTCGTTGGATGTTGGCGGTCGTTGGATGTTGACAGTCGTTGGATGTTGGTGGTCGTTGGATATTGGTGGTCATTGTATGTTGGCAGTCATTGGACGTTGGTACGGTTGGATGTTGGTGGTCGTTGGGTGTTGGTGGTCGTTGGATGATGGTGGTCGTTGGATGTTGGAAGTCGTTGGATGTTGGAGGTCGTTGGCAGTCATTGGATGTTGGCAGTCATTGGATGTTGGTGGTCGTTGGATATTGGTGGTCATTGGATGTTGGCAGTCGTTGGACGTTGATACGGTTGGATGTTGGTGTTCGTTGGATGTTGGTAGTCGTTGGGTGTTGGTGGTCGTTGGATGATAGTGGTCGTTGGATGTTGGTAGTCGTTGGATGTTGGTAGTCATAGGATGTTGGTTGTCATTGGATGTTGGTATTGGTTGGATGTTGGTATTGGTTGGATGTTGGCAGTCGTTGGATGATGGCAACCATTGGATGTTGGTAGTCGTTGGAATTTGGCAGTAGTTGGATGTTGGTGGTCGTTGGATTTTGGTTGTCGTTAGATGTTGGTAGTGGTTGGATGTTGGTAGTCGTTCAATGTTGGCAGTCGTTAGATTTAGGTGCTTATTGTATGTTGGAAGTCGTTGTATGTTGGAGGTCGTTGGCATCATCGGATGTTGGCTGTCATTGGATGTTGGTGGTCGTTGGATATTGGTGGTCATTGGATGTTGGCAGTCGTTGGACGTTGGTACGGTTGGATGTTGGTGGTCGTTGGATGTTGGTAGTCGTTGGATGTTGGTGGTCGTTGGATGATGGTGGTGTTGGATGTTGGTAGTCGTTGGATGTTGGTAGTCATTGGATGTTGGTTGTCGTTGGATGTTGGTAGTCATTGGATGTTGGTAGTCGTTGGATGTTGGTTGTCGTTGGATGTTGGAGGTCATTGGATGTTGGTTGTCATTGGATGTTGGCAGTCGTTGGACGTTGGTACGGTTGGATGTTGGTGGTCGTTGAATGTTGGTAGTCGTTGGATGTTGGTGGTCGTTGGATGATGGTGGTCGTTGGATGTTGGTAGTCGTTGGATGTTGGCAGTCGTTGGATTTAGGTGGTTATTGTATGTTGGAAGTCGCTGTATGTTGGAGGTCGTTGGCAGTCATTGGATGTTGGCTGTCATTGGATGTTGGTGGTCGTTGGATATTGGTGGTCATTGGATGTTGGCAGTCGTTGGACGTTGATACGGTTGGATGTTGGTGGTCGTTGGATGTTGGTAGTCGTTGGATGTTGGTGGTCGTTGGATGATGGTGGTCGTTGGATGTTGGTAGTCGTTGGATGTTGGTAGTTGTTGGATGTTGGTGGTCATTGGATGATGGTGGTCGTTGGATGTTTGTAGTCGTTGGCTGTTGGTGGTCGTTGGATGTTGGCGGTCGTTGGATGTTGACAGTCGTTGGATGTTGGTGGTCGTTGGATATTGGTGGTCATTGTATGTTGGCAGTCATTGGACGTTGGTACGGTTGGATGTTGGTGGTCGTTGGGTGTTGGTGGTCGTTGGATGATGGTGGTCGTTGGATGTTGGAAGTCGTTGGATGTTGGAGGTCGTTGGCAGTCATTGGATGTTGGCAGTCATTGGATGTTGGTGGTCGTTGGATATTGGTGGTCATTGGATGTTGGCAGTCGTTGGACGTTGATACGGTTGGATGTTGGTGTTCGTTGGATGTTGGTAGTCGTTGGGTGTTGGTGGTCGTTGGATGATAGTGGTCGTTGGATGTTGGTAGTCGTTGGATGTTGGTAGTCATAGGATGTTGGTTGTCATTGGATGTTGGTATTGGTTGGATGTTGGTATTGGTTGGATGTTGGCAGTCGTTGGATGATGGCAACCATTGGATGTTGGTAATCGTTGGAATTTGGCAGTAGTTGGATGTTGGTGGTCGTTGGATTTTGGTTGTCGTTAGATGTTGGTAGTGGTTGGATGTTGGTAGTCGTTCAATGTTGGCAGTCGTTAGATTTAGGTGCTTATTGTATGTTGGAAGTCGTTGTATGTTGGAGGTCGTTGGCATCATCGGATGTTGGCTGTCATTGGATGTTGGTGGTCGTTGGATATTGGTGGTCATTGGATGTTGGCAGTCGTTGGACGTTGGTACGGTTGGATGTTGGTGGTCGTTGGATGTTGGTAGTCGTTGGATGTTGGTGGTCGTTGGATGATGGTGGTGTTGGATGTTGGTAGTCGTTGGATGTTGGTAGTCATAGGATGTTGGTTGTCATTGGATGTTGGTATTGGTTGCATGTTGGTAGTCGTTGGATGTTGGCAGTCTTTGGATGATGGCAACCGTTGGATGTTGGTAGTCGTTGGAATTTGGCAGTAGTTGGATGTTGGTGGTCATTGGATGATGGTGGCCGTTCGATGTTTGTAGTCGTTGGATGTTGGTGGTCGTTGGATGTTGGCGGTCGTTGGATGTTGACAGTCGTTGGATGTTGGTGGTCGTTGGATATTGGTGGTCATTGGACGTTGGTACGGTTGGATGTTGGTGGTCGTTGGATGTTGGTAGTCGTTGGATGTTGGTAGTCATAGTATGTTGGTTGTCATTGGATGTTGGTATTGGTTGGATGCTGGTAGTCGTTGGATGTTAGCAGTCTTTGGATGATGGCAACCGTTGGATGTTGGTATTCGTTGGAATTTGGCAGTAGTTGGATGTTGGTGGTCGTTGGATTTTGGTTGTCGTTAGATGTTGGTAGTGGTTGGATGTTGGTAGTCGTTCGATGTTGGCAGTCGTTGGATTTAGGTGGTTATTGTATGTTGGAAGTCGCTGTATGTTGGAGGTCGTTGGCAGTCATTGGATGTTGGCTGTCATTGGATGTTGGTGGTCGTTGGATATTGGTGGTCATTGGATGTTGGCAGTCGTTGGACGTTGATACGGTTGGATGTTGGTGGTCGTTGGATGTTGGTAGTCGTTGGATGTTGGTGGTCGTTGGATGATGGTGGTCGTTGGATGTTGGTAGTCGTTGGATGTTGGTAGTTGTTGGATGTTGGTGGTCATTGGATGATGGTGGTCGTTGGATGTTTGTAGTCGTTGGCTGTTGGTGGTCGTTGGATGTTGGCGGTCGTTGGATGTTGACAGTCGTTGGATGTTGGTGGTCGTTGGATATTGGTGGTCATTGTATGTTGGCAGTCATTGGACGTTGGTACGGTTGGATGTTGGTGGTCGTTGGGTGTTGGTGGTCGTTGGATGATGGTGGTCGTTGGATGTTGGAAGTCGTTGGATGTTGGAGGTCGTTGGCAGTCATTGGATGTTGGCAGTCATTGGATGTTGGTGGTCGTTGGATATTGGTGGTCATTGGATGTTGGCAGTCGTTGGACGTTGATACGGTTGGATGTTGGTGTTCGTTGGATGTTGGTAGTCGTTGGGTGTTGGTGGTCGTTGGATGATAGTGGTCGTTGGATGTTGGTAGTCGTTGGATGTTGGTAGTCATAGGATGTTGGTTGTCATTGGATGTTGGTATTGGTTGGATGTTGGTATTGGTTGGATGTTGGCAGTCTTTGGATGATGGCAACCATTGGATGTTGGTAGTCGTTGGAATTTGGCAGTAGTTGGATGTTGGTGGTCGTTGGATTTTGGTTGTCGTTAGATGTTGGTAGTGGTTGGATGTTGGTAGTCGTTCAATGTTGGCAGTCGTTAGATTTAGGTGCTTATTGTATGTTGGAAGTCGTTGTATGTTGGAGGTCGTTGGCATCATCGGATGTTGGCTGTCATTGGATGTTGGTGGTCGTTGGATATTGGTGGTCATTGGATGTTGGCAGTCGTTGGACGTTGGTACGGTTGGATGTTGGTGGTCGTTGGATGTTGGTAGTCGTTGGATGTTGGTGGTCGTTGGATGATGGTGGTGTTGGATGTTGGTAGTCGTTGGATGTTGGTAGTCATTGGATGTTGGTTGTCGTTGGATGTTGGTAGTCATTGGATGTTGGTAGTCGTTGGATGTTGGTTGTCGTTGGATGTTGGAGGTCATTGGATGTTGGTTGTCATTGGATGTTGGCAGTCGTTGGACGTTGGTACGGTTGGATGTTGGTGGTCGTTGAATGTTGGTAGTCGTTGGATGTTGGTGGTCGTTGGATGATGGTGGTCGTTGGATGTTGGTAGTGATTGGATGTTGGTAGTCGTTGGCTGTTGGTTGTCATTGGCTGTTGGTTGTCGTTGGATGTTGGAGGTCATTGGATGTTGGTTGTCGTTGGATGTTGGAGGTCATTGGATGTTGGTTGTCATTGGATGTTGGCAGTCGTTGGACGTTGGTACGGTTGGATGTTGGTTGTCGTTGGATGTTGGTAGTCGTTGGATGTTGGTAGTCGTTGGATGTTGCTGGTCATTGGATGATGGTGGTCGTTCGATGTTTGTAGTCGTTGGATGTTGGTGGTCGTTGGATGTTGGCGGTCGTTGGATGTTGACAGCCGTTGGATGTTGGTGGTCGTTGGATATTGGTGGTCATTGGATGTTGGCAGTCATTGGACGTTGGTACGGTTGGATGTTGGTGGTCGTTGGATGTTGGTAGTCGTTGGATGTTGGTGGTCGTTGGATGTTGGTGGTCGTTGGATGATGGTGATCGTTGGATGTTGGAAGTCGTTGTATGTTGGAGGTCGTTGGCAGTCATTGGATGTTGGCAGTCATTGGATGTTGGTGGTCGTTGGATATTGGTGGTCATTGGATGTTGGCAGTCGTTGGACGTTGATACGGTTGGATGTTGGTGGTCGTTGGATGTTGGTAGTTGTTGGATGTTGGTGGTCGTTGGATGATGGTGGTCGTTGGATGTTGGTAGTCGTTGGATGTGGGTAGTCGTTGGATGTTGGTAGTCATTGGATGTTGGTAGTCGTTGGATGTTGGTAGTCGTTGGATTTAGGTGGTTATTGGATGTTGGAAGTCGTATGTTGGAGACTGTTGGCAGTCATTGGATGTTGGCAGTCCTTGGATGTTGGTGGTCGTTGGATATTGGTGGTCATTTGATGTTGGCAGTCGTTGGACGTTGGTACGGTTGGATGTTGGTGGTCGTTGGATGTTGGTAGTCGTTGGATGTTGGTGGTCGTTGGATGATGGTAGTCATTGGATGTTGGAGGTCATTGGATGTTGGTTGTTGTTGGATGTTGGTAGTCGTTGGATGTTGGTGGTCGTTGGATGATGGTGGTCGTTGGATGTTGGCAGTCGTTGGATGTTTCTGGTCGTTGGATGATTGTAGTCGTTGGATGTTGGCAGTTGTTGGATGTTGGCGGTCGTTTGATGTTGCCGGTCGTTTGATGATGGCGGTCGTTTGATGTTGGCGGTCTTTGGATGTTGGAGGTTGTTTGATGTGTAGCGGTCGTTGGATGTTGGCAGTCGTTTGATGTTGGCGTTGTTGGATGTTGATAGTTGTTGGATGTTGGCAGTTGTTGGATGTTGGATGTTGGTAGTCGTTGGATGATGGCGGTTGTTGGATGTTGGTGGTCGTTGGATGTTGATGGTCGTTGGATGATGGCAGTCGTTGGATGTTGGTAGTTGTTGGATGTTTGCAGTTGTTGGATGTTGGTTGTCGGCTGTTGGTTGTCGTTTGATGTTGGAGGTCATTGGATGTTGGTTGTCGTTGGATGTTGGTAGTCATTGGATGTTGGTAGTCGTTGGATGTTGGTGGTCGTTGGATGATGGTGGTCGTTGGATGTTGGTAGTCGTTGGATGTTGGTGGTCGTTGGATGTTGGCGGTCGTTGGATGTTGACAGTCGTTGGATGTTGGTAGTCATTGGATGTTGGTAGTCGTTGGATGTTTCTGGTCGTTGGATGATTGTAGTCGTTGGATGTTGTCGGTCGTTTGATGTTGGCGGTCGTTTGATGATGGCGGTCGTTTGATGTTGGCGGTCTTTGGATGTTGGAGGTTGTTTGATGTGTAGCGCTCATTGGATGTTGGCAGTCGTTTGATGTTGCCGTTGTTGGATGTTGATAGTTGTTGGATGTTGGATGTTGGTAGTCGTTGGATGATGGCGGTTGTTGGATGTTGGTGGTCGTTGGATGTTGATGGTCGTTGGATGATTGTAGTCGTTGGATGTTGTCGGTCGTTTGATGTTGGCGGTCGTTTGATGATGGCGGTCGTTTGATGTTGGCGGTCTTTGGATGTTGGAGGTTGTTTGATGTGTGGCAGTCGTTTGATGTTGGCGTTGTTGGATGTTGATAGTTGTTGGATGTTGGATGTTGGTAGTCGTTGGATGATGGCGGTTGTTGGATGTTGGTGGTCGTTGGATGTTGATGGTCGTTGGATTTTGGTAGCTGTTGGATGTTTGCAGTTGTTGGATGTTGGTAGTCGTTGGATGTTGGCGGTTGTCTGATGTTGGTGGTCGTTGGATGCTGGTTGTCGTTGGATGTTGTCAGTCGTTGGATGTTGGTAGTCGTTGGATGTTGTTGGATGTTGGCAGTCGTTGGATGTTGGTAGTCATTGGATGTTGGTAGTCGTTGGATGTTGGTAGTCGTTGGATGTTAGCAGTCGTTTGAATTTGGCAGTATTTGGATGTTGGTGGTCGTTGGATGTTGGTTGTCATTGGATGTTGGTATTGGTTGGATGTTGGTAGTCGTTGGATGTTTGCAGTCTTTGGATGTTGGCAACCGTTGGATGTTGGTAGTCGTTGGAATTTGGCAGTAGTTGGATGTTGGTGGTCGTTGTATTTAGGTGGTTATTGGATGTTGGAAGTCGTATGTTGGAGGTCGTTGGCAGTCATTGGATGTTGGCAGTCATTGGATGTTGGTGGTCGTTGGATATTGGTGGTCATTGGATGTTGGCAGTCGTTGGACGTTGGTACGGTTGGATGTTGGTGGTCATTGGATGTTGGTAGTCGTTGGATGTTGGTGGTCGTTGGATGATGGTAGTCATTGGATGTTGGAGGTCATTGGATGTTGGTTGTTGTTGGATGTTGGTGGTCGTTGGATGATGGTAGTCGTTGGACGTTTCCTGGCTACAGCGCGCTTGGTGGATCATGTTGGGTCTCTAAACTATGGTGTACGGTCTAAGACCTGCTCTATATATAAAGCGTCTTGAGATAACTTCTGTTGTGATTTGACGCTATACAAAAATAAATTGAATTGAATTGAATTGAATTATTGACACAAAAACATGAATTATTGCTGTAATATTTTCTACAATTTTCAAGTTCTTTTTAAATATATATATATATATTGTGTAATTTGCTTAATGGATTGTATATATGTATATACAGTATATGTTTTCGTTTTATTTTGTTCGTTTTTTTTCTCATTTTGTATTGACGTTTTGGCAATATTGTTCACCTAACTGTCATGCCAATAAAGCATATTGAATTGAATTGAATTGAATTGAATTGAATGGAGAGCGATGGATGGTTTTCCCCAACGGTGTGGGCGGGACTTAAATGTGCTTTGTCTCTCTGTGTGTAACCTGAAAAGAGAGAATAAATTAAATTAATTTTCACCTTCAACTTCAAATAGGAGAGCTAAAGTTACGCCCCAATCTCACCTCACCCCTGTGCAACCATTCCAACCAACCAGGGGTCAATGACATTATCCATCACCAACTTCCTGTTTCAACTCGGTTCGTTTACATGGTAAATGGTAAATGGACTTGCATTTATATAGCGCTTTTCTAGTCTTCCAACCACTCAAAGCACTTTACACTACTTATACTCATTCACACACCGATGGCTATACCTTCGGAAGCAATTTGGGTTTAAGTGTCTTGCTCAAGGACAGCTACGTGACCCGTAGCAGCCAGGGATCAAACCACCGACCTTCCGATTGGTGGACAACCTGCTCTACCCTCTGAGCCCTGCCCCTACATGCACTGTGCAGATATCGACCGACTTTCTAACTAATATGTTATGTTATGTCTAGGGGTATGATTCTCGCTTCGGTGCGAGAGGTCCCGGGATCATAATAAATAATTAAATAATTGTGGAAAGTCAGTAATCAGTAATTTAGGCATGTGTGGATGTGTGAAAATGTCTGTTGCAAGCAAAACTAAAACAGATGTGCCAGCCATGGAAGAGAGAGATATCTGTTAAAAGGTAGAGAGCTTTTATTCCCACTACACCAAGGCCAGGCATGGCTCATCAGCCCGACAACCCTCTCTCCTGCAAAACAAAGGAGAACCAGCAAAAAGACACGGGACACTTGGTGGAGTGGAGGGGTCGTCACAAACAGACGGTCTAGATGTTGGATTGCATTTACTCTAGTGGTCTTCAGTTAATCTGTGCTCCAACAACAAGTGCAGAAAGTAGAAAGAATAAAAAAATAAAATGCAGGCTTTGTCTCTTTTACCAAACAATGAGCGTCTTAAAAACACGATGACTCATCACTCGTGTCTTGACTTTCATCCTCCTCATTTACAGTTTGCATTCGAGCCTCGTCAGCACACTGCGGGTAAAACAATAGCAGCAGTCGTCTGTTGTGAATCCCCATCAGGGGACGCAGTGACATTTACAACCACAATCCCCTCAGTGATTCTAGCTTAGCTCGTTGCTTTAAAACCCGAGCACAGGCTCATCCCTTACAGCTCATCTGAGCATTTACAGAGAGACAAAGTAGTGCAAAGTGGATAATTGTACAAACAAAGAGAGAGATAGTGAACGGAGGAGAGGAAAAGGGATAGAGCTAGATACGCAGAGAGAAAGTGAAAATCCTCCACTTAGCTTTGTTTGTGCTGCTTCAAATATCTTATGAGCGTTTAATCTGTTAAGTGCGTGGCTATTGTCTGGCTATCATCTGAAGAGGATGCCGTCGTTTTACCCCGTTTTTACCCTATAATGCTCTTTTTTCAGTGCCACGGAGGAGCTTAGTCTAAGCAGTTAGAAAGGCCGCTCTAAGCCGTAAAGTGTGCCCGAAACGTCCATTATATGATGTGGTTGAAGGGGTGTAGTGTCAGCGAAGCATCTGTCTGCCACGCAGAGGGACAGCTGACCCAAAAACACTCCTATTGTCTTGAGCTGTATTTAACCTCATCTGATGTGTGTGCGTGCGTGCGTGTGTGTGTAGGAGTCTGCTATTGTCCATTAACCCTATCCTACCAGACCCCAGAGATATAGCTATTGTCTGTCATATCTCATTCCAATGTTTCATGACTTCATATCATTGTTTTCTGTTTCTGTTTTAATTATTGTTTTTTAAAGAGACCAATGTATTGAGGTCCTAGGGGACCCCAGTGAGGAGCACCCAATAGCAGCTTATGCAGTTAAAATATTTAAAATAGAATAGATCGATCAAATGTCCACCACGGGTTGTAAAGTATCACCAACTATGGGGGGGGGGAGAGGGGCACATTTAACCTCTTTAAATGTGCAGTAACAGTAGCCTACACTGGGTATTGGACATGACGTTATCGCTCTGCTGTTAGTTTCCCCTTCAGACCGTCTGACAGACACAAATCCCCGTTGGGGTCTCTGGAGGTTTCAAAGTTGAGGGAAGCGGCGGTAGCCTACGCTGCTCGGAGCGCTCCGCCGCTGATGAGGTTATCATCATCGGTTGTAGAATTCAAAGAAAACATCGAAAAAGCAATTACAGAATTACAGAACAGAGCGTTAATAGTTTTCAATAATATCAATAATATAATTTGCAGTGAACGTGCTGTGCAGGGCGCACAGTGACCACAGTGACCAAGGTTTTCTGGAGGGTAAAGCTTACATCATTTGTTTTTTGAAATATCCATCAAGCTGTATGAGAGTGTGTTACTTATTTCAAATGGAAGACATCAATTATGGAAAATAACCCTCAATAGAATCAGTTTCTAATAAAATGAGAATTTAATTAAATGTTGTTAAGACAAAACCTTGTTGGGGACGCAGATTGGAGCTGGTCTAGGTATTAGAAAATATTAAAGATAATTATTCATATCAATAAAATTAATATTACTAAATTATCAAAATATATTAATAATAACAGGGCACCAAATTACATTGGTACATAAGCTCAAAAGACATTAAAATGGCTATCAAAAGTAAATAATAATTATCAAAATAATTAGTAATTATATTGAATAATATCATTTAATGTATGTTAAATCATCCTCGGGGCACCACTCTTTGAAACAAAGACAAAATGATAGCAAATTAATGAAGTCTCATAGATAAGATTCATTAAGTATACTAAACTATCAATTTGGAACTTTGATTAATAATTAAATGAATAACTATAACCAAAAAATCACAATATCAATAGATAGTAAAGACTGAAGGATTTTGTAGAGTTCTTGACACAGCAGCGGTTGGCATTATTCACTCTTGTACAACATTAAACAGACCAGCATGTATAATCCACAAACATTTATTTACAAGATAATAAAGGTGTGAAACACAATATTAATCTAACTAAATAACTAAACTAAACAAACCAAACACAGTGTGTGTGTGTGTGTGTGTGTGTGTGTGTGTGTGTGAGAAAGAGATAAAAAGACAAGATGGATACTTGTCTCAAGATGTCTGCATGTGCCTACATACAATATGGCGAGCACTGTAAAACTACAAAGATGGCTGGATCAAAGATGGCCGCCGCCAACATGTTACCACGTGGCCTCTTTGTCTTCGGAGCACATGTGCTCAGTAAGAACAAAGGGGGGTGATGTGGGGGTTGAGATTATCTGAATGTGTATGTTTGTGCAGTGGTTTAGAAAAGATGGTTAGTTTGCATGTAAGACCTTGTCTTTGTGACGCATAAACTTAACACATCAGATGTGGCGAAGCCAGTTAACAAAATATCCTGACTACAAATAATATCACTACAGTCAAACTCAATGAATACATTAAACATAATCAATACAGGTACATTCACAGAAGTTAAGTTGAACAGTCTTGCTCAACCGTGTGCAATTGCTAATGCTAAGGTAAGCCCAGTACGTTACCAATCCATGGAAGAAAGGGTGGCAATTCCAAGTTGGAGGAGTTGGAGAAAGCAGACTGGAGAAAGCTATGGTTCCAGGGTCAATGATGTTGTGCTTGCTGTGTGAGATCCAGTTGTGCAGATTGGAGGAAGCTGGTCGCTCCAATACTTTCTTCCCAGCAGCTTGATAGCTTGGTGCTAACTTCCTTGCTCTTGTTGCTTGAAGTTAGCTAGTCAAAAAGGCAGGCACTCAGGTTTTCTACGTTAAAAGAAAGTGTTTCTATGTCTGTTTTCTAACAGTCCATAGATCAGAGTGGAGCTGCTTCTTCCTGCAGTCTCTGGGCTGAAGGAGCTGACCTCCTGCAGATCAGTTGAGAAGGAGAAGAGCCAAGGGGAAAGAGAAAAAGAGGCAGAACAAAGGGGATCCCTTTGCTTTTGTCCTGATAGAATTTCACAAGTACTTGTGAATGAGTCATCATGCTACAGTGGCCAATGGTTACTGAGCTGAGTCCATGGGTCAAGGATCATGGGACTAAGTTCATGCGGTCACTTGGCACCATCTTGACGGTGGGTCCGAACTCCCTTTTACCTGTGACCGGGTCTTTTAAAATGCACACAAACAAACAGGCTTAATCTCCTGGGCAAAGCGGGACATTAGCAAATGGTACTGGTTTGTCCTAATTGAGTCTAATACGTCCTGCTAAAAGCAGAATGGATGGCTTGTTTAGGAAAACACACCTACGTATCTCACCCCTTCAGGACACCTTCAATAATGGTTTTATTGTACCACCATGGCCTCTGGGTACTCATCTCATCCTGCTGAGACAGAAGGGACATCAGGGAGGGAGAAGGAGTGAGGGGAGGTGAGATAAAGAGACCTAAAGGAGGTGGAGGAGAGGGAGGAGTGAGGTGAAATAAAGAGACCTAAAGGTGGTGGAGGAGAGGGAGGAGTGAGGTGAGATAAAGAGACATAAAGGAGGTGGAGGAGAGGGAGGAGTGAGGTGAAATAAAGAGACTTAAAGGAGGCGGAGGAGAGGGCGGAGGGGGTCAGATAAAGAGACCTAAAGGAGGTGGAGGAGTGAGGGGAGATAAAGAGACCTAAAGGAGGTGGAGGAGAGGGAGGAGTGAGGGGAGATAAAGAAACTTAAAGGAGGTGGAGGAGAGGGAGGAGTGAGGGGAGATAAAGAAACCTAAAGGAGGTGGAGGACAGGGAGGAGTTAGGTGAAATAAAGAGACCTAAAGGAGGCGGAGGAGAGGGCGGAGGGGGTGAGATAAAGAGACCTAAAGAGGTGGAGGAGAGGGAGGAGTGAGGTGAAATAAAGAGACCTAAAGGAGGTGGAGGAGAGGGAGGAGTGAGGGGAGATAAAGAAACCTAAAGGAGGTGGAGGAGAGGGAGGAGTGAGGGGAGATAAAGAAACCTAAAGGAGGTGGAGGAGTGAGGGGAGATAAAGAGACCTAAAGGAGGTGGAGAAGAGGGAGGAGTGAGGGGAGATAAAGAAACCTAAAGGAGATGGAGGAGAGGGAGGAGTGAGGTGAAATAAAGAGACCTACAGGAGGTGGAGGAGAGGGAGGAGTGAGGGGAGATAAAGAAACCTAAAGGAGGTGGAGGAGAGGGAGGAGTGAGGTGAGATAAAGAAACCTAAAGGAGGTGGAGGAGAGGGCGGAGGGGGTGAGATAAAGAGACTTAAAGGAGGTGAAGGAGAGGGAGGAGTAAGGTGAGATAAAGAGACCTAAAGGAGGTGGAGGAGAGGGAGGAGTGAGGGTAGAGAAAAAGACCTAAAGGAGGTGAAGGAGTGAGGGGAGATAAAGAGACCTAAAGGAGGTGGAGGAGTGAGGGGAGATAAAGAGCCCTAAAGGAGGTGGAGGAGAGGGAGGAGTGAGCTGAGATAAAGAGACCTAAAGGAGGTGGAGGAGTGAGGTTAGATAAAGAGACTTAAAGGAGGTGGAGGAGTGAGGTGAGATAGAGAGACCTAAAGGAGGTGGTGGAGAGGGAGGAGTGAGCTGAGATAAAGAGACCTAAAGGAGGTGGAGGAGAGGGAGGAGTGAGGGGAGATAAAGAGACCTAAAGGAGGTGGAGGAGTAAGGTGAGATAAAGAGAAGTAAGGTGAGATAAAGAGACATAAAGGAGGTGGAGGAGTGAGGGGAGATAAAGAGACCTAAAGGAGGTGGAGGAGAGGGAGGAGTGAGGTGAAATAAAGATACCTAAATGAGGTGGAGTAGAGGGAGGAGTGAGGGGAGATAAAGAGACCTAAAGGAGGTGGAGTAGAGGGAGGAGTGAGGGGAGATAAAGAAACATAAAGGAGGTGGAGGAGTGAGGGGAGATAAAGAGACCTAAAGGAGGTGGAGGAGAGGGAGGAGTGAGGTGAAATAGATACCTAAATGAGGTGGAGTAGAGGGAGGAGTGAGGGGAGATAAAGAGACCTAAAGGAGGTGGAGTAGAGGGAGGAGTGAGGGGAGATAAAGAAACCTAAAGGAGGTGGAGGAGAGGGAGGAGTGAGGGGAGATAAAGAAACCTAAAGGAGGTGGAGGAGTGAGGGGAGATAAGGAGACCTAAAGGAGGTGGAGAAGAGGGAGGAGTGAGGGGAGATAAAGAAACCTAAAGGAGGTGGAGGAGAGGGAGGAGTGAGGTGAGATAAAGAAACCTAGAGGAGGTGGAGGAGAGGGCAGAGGGGGTGAGATAAAGAGACTTAAAGGAGGTGGAGGAGAGGGAGGAGTAAGGTGAGATAAAGAGACCTAAAGGAGGTGGAGGAGAGGGAGGAGTGAGCTGAGATAAAGAGACCTAAAGGAGGTGGAGGAGAGGACGGAGTGAGGGGAGATAAAGAGACCTAAAGGAGGTGAAGGAGTGAGGGGAGATAAAGAGACCTAAAGGAGGTGGAGGAGTGAGGGGAGATAAAGAGCCCTAAAGGAGGTGGAGGAGAGGGAGGAGTGAGCTGAGATAAAGAGACCTAAAGGAGGTGGAGGAGTGAGGTTAGATAAAGAGACTTAAAGGAGGTGGAGGAGTGAGGTGAGATAGAGAGACCTAAAGGAGGTGGTGGAGAGGGAGGAGTGAGCTGAGATAAAGAGACCTAAAGGAGGTGGAGGAGAGGGAGGAGTGAGGGGAGATAAAGAGACCTAAAGGAGGTGGAGGAGTAAGGTGAGATAAAGAGAAGTAAGGTGAGATAAAGAGACATAAAGGAGGTGGAGGAGTGAGGGGAGATAAAGAGACCTAAAGGAGGTGGAGGAGAGGGAGGAGTGAGGTGAAATAAAGATACCTAAATGAGGTGGAGTAGAGGGAGGAGTGAGGGGAGATAAAGAGACCTAAAGGAGGTGGAGTAGAGGGAGGAGTGAGGGGAGATAAAGAAACATAAAGGAGGTGGAGGAGTGAGGGGAGATAAAGAGACCTAAAGGAGGTGGAGGAGAGGGAGGAGTGAGGTGAAATAGATACCTAAATGAGGTGGAGTAGAGGGAGGAGTGAGGGGAGATAAAGAGACCTAAAGGAGGTGGAGTAGAGGGAGGAGTGAGGGGAGATAAAGAAACCTAAAGGAGGTGGAGGAGAGGGAGGAGTGAGGGGAGATAAAGAAACCTAAAGGAGGTGGAGGAGTGAGGGGAGATAAGGAGACCTAAAGGAGGTGGAGAAGAGGGAGGAGTGAGGGGAGATAAAGAAACCTAAAGGAGGTGGAGGAGAGGGAGGAGTGAGGTGAGATAAAGAAACCTAGAGGAGGTGGAGGAGAGGGCAGAGGGGGTGAGATAAAGAGACTTAAAGGAGGTGGAGGAGAGGGAGGAGTAAGGTGAGATAAAGAGACCTAAAGGAGGTGGAGGAGAGGGAGGAGTGAGCTGAGATAAAGAGACCTAAAGGAGGTGGAGGAGAGGACGGAGTGAGGGGAGATAAAGAGACCTAAAGGAGGTGGAGGAGTGAGGTTAGATAAAGAGAAGTAAGGTGAGATAAAGAGACATAAAGGAGGTGGAGGAGAGGGAGGAGTAAGGGGAGATAAAGAGACCTAAAGGAGGTGGAGGAGTGAGGGGAGATAAAGAGACCTAAAGGAGGTGGAGGAGAGGGAGGAGTGAGGTGAAATAAAGATACCTAAATGAGGTGGAGTAGAGGGAGGAGTGAGGGGAGATAAAGAGACCTAAAGGAGGTGGAGTAGAGGGAGGAGTGAGGGGAGATAAAGAGACCTAAACACCAGCAGTCTACATCTCTACAGGAACACCACAAGTCTACTATCTCTACAGGAACACCACTAGTCTACATCCCTACAGGAACACCACCAGTCTACATCCCTACAGGAACACCACCAGTCTACATCCCTACAGGAACACCACAAGTCTATTATCTCTACAGGAACACCACTAGTCTACCATCTCTACAGGAACACCACCAGTCTACATCTCTACTGGAACACCACCAGTCTACATCTCTTCAGGAACACCACCAGTCTCCCTAGTTAGACATAAAGACAGAGTCAAGGGAAGAAGAACAGCAGTGTTAACTGTAGTTTAGAAGGAACAGTGATCACATTCACTAGGAGACACAAGTCTATAGATTGGGAACAAAACGCTGATATAAACAGAAAAGGATTATCACATTATATATTTCATTATACATTAATGTACAACAAAGAGACACAATGTTTTTCACCATTTGTACAATCTCAGGATGGATTCATGCAGCAGTCATTTCCTTTTGATGTTAATGCTTCAATCAGATATGATGCAATGCACATGTAACGCTGTGACGGAGCAGATTTCATTGATTTCTAAAGCCTCGGACACACCAGGAACGCCAGAAGCGCATGGCGGTTGCGTGGTGGCTGTGTGATTCACACATTTCAGCTGCGTATCTGTTGCGTTTCTGCTGCTGCAGCTGCTGCTGTCAGCCCTTTCTTTCTACATAGAGTTTGCCTTTGAATGGCCATTTCATTTCATTATAAATATCATTTATATTTATTTTAGACAGAGAAAGGTTAAGAAATGTGTGGTAATTTGTAAATAATAGTAATAATCCACAATTAAAACTCTGTACTATATTCATTCATGGAGCTCTTCAAGTCACTACATGTTCTAGAAGCATGTTTTCAGAAAAAAAGCCTTGTGTTAACAAATGACGGAATTCTGTCCACACAAAAAACGCTTGAGGGCTTTTATTTTGAAATGAAAGCAGGAAGTGTTGATTTGACTTTTTCTTCATCTCTGTAACATATTCTACAGATAGACATCAAAACTGTAGTAATTTAGCGGGTATGATGTTAATATACTGTCAATAGATCACCTTCACTGTCCGTGACATATTCTACAGATGTCTACACATGTAAACTGTATTAATGTAGCTGATATGATGTTAATATACAGTCAATAGATCACTTTCATTGTCTGTTGCTGCTGTGAGACATGCGAGGCACGCATCAAAAATAGGCGAGACCTTTATTCTCTAGAAGAGACTTGCGTCTCACGCGGGCTGTGTGGCTGCTCTAACCTGTTAACACGGACGGCGAAATAAAACAACAACAGGTAATGCAGCCGCCACACCCTCCTGACGTTCCTGGTGTGTAAGAGAGGATTCCCTAAATGACTGATGACCATACCTGGTGACCGAGGTCTGCGTTACAGCTCAGAGGATTTCACACATGCACACACAAAGAGCAACCTTTAAAATGTCTGATATCAGTGATTTGATGTGTTTGCAAAAATCCAGGGGATGAGATTTTAGGAGTAAGTAGATACTAATACTCAGCATACTCTATTAATGTCTGTAATTAGTGGCATAAACTGACACATTTCAAGGCACACAATCTTTCCAAACTAAATATAACCATTTGCAAAGATGAGCTTCATTATTCAAACTTGAAATAAGGAAGGGAGAAAAAAGGTGTTTTTGGGGTGAGGGCACATAGAGAGTGAGGTGGTGAAGAGAAAACGATGATATTTAAAGTACACTTCATTACCAGGAAAAAGAGACGCAGATTTAAAGAATAATACATGTTAGCTGTGCACATTTCTCTTTGTGGTGCCGATGACACAGACCTAGATTACACATTAGTGTTTGAAGACGAGCCAAGGAAGAGAGAAGGTACAAAGAACCAGATTTTCATTCACACACTCACACGCACACGCACACACACACACACACACACACACACACACACACACACACACACACACACACACACACACACACAGAAACTGTTGGCAGTCACTCATTCTGGCTTGGATCCTCTTAGTGGGGAGAAAATAAGCCAAACCTTTCATCTCAGTAAACATTTGCTATTTTAGAAGTCAGCAACTTGCATACTTTGTGTGTGTGTGTGTGCGTGTTAGAGAGCATATTGTGTCAGGAGGTTTAAAGAGAGAATGATATTCAGGGTGGAAAAGTTAATCCCAACCTCAACTGTATTAGTCACAGCCTTTGCTTTTTACACACACACACACACACACACACACACACACACACACACACACACACAGGTGTGACTCTTTGTTGCCCCTTCCTGATCAGTCTCTCTGGGCAATAACGACATCTTCATTCTGCATTCTGCAGCCAAAATAAAGTCTCTTGTGATTAAGACTGAATTTATGATTGTTAGCATATAGCTTGCATAAACTATCATATCCTCTCAATCTCCAAAGCATTATTGTTAGCTCTGATTCCTGTCTCTACAAAATACCGAATGTCAACAAACACTTTTGCCATTCATGACTGGGAGTAACTGGAAAAGTTATACAGAGATCATAAGCTTCTAGTGATCAACCAGCTCTAGAATCATCCCGATACAGACGCTGTTTAAATAATTCACTTATAGTAATCAAGTAGTCCACCTGCATGGTTCATTTGGGGTCTTTTATGCCATACATGACAACATACGGAAAAAACTATGTTGAAACTATGTTAGACTAACGTTAGTTGAATGTTTGTTATGTTCTTTAATTTACTCCCATGATGCTTTGCCTCACAGACTGCCTGCTCTCCGGCTGGATACGTGAGGCTAATGCCGCGTGCATGTTGACATCATGACGGGAAAAACAAAATAAATTTATCTGAATGAAAAACGAATGCACATGAGGAAGGCATCCTCGTCAAGTGGATTGATAATATCTGGTGATGTGATGTCGCCAAAAGTGAAACTTTTTCCGATCCTCAACCGGCTCTGCGGCACACATGCATACCAGCACCCATCTCCCTCCACGCCGCTATCGGGTGAGTGTGCGTCCCAGCAAATGGGTGGCATTCTGCGTGCACGTTCGCGCTGCAAATCCGGACAAAAATGGCACGTCTCCCCCTTGGTGATGGAACAGACAGAAGAATCGTCAGCGAGCCAGTAAATAGTGAATCGGTCCGTTTCATTACTTTGTATTCATGTAATAAATACACAAATATCGTTGTCTTGTGATATAAGGCTTGTGGAGTTGTTTGTGCCTGATGACGATCTGATGCACAGCAACAGTAAATTAATATTATAATGCGAGTGAAAAGGGGTGTGGATTGAACTACTTTTTGCCTTGATACCTCCTGCTTGGTTATTCGGTCCGATACTGTGCTCATGCACTCGTAGTCAGACTCGCAAAACGGCTCCGATACAACGGCACCGATACCACTTTACGGTGGTGCACCCGACCCCGCTGGGCCGGGATCCCACCTCAGCGCGCACCGGCCCTCACTTTCATTGCGCCACGGGGTTTTGCTTGCACCCTCTGACTCGCGCTTGCGTTAGACTCCTTGGATCGTGTTTCAAGACAGGTCGGGTGGGTTTTGCCGACAACGCCACAGACCCCTGGCGCCTTTTACGTGGGCCGAGCCCCGATCTGGCGGCACAACGCGGTTGGGAGAGAGGGCACAGCGAGCCCTTTTTCCACTGTGCGACGAGGTCTGGGTGGAGAGCGCTGTAAAGCTGCGGCCGCGAACCACCTACGCCCAGAGCCTTTCCAAGCCGACCTAGAGCCGGTCGTGGCGCACCGCCTCGTATGCGGGACTCCCCAGCCTGCCGTGTGACGCTCACACCCTCCAGCTGGCTGTTAACGAGGGTCTTTTGGCACAGAGAAGTACTCATATCGGTACTCGGTATAGGCGAGTACCCAAATGTAAGTACTTGTACTCGGTCTGAAAAAAAGTGGTATCAGTGCATCCCTACTTTTTTCCTAGATAGATCTCCTATAGGTTTCTCTCTGTGCTGGCTGACAGGAGGAGGTGGTGAGATGAAACCAGGTGTCTACGGTCTACGTTGCCTTCTGGAGATGACAGACAAGGAGTTTCTCCAAGTGGAGTATCAGGACGAGAAATTAGATGGAACCAGTAAAGCCTATATTAGAAGATATCAGGCTATAAATGAATTGTTTGCTTGCCATCCCATTGTTGGATGCAGCATGGGATGGCCAATCAGATGTCACCCTTTAAAAACTGCTTAAAAAACTGAACTTAAATCCGACGGCAGTGAATTGACGTAGAGTAAGGCTTAGGCGACAGCCTTTCCCTGGACACGGAAATCGACAAGAGGATTAGGAAGGCAGCAACAACACTCGCCCACCTCTCCAAACGATTGTGGGAAAACACCAAGCTAACAGTTACAGTTTTTCTCAATTGTTTACACACAAATATTGGTACTTGACACACAATGACCACAACATGTAACTCATGCACCAACCCCCTGAACCAATTCTGCTAAACTACAAGCACAATTCCTGCTTTACACTCAAATTGCAGTTCTAAAACACACTTTTTTCCAAACACTACACACAATTCTCTGCATTTGGCACAATTTTCATGAAGAAAATCTCGTTTTCACAAGGAACACACTGTCATTCAAAATTCTAAAGTCAATTGCCCTACTATGCACACTGACTCATCACATGGGCAAACACCTGTCACACAGTGTTACAATTAGCAATCAGTTGATGCTTTTCATGGCTGGATTCGACATGCTAAGCGATATTTCCCCCGCTGCTTGGCCAGGGAAAACATTGCTTGTGATGTGGATGAGGTGCTGTGGCCAGACCGAAACAGAAGAGAGGATGCAGCATAGTTTTTTTTTTTACTGTAACTGTATACAGTAAATTCTTCTGTTGTTTTGTATGTAGACCACTGTATGTGCAACTTTGTGTTGGTTGGGATGTACACTGTGTACATTGTTTTTGTGGGGAAAATAAAATATATTTGTTACCGTGTATTTGTGTGTTCTGAGTATAAAAACAATATTCTAAAATATTTTACAACACACTTATGTATGTACTGTCTGTAGTAAGTGTAACACTGAACAAAAAAAAGACCTAAGTCATTATGATGAATGGAGAAGAAGTATTTTCCATTCATCATAGTGTTTTACATTGAGCACATCAGTGTTCAACTGGTTCTTATACATGTCTATTCATATGATGGTTTGTGTGTGTCATTTGAAAACAAAATACCATTTTGAGAAGAAATAACATTGTTTTGAATGTAAAGTTTCATTTTGCAGGAGAATTGAGGGGTTTTGCCCATTGTGTGTGTGTTTTTTGATTTGTGTGTAGAGTTCTGAGAGTATGAGGCATGCTTTCAGAAAATGTGTGTAAACAATCGAGAAAAACTGTAAGACCGAGATGGTGGTATACAACGCCTGCGTCGTCAGTACACTGCTGTACGGTAGTGAGACATGGACAACCTACAGCAGACAGGAGAGATGGCTCAACTCCTTCCATCAGAGAAGCCTCCGCCGCATCCTGGGCATATCCTGGAAGGACAAAACCAGCAACACCGAGGTTCTGACCTGCGCTGGCATCACCAGCATGCACACTCAGCTCAGACAGTGCAGGATGCGCTGGCTGGGCCACATCTGTCGCATCGGGGATGGTCGCATCCCCAAAGACCTCCTCTATGGAGAATTGGCAACTGGGCGCAGAACAACAGGCTGCCACCACCTGCGCTTCAAAGATGTCTGCAAGCGAAACATGAAGAACCTAGACATCGATACCAAGTCCTGGGAGGCTGTTGCGGTGGACCGCACAAGGTTAAGAAGCACCTTGCACCAACACCTCATGACAGGGGAGCAAAAACTGAAGGACGCAGCGGCAGAAAAGAGGGCCCGCAGGAAAGAAAGCAGCAACGCAGGCAGACCAGAAACCACACACAGATGCGCCAAACATGGTCCCACCCTGACCGACGGAGGCCTATGTAAGGCTTAGGCATTGATAACACAGAGGTCATTGTGGGACCCACCAATGTGACTGGTGGCAAGAGACCACATGAACTCAGTCACATGATCCTTGACCCGTGGACTCTGCTCAGTAGCCATTGGCCACTGTGCTTGATAACTCATTCACACATACTTGTGAAATTCACCCAGGACAAAACCTAAGCACACTCTTTTGTTCTCTCTTTTTTTCTTTCTTCACCCCCCTTCACCACCGCTGACCTGCGGAAGGTGAGCTGCTGCTCTTCCTCCAGACCAGAAGCTGTATAAGCAGTTCCGCTCTGATCTATGGCCTGTTAGGAAACAGACATAGAAACACAAGGAACTTTCTTCTAAGGCAGAAGACACGAAAGCCTGCCTTTTGACCAGCTAACTTCAAGCAACAAGAGCTAGGAAGTTAGCACCAAGCTATCAAGCTGCTGGGAAGAAAGTATTAGAGCAACCAGCTTCCTCCAATCTGCATAACTGGATTTGAGCACAGCAAGGACAACAACTTTGACCCTGGAACCACTTTCTCCAGCCTGCTTTCTCCAACTCCTCCAACTTGGAATTGCAACCTTTTCCTCCATGGTTTGGTAATGTACTGGGCTTACTTTAGTATTAGCAATTGCACATGGCTGAGCAAAACTGTTCAACTTTGATTTCTGGAATGTACCTGTACTGATATGTTTAATGTTATTCATTGAGTTTGATTGTTGTGATATTATTTGTAGTTAAGATATTTTGGTAGTTGACCGCCACATCTGATGTGTTTAGTTTATGCTTAACATAGACAAGGTCTTGCATGCAAACTAACCATCTTTTCTAACCCACTGCATTATCTGACACATATTAAGATCACATACATGAACTGTGAATTAGTTTTAAACACAAACAGATAATCTCAACCCCCATATCACCCCCTTTTGTTCTTCCTGAGCACATGTGCTCCGAAGAACAAAGAGGCTATGTGGTAACATGTTGGCGTCCATCTTTGATCCAGCCATCTTTGTAGTTTTACAGTGCTCGCCATATTGTATGTAGGCACATGCAGACATCTTGAGACAAGTAGCCATCTTGTCTTTTTCTCTCTTTCTCTTTCTCTCACACGCACGCACGCACGCACGCACGCACACTGTGTTTGGTTTGTTTAGTTTAGTTTAGTTATTAAGTTAGATTATTATTGTGTTTTACACCTTTATTATCTTGTAAATAAATGTTTGTGGATTATACATGCTGGTCTGTTTAATGTTGTACAAAAGTGAATAATGTAAACCGCTGCTGTGTCAAGAACTCCAATATCCTTCAACCTTTACTATCTATTTTGGTTATAGTTATTAATTTAATTATGAATCAAAGTTCCAAATTGATAGCTTAGTATATTTAATGAGACTTATCTATGAGACTACATTAATGTGCTATCATTTTCTCTTTGTTTCAAAGAGTGGTGCCCCGAGGATGATTTAATATACATTAAATCATATTATTCAATATAATTAATTATTTTGATAATCATTATTTACTTTTGACAGCCATTTTAATGTCGTTGAGCTTATGTACCATTGTAATTTGGTGCCCTGTTATTATTAACATATATTGATAATTTAATAATATTAATTTTATTGATAATTATATTGAATATTTTCTAATAACTAGACCAGCTCCTATCTGCGTCCCCAACATCGTCGATGGTGAAAAGGTGAATTAATCAGGCTGCGTTGTCAGTATACATGGACAGTGCAAAACTTTATTATAAATATCGTCGTGCTGCACTGGACCTTGGACATTGTCATATCTTGAAAAACAATCTCTGGCTGTCTTGATCTCTTGGCAGTCGTATTAATCACTACCACCTCTATCTCTGCACTGAAAGGACAGACGAGCATGCCGTGTTTTTACAGCAGAGAAACAACATTTCATTCCAAAGCTCATATACACTCATTAAAGTGTAGAAAGACAAGTTGAACGCGGGTTTAACAGGTGAAACTAAGTTTTCTTATTTGTTTGTGACAAGGTTAGCAGCATTACTATGGTGGCAGGCTGTCTGGGTTGAATTACAGCAACGTCTGTGACCTGCCTTTGTATTAAAGTCTCCAAAATGTCTGGTTGACTGATAAACATTGTGGTACCAAACGCTGTGTATACAAGACTGAACGTTTCTCTGTCCAAGGACTGTTCGAACTGGTTGATTATGTACATGTGGAGATTTCTATACACTGTATGTACAGTGGGTAGGATTTATATTTACAGTGACAGGTATGTACATATTACAATATGTACATAAAGTGACAGATGACATGTACATGTTGCAGAAAAATGTGCATTAAAGACTGTAAGAATTATCGGAGCAGCAGTGGATTTCATACAGGGTGCCAATAAATAGAATATGAAGCAGAATATTTTGTTAGATAACATGTTGTGAATGAGGAATTTAATTGAATTGCATTGAATATATATATACACACAGTATATATTAGTATATATTTAAAAGTAAGTGTCTGAGTTTCTTGAAAAGCGCTATATAAATAAAATGTATTATTATACAGTATATACTTATATGTATATACTGTATATAGAGTATATATAATTCCACCCACAGGGGCGCTGCAGTAACAATATAACATGATACATTTACATTTATGTTGTGTTAATAATAATAATTAATAATAAGATGAAATTTTGTCCCCAGCTTCTCTATACCGACCGTTTTCCTTCCTGAATGAGACGCAGCAGCAGCAGATGCAGCAATCACACGCACGTCCTTCAGGAAACACAAATACTCTAGTTTGCAGGTTAGTAAATGAGCAGTAAAAACAATGAATTCATATTTTCAAGCTGGATTCATGCCCCCATGCCGTGGAGCTGCGGAGGTCATTCTGGAGGCTGCAGCGCTCGTAACTACATCTCGGCTATGTAGCTACCACATGAACACCACGGGAACTGTGACTACGTAGCTTCGTAGAGATTGTTCATAATGAAGACAACATGTAACACAATTGAAGAAACGCTCAGCAAGACTTTTGTTTTTAGTAATGCTCATAAAAATTATATTTTGAATTCCAGCAAAGATGCTTAGAATGAAAACTTTTGCCTCCTTACTACTTACTTCAACTATTGCATGGCAGCTTACTTTGTAGCGCTAAAGATATTTGTATGTATGTTCAAAATTCCCAAGTAAACTATGCTTGAGTTAAATTTTAAGACTGATTATTTGCATGACAATGACCCATTTGAACAACACAGGTACCTGGCTCATCTCTATCAAAGATGTAGCATTTGTTGTTCATGTCATTAAAAAGTTCCTGGGTCCTTTACATTTAATCACTGCAGTTTAAAAAGTACCAGTCTAAAAGCGGGTACTAGACGTTGTGGACCTGGTTTTTCAGGGGTCAGGACTGCTCAGAAACCTCCTAGATGTCCAGTTGAGATAACAAGATGAATGAGGACAACAGATTAAACCAGGACACCGTAGCAGGAATGCTTATGGATAGGTTTTGTAATGGATGATTTAAAATGTGCTGTGTGCCACGTTAAAAAACAAAACAGTACAATCAGTCTTCAAAAATATCTAAAATTATAAACAAAAGATTGTTATGATTATAATCTTTGTGTGATTGCACCATTGCTTCAATTTTTCTACTTGATTTCCTTTCAGAAGAACATCCTTGCGTTGTCTCATTCACTATTTTTCACAACAGAATTGGAATTTATAATTTGTTGTTTTGTCTGACAGACAGGTGGGATTTGACAACAAACACAAAACATGACGCAAGGGACACGGACAGCGGTCTCCTGAATGAATGCCTTGCGTTTTATGCACCCATCCACCTCCACTCCCCCACCCTGTGTGGCTTTCTTTTCTCTTTAAACTATGTCAGCTCTTTCTCTGAGTGTTTACTGTTGCCGTGGATAGGTTTACATTTTAGCTAATGGAACGCCCAGTGCATCTCATACCAGAGCTAAAGGGTACCTTGCGCATCGGTATTTGACGGCGTTGGAATGAGAATAGCCCGGTACACCTGCTGTCAATCAGCTCGTCATCTCTGCTTTGCACACACCTGTCACCTCATCAACTTCACAGTATCTCAAAGTGGGCTTTCCTCCCAGGCCTCGCCAGATCATTATTGCCTTGTAAGGTAAGTTTTCCTGGTATGATTGTACCTGAACTACTTTTTGTCTGCTTCCTGTGCTCTGGGAACTGAGCAGCCGGAGCCTGTCCGCATCACTCACCTTCATCCACTTTGTGCCGAGTACCGGGACGCAGCTCTCACTTTGGTTATACAAGTACAGGATGGCTCGTAAAAACAACCCTGTTACCTCATATTCCTGCAGTACCCCCCACAGGACTTCACAGGGGACATTTTTTCCTAACTAACTCATGACTCATGTGGCGTCCCCTTACGTTGAGCATGAGTATAATCGGTTATATCTTCAATCATTTCATGTTACCTATATAACAAGTATAACTCACACTCCGCATGAAAGTTTATTCTGCAAAAGAGGCGTGTTTCATAGGGCCTTTCCCATTTCTGATTTTATACGGCTCGACTCATCTCCTCGACTCCTCTCCTCGACTCCTCTCCTCGCGTCTTAGTCCCGCCCACGGGAGATGCTAGCGGAGGAGGCGAGGAAAAGACATGAGAGAGGAAGAGAGGAAATATGTTTTTAGAGAAATGAGAAATGAGAAAAGTCGTTTCCTCTGAAGCGTCACGTGAAGCGACGTCCGTTTCTGATGACAGCAGCAGCTGATCACAGCTGGATCAGTTGTCAGTCGGCTTTAACAGCTGTTTATGTCTGCACTGTACTAATACTACAGGGAACCATCACCTTAACGTGGTGGAGAGGTTTGTGTGTCCCTATGACCCTGAGGGCTGTGTTGTCTGGAGCCTGGTGTTCCTGGTAGGGTCTCCCATGGCAAATTGGTCTCAGGTGAGGGGCCAGATTAAGAATGGTTCATAAAACCCCAATGAAGAATTGAGGAAGAGGAAGAGTTATCCGGCCCGGAGGAAGCCCGGGGCCCACGTCTGGAGCCAGGCCCAGACGGAGGGCCCGTCAGTGAGCGCCTGGTGGCCGGGCTTGCCACGGAGCCCGGCCGGGGACACCCAGAAGAAACGACGTGGCACCCCCCTCCTCTCCATCCTGTGGGCTCACCACCTGCAGGAAGAAACGCTGGAGTCGGGTGCGCTGCCTCGACGGACCGGACCCGGGCAACGATGGAGACACCTGGAGTGTCGTGATTGGGAGGAACGGCCTCCCTGATCTGAACCCGAGTGGTCGTTTGTTATTGGACTTCTGTGCTAGTCATGGACTGTCCTTAATGAACACCATGTTCGAACATAAGGATGCTCATAAGTGTACGTGGTACCAGAGCACCCTAGGCCGAAGGTCAATGATCGATTTTGTAATCGTATCGTCTGATCTGAGGCCGCATGTTTGGACACTCGGGTGAAGAGATAGGCAGAGCTGTCAACTGATCACCATCTGGAGGTGAGTTGGGTCAGAGGGTGGGGGAAGACTCTGGACAGATCTGGTAAGCCCAAACGGGTAGTGAGGGTGAACTGGGAACCTCTGGAGGAGGCCCCTGTTGGAGAGATCTTCAACTCACACCTCTGGCAGAGCGTTCCTGGCATCCCTGTGGAGGCTGGGGGAATTGAACCCGAGTGGGCGATGTTCAAAGCTTCCATTGCTGAAGCTGCGGCAGTGAGCTGTGGTCTTAGGGTCTTAGGTGCCTCAAGGAGCGGCAACCCTCGAACACCGGTGATCAGGGAAGCCATCCGACTGAAGAAGGAGGCCTTCCGGGATATGTTATCTCGGAGGACTCCGGAGGCAGTTGCAAGGTACCGACAGGCCTGAAGAGCAGCAGCCACTGCCGTGACGGAGGCTAAGCAGCGGGTGTGGGAGGAATTCAGAGCAGCCATGGATAAGGACTTTCGGTCGGAACCAAAGTGCTTCTGGATAACCGTCCGGCACCTCAGGAGGGGGAAATGGGGAACCATCCAAGCTGTGTACAGTAAGGAATGGACACTGTTGACCTCAACTGAGGAGGTAATCGGGCGGTGGAAGGAGCACTTTGAGGAACTCTTGAATCCGACCAATATGCCCTCTATTGTAGAGGCAGAGCTAGAAGCTGATGGGAGACCATCATCAATTACCCTGGTGGAAGTCACTGAGGTAGTCAAATAACTCCACAGTGGCAAAGCCCCGGGGATTGATGAGATCCGTCCAGAAATGCTGAAGGCTCTGGGTGTGGAGGGGCTGTCTTGAATGACACGTCTCTTCAACATTGCGTGGAAGTCGGTGACAGTGCCGGGAGTGGCAGACCGGGGTGGTGGTTCCCCTGTTCAAAAAGGGGGACCAGAGAGTATGTGCCAATTACAGGGGTATCACACTACTCAGCCTCCCTGGTAAAGTCTACTCCAAGGTGCTGGAAAGGAGGGTCGAAGAGGAACAATGCGGATTCCGTCCTGGCCCTGGAACAACGGACCAGCTCTTCACTCTCGCAAGGATCCTGGAAGGATCAGCGGGGCCGGTATTGCATTTGCTTTACCGCACCGTTGTGACGAAATGATCTACCGGTCAATCTTCGTTCCTACTCTCACCTATGGTCATGAGGGCTGGGTCATGACCGAAAGAACTAGATCGCAGATACACACGGCCGGAATGGGTTTCCTCAGGAGGGTGGCTGGTGTCTCCCTTAGAGATAGGGTGAGAAGCTCAGTTCTCCGTGAGGGACTCGGAGTAGAGCCGCAGCTCCTTTGCGTCGAAAGGAGCCAGTTGAGGTGGTTCGGACATCTAGTACGGATGCCCCCTGGACGCCTCCCTTGGGAGGTGTTCCAGGCACGACCAGCTGGGAGGAGACCACGGGGAAGACCCAGGACTAGGTGGAGAGACTATATCTCCACACTGGCCTGGGAACGCCTCGGGATCCCCCAGTCAGAGCTGGTTAAAGTGGCCCGGGAAAGGGAAGTTTGGGGTCCCCTGTTGGAGCTGTGACCCCGCGACCCGACGGCGGATAAGTGGTTGAAGATGGATGGATGGAGTTATTCTCAGTGGTAGAGCAGCAGTGTTTTCTCTCTGTAGTCTGTTACCTGTTTAACCAACACCTGCACATGAATAACAGCTGCAGTCTGTATTTCTACTGTGGACTGAGTCCTGCTTAGAGGACCAGAAACCATCTCTAATGGAAAAATACCTTTATATTATTTATTCATTATTAGCTTCTATATTTATTGATATTCTGACACTAGAAATTATTGTGTTAAATGATGTAACTCATATCAAACCCGACGTTCAGGAATTATCAGCCTCACATGTGACACAATGGAAATGACAATAAATTATGTAAAAGATGTAAAAGACAGACTCTCCTCTCTCTGACTTTAACTGTATCCTTAATTAAAGTTAACGGGGGAAATAACAGATCATGAAAAGAAAACTTTCTAATAAATGAAGAAAGTTGTTTGAGGTCTGTTCGTTGTCAGGTCTTATAAAGCGCTTTCAGTGACAGACTCCTTCAGCCGCGGTGTGTGAAGCAGAGATACTGCAGGTCCTTCTGCTGCTGGAACACTTCACCATCAACATGGTCCGTTTGTTGTTCACACCTACAGCTAACACTGTTCTCACCTACAGTTAACACAGATGTTAACTACATGGTGAATCAGAAGAAAACTTAACTATAAAACGTTTAATCTGTGATCTATCTTCACTCCGGTATGAAACTCCAGTGATGTTGAGAGGTAAAGTTATCAGATCAGTCCGATCGGCGATGCACCTATAGCAGCACGGCTGATAACAACAAAACAGAGCATGGAGGTTACCCATAATCCCTTTAACACTCCTAACTACGGGAGTCACGCTTGGCCAAAATACACAACATAATCTACCACCTTCAAACCACAAATATACAAATACAATTGACTTGACTTGACTCGATGACTAGGCCTTTTGTTGTTTTCTGTTTCCCATTTGTGACAACTTTTTCACTGCCATCCAGATGATATGAAATTTGATATACTCATAAAATCAAGTAGGCCGTGAGGCCTTTATGGTCTAAAGGATGCTTCTTGCATAATTAATGTTGAATGTCCCAAAACATCTAAAACAATGTGACAGTATTCATTCTGGGACCTCATGTGTCTCAACCAAGCAGTTTGTGATTCAGAGGATAATGTACTCTTCTTACCTGACAACAAGCAAACGTACTGCCCAGGGAATTCTTCATATCATATCATATCATATCATGTCATATCATATATCATATCATATTTTGATCAAAAAGAGAAAATAAAACACGAGAGACATGCTGTCGTAAAGGCCCTACACACCCACACAGGTGTTTTTAATGACATTGGCCATTAATTGCTAATAATCTAGTCAAGTCAAATTTATTTCTATAGCACATTTAAAACAACATGAGCCGACCAAAGTGCTTTACAGACATAGGCAGAATAAAAACAGGTCAATAGAGCAGACAACAAAATCACAGATATCCAAAGGACAGAGACCGAGATAAAATCCATGAGTAAAAGACTGTTATTAGCATTATAAAAGGCCAATTAGTATTTACAATTTAAGTACATTCAAAAGCCAAAGAAAAGAGATGGGCCATGAGCTGTGCTTTTAAAGACTCCGTAGAGGGGGCAGATCTGATGTGGGGAGGCAGTTTGCTCCACAGACTGGGGCCCGCAACTGAGAAGGCGCGGTCGCCCCCGAGCTTCCTCCGAGCCCGAGGGATGACCAGAAGTGACCAGTCGGAAGATCTGAGTGACCTTGGTGGGCTATAGGGAGTTAAAAGGGCAGAGAAAGATAAAAAGGGTTTTATTTTTTTCACAGGATGACAGTGGGCCGAGCTTTTCACACAGAAAGCTGGTGGCAAAGAGAACCACCTGAGTTTTCAGTTCATTTAACATCAGGAAGTTTTGGGACATCCAGCCTTTAATGTCCTGGAGACAGTCAAACAGAGGTTTTTAAGATAAAGGGTTGGGTCCTTTTAATGGTAGCTACAGCTGGGTGTTGTCCACAAAACAGTGGAAGGAGATGATGTGCTTCCGAATGAGGGGTCCCAGCGGTAACATATAAAGGGAGAAGAGGAGAGGAGCCAGAACAGAGCCCTGAGGGACCCCGCAAGTAAAGAGGGCCAAGGAGGAAGTAGCATTCCCTACAGACACAGAGAAGCCTCTATTTTCTAGACAGGACTTGAACCATTTTAGTGCTGTTCCCTGGATCCCAACACATTTTTCCAAGGTCTAAAAGTATTAATATAGCACAATCCCCGTTGTCAGCTGCTAATAATAAATCATTGTGAACTTTTAAAAGAGCAGATTCAGTACTATGTTGCTCCCTAAAACCAGACTGTAGAGCTTCGGATATGTCATTCTTGTTTAAAAATGGATGAAGCTGATGGTAAACAACTTTTTCCAGTATTTTGGATAAAAAGGGGAGCTTTGAAATGGGCCTCAAATGTGATAAAACATTGGTGTCCAAGTTGGGTTTTTTCAGGAGTGGTTGAGCCACTGCATGTTAAAAACATGAGGGAAAACAACCAGTGGAGAGATAGCAGTTTATGATGGATAGGATGCTGGGGCCCACAATATCAAACACCTCTTTTAGTAATAGTGCGGGGATGCAGCCAGAGGGACATGTTGTGGACTTCAGGTGACAAACAACTTTTCGCAGAGTTGGAAGAGACACAGGTTTGAACTGATTAAAAACAGACAGGGCTGGGGGATAAACAATAGGTACAGGTGGGGAGGCTGGGATTTGGCTTTTAATATCGGCTATCTTGTTGACAAAGAAATTAGGGAAATTTTCACAGGTTGCTGCGGAGGGGTCAGGAATACTATTACAGTTTGGTTTTATAGCAGCATTTATGGTGTTAAAGAGGACTTTGGGTCTATGGCAGTTTTTTTTAAATTAAATCTGAAAAATATTTCACCCTCGCTGCTTTGACAGAGTCCTGGTACTCTATCAGGTAATCTCTGAGCATCTCGTAGGACATTTGTAGCTTGTCTTTTTTTTCCATTTTTCTTTCAGCCTTCCTGCAACACCGCATTTAGCCAGGGCTGAGAGTTACATTTAGCTCGTCTGGTCTTGAGAGGGAAGACAGAATCTAGAATATTTGTACAGGTGGAATTAAATAATGTGACCATTTCTCAGCACTCAGGTGTACAGGAGGAGATTTTAGGGAGTGGGTACAGGCAGAAGCTGCATAAGCATTGGCAAATGTTATAGTGGTGCATGGATTGATAAGGCGAGAAGATCGAGCTGGGACACAAGGGTTAACAGGTTGACAGGGAAACTGGGCATCAAAAATAATGGGGCAGTGGTCAGAAATGACAGCATCCTCCTGGATAACAGAGCTGACATTCAAGCCCAGGGTAAAAACTAAATCTATGGTGTGTCCACATTTATGGGTCGGCCCAAACACATATTGAACAAGATTAAAAGACTCTGTAATGTTTAAGAACTCAGAGGCAAACCTATTTGAAAGATCGTCGATATGGATGTTAAAATCACCAGCTATAATCACTTTATCGTAGTTGAGCACGATGTAGGACATAAAATCAGAAAATTCAGGTAAGAAATCAGCATTTGAGTAGGGGGGGCAGTAGACAACTACACACAGGATAGGCTCTGAGCAGCAGATTTTGAACATAAAAGTTTCAAATGAGAATACACTTTTAAAAGTAATTGGGCAGCATCTAAATTTAAAAAAAAAAAATAGTCCTCAACCACCGCCCGTAGTTCTAGGGGAGCTAAAAGAGTCCTAACTAGGGAGGACATAATTTCAGCAGCTGGGCTTGATTACCAGGTTTCCGCCATGTGTCAGTTAAAAACAATAAGTCCAACTGGGCAACAGAGGTAAAATCATTCAGGATAAATGTCTTATTTGAAAGTGATTTCGCATTCTGGAGAGCCAGACATGACGACAGCTCCATCTGCCCTTCCTCCGAGGTCTGCAACCGTCATCCTGGACTCTACCCTCTCATTTCAGTCATACATCAAATCCATCACAAAATCCGCCTTCTACCACCTCAAAAACATTCCCCGACTCCGGCCATCACTCTCCGACTCTGTGGCAGAGACCCTCATTCTCGCCTTCATCACCTCCCGTCTGGACTACTGTAATGGAGTTCTGTCCGGGGTTCCCAGCAAAGCCCTGGACAGGCTCCAGTATGTCCAGAACTCAGCTGCCAGGGTTCTCACCCGCACTAGGCCCTGGCAGCACATCACCCCGACACTCATCCACCTTCACTGGCTTCCAATCAATTCCCGCATCAACTATAAACTCTTCCTTCTCACATACAAATCCCTCCATTGCCCCCAGTACCTAACCAACCTTCTTCACCCCTACACTCCATCCCGGAAACTACGATCACCCTCCACCCCCCAAACCCGGCTGAGAACTTTTGGCGACAGAGCCTTCAGCGTCGCGGCCCCCGCCCTCTGGAACTCTCGCCCTCTTGAAATCAGAAATGCTTCATCCCTGGACACTTTCAAAAAACATCTCAAGCACCACCTGTTCATCAAGGCCTATGACCTCTAACTCTTCCTACACATCACTCTTTTAATTATCTGGCTACAGTTTTTTTTTTTTTTCCTCTTTTTTATTTATTAGTATGATTTTGTGTGTCAGTGGTTTGTGCACTTTCTTGGTGACCGGAAGTGGTCGACATTTGGTCTATGCATGAGGACGTTGGCAGTCAAGGAGTATTCAAATTGAATAGATTACATTGTCAGTTAAAGATCGCTGGGATGAATACCGTCATTCCTGTAAAAGGAGGGAAGATTCCAGAAGAGGTTAAAATTGTCGATGAAAAACACGTGATGGGCTGGGCAGGCCGATTTAAGCCAGGTGTGGAGATTGAGAATCTGGCTAAAGTGACCAGCACCTCGATTGAAAGAGGGGATGGGACCAGAGATAAAAACCCGTTTTCCACACTCATGTAGGGAATCAAGGAGCCTGCTAAAATCACGCTTTAGGATCTCTGATCTCCGGTCGGAGACATCGTTGCAGCTGACGTGGAAAATTATGTTTTTAACACTGCTATATTTATCCAGGAGGCTGAGGCATTTCTCCTGTACATCTGAAACCTTTGAGCCAGGGAAACGGACAGTCTTAACGGATTTTCCCTTTAATATTTCTCACAATGGAGTGTCCAATGACAAGTGTGACTGGGAGAGGGACTGGTGGAAAGTGGTGAGCCGGAGGTGGTGGAGTTGGGGGCGAAAGAGTGTTTATTGGGTTCCGCGGTGCTGGAGTAACATTTGGCTTGGATGTGGACATAATCCGACGGAAGATGGGAGCGCCAGTTTTTGTGGGGGTGACGGGTGGTTTCGCCCCATGAGCCCAGATGTTGGTCACACGTCTGGAAGCTGCTGCGACAGCTGCGGGCAGCGGTGTGCAGCCAGGCCGGGACGGAGGGGTGGAGGAGGGCTGTGGATCTGCGGCCAGCGGTGGGAAGTCCTGCAGGTTCAAGATGTTGTACCTGTTGGTCAGCTCCAGCTCAGCGGGGGGAAAGTGGTGAGAGATTGGTTTCCTCTTCTTGCTGCGGCTGTTCTGGACGAGGGACCAAGACAGTTGGACTGCAGAGCAGCTGCTGTAGCCAGCGATCCTCAAACTGGGGTGGAGCAACCGGGATGGTGCCGTCTAGCTCAGCATCAGTGTAGGCGGTGGCGGCGGCACCAAAGGGTGACCAAGCCGGGAGTTCCCTGCCAGGACAGCCGAGTCCGGCTCAACAGCAGCCGGGGCGGTGGTGATGGAGTTTTCGGCAATCAGGGCGTCCAGGAGTCATTCCTCTTCTCGGATCTGGTAGAGAGAAGAGATCCGTCTTTCCAGATCTCTGACGGTTTGGGACAAGCGGAGGCAGCTGTCACACCCGGGTGGAGAGGTGAGTGGAGGCACGGTGGAATCAGGCTGTAACGCTGATGAGGCTGGCTAGCCGACACGGATCAGGAAATACTTAAAACCAAGGTAAAAGTATTCCCACGATCTGTAAAAGAATAGCGTTAAAAAAACTTTGTTATGCGGACGTATGGTCTCGCTCTTCTGTGAAAGTGCAGCACAGACACATCCTTAAAACAGCTGTAAAACCACGTTTGATGACTAAAATCTGTTCACCAGTTCAAAAGATGATGTTAGAACGACCAAGATCTAAAAGTGTAACATAAAAATATAGTCTAAAACTGGATAGAAGTCAAACCATGTCAGAGCCTCTGACAGGTTGACACTAGTCAGGTTTGGGTTGGATGGTGCTCTGCTGGGAATTACGTGTCTTATCAGGTGCAGCAGGATAAACAGTAGACTGTAGTCTGGTCCTACAGAGGCCAGGCAAGACTCCTTCCTGGCATTCGGCGGAACGTCTTCTATGTTTGCTTCTCCCAGACATCCCTGATCTCTTTCTCCTTTCCCCCAAATAACCCAACTCCTTCTCCTCCCAACTCTTTGTCAGACCTCTCAGCATCAATTTTCGGTCACAGAAAACATGTGCTTACTGCTGTGCATTACACAAACACTTGTGTAATTCTACACTACAAAAAAACTACACTGCACTTGTTTAGGATTAGACATCAAAACCACTATAGTTCGCTTTAGGAAAAAACTAGAACGCTTAGAACGACTACGTTTGGACGAACAAATGGCTGGTCGTAAAGTGACACTTAACTCACGGGACGTGAACAGCGGTCTCCTGGATGAAAGCCTTGAGTTTGTTGGACCCCCACACCCCCTGTGTGTCTCTCTCTTTTTGAACTACGTCACCACAGCACTTTCTCTGAGCGTTTACTGCCGTCCATGGGTTTACATTGTCGTTAATGGAACACCCGGAGTGTCTCATACTGGAGCTAAAGGGTGCCTTGTACGGCGGTATCGGCCGTGACAACACGTCAGTATTTGACGCCCTGGGAATGAGAACAGGCCGGATAACCGCATACGTTTCTCTCCATATCTTTGAATCTGCATGATGAGTCTCGTTCTGCCGTCCTCTCATCACGTTTGCTTTTCCTTTTTCTTTCCCTTCATTTTATTCTCCCCTCTTTTGATTATCTTTCCTTTTCTTCACTCATCTCATCACCTTCTCTTTCTCCGTTAGATCCTCTCCTCTTTCTTTATGTCCTCTGTGGTTGTCTCTGTCTTTGCCTGATGAGCCTTGTACCATCTTACTATCTCCTTTATTCTTTTTCTTTATCCTCTCATCTCTCTCCATATATTTTTGTTTTTTCATCACCTCCTTTTCTTCCATTTTCTCTGCAGCTTTCATTATACATTTTTTCTTTTTTTATCCAACCCTTTGTGTTTTCATCCCCTCTCATTCCTTCTCTTATATCTTTCACTCCTGCTCCCAACTTTTCTCTCCAACCCTCTCGTGGCCTGCCCTTCACTGTCTGACTACAATAGTTTCCGCGTTTAGATTACTGTAATGGGGCTTGCATCACCCTCACATGATCAGCCATCTGGGGCTAGCTGCCTTTTAGCATCCAGTTAGTATCTCCCCAATAGGCTGGGCTGAGAAAGCTAAGCCGGAAAAGCACTAATCTCCCAGCACTGGCCATTGTTAAGTGCCCCCCGACGGCCTCCGTGCTAAAAGGGGCTAATTGATGTCGCCGCCTGCTTATTGTCAGCCTGGGGAGGAAGTGCATGATTGTCAGTCATGCACATGTAGAGGGGAAGTGATGTGAAGCAAAGGAAGTCTATTAAGTAAGTCTGCTATTTCACGGCTATTTGGCACGTCATCCATTCTTTTGCAGTTTTATTTATTCGTGCAACCGTCGACTTCCTATTTTTAAAACAATCTATAATTGTACCTGCTCACTTGATAATATGGTTGAATACTTTTTCACAACTTTATGCACTGCTGGAGTGACAGAAACTTAAAGTAACTCATTTTAGACCTGATGGAAAAAAATATCTTCACTAGATGGAAATTTCACCGTTATTTTGTATGTAAAGCAGAAAAAGGGGAAAAAATCATAGTGAAAGTTATCACAAAGCATTATGGTTCGTACACTTTCCAGTTCATCAAGATGGTTCTTTCTCTTGAGAGGCATCGCAGCGGGAAAAGATTTCTGGTCCAGCAAACATAATACAGGACAAACTGGGAAATTTGTTAGGCTGTACCGAATGGTTTGAAGCTTCATTCATAACATTCACAAATTATTATTATTATTATTATTATTAATAATAATAATATAAATAATAATATTGATAACTTATAGAAACATTGCATGCAGTCCATCTTCTCGTCCCCTCCTTGAGCGACGCAGTGATAAGTCGTGATTTTATTGAAACAGATAGATGTTTTCATTGGCCATTGATGTCCATATATATACATATATATATATATATATATATATATATATATGTATATATATACACAGTATATACTGTAACACACTGTGTTCTGAAGGGGAGAGATGAGGATGGAAGAGATAAAAAATAGAGTCAATGACTTGCCTTTTTTCTTTCTTTTTTTTTTGAGCCCCGATGCCGTCCATGATTTAAATCTCTATTAGCCGGTTCTCCGTCTTTGACATAAAATCAGAGAGAATCAAAAGCCTGGGTCAGAGAACAAGAGACAGGGATGAAGGGTGGGGTGAGAAAAAATATGAAGGGAAGCGATGGGAACAGACATAATCGTAAAATGAGGAAGACAGAGGGAAGGTAGAGAGAGACAAAGACGAGGAGGATCAAACAGAGAATCAGTGTCCTCGCGGCTCATTAATGATAGAGGTTACATGACAGGTATTGACACACGGTGAAATGGAAAAACACAAAGAATATGAATATTGATGATTGTTCTGCTGTAAATCTTTTAGCTAGTTACGTGTGTTTGTATATTGTGTAAGCTGCTTTGTAAAACTATCCATCCATCCATCTTCCACCTCTTATCCGGGTCGGGTCGTGGGGGCAACAGCTCCAGCAAGGGAACCCAAACTTCCCTTTCCCGGGCCACATTAACCAGCTCTGACTGGGGGATCCCGAGGCGTTTCCAGGCCAGTGTGGAGATATAATCTTTTGGTCTCCTCCCAGCTGGTCGTGCCTGGAACACCTCGGGCGCCCAGGGGGGGAGTGGGCATCCTTACCAGATGCCCGAACCAACTCAGCTGGCTCCTTTCAATGCAAAGTAGTGGGTGGCTCTACTCCGAGTACCTCACGAATGACTGAGCTTCTCACCCTATCTCTAAGGGAGACACCAGCCACCCTCCTGAGGAAACCAATTTCGGCCGCTTGTACCCGCAATCTAGTTCTTTGGGTCCTGACCCAGCCCTCATGACCATAGGTGAGAGTAGGAACAAAGACTGACCGGTAGATCGAAAGCTTTACTTTCCGGCTCAGCTCTCTTTTCGTCACAACGGTGCGGTAAAGCGAATGCAATACCGCCCCCGCTGCTCCGATTCTCCGGCCAATCTCACGTTCCATCGTCCCCTCACTCGCAAACAAGACCCAGAGGTACTTCTCTTGGGGTAAGGAGTCATTCCCTACCCGGAGTAGGAAATCCATCGGTTTCCTGCTGAGAACCATGGCCTCAGGTTTAGAGGTGCTGATCCTCATCCCGGCCGCTTCACACTCGGCTGCGAACCGATCCAGCCAACAGCATCACGTTATCTGCAAAAAGCAGCGATGAGATCCTCAGCACACCGCTTTGTAAAGCTGTCTTTCAGTCAATCTTTATCTGGTATTGGTATTATCTGGACCTATTTGGTAACTTTCATGGTACAAAGAACAAATGTTCTTGTTTATTTTGATATAAAAATAATTTATATATTTGACATTACAGTTACAGTCAGATTGCTGATATTACTGATAAAAAGTAAACAAATGATGAGATTTGAATTAAAATGCATTTGAAGAAGTAGTGAGAGGGCAGAAAGTACAGCATGAAAAGAAGAAAGATCTAAAGTTATTAGAAAAGTGAGATGGAGGAGGGATGACATGACCAAACGTAAAGATCTGACCTCTTTATTGATGCTACTATGTAATGTTGATGATTAAAAGTTATTGTACAGCTGCTCTGTGCAGACGCTTACATAAATGCATAAACTGAAGATGGCAGAGAAAGAGAGCAGAACTGGCCCGTTCACTTCATCCAGCGTAGAGCGGAGGGAGTGAGCTAGTTAGGGACCTTGATCTGAAACCTTTTCAAAGGCTTTGAGACGAGTTTGATTCACAGAGAAGATGGTCTAGTCTTTTATCCTCCTCTTTTCTTTTAGGACAGATTTATTCCCTGTGTTATCTCTGCTCTCTGCTCGCTTTTCATTTATTTCCTTCTGCTGCTTTTTCACCTTTTTCAAACCCATCATGTCCTTCCCTCTTTTTAACTCTATGAGACCCACATAGACCTGTCTTTGTCTTTTTCTAGGGAGGTCCAGGGGGCCTTTAGGGGGGAGATAGCAGGTCAATAGTAGATGTTACATAGAAGTGGTGTACATTATCTGAAAGCTTAATTAATTAATTTGAGATGCAGCTCAGCACTGTGTGTCAAGTTGTTCTAGTCATTAAAGGGACTATTTGTAACTTTCAGAAATGCTTGTTAACAGCGACACCTGTGGCCGTGAAATCAACGAAAGTCAGCGTCGGGCTCGCGCTTGCTCGCTCTAAATATACCTGAACGAGCATCGCTCAAAACAGTGAGGAGACACACGTCAGCTAAAACCACAATATCACTCTATATCTCAGCTGCTTGGCAGTAATGTTAGCTGACCAGACGAAGGTCTCTCCATGAACATGATTTAGATCTGATCCTAGTGTTGGCTTTTCCTGCCTAAGTGCAGGCTGAGGCAGCAGGGCTCTCCAGCGTGTCTCCCTGCTCTCTCCGCCCGCAGCCGGAGAGAGCAGAGGAGACACCGGCACCCGGTCGGTAACGAGAAGACAACGTAAATCTCTGTAGAGCTCCGTCACTTCACAGGACACGGAAAACCTCTGTTGGTCTGGAGGAGCTGCAGCAGTTATTTCTGCACAAACGTTCCCTGTGCATTCACTAGATATTCTCAGAGCTAAACTAACTCTTCTGCAGTGTGTAGTGAGCGTGCGTTCACGTCTAGAGGTGGAACGAGCTGAGCTGTCTGAGTGAAGGCGAGCAGGCAGAGGAGGAGGGTACAGCGGCTACACGCGAACGCGCATATGCGAGCGCGCATGTGTGCCGACCTGCTACATTTATACGCTTACAAAGTTACAAATAGTCCCTTTAATCAGAAATAAACATGACTCAATGAATTAATTCAAATAAATGTTTAAATTATAAGGTCTTAGAACATTATGATAGACATATATAATGGTCATCCCCATGCTGTATTATGTCTCATAAGTTGTTGCAGCAATGGTTGATACCATTTGTTACACAGATTTGCTGCTAAATTTAATCATCTTTTTATCACTGGAGAACTGATCAAAATGATCAATAATCCCTCCAAACTACCACATTAAGGCACCAAGACCTTGAGGAACACCATAGAAAAAGACATGCTGTGATTTGGGATCAAAAACTTTTGACATTTGGAGATTTCTGCAAGAATTGCATTTTTGGTGATTGTATGGCGAGCACTTGTGTTGTGCAAACTGCTCAGAAACCCCCTTATTGTCAATCTAGCTAGTAAAGTCATCCATCCTCTGAATGCTCTTCGTCTGTAGTCTGATCCATCCATCCTCTGAATGCTCTGGGTCTGTAGTTTGATCCATCCATCCTCTGAATGCTCTAGGTCTCTAGTTTGATCCATCCATCCTCTGAATGCTCTAGGTCTCTAGTTTGATCCATCCATCCTCTGAATGCTCTAGGTCTCTAGTTTGATCCATCCATCCTCTGAATGCTCTAGGTCTCTAGTTTGACCCATCCATCCTCTGAATGCTCTAGGTCTCTAGTTTGACCCATCCATCCTCTGAATGCTCTAGGTCTCTAGTTTGATCCATCCATCCTCTGAATGCTCTAGGTCTCAAGTTTGTGGCTGTAGAGTTTCATGAGGCTGTGATTATCTTAGAGGTCACCACAGGTCATTTTATACAGTGAGCTCAATGAAATGTCTCCTATGGGGACTAACATCATCACACATGAATACAGTTGGGCTCATTGGATCCACCAGAGTCTCAGCTTTACAGTGAGAACCAATTTATTTAATTCAGGACTGTTTAGGGACCCCAGTATGAAGAAATATTCATATACACCATTTCAAATATAGGAGACAATAACATATTTATACTGTGTTACAACCCGGCTCAAAAGCTGCAACAAAAATGGGAGACCAGACAAGTTTTAAAATGAAAAGGAATTTATTTATCAAACTAACAATAAATAACTCAATAAATGTGGAAAGTCAGTAATGTAGGCATGTGTGGGTGTGTGAAAATGTCTGCAGCAAACAAAACCAAAACAGCTGTGCCAGCCAAGGAAGAGAGAGACATCTGTGGGAAGGTAGGGAGCTTTTCTCTCACCACCACACCGAGCCCAGGTGAGACTCAACAGCCTGAAGACCTGCAAAACAAAGAAGAACCAGCAAAAAGACACAGGGACACATGGTGGAGTGGAGGGGTCGTCTCAACTGCATTCGAAAAACTGCATGTGTGAAAAGTGGGCATGTCTGTAAATGGGAAACTCACCCATTTTCATTCACATATCTGGAGGTCAGATAAGCCTGACAGGCATGACAGGGTGCTGTACCAATGGATGCCGTGGGTTATTTAGTTCCATGTGATACATTCTACACTGGCAATAAGCCCTCAGGACACACACACACACACACACACACACACAGAGCTGAGGTAGAACGACCAGAGAGATCTATTCCTGTGTCGTCGCGGCGGGAGCACCCCGAAGTAGAAACTCATTAACCACTGCCTCTCTACGAACCGTATTACCAATGGCGTGACTAAAATTGCAAACTATTAAAATGTTAAATGCCCAGCAATCAGCTGTACGTAATAAAGTGTTTGGATGGGAAACAAGGGGATCAAGAGCAAAGACTACTGCAGAATGATAACCGTTTTCAAACAGCATTAAGACCAAGTAACACAAAAACACACCACTGACCCTCATCGAGTAATGTGATTATTCATACTTGTGCAAAGTTTGACAAAAATATTGCACTGAAATCACCATGTTTGTTTCCTAAAAATAAACTAAGTGGTTATGTTGTGTCAAACTTCCTGTTAAAACAGAAGTTCATTTTGAAAGCACGTCCCCGGTCCGTCCAACAGTAACTCTAGAGGGGTACTCCGTACCGCGGTACTGACCAAGCGGCGGTACTTGACGAGTTGGGAGAATGTGTTTTCTCTGTGTGTCTGCGCTGGTTTTCTCTGGTTGCATCCCACCATTAGGAGGCTTCCAGCTAAGGTGAACTGGGCCCTGCAGTAAGGGATGTGAAGTGGACTGTCAAAGCCCGGCTCTAGAGCTGTGATAAAAACGGGAGACACACGGGTATAGTGAATAAATAAAGTGATTTATTAACCAAGAACTATGTAAAAAGTCAAAAGAATGTATGGGAGGAATCTGTAGATTCAGTAGTGTAGGGAGTGGATGTGTGAAAATGTTCTGCATGGATGTTGTGCTGTAAAACAAAGAAAAAGAACCAAAACCAAGTAACAAAGGTAAAATGTGCAAGGAGATCTGCCAGCCACAGACTGCTGCATGCTCTGGCTTATATGCAGGGAGCACACCAGGCCAGGTGTGTCCCATGCTGCTGATTAGCCTCATCAGGTCTGCAGCCCTGAAGAGAGGAAGCAAACACAGTAGAAGATCCAAAAACAGAGGGGCTGTCACATGGACAAATCAAGTGCACTTCACATACTTTACTGCAGGGTCTAGGTATTTGAAGAGCCCCAGGGACCAGCATATTCAAAGTCCAGCTTCCCAACCTGTCCACTCAGCATACCCGAGGCCCCGCAGTAAGGGATGTGAAGTCGACAAATAAAGTCCACTTCACATCCCTTACTACAGGGCCCCGGGTATTTGAAGTGGACAAAGGCTATATCTTCAAAAGGCCTTGCGCTAGGAGTCTTCCACCAGCTTCTATCTTGCCAGCTGTGAGTACTAACAGCAGCCATGTTGGTTGTTTATGTTCGTAAGGATAATGTTGGGGGAAATGGAAAAGTAATGGGGAAACTCGCAGCAAGCAGGTGCAGAAATGTTCACAATCTGGCACCATATAATTCCTGGGTTTACTGCACAAATCAGTGATTACACACTTCCTTTCTGAAAGACACGTTTCAACAAGAACACATAAAACACTTGAGCCCGGGTTCTGGTTTATCACGAAAGTCCTCCAAGGGATCCTTTAATTACACTGCAATACCTGACTCACTCCTCTCAAGTGATTCATATAGCCAGAAAAGACTTATTTTACAGGCATTATTCCAGAACTCTGTATTAAAACCCAGACCCACTATCACAGTGTTCAAAGCTTCCAGAGACGGGTCAAACTAAGGGTCACTTGCAGTGATTCTCAACCTTTTCAAAGCCTTCAAAAGAAAGTGTGTTGCCTTTCAAGGCATTTATTTCATTTTCTCACGTCTTCTTTAAGCAATTATATGTAAAAAACAAGATGGAAATAATTACTTTATAGTTCTAAAGAAATTCATGTGTAAATTCACATTATTTGTCAGTTCCTGTCATTTCACAATGTCATTTCCTTTGTAGTCACTTCCTGTTTACTAACTTCCTGTTTAGCTCAACCTGAGGTGCATCTCATTTGTCGTTTTTTCGCCTCCTCGTCTCCTCGCTCCTCGATCCTATCGGCTGTGACCCGGAAATCGATCTCAGCGCTCCATCTTGAAGGACGTCCCAATTCATAAAATGCGCATCGAGGATCGAGGATCGAGGATCGAGGAGGCTTGCTGGAGGAGCCATGAGCGAGGATGCACCAGTGTATCCTCCAGTGTCTCCTCCACGATTGTTATTTACCGACCGACACGCCCCCTTATTGGATATCAGTTACTGATTGGACGCTGCTGCTGATCGGTTTGATCTGATACATCAACATCACTAGAGTTTTATACCGGAGTGAAGACAGATCACAGATTAAACGTTTTATTGTTTAGTTGTCTTCTGATTCACCATCTAGTTATAACCAGTGTTAAAGTGGCAGTAGGCAACAATATTTTGGCATAATTTGGCAAAAATTCCATAATAACCTTTCAGCATATTGTAATTCAAGTGATCTGAGAGAAAACTACACCTCTGCACCTCCTCATGGCTCTGTTTACAGGCTTTAGAAAATCTTGCCCGTGACGGCAGACTTTGACCAATCACAGGGCATTTCAGAGAGAGCGTTCCTATTGGCTGTTCCACAAAAGGAGATGCGCGTTCACGTCTGGTCTCTGCAGATAGTGAAAGCCTCGGTCAATGGCGGAACAACCTACTGAAAAGCTTGCTATTCCAGCATTGGCAGCAACTGCCTACACCTCAAAACAACCCAAAAAAAGAAAGACAGACTTTTCAAGAAGACAGTCCAAAAGAGAGTCCGACAATAAGCGGAATAAAACGCGTGTCAATATCGGCGAAGCGTTTCAGCGGTGGAGAGATCTCTGGGACAGCATCGGCCTCACGTTGGACTCCGAGCTTGCAGTTCTTCTCCTGGACAGGTAAGCTACTAACTTCGTTTTCCTGTAATATCTAAATGTTTTGTACTGATTTGTTTGTAGGTAGCTTTACCGTGAAAGCAGGCGATGAGTAGCCAGGTTGAAAGTACGTTAGCCTTCTGCTAACCGTAGCCCGAGGCTTGCTGCGGCTAATTCAAGTCCATGTTTATGTTTACGTAGCTACTGTAGCTAGATCCTTGAATCGCAGTCTGTCATCTCAAAGGGCTTTATAGACCCATAAGTTTACTAAGAGAAATAACGGACGGTAATTCCCATAGAATTGCCGCTATATAACGACACATCACAGTCAGTAGTACTCGATACAGTAACCTGTATGAGTAGCGTTACTCATACAGTAACGTTACTCATACAGTAACGTTACTCATACAGTAACCTTACTCATACAGTAACCTTACTCATACAGTAACCTTACTCATACAGTAGTGTTACTCATACAGTAACCTGTATGTATAGCGTTACTCATACAGTAACGTTACTCATACAGTAACGCTACTTATACCTGTATGAGTAACACTACTCATAATTCCCCGTTCAGTATTGTTTATTGTCCCATGGGGGAAGCGCGTTTTCCACTGACATAATCTAGCCTTCATATTGTTATAAACCAGTTTCTTTAGTCTTCGTGGTTTGCACAAAACAAACAGCCTTCAAACTACCCCATGCCCATCCCCCATCCCCCATCCCAGCAACATCCACCCCCTGGATAGTTATTTGTGTTTACAGTCATAATGTGAACAGGGCTTGCAGCAATTATTATTTAGCGAACTAAACTATTACTATTACTATTTTTTATATGTTATTGAGTCCTGATTTCCAAATTACATTCCATTTTGTGATTCATATTTTCCCATTTTATTTGTTTTTCAACAATAAGCAAGCTAAGCTTCATCTCCCCCCCCACAACACTAAACCCCACCAGCAATGGAGTTAGGTTTCACCCTCATTCACAACCTGTACAGTCATTTCTTAGTAATCTCAGCCTAGAATGTCATCATTTCTTATTTATACTTTGTTTTATATTCCTTTTGCAATGACATATATGATCAAAATCTATAATGGTATTGTATGTATGTCTTTTACAGCTATGAGAAGATACGGGTAATGTCAACACCACACAAGGTTGGACACTTTGCCAGACTGCCAGACCCAGCAGTATCTTGCATTTTGGCTGAATCTCTCTCTGACCGGTGAGTCTAACTTGTTTTGTTTTTTTGGCTATTATGCGCAATCAGAATTGGCTTATGCCTTTCCATTGATGTCCACATGAAGAATCATTGGGAAACCAGCTGAACTTGTCAAGACAGATGCCCTCCCTCTGGTTCATTTTGATTTAAACTTGATTCCCTAATTTTCAGAGATGATGACTTCTCAGTAGCTGGTGTTGGAGAGCTGGATACCAGCAACAATGAGGATGGATCAGTACAGGAACTTGATGCAAGGTATATTTTCCATGCCAGTGACAAATATGGTAGCATATGAGTTATATCCTGCATTCTTGGTGGTTATATTCTGGTCTCAGAGTTTGTGATGAGCAGTAATGTGATCTTATTCTCTTATTATTTCATTGTGCTTAGTATGGCATCACTTGATTTGAATGCTGACCGCATCAATGTAGAGGAGTTCAACGACATTCAGAATTCCATGTAAGTTTATCTGTTTTTGAATTTCCTCTTTATATTTTGAGCATGTGCCCCTTTGTATATTGGTGCAAGATAATATTACTAAATAATGTTATCCTGTCTATAGCATTGACTGGGCAGATGACACCTTGTGCCACGCTGAAGAGACAGAGTCTGTCTCATCTTTGGAGGAGGAGGAGGAGACCAGGGAAGTCGACAGTGATGATGACAGTGATGCTGATTACATCTTCCCTTTGTGTGTCCGGTAAGTCACTGTGGTGTGTGAAATTATCTATCCATCCATTTTCTTTTTTTTTTGGTGTCACGGGAGGGGCCTATTGTAAATGACTCCTAAATGTGTATTAAGGTCTGTTTATAAGGTAATTACCTTTTGCAAGCTTTTATTTTGAAAGTCGCCTTTTAACATTATGTGACTTTTATTTTGACGCCACCTCCTGGCGGAAGAAGGATAGTGCTACGGAGATTTACTGAAGGAGGGAAAGCACGCAATTGCGCTGCTTTATGTCATCATAAACTGATAATTAAGCGCCTAGCCAGTACGGGAACAAGGTATTGTGTGTTGAATATGTTTTATGATTATATGCAGTAACATTGTGATTTAGGTGGATGCATTTACGGTGTGTGTGTTTAATTGTGTTGTCATTCTGACGGTCTTGCTAACATTAGCTTTTCATGGACATTGCTGTAATGCTAGCTTTCTAGCTTTTCATGTGCACATATTAGGCTTAAGGTTTGATTAATGCTAATGTGTATGGCAAATACAGTATATGGATAAGGTTTGTAATGTTTATATTTTTAGTAAGAGCTCATTGTATTTTATTTGTCTGTCCTTTAGCTCTTACGGTGTTTAAGGAAGAAAAGGTGTTTTAAGGAAGAAAGGTGTTTTCTGAAGGAAGGATTTTACAGAAAGCAAAGTGAATTTGTGTTCAAAATATGGCTAACAGCTGAACATAAATAAAAGGCTTCTGAAACATCAGTACGCTTCACCATTGTCTGGCTGGGGTTCGCTACAGTAAGAGCTTGACCCTCATCGATCCTGACGACATCTTGCATGAACGACGGGCCACGACGGAGGGTCTTCACAGCGTGCCTGCTGCCGCTACAAGGCCACTAGCTAGCTGTCCACGTGGATTCATGGAGCAGCAACATGGTACCATGCTAGCAGCCTGATCTACTCTGCAATTCAGTTTCGATGCAATGGTCAAGTACAGTCATATTCACTGACATTGATGCAGAACTGTGAGTATTACCCTATTATACAGTCTTTGAGATTGCCAACAAGGTGAATCACGGATGAAGTTTTTTGGACTGAACCAGTGAACGTTTAATACTCACCTCATCTGCAGCAACATTAAAGGACAATCGTTGCATGGAACAAATTCTCACAAGATCAATGGACTATTAATAATTAAGGACATTTGACACTTTTTGGACTCTATATTTCAAGTACTTTGATAATTGTGTTTATTGTGTATTTACACTGTTATATACAGTTATTTGAGTGTTTCTACATCAATACATCTGTGCTAGTTGTTTTGTACTAATGCTCTGCTATCCTATGGTTATGCTGTTTATTGCAAAGGTTTATTATATCTGAGTTTAACAGCTTTCTTCTATCTTAAAAATCTCATTATTTAAGTTGATAATGGCAGAGCCGATTAGTGAGGGGGAGTTGGAGGAGCAGACGGCTGGTTTGCAGTGTGAACCTCAAGAATTGCAGAATGAGCTCCACACAGTGGAAGACACATCTGATGAGCCGCTTGAAGGTCCCCGACGCTCTGAACGTACACGGCACACTACAGAAAAGATGCAAGCACTTCAATGTGAAGAGGCCAAGAAAAGGGAGAAAAAGCTGCTCTCCATGTATGAGAAATGGAAGGTTCTTGTACGCAAAGCACGAGATCAACTGAAGGCGTACATGCCAGAGAGTCAACTCTGGCCTCTCATCGATGAACTCAAACAAAGTAAGCAAAACATAATGAGCATGTATTGTGGAATTCGAGATCTCGCAATACCTTCCAATGACATAAGAAGACGGATTGACTTATGTGAATCAGTAACCACAGAAATCGTCACCATCGCCTACAACAGAACAATAGACCAGGAGGATGAGTTTAATGAGGAACAGGAAATACACCGCCTTCATGATCTGCTCCACCATGACTTTGCAAGGTCTGTCTATGGATCTTCTGCTTCCTTAACAACTCACAGTAAGTCCGACCATCACTCAGTGATTTCATCTATGGCAGCCAAACGTGTAGAGGCAGCAGCTGAACTGGCTGCGAAGGAAGTGGAGTATGAGATGATGCTAGAGGAGGGAAAACAACGGAAAGCGATGGAGGCACAAAAACGTGAATTGGAGGCACAAAAACGTGAATTGGAGGCACAAAAACATGAATTGGAGGCACAAAAATGTGAATTGGAGCGACTACAGGCAGAGAAGGAAGTGAGGGCAGCTCAAGCTAAGCTGAATGTCTACGACAAGGAGACAAGACGCGAAGTTCCTGCCCACATTAACAACGAAAGGAACAAGAAATATGCCTAAATCTGCAGTACTTCCATCCCATGTTGCAACACACTCCAATGCTGACATTTCCGCTCTCGCTCAGGTCTTTCAAGACGGTATAGCCTTAAATAGGCTCCCTGTTCCAGAGCCATTTGTCTTCAATGGTGATCCAATACAGTTCATTGAATGGAAAGCAGTGTTCACCTCACTCGTTGACCAAAGGTCAATTGCTCCAGCTGGAAAACTCTACTATCTGAAGAAATATGTTGGTGGCCCAGCACGCAAAGTTTTAGATGGCACCTTCTACCGAAACGACGATGATGCCTACCAAGATGCCTGGAATAGGCTGAATAGTCGCTATGGCCAGCCATTCACCATTCAGAGAGCATTCAGAGAGAAACTCACAAATTGGCCAAAGATTCAACCTAAGGACGCAGAAGGACTCAGAAATCTCTCCGATTTTCTGAACATCTGCCAAGATGCCATTCCCCATGTCAAGGGTCTCGACATATTAAATGACTGCGAAGAGAATCAGAAGCTCATTCATAAGTTACCAGACTGGGCAGCTTCTCGCTGGAACCGACAAGTCACGCAAAGGCTGAACGAGAAGCAAGAATTTCCAAGTTTCAAGGACTTTGCCAGATTCATGTCGACTGAAGCTGAGATTGCCTGCAATCCTATTACGTCATTTCATGCTCTTCATTCATCAGACTCTGGCATAGACAAAAGAAATTTCAGAGACATGAAGAGAAACAAGGCCAGTGTTCTCACCACTCAAACAGTTACAGACAATGAAGGTCAAAGGTCAGACCAGAGAAAGGTCAAGCTACCATGTATTTTGTGCCAAGACAATAGACACCAGCTTAATACATGTTTCAAGTTCACCGAGATGCTGTTGAACGAACGACGGAACTATGTAAAGGAGAAAAAACTCTGCTATGGATGCCTAAAACCTGGCCACAATGCAAAAGACTGTCGTCATCGTCACTTCTGTGACACCTGCAAGGGAAAGCATCCTACAGCTCTCCATGACGACAACTATAGAAAGGAAAGGCCTACAGTGACAAATCAAAGTGCCGCTGCCACGTCACTCAGTGTAGCAGGCGAAGGCTCATCCAGTACATCAATGGTGGTACCAGTGTGGGTGTCATCTAAATACAATCCAACCGCTGAGAAACTTGTCTATGCTCTACTCGACACACAAAGTGATACGACTTTCATCGACCAAGAAGTGAGCAACGGTCTTACTGCTGACAAGCATCCAGTGAAGCTGAAGCTGACCACCTTGAGTGGAAAGGACACGCTTGTCACAAGTGAGAGAGTTTCTGGTCTTTGTGTAAGGGGATACAGTTCTGCCATTCAAATCAATCTGCCAGCTGTTTATACAAAGGACTACATACCGGTGAACCGGGCTCACATTCCAACTTGTGAGACGGCTAAACAATGGAGTCATCTCAGAGAAATCGAAGGTGAAATCCAACCACTGAAGGACTGTGAAGTAGGCCTTTTGATAGGCTACAACTGCTCCAGAGCAATGGCACCAAGGCAAGTCATTCTAGGAGGAAACGAGGAACCCTATGCTGTACGGACGGATTTAGGATGGAGTATTGTAGGCCGCTCATCACATGGCGATGATTCGCTGAACTCAAGAGGTCTGTGTCACAGAGTCTCTGTTAAGGAAATGCCTCCATTAACTCCTGCCGATGCTATTCGAATCCTGGAATCTGACTTCAAGGATGGCAACAATGACAGCAAAACAGTGTCACAAGATGACATCACGTTCCTAAACAAGCTAGATAAAGGCATCCGGAAGAATACACATGGCCATTATGAAATGCCTCTTCCATTCAAAAACAGACCCAGCTTGCCTGACAACAAAGACTCAGCCATGGTACGCCTCAATCACCTAAAAAGGAAATTGCAAAGGGACGAAAGGTATAAGGAGCAATATGTCAAGTTCATGGAGGAAGTCATTGAAAATGGAGAAGCAGAGCAAATCGAAGATAGAGGGAGTGAAGGTGAGAGATGGTACATTCCGCATCATGGTGTTCGTCATGCGAAGAAGCCAGATAAACTTCGTGTGGTGTTCGATTGCTCTGCCAGATACAAAGGAACCAGCTTGAATGACCACCTCCTCTCTGGGCCTGACATGTTGAACAGCCTCAGCGGAGTCCTCATCCGATTTCGACAGCACCCTGTTGCACTGATGTGCGACATTGAAAAAATGTTTCATCAGTTCTATGTCGACGATGCTGATCGCAACTACCTGCGCTTTCTTTGGTGGAAGCAAGGAGATCTGAACTCAAAGCCTAGTGAGTTCCGTATGAAGGTGCATCTGTTCGGCGCAGCCTCCTCTCCTGGATGTGCAAACTACGGGCTGAAGCATCTAGCTAAGGAGAATAGCGACCTCTACCCACAAGGCTCATTGTTTATCATGAGGGACTTCTACGTTGATGACGGAGTCATAAGTGTCAAAAGCACTGATGATGCTATTAAGCTTGCAAGAGAAGCACGTGAACTCTGTGCCATGGGCGGTCTACGTCTACACAAATTTGTATCAAACAACAGAGAAGTCCTGGAGAGTTTACCACCCTCAGAGCGAGCAACCGAGGGTAAGAATACGGACCTAGCATTCAACGATCAGCCACTTGAGAGAGCTCTCGGGATTCAATGGGACGTGGAGTCTGACCGCCTCCAACTTAACGTCAGCCTCAAAGCTCAGCCTGCAACACGCCGTGGCATTCTGGCTACAGTGGCCAGCGTGTATGACCCTCTCGGGTTTGTGGCGCCATTCCTGCTAAAAGGGAAGATCGTTCTTCAGGAGATGTGTAGGCGTGGCACGGGCTGGGACGATCCTCTCACCGAAGAGCTTCGTCCGAAATGGGAACAGTGGATAAGTGATCTGGCTCATTTGGATAAGGTCACCCTACCCCGCACTTATGCACCTGTAGGATTTGGAAAGGTCTCTAAGACAGAGCTGCATCATTTCTCGGATGCCAGCATGAAAGGTTATGGTCAGTGTTCATACCTTAGACTTCAGAACGAAGAGGGAGATGTTCACTGTACCCTAGTGGTGGGAAAATCACGCGTCTCACCAACCAAAGTCACAACCATTCCCAGATTGGAACTGACAGCTGCAGTTGTTTCTGTGAAGATGAGCAACATGCTGAAGGAGGAATTTGGACCTACTGACGCTGAAGAGTTCTTCTGGACCGACTCCAAAGTGGTCTTAGGTTACATAAGAAATGAAGCACGCCGCTTCCACACCTTTGTGGCTAACCGTGTTCAGAAGATTCAGCTCAGCTCAGCCACTCAACAATGGAGATATGTCCCAACCAATGAGAATCCTGCTGACCACGCTTCTAGGGGCTTGACTCCCAGCGAGCTTCTGTCATCTACCTGGCTCACTGGACCCAAGTTCTTATGGAACAAGGAAATGAAGCTGCCAGCAGATGAGATTCCAGAGTTAACAATCGGTGATCCTGAAGTCAGAAGTGCTCTAGCACTTACCACAAGAACCACAGAACGAGTAAGCCTCGTTGATCGCTTGTCGAAGATCTCATCTTGGTCACTGGCTACTCGATCTGTTGCACGCATTCTAAGGTGCATCAGGAAAAACAGGTCAAACAGTCTCAGTACTGTAACAGAACGAGAAGATGCAGAACGTTGCATAATCAAAGACTTGCAGGAAAACGTTTATCGAGAAGAGTTGAAACTACTGAGCAGAGGGATCCCCCTGCCATCTCGCAATCAGTTATACTCTCTCGATGCTTTCCTTGACAAAGATGGTATCCTCAAGGTGGGAGGAAGACTGTGCAACGCCTCTCTTTCCAAATCCATCAAGCACCCTGCAATCATTCCCAAAGATCATCACATCACGAGGATGATTATCGCTCATCACCACGACAGGATGAAGCACCAAGGTAAAGGTCTCACCATTAATGATATCAGGTTCAACGGCTACTGGATTCCAGGAATCAACCGAGCAGTAGCATCCTACATTCGTCAATGCGTCGGCATCGGAAACCAACGGAGGAGCAAAGGATGGCTGACTTACCTCCTGAGCGTGTGGAACCATCACCCCCATTCACTTTCTGCGGAATGGACTGCTTCGGCCCGTTCCTCACGAAGCAAGGAAGAAAGGAGAACAAGAGGTACGGACTTCTCTTCACTTGCCTAAGCTCCCGTGCCATTCATATTGAGATGCTTGTCGACATGTCAACTGACGCGTTCATTAATGGCCTTCGATGTTTCATTGCCATACGTGGCGCTGTACGTCAGATCAAGTCTGATCAGGGAAGCAACTTCGTTGGAGCCAAAAATGAACTCAAAGAAGCTTTAAAGGAAGTTAATGCAGACCGGCTGGCTGCATTTCTCGCAGAGAAACAATGAGACTTCAAGATGAACGCACCCTATTCAAGCCATGTCGGAGAGGTGTGGGAAAGACAGATTAGGACAGTGAGAAGCATCCTGAGGCACACACTTAGCCTTTCCTGTGGTAGGCTGGACGATGCCTCGCTACGAGCCTTCTTTTATGAAGCAATGGCAATCGTCAACAGTCGTCCACTGACCGTTAACAATCTCAGTGATCCCCATAGTCTCGAGCCACTCACCCCTAATCATCTTCTGACTACGAAGTCTGTCAAGGCCTTGCCTCCTCCAGGTGAATTCGTCCGAGAAGACATGTATGGCCGGAAAAGGTGGCGACACGTTCAATACCTGGCGGAACAGTTTTGGAGTCGATGGCGAAAGGAATACCTTGCCAACATTGCTCTCAGACAGCGTTGGCATACCCCAAAAAGAAATCTGCAAGTTGGAGATATTGTCATGATGAAGGAAGATGATGTACACAGGAATGAGTGGAGACTGGGTAGAGTCTCAGAAACCACTACTGACAAGGACGGACTAGTAAGGAGAGTTAAAGTCTGCCTCGGTGACAGGAAGCTTGGCAAGAAAGGTGAGCGTCTCCACAAGATGTCAGAAGTCGAGCGCCCAGTCCAGAAACTTGTCCTGCTGCTGGAGACTTGCTAAGACTGCCTCCCCTCCATATAGTTCATAATACCTCCTTCTTAATCTTCTATAGCTAACAAAGGTTTTCTAGTTTTAGCACAAGTTACCTGTGCTCCTTTAAGGGTGAAGGTCATTTTCAGTTATAAATCATTCGTGATTAAAACAAACTGTATAATGTTCTATTATGCACTCATGATTGGTGGGAGTGTAAATGACTCCTAAATGTGTATTAAGGTCTGTTTATAAGGTAATTACCTTTTGCAAGCTTTTATTTTGAAAGTCGCCTTTTTACATTACGTGACTTTTATTTTGACGCCACCTCCTGGCGGAAGAAGGATAGTGCTACGGAGATTTACTGAAGGAGGGAAAGCACGCAATTGCGCTGCTTTATGTCATCATAAACTGATAATTAAGCGCCTAGCCAGTACGGGAACAAGGTATTGTGTGTTGAATATGTTTTATGATTATATGCAGTAACATTGTGATTTAGGTGGACGCATTTACGGTGTGTGTGTGTTTAATTGTGTTGTCATTCTGACGGTCTTGCTAACATTAGCTTTTCATGGACATTGCTGTAATGCTAGCTTTCTAGCTTTTCATGTGCACATATTAGGCTTAAGGTTTGATTAATGCTAATGTGTATGGCAAATACAGTATATGGATAAGGTTTGTAATGTTTATATTTTTAGTAAGAGCTCATTGTATTTTATTTGTCTGTCCTTTAGCTCTTACGGTGCTTAAGGAAGAAAAGGTGTTTTAAGGAAGAAAGGTGTTTTCTGAAGGAAGGATTTTACAGAAAGCAAAGTGATTTGTGTTCAAAATATGGCTAACGGCTGAACATAAATAAAAGGCTTCTGAAACATCAGTACGCTTCACCATTGTCTGGCTGGGGTTCTCTACACCTATAGCTTATGTTCACATTCAGTGAGTGCAAGGAATGTAATTACATAACAGGTGTCCTACATGTCTGAAATTATGTATCCATTTCACAGTGCTTTTTTTGTGATTCATAATATTTTCCCAACAGAACTGGTGGTGCCCTCCCCTCTACGAGCATTCGCTTGGATGCACTTCCAGCCATAAGTATGGAGGATACTGTGCATGACTCTTCAGACGTCGGTCCGACTCTCACAGATGCACCTGAGATGCCAGAAAAGCTCCAGCCCCAGAGAGAAGACGAGGTCATTGGCAAGCCAGCTTCTATTGCCTATCATCTAAACTTGAAGCTGCTGGCTGAGTACCTTCTGCTGCCCATCCCCATGTGTACCGCCAAGGACCCTGTTACCAATGCAGCGTGCCAGGCCCATGGACCCTTTCAGGTGACGGTCAAATTCAGGGCCACAGCTGCCATCATTGAGTGGGTGAGTATTTATTTTACAGTATTGATATTATGTTGTCTTTTAAAATATTTTAACAATGTAAGCAGCAAATTGTAATTGCTGCATCACAAACTGTTACAAACTGCCTTGGTGGGAATTGGGCAAGGCTGTGAAGAATCTTGTACATTGAGCTGACACCAGCCAGGAACAGCCATTTTTGGAAAATATATGTACTTCATGACTTTGGAGTGTGTGGTACTTTTTGCCCATATTATGTGTTGTATAGTGCAAAATATATGCAGCACCGCACTAAGCTTTGATATGCACAATAAAACCCATTTTGCTTTCTGTCACTCTTCTTTTTTTTCTAGACGTGTCCCTTTGGTCATATTGTGTGGCGTTGGAGTTCACAGTCCGCTCTCAAGTATGGGATGCTGATAGGGGACTTCATGTTGGCTGTCAATATCCTCCTCTCTGGAAACAATTATGCGAAAGTGGCATTACTGTTCAAATTTATGAACATGGGGATGGTGGGAAGGTCCACATTTTTCAAAATACAGGACACCTACTGTGTGGACACCATAAAACAGTTCTGGGAAGAAAAGCGAGGATTAGTTATTTCCCAGCTAAAGCCCAAAGCCAGTGTCGTGGCCCTGGGTAAGTTCTGTTTTGACATAGATTTGTGGATATGATACTGACAAATACCGGTTGTTGTACAACCGGAAGTGGTCAGTATCATATCCACTAGAGTGAATCATAAAAAAAGTGTGTTCCAATTTCTGAAATGATTATTTATGTTTTGTTTTAAAAGGAGATGGTCGGATGGACAGCCCTGGATTCTGTGCACAGTACTGCACATATAGTGTGATGGAGAATGACTCTAAAGACATCATCTCCATGGTGACAGTGGACAAACGTGAAACGGCGCGGAACAGTGTCATCATGGAGAAGGAAGCCTTCATCCGGACTTTTGACACACTTCGTCAGGAAATAGGAAATTTGAGCGAAATATGTACTGATGCTCATAGCCAGATAGCTGCACTCTTTAGTACGTATATAGGTTTTTAGTTTGTTATTCATTTTTAATATGTGTGTTGACTTGTGCAGGAGTCGTGCAGATGTCTGTACTTACAAATGTCTTTTGTTCACTGTTCATACAGCCAAGGGCATATATAAGTCATGGGGAGTTCGCCATACCCTTGACATGTGGCACGGATCGAAAAACCTTGGAAAGAAGATCCACCAGGTAATATTATGGAATGTATTTCATTTGAACTCATTGTCACTTCGTCACAAAACTTGCTTACACCAATAATTTTCTTTGATTGTTTTTGCATTTCATTCTGTGGTCAGGCGAGCCAGCAGAAGGGGTGCTCCATTTTACTCATTTGGAGCAAGGATGTGTGTAACCACTTTTGGTTTTGTGCCAAAATGTCGGCAACCTATGACGACTTCTTTGTAAGTACTATATGAACTGTTATTTATATTGCTACACTTGTGGAGCCAGAAATATTTCACAGCTGCAGACATCATTTCAGCGTAATGTGTCGGATCATTGCTGATGCGTTATTGTTCTCTTAGGACATGTGGGCTGGCCTACTCCATCACGTCACAGGAGAACACGAGTGGGCTCTTGGCGCCTGTCACCATGGACCCTTGTCGGACAACAGGGACAAGGAATGGATAGAGAAGGGATCTGTGGCACACAGAGCACTCACTGAGATAGTGCTAAATGCACGCTGGCTGGGTCAAGTAGTGAAGTACCTGGGATTTAGGTATGTGGGCATGTGTTTTACATGTAATGTTTATGTTCAAAAGTATTTAACTCAAACAAAGGAAGCTCCTGGCTTACTCCCTATAAACCCACATAGGGAAGAAAAAAGTGAGTAAATCTTGGGAAAGATCATGCAGAGAGTGGGTCCCTTTTTGAAAAATCTCTAAAATACAGATGATTGTAAATCATGCAGTGACTTGATCAAAGTCCTTTTTATTTTTTTACTGTCCACCACTGATTGTGACTATATGTATCAACTAATGACAACATAAAAGATCTAACACTTGTTTTTTACTGTTTAGGTCTACAGCAGAACTTGAGTCATTTCACAACCACATACTGATGTATGCCAGCAAGAGATTCAGTTTCACCCCGCCCGTCTATTCAGCTCGCACCCTACTTGCTGGTTTGGATTATAATCATCATGTCCACCGACCAGTGCAGAGAAAAGCTGATGGCTCCATTGAGTATGTTCTTAAAATTGACAACAGTATACCCACAAAAACTGAAATATATTAGTTTTATAATATAAGGTCAAATTTATACATGAATGTTGTCCTTGCAGGCAGCAGTTTTGCAAATTTATCACAAATTCATTTTTCAATAACCATCTTTTCCTGTTTCGGTCATATGCTAATTTCATTTTGTCAGATACCGGAAGCTGTACAACAAGAAGTCGCGGAAGTGGAGCCTGTACACAATGAAGGTCGACAAGGACTATGGCTACATTCCTGACCTCCAGAGGGCCATCCTCCGAAGCCGCACCACAGCAGACAGAGGCATGCCGCGTGTGAGACGCCAGAGGCCTGATGACCCGCGGCAGTATGGTGTGCTATGTGGTATTCCACCTCCAACCACAGAGGAGCTACTGCACACACAAGTCAGTCGACGACAAGGTATAGAAGTTCTTTCAGTGGGCCTCATTCAACATCCCTTCTTCAGAAACCCAAATTGCATGTTTTCACACTAACCCTTGCAGCCTTCACAAAATAGTTTCTCATTACACTGATTCTGATTTTAGTTGATAAAGGTTGCATATAGATTTTGTTAATTACAAGCAGCTTTTTGACGACTACAGAGATGTTATATGAAAGGTATAATTTATGATAATGTAAAGACATCACGCATTGACACACAAAAAGAGACGTATTGACATGTTGTCATTGAAATAATATGGTACTATAGCATGAGAGGCAGAGTAAGAATCTTCTCAACCAGCATAGAGTTGCATGCTAAATAAGTTATTATATATGCATAACAGCAGCCTTTTAAAAAATATTATAGCATATATATATATATATATATATATATATATATATATATATATGGCCTATATGTGTGACGTTATAGTCAAAACTAAACAACTGATTTCAAAATTCTAACATGCTATTCTTTGTTCATTCAGAGCGTGCGTGGGATAAAGCCCACATATTGTTGGTGGGGGTCAGGGTATTTGTCCCTAATCCTCCACACACAACAGCTGGGAATCACAGTTCTGTTACCCCGCCCCAAGGCTCCATACTGCCACACGACAAACTGCCGGTAAGCAGCATACCGGAACTGTCTGTTGTCCTCTCCGGGATTGGGTACGTCCTGCTGAGCCCTAATGTCGTTCCAGATCCTCCTGGCCAGGCGAAGGACACCCTCATGGAGGATGTAGAGGTCCACATGAGGTAGCAGGGAAATACAGTTCTGTGGTGGCTGGCCACAGCACTTCCTTTCCACGTCAGTGGGCATTTCCCTGCACCTCATGCAGACACACCACTCAGGTTGATTGGAGTCCTGGCCAGGAGGACCTGGTGGAGGAGCGCTGACCATTACATCAAAAATGAGGCTGGGATCCCTGAACAGACATCTCCCCAGAAGCTCCCGACACTGCTGCAGGCTCAAACACTGAATTCTGGCCTAGAAAGACAGTAGATCAGGGAAAAAGTATTACTTTATTTATGAATAAACAATAATGATCATAATGTGGACATAAAGTATGGACATGTTATATTTTGAGATACCTGTTCATCTGATATCCGTCGAGCTTGTAGTAGTTGTACTCTGCTGAAGTCATCTTCAGCCAGAGGGTCTTCAAGCTGACTCTGTCCTCTCCCCCGGCCAGACCCTCTGCCTCGTCCACGTCCACGTCCACTAGCTCGCCCTCTTCCTCCCCCTCTTCCTCGTCCATTCGTAGCCGACTGCTCCAGGACATAGTCAGGATCTGACTTGACGGTGCTCTGTTAGTAATAGATATGTAACAGATGTAAAATTACCATTTCCATTATGAATAACATGGTCATGGTTTTATTTATTTTCAGATGTGTAAAGTTATCTATACAGACTAAAAAACAGTAAAGTTAGAAAGATAGCGTTACTGAAACTTGAAGAAGCAACTGGCCGTTGGCTAACGTTAGCCAGCTAGCTATGCTATAGACTGAATAAAACATTGGGCTACGTTGTTTCTAAAGTTTAGCTCGTCATTTCGTCTAGAAAATAAACAATTGCTTTTATTCGGTCTATAAACGAAACACTTCAAATGCAGCAAAGTCTTACACTACTTTAGCTTTTGTTGACGTCGGTCTCCAGCGTTATTTTACACTAAGCATAAATACTGTCTGTTGTCATATGTTCAAAGTTGTCCGTGGTAGCTAAATGTGGTCTGTGACAAAGTATTTTTCTCACCTGTGACTCAGCCATGGTAACTGTTGATGTCGTTAGAAGGTAAGGTGTAGCTCGCTGCGGAGTTACATCATTTAAATATTCCTGAAACATTCAGCCTAATACATAACTTCTACTGTCAGAATATCAATAACTACAGACGCTAATAATTAATAAATAATTTAAAGATATTGTGCCAGTAGAGATGGTTCCTGGTCCTCTAAGCAGGACTCAGTCCACAGTAGAAATACAGACTGCAGCTGTTATTCATGTGCAGGTGTTTGTTCAACAGGTAACAGGCTACAGAGAGAAACACTGCTGCTCTGCCACTGAGAACAACTGAGTGTCTTTATTAGTATTAGATCAGTTCAGACATAAACTCCATCTAAGGTCTCTACAGCTGTTAAAGCCGACTGACAGCTGGTCCAGCTGTGATCAGCTGCTGCTGTCATCAGAAACGGACGTCGCTTCACGTGACGCTTCAGAGGAAACGACGTCTCCATTTCCTCGTTTCCTCTCTCCTCGAGTCTTTTCCTCGCCTCCTCCGCTCGTATCTCCCGTGGGCGGGACTAAGACGCGAAGAGAGGAGTCGAGGAGAGGAGTCAATCTGTATAAAAGAACAAATGGGAAAGACCCCTGGTTTTGTAGAAAGCATGGCAGACGTGAGCACAGTCTGAATTCAATCCGCTAGCATCCACATTGAAGCATCATAGAGGCAATGCCGTAAATTGATTCATTTGATGGTAGACATGTTAAGGATCATATATTAGTAAAGATTTCGTTAAAAAATTATGTTTGATAAGTTGTTTAAAAACCTTTTTGTTTACAATTGTATACAAGCTAAAACAATGCCAGTAGCCATGATAACTGCTACTAGAAGTGTATAGAGTGTATATTCATATTTACAGCTACTGTATGTACAATGTATTTAGTTAAAAACAGACTGAATATTTTTGTATCCTTTTATTTACAGTTTCCACCAGCATGTCAGTGAGGAAGTGTGACAGTAAATGGTCAACCTTACTACGACTCTGTTTTCATTGGCTGCGGTTTAACTAGGTGTTTAGTCAGAGTTTCAACACACTGAATGAGAACACTACAGAAAGTGATGCCTTAAAAAGCAGAAAACATGAGAGATAACTTTCAGTGAAATGGACCTGGTACTGACTCAAAATGTGTCTGGTAATATTTGAACCTGTTTAGCTGTGCATCTTTGGGGGCATATTATGGATGTTTCCTCTTTTTGTGTTTAGGTGTGGTTTTTGGTGTCAATTCCTTCCATCTTCCACATCCATTTCAAAAACACAATAGTAAATAAATAAACTCAGGAAAAAAAGATAGTAAACTTGTGTTTGGTGGATTATTTCTCTGTTGTTACAATGCTAATTGGCATTGTATTTTACATCGTTGGAAAGCCTGTTTATTTACCTTCACAATGATGTCCAACTTGTAAGGATCATGCATTTGTGGGATGAGCAGCACAGCTGATTATGTGGTACAGCACACCCAAGCTGATCCTACAAGTGTTGAATTGGGTTGAGGTGTGGACTCTTGGCAGGCCGTTCCATTCTCTCTACCCCCACATTGTGGAGGTAGTCTGTGATAACCCTGACTCTGTGGGGGCGAGCGTTGTCATCTTGGAGGATGAAGTTAGGTCCCAGATTGTGGAGATATGGGATCGCCACTGGTTCCAGAATCTCATCCCGATATCTCACTGCATTGAGATGGCATTCAGTGATGACAAGCCTTGTTTTGCCAGTGACATCATTGAGGGAACACAAAACCACGCTGGCTGACCTGCAACAAATCCTGGTTGAGGAATGAAATGCCATCCCACAGCAACGTGTGACCAGGTTGGTGACCAGCATACTTTTGCCAACAAACAAAAATTATAATTTTGTCTCCAAAGTCCTTTAGCGTTTACATTTAACCTAAAGGCTTTTTAGTTTATTCCTGTTGTTACAAGTATTCAGTCACAGATCCACCAACTGACTGTTGAGTTGTTCAGTAGACAGAGAAAATGAAAAAGGAACCGCTATATGCAGAATAAATGCACAAACATCAGATATGTATATATGTATCACCAAGAGCATGATGGGACATTTAAGGGAGGACAGGGTAGGGAGGGGGAGATACAATCATTGCTGGATTGATTTTCCACGAAACAAAGAGAAACAATTACAGGCCTGAGAGCGGCGTGGGGAGTCTGGTGTTAAGAGACGTTAAGAGAAACAGGGATGCACTATCGATCCGGGTTCATTCCCACACACTGGTAAACACTTAGCATTAAAAGGTGCTAAATTGCTCTTGCCTGCAGCGGAGTGATGTCTTGTGGGTAAGTAATAACATACACAACGAGGAGTCAGATTCCATGTACGCATTTGCTAAAATAAACCTGATTCTGATTCTGACAACGTCGAGAGACTCACTGCTGATACGACAATCATACGTCTAAGTGGGGCGCTTTGGCTTCACGCTGAAGTAGGGAATGAATAATGGATGAAGGGATGAATAGAAAGAAGCAGGTGGTGATGTTGCGTTAAATAATATTGATAACTTTGTTAGTATAGCACAAAAGCACATATAGTAATTTGTGTGTACTGTCATGAAAACAACCCTATTGACAGATGACTCTTCAAACCCCTGAATTAGGCCTTTCACTCTACAACATATGACATCATCTGTATGGTTAAGGTTAGGGAATGATCTCGGCGAACATATTACATCATTATACAGTTAACAGAATTGTACATTAGTGCAAAAAGAGAAAAAAGTTAAAACAGTGAATAAGGATTAAAATATTTTGAAGGGATTTAAAAGTAAAAGGCTAAATTAAATTGGGCGACTCAGGTCTTAAGAACACCCTAAAAGCTACTCACGTCTTTTTTGTAGATTTATATGCTAGTACGTTCACTGTGTTATTCTCCGTTAGTGTTAGCTGACCTCTGTGCTCATTTGCCTTAAATAATACGGGGAGACACCTGCATCATAAAGTTGTGAATAACTAAAGTACCCAAGATCTCTACATATTTTGAACTGGTTGACAACGGACCCGAATGCTCTCCCTGCTGAACCTGTTGAGATTTTAATTCCAACTTCATAGGTCATGAATTCATCAAGTGTAGATCCCAATTATTTGTATTCAGATGTATATTTCAGTGTTGCAGTCCCAAAAGTCAATGTTTTCCTACTTCTTTCAATACCTTTCTTTCTGAAATGATCAATCTGTGTTTTACTTTGATTTATTGACAACCTCCATCTGTAACACCAGGTCTTTGACAAATTTAACACATTTTGTAAATTTTCCTCAGATTCAGTCAGTAAAGTGATAGCATCTGCGTACAACAAAATGCCCAGAGTTAAATCATTCAAATGTATACCCAAGTTGGATTCCTTAATTTCAAAATCCAAGTAAACTACTAGGGTAGGAAAAAGGACATCACCTTGTTTAACACCAAAGGTAGTACTAAACCAATCAGTTGGCATATTATTTACTTCTAAGCAAGCAACAGAACAACTGTACAATGATTTTAACGTTTTATAAAATCTGCCCTCTACCCCTGCTTTTAAAAGTTTTAAAGCAAGTAAATCTCTCTGAATCCAATCAAAAGCCTTTTTTAAATCTCTCCGCAATTCTTGTTCTAATAATAAACTCGGAAAAAAAAGTTTGGAAATTTGTGTTTGGTGGATTATTTCTCTTTTGTTACAATGCTAATTGGCATTGTATTTTACATCGTTGGAAAGCCTGTTTATTTACCTTCACAATGATATCCAACTTGTAAGGATCATGCATTTGTTGGATGAGCAGCACAGCTGATTATGTGGGTAGCGCCTAAGACAAATTTGCCCAATAGTCATGAGGTGTTATTATGTAGTCCACCACAGCTTTTCCTCTTTCTGATATAGATGTAAAATCATAATTATTTTTGATTAATTCTGCCATTTAAAACACAGCATTTAGAATCCCTAAGGGAGTCAAGAAATGATTCACCGTGTGCATTACTACTCAGATCTATGGCAAGTCTAGGTGGAACATTTTCTAAATCCCCAATACAATCCTCTTTATCAGCAATATGACTATTTAAGTCGCCACATAAATAAATAGCATCCATGTCAAGAGAATACACTTGAGTAAGTAGATAACTGAAAAAAAGTATTACAATCTCTTCCTCTTGTAGATCTTTCTGAGGACAAATAACCAGAGAAAATCAGTTAAATATACATCCACCGATGCACTTAGACACATCGTCAGTGATAGAACCTGGGATCATTGGGTGTTTCATGGGCTTTCAACATCATACACCCTTACCCAGGCGACCAAGCTGGGATTGATCAGGTCCCGACTTGTGTCTAGGTAGCATGTACCCATGGATCGCCCCTCTTGATCCACAGCCATCTAGAGGCCTTTTCAGCTGCCTCTGTGGTGTCCTTGATGGCCTTTCTCTGGCGTACGCCTGTGATGCCCAGCAGGCTGTATGCTTTGCAGAGAGACCGAGCTGTGAAGCCTCTACAGCCCACCGCTATTGGAACACACCGTGCACGCCACCCCTGCCTGCGGCACTCCTCCACTAAGTCAGTTTATTTGGCGAGCTTCCTCTCATTTGTTTCTTCCATCCGCTCCTCCCATGGCACGGTCAGCTCCAGCAGGACCACCTGTTTTGATAAATCTGAGAACAGCACTATGTCTGGTCTCAGGGTTGTTTCCGCGATGTGCTCTGGGAGACGGAGCTGCTTCCCCAAGTCAGCCTTAATCTGCCAGTCCGGTGTGTTTCCAAGGAGTCCCACTGCCCCGTTTGGCTGGGGCTTGGGCTTCTAAGCCTGCTTGGACGAAGGCAATCGCCTGCCTTGCTGGTCGGGGAGGCTTACTCTGGATGATGCCGTTGGAGATGGCTTCTACTATTGCCTTCAGCACCTGGTCGTGGCGCCATGTGTAGCGTCCTTCTCCCAGGGCTTTTGGGCGACAGCTGAGGATGTGTTCTAGCGTTCCTCTTCCGAGATACAAAGGACAGGAGAAAATCACAAAATTATACTGCAGATCTGGATGTTCAAACCATATTCCAATAATACCATCAATGGATCTTTCCACAACTTCAATCTTAAATTGTTGAAAAAGTACATTTCTAACCAGAACTCAAACTCCTGCTGAGCCCTTTGGAGCTCTTATATGTCTATTTCTGAAATTTTCCAAACCAATAGCCAGTCAACTCAATTACGCTATCACCGGATAAGTGTGTTTCATTTAGTCAAATACTATCTGGGTTAAGGGACTGCAGTAACAATGCTCTGAGCTTACAGTTTGCTTACCCTGCCAGGTAAAACCTTTTTTTTGCCATGCCAGAGGGAGTATTGTTTCCTTCGATTTGAAGCTGAGGAACCTCGTCAGGATGGATCTTGGCTGTGCATCCCCCGGTGGTTGCGGTCCAAGTGCACCATGGGCTCTTTCGATTTGGAGAGTTGCTTTGTCGGGTATATCGCGATTTTCTCGGAGTAACTTTTCCACAAAGGGGATCAAGGATAGCGACTCTTTTTCTGCTCCCTCGGGAACTCCGTATATCCTAATGTTTTCACACCTGGAGCGGCTCTCCTGGTCAGTTATTTTAGCATCTAGCTTGACTTGTAGGTTTAGCATTTCTGTTAAGATATCTTCTGTGTTTTGAATTCTCTCCTCGACGTTCATTTTTCGCTCTTCACCTAGTCAGGTGTTCGTCCTCACAATTTCTCCCTTAATGTCCTCTAGTTGCTTTTCATTATCCTGGCGAAAACCCTTCAGCTCCCAAAGAATCATGTCCAAGTCAGTAGTCTCCTCGCGAGGCGTCAACATTAGCAGCCGGCATGTTGGTTAGCTTTAGCTGGTGAGTGGCCTTGCAGTTGTTCGGCTTCGTCGTCCTGCATTTCTGGTTGATGTATGTTTTTCTTGCTTTTTAGCCTGGTGTCCATTGTTTCCCCCTTTCAATTCAAGTTAGGTTAGATGGAAAATTCGCACTTTAAGATGGTTAAAAAATAATCTAGGCGGGAACGATCGGGAGAGCTTTTCACTATGCTGCCATCTTGTCGGTGTCCCAACCGGAATTCCGCGCTTACAGTTTGAAGGAGTCCATCCATTTATGTCCCAGTGAACATGAAGATGTGAAAATCCGTGTGCGACTTTGCCAATCGGACGTACACTTTTGTAAACTGCGGGTTGACTTTCAGGTTGTGCTTCCCACGCAGCACGGCCACCTTTTCCCTCACTGAAGCAAACTCCACTTTCACCAGCCCGGGGCCTGTGCCTCTGGCTCGCAATCGCTGCCTTGCAACTCGAAAAACTGTTCACAAGCAAACCCACCTCCAACAGCTCACTTAATTTTCCGGCTAAATCTTCGTCTTCGTCGTATGGTAAATCCGTAATGACGAACGACACATCGAGATCAAATTTGTTGGGAGTACTTGAGTTGCTTGATTGAAGTTTTTCTTTCAGCTGATCCAAGCATGCTTTTAGTGCACTGATTTCTAAATTGATATTTTCTCGTATTTCTTTATCGCAACTTCTTAAGCTCTCCTTTCAGAATCTTTTCCAGTGAACCATACAGTCCATCCACCTTGCCGTTAAGCTGTTTTGCAATGTTATCCATCTCCTTCAGAAGTTTCTTTATCCTCGTCTTTGTCCTGCGCTTGGTCGGGTGTTTGAATTGTTTTCTCAGCCATTGAGACCAAATGCTTAGCCTATAAATATAGTACTGATTTACTCACAGTAGCCTGTGCCTTTATTTCCCACAATGAGAGGCTCAGTAAATCACAAAGGATTGACAGAGACATGCGTCTACCTCTGCTCCCTCCAAATGTCCAAGACGTGTCCATGACAGAAAAGGTTGGCTGTGTTTTTCAATGACAGGAATTAAAATAACTGAACAAAGAAATAACTTTTTTTTCACACCATATCTACCTATCATGTATTTCAACCCAATGTTCTGCTCTTAATGACACAGAAAAAGTATTTTAAAACTCTCACTAAACTCTCCCCCTCCACCCCCCACAACCCTCATTTCCCCCAGTCAACTTTTCCATTAAAGAAATAAGCATGACGTGACTGTAAATGGTAAAAGCATTAAAAAGATAATTTATTCCCAAAGTCACTGTTTAAGTTAAATGTCTGACTGCTGATCCAGAAGCTTTCTATTTAATTTTAAATACATTATGCAAATAACACAAGCTCATCAATGACGTTGAAGAAGAGCGACCGACCATCTGTAGCTGAATGTGGACGTGTTATCTGTCTTTTAGAGACATAAGGTAGAGCTGTGTGGGCCATCTGAAAGCGGTGGCAAATGAGCAGTCTGTGTTCACTCTGACTATTTTTTCCCCTCAATGTTTCCAGGGATGGATATAACACATTCCTTCACCACCACTCCCTTCTTTAAAAAACATCACAGTGCCCTGTTGCTATTCTACATCAGGCAACAAAACCACTTAGTTCGGTTTAGGAAAAAACAACATGGTTGGGCTTAAAACGACTGTTTTACTGTGAAAATGTGACTTGACGTTGTGAACACGGGGCTCGAACGAACAGCTGATTGTGAAAGTGAAACTTAACTCGCGGGACACAAAGCGGTCTCCTGGATGAAAGCCTTGTGTTTGTTGGACCCATCCACCTGCCCTCCTGTCCTCCCAGACAATTCTCATTCTCAGTGCTTCAAAACGTCAACGCCCCTTGGCCTCACGCCCCTGGCCTCTTGTGATGAATTTAGTTCCTAGATGAAGGGTTAAGCACATGCCTCTATCATTAAATATGTGGCCTTGGCTGTGCGAGTGCCTCTGCACTTTTACTGTGAAGATTGATGTTGTGTTTCATAAAAGTGTAATAAGTTACCATCTAAAACACCGGGGGAAGCCCTGCAGTTAAGTGCAACAAAGGTAGCTGCGCTAGAAATAAAAGGAGGCCGTGTTTAGCAACGTCTTCGATTGCATTTGGAACTTACTAAGCATACAAATGGTCTAAATATTTGAGAAGTATTGCTGGACACTCTGTTTGCCAATTGGCTGGACGACAGCAGAAATTTAGGGCCCGAGCAAAAAAGTCGGGCCAGCGATGGCCCTATCAAAGCTGTAGGAATTCTTCTTCTTTTTCTTTTTCACAAAAATGAATCGCCTTTTTAAGGGCCTAAGCCTGCTCAAAAAGTTGTTAAACTTGGCACACTTATCAGACGTGGTGCAAAATTTGATATTTTAAGGGTCTCGGGCATAGCTCGCTAGCGCCCCCTAAAAAATTGGAAGAATTGAGCCCCTCGCTCCGGCTTTACCTACATGTAAGAAATTTGGCAGATAGATTTAACATCTGGAGATGCACAAAAAAGCCTCTTGGAGGTATGCCCAAAACTAAACAGGAAGTCGGCCATTTTTAATTTAATGTGTGATTTTTAGTGTACTTTAACAAACTTCCTACAGATTTAATCAGATTGGCTTGAAATTTGGTCAGGACCATCTTAAGACCTTAAGGATGAAAAGTTACTCAAATGGTGAGTTTTCACTGAATGACCAGACCGTGGCGTGGCGGCCATTTTGAGCCATTCGCCATGAAACAGGAAGTTGTTGCAACTCCACTGTATATAGTCCGATCTGCCCCAAATTTCTCAGGCATGATAATGGTCCAGTCCTGAGGACATTTACATGTCCATATTGACTCACACTGATAGGGCCCTCTAGTGGAAAAATCCTGTCACAGCAGGAAAAAAAAACGGTGGACTTAATAACAGTAACAATGGCTCAGTTCCAGTAAGTGTCCCAGTAACAGTGACAGAGAAACAGCACACGCAATAGCAGGACCTCCCTTCAGTGGGTCGCAGCTACCATTAATACACATGTGAGTTGTCAGCATGTCCTGCTGTGCAACCAGGCCTTTGAACCCATTGTAACTGTTGTAAATCAACATTGACTACAGCTGCCATCCTAAAATCAGAGGTTCTCTGTGGACTGTCACTTTAAGATTTGATTCATTGCTTACCATTGGCCAAGAAAATTACCTATCACAGTCTCCCCAAGTCACCTGTAATTAACTGATGTAGGATTTGGAACACATGTGTGATGTCTTAGTAGGGATTGGACGCACCTCTGAGTTGAATAACCAATCAGTAATTCAGGCCGTCAAAGCAGTGTATAAAGAGTTTGTTGAGAGTACTTTTTAAGTTCACTCGCTGCAGCCGTGCTGATCAGTTTGCATGGCAGCAGGACGGTTTCATAGCCACTTCAAATATCAATCAGTTACCATTAATGCAGCCAGCCTCCCATATTGACCAGATTGCTCTGCAGTTATTCAAACTGACACAGTCCATATGAGTGACTGATTGAGGGTGTCCTTCATATTTTTTACCTTGTCGCTTTGTGATGAGAAAAACCCTAAACCCTGCTGCCTTATTACTGGAGACTGTAATCAATCTAAGAGAGGAGAAAACAGTCTGCGCCGTAGAATTAATGGGATAGAAGTTCTGAAACCTTTTTTTTCTCTTTTGTTTTTAAGGTAGCTTTTCATCCAGGAAGAGTTACCTAAATACAGTACTAAAATCTTGGACGAGGTGGAGGACACGACTCATGTCAAATCACAAGTAGCCTATATACAAAACATCAATGATAATCTCTTACGAGATCAAAGCAATCAACTTAATTGATTCCGATAGAAAAAAATGGCAATAGCAATAGACACCGAACACAACAATTCAGAATTTGCTTCAGTGGTGGGAAAGTTTCATTTACAGAAACGTCACCCACGAGTGAAAAGATCGCTGTCAAGTTTTAACCCCTTTCTGCAGTCGCTTTGGGTCTATTTTTGTCTGGTTTTACCTCTATTTAAAGCGTGACTTCACCCCCAGGTCTGAGCCTTTGTCAATCCACTATATCACTTTGAAAATGCTGAAAAGTGGGCATGGGGTTGAGAGATGAAACCACGCCCACTTCCATATGACGAAGGCCTTGACGCTGCGTCGACAAATCTGACACAGCTAGTTTGAAAATAGCGATGTGGGGAACCGAATTTGATGAATTTACTGTTTATTGGACCACAAATGATACAGTAATTAGCTAGCTAGTGCACCCTGCAGTCCCGCCGCATCACTCCCCACCACTGGGAGACAACTTCGCCGGTAGGAGAGCGGCGCCAGTTCTGGAGGAGACAGACCATCGCGGTCCAATTCCAGCGCAAAACTCTAGCCCTAACCCTAACCCTGCCAACCCGTCGAGTCCTTGGCCACGTCGTGGTGTTGCAGGATTAGGGCGGATTTAGAACAGTAAATGGTGCGTTGAAACGTTTTCAACCATGAAATGCAGACTTTTATGAATTGGGTAAGAAATGAAAATATTAACACGAGCACTGACACAGTTCCATAATTTAGTTTATACATTAAAAAAAAACATGTGTTAGTCATTAAAGGGTCGGTGTCCCTACGCGCTCACGTGTAGCTACGCTGTTCAGACTCAGACGTTGTATCTAGTGAAGCCCGTCTGTTAAACAGTGTTGGCTGCGGTCGGAGGACGATGCTCCTCTGCCTGCCTTCACTCACACATTGCGCTCCTTCTCTCTCTCTCTCTCTCTCTCTCTCCACCTCTCACGTGCATGCGCGCACACTCCACACTGCAGAAGAGTTAGTTTAGCTCTGAGAATATCTAGTGAATGTTCAGTGGACGTTTGTGCAGAAATAACTGCTGCAGCTCCTCCAGACCAACAGAGGTTTCCCGTGTCTTGTGAAGTGACGGGGCTCCGCAGCGAGAAACATTATCGTCTCCGACCAAAACTCTGGCGTCTCCCCTGTTCCCTCCGGCCGCGGTCGGGAGGTTGAGGTAGGAAAAGCCAACACTAGGATCAGCATTGATTCATGGAGAGACCTTTGTCTGGTCAGCTAACATTACTGCCAAGCAGCTGAAATATAGAGTGATATTGTGGTTTGAGCTGACGTGTGTCTCCTCACTGTTTTGAGCGATGCTCGTTCATGTCTATGTAGAGCGAGCAAAAGCGCGAGCAACAGGACGCTGACTTTTGTTGACTTAACGGCCACAGGTGTCGATGTTAACAAGACATTTCTGATCCTTACAAACAGTCCCTTTAATGCTTAATAACTGTACCATTAAATGTATAAAGATACATTGTTTTTTTTTTCAAAATATAAGCTGTTGAATACACAATTTCTTTAAAAAAGAATGAAGGCATCACCATTATAAAGCAGCTATCAAGTTGTGAATAAAGCTATTCATATTTACATACTGTTAGAAGTTTAGTCAGTGCAATAAAAGAGACATCATGGTCCCGCTGTGTACTATATGTCTTCGTCTTTGTCTTCAGCGGAGAGTTTTCTGGCTGAGTCTCCTTGGAGCAAAGCTTTTCTGGGTTACAGAGACAGTGAGGGATTACGTTTCCCTGGTGCCAAAACGTAAAAATCCCCATCGTTATTAATAAACCCCTGACACCCATGGGACACCACGCAACGCCCCCCCCCCCCCCCCCATCCGCCTGTTCTCTGCCTGCTATAATTGACTCAATAATTGACTCATTTAAATCTGTCTAATTATTTAATCAATTACATTCAATTTAGCTGATTGCACAGTCCCATTTAGAATCAAGTGGATGGTCTTGAGGGGGAACGGAGGTGAAGAAAGAGAGCGAGAGAACCAAGGAATCAATGTGTTTCATGGTAACAACCGCTAATGCGCCAGGCTAATTACCGGAGTAAATTGATAATTTTGTCTTAAATGATTTAAGCTTGTTAAAAGGGCACAGCGCCAGCTTCGTCAGTGTAGCCGTGAGCACTTTATCTGGCTGGCAGTAATTGGAGGTGAATGCTCTCGTTTCTAACATAACTAGGCCCGTAAGACATCAGTCAGAACTTATGGACACGTACTGTAAAACTGGAATGGAAAGAGATATAGAAAGAAATGTGGCTGAGAGGTTTTCCCATCGCAAGGCCAGCCTCATTCCCTGGGTGTCAGATATCGCTTTGTCACATCTGTCGGCATTCGATACTGATGTACAAGGCATCCTTTGGTATTAGGGGCGGCTGTGGCTAAGAGGTTAGAGCACGTCGTCCACCAATCAGAAGGTTGGTGGTTCAATCCCTGGCTGCTCTGGGTCACATGTCGATGTGTCCTTGAGTAAGACACTTAACCCCAAATTGCTCCCAAAGGCATAACCATCGGTGTGTGAATGAGTATTTAGATTAGATCCTGATGGGCAAATTGGCACCCTCTCTGTCATCAGTGTGGGTGTGTGAATGGGTGAATGCTGACATGTTGTGTAAAGCGCTTTGAGTGGTCAGAAGACTAGAAAAGCGCTATATAAATGCAAGTCCATTTACCATTAATTTAATTTCGGCTTGAGATGCACCGGGCTTTACATTAACTACGATGTAAACCCATCCACAGCAACAGTAAACGCTCAGAGAAAGTGCTGTGGTGACATAGTTTAAAGAGCAAAGAGACACACGGGGGGGACACATGTTTACTGTGACCGAAGAGTGACGCCGAGGTGTCTGACAAAGAGTCAATATGTGACGAGTTGGATTGAGAACGTGTTGGCAGGACCGGGTATGAGCTGGAACAATTTAAGCCATCACGAGACATTTTACTTCAAAATTCACCATCTCACCTATGAAATTATTTATGATGTTGTTTCACAGTTAGCAACAGACTTTGGCATCCAACGCAATCATTTCACATTTTTTTGTCCTTCAAGAACCATATAAAATTAAAGCTGCGAACAGTGATGAACGGGCCCTCGCACCTTCCTGCGCGGGGGGTACTGGCGGGACGCCGACTGACGCGGCCAGGCAAAATGAAGGTCGTCAAAAAGGCAATTCATTTTTGTGAAAAAAAAAGAATAATTCCTACGGTTTAAACATTGTCGGTGCTCAGGCCCTAATTAATCAATTAATATTAAAAAAAATGTGTGCCCAGATAGGATTTAGCCGATCGATTCTGGACATTCTGGAATACAAAATAAGGATTTTCCAAAAAAGATCCAGATCTCAGGATGTTCTACCAAAGTTCTCAATTGGTACAAAACATGTAGAGTACTGCACACACTATAATTATCTCGATTTAACAATGACTTCAACTGGACATTTTAATGAGGCAGTTGATGAGCTGAGAGAGAAAGCACGCAAAAAAAATTCCAAACTAAAATACAATTCAAATTTGGCTAAAACTTATCGAGTGTGTGTTTAGCTCTTTTTTTACTGTGTTAGCTGATGCATCTTGTTTTTTGCACTATTCCCTTTGCTGCTGTACACTGCAAATGTCCCCACTGCAGGACTAATAAAGAAATATCTTATCTTATATCTTGTGTTATTGAACCGATTGCACTCTATGGCAGCAAGGTGTGGGGTCCACTTACAAACCAAGACTTCACTCAATGGGACCAACACATAATGCATGCGGGGCAGAATTAGGCGAGTATCCACTAATGTGGTGGAAAACTGCTACAGGCCTATGTTAATCATTGTAAAGCTACACATATGTAACTACAGTATAATATGGTGTCATAGAAGGGTTAATGTTAAATCATTCTGACAGTGATAGTGACCTGGGGTCTCATTTATAACTGTTGCGTACGGACAAATGGGGGCTTGAAAATGTGCCACTTTCCACGCAACAGTTGTGATCTATAAAACAAACTTGACGGGAGAATGTACAGAAACTTTGACCCATGCGTACGCACATTATGGAGGCACCGTGGCGGGAAACTGGAGACACAGATGGTGAGGTGGTGAATTTGAAGCCGGACGGTAGACATTAAATGTCATCATACCTTTAATGATGCCTCTCACACATTTAACTTCACTTCATACTTATATCCACTTTATCATAAACATTTAAAACAGCAGTGTTCTTTGTGCTAGTGAGCCATAACTATTCCATAAGCACCTTAAAAATGTAAAATATCAACTCAAATCTCAAATCAAATTCCGTTAAATATCTCATCAGTGCTGTCTCACCATCTCGTTCCCTCCGGAGCTCAGAGGAGAGGACCGGACTATCGTTACTGGCAGTCAGTTGTGGAGCAGCTGTTGAAATCATCATCATCGGTGGTAGAAATCCAAGATTATATCAAATAGCATTAAAGAATGGCAGAACAGAGTGCCAATAGTTTTAATAAAATCTTCTAATAGTGTGCAGATATCACCAAGTACCATATTCGTTTTCATAAAGTTGTTGTGTAAAATAATTAGGAGGGAACGAGTGTTCAGAGACCTCCTCACCTACAAACACCTCCATCTCTGTGTCAGAAAAACTCCTTTTCTTGGTCTTCCTCTCGTTAGTCGCCGTGATTCACCGTAAAGCTCCACTGATCAACAGGCTCATTCACATGCAGAAACATTCATGAGGTGCTTTGCATCGATCATTTATGGTTGAATGTGGGCGTGTAGAGGGCGGGATATGAGGCGGATCCACGTGCGCACATTTCCAGGTGGACTGTGATTTATAAAGGGAACATTGCCTGTAGGTGTGCGTACGCACAGTTTTATAAGTCAGATATTTTTTTGGCGCACACCATTTTCGGCTTTTGTGCGCATGTTCATTTTTAGTATGGATCCTACGCATAGTTTTATAAATGAGACCCCTGGCCTCTAGAAAGTGCAGGAACAGTCATCATGATATTAGACTTTGATACTGAGATATCTTGTTTCTATTTGTATTAGACCAGAACAGGCCAGACCGGGGAATTCAAGAAAAACCTGTCAGAAAGGGATTAATCATTACCTTAATCAAGGGTGTGTGTTATGTTTTTATATTATGATGTACTCAAAAATACGAATCAGTTCTTGTGTTGACTGCAGAGACGCAAGGCTCAGATCTTTTATGCAAATAAAGGGTCTTACTTCTCTCTCCTGAGTCTAATTTTTCACCTACATATTTGGCGTCACGAACAGGACACACAACATGTTATACTGTAGTTATACATGTGTAGCTTTACAATGATTACCCAGCTGGTCCTGAGGCTGAGTTCACCAACCCTCTCCACTAACACACCAATGCCTCAGGAACAGAGCATACCACCAATTAGACTCAACCAGATTACAGCACAGTTCAAACTAAACACAACAAACTGTCATGTGTCTGCAAACATAAAAACAAAGGCACAGAGCAGAATGCAGTGCTATCTGGCTCTAAATGGACAGTGCACCAGAGCAGACTATCTGAACATGGTTACTGATCTACATTTAAGAAGAAGCTTGACAACGTCCAGACTGAGTGAGCACAGCCTCGCCATTGAACAAGTTCAAAGAATTAACCTAAGAACTAAAGGTTTTCTGCGGCTCTCTGATGAAGAGACATTATCCGTCCTACTGGGGGAGGACACTAGGAGCTGTGAGCTGGTAGCAGTCTGCCATAAACTCAGGGACAGGGACAGGGACATAAACTGAGGGACAGGGACAAAGACAGGGACATTGAATTTAATTTAATTAAATTTACAGAAAGAGAAAGAAGAGAGAGAGAGAGAGAGAGAGAGAGAGAGAGAGAGAGAGAGAATAGAGACAGAGAGTACAGAGAGAGTAGAGAGAGAGTAGAGAGTAGAGAGAGAGAGAGAAAGGGGAGAATTTCAGGTTTTCAGACTGAAGATGATGACTCTGTGAAAGACCAAAGTCAACTGTGTGTTTGTATCTTGCTGCCCATCCAGCCATGAGACGTCAGATACAGAAGAAGATACGACTCTGCAGGGAATGGCTGCTGCCTAGTGTGTGTGTGTGTGTGTGTGTGTGTGTGTGTGTGTGTGTGTGTGTGTGTGTGTGTGTAGGATATTGCTCTGCAGGGGACAATCCTAAACTTCAGTATCTGTCATTGAGTCTCCACACACACACACACACACACACACACACACACACACTCCTCCTTTTAAACTTTCACAGTCCGTGCTGAAGGGTGCAAAGTTTGCCCTGAACTCAAAAGTTCTTGGAAGAACTCAACCATGACGCCAGTTTCAGATCATTCAGAAGAGGACGACTCGTCACACAATCTGCAAATACAAATGTGACCGGATTGAAAGAATTAGGTTTTTAGTATGTATATATCTATATCCTAAAATCGTCTTTAAATGAGTTACTGTATGGTGGTCTCTGAGCTCAAAGTGTTCACCATTATTATGGTCCTTATATTAGGAGCTACTTACAAATGGACCAGAGTTCTTTATTTAGTAATACCACAAGCTAATACTAGTACTACATGTATCTATGAGTAGAATGAATGTTGCTCCATTCTAGAAAGATTCCGTTTTCCAGGTACCGGCATGCTGAAGTCACAGTTTTGTGTTATTTCTATATGTAAATACTGAGACACACTCAAGCACGTGCAAGTTCTCAAACCATTGTTTCCACCCAAATTCGTTTGCAGGTCCCAAAGGGTTTGTTTGTTTATTAAATATTAATGGAGCTAAGGAAATTCCCTCATTTGAATATTGACTGGATGTTTATCGTTTACTGTGTGCACGGAAAAACAAGAATCCTCTTAAATAAACATCAGCCATTTTTTTTGGAAAATGTAATTTTCTCTCTCTCTCTCTCTCTCACTCACACACACACACACACACACACACACACACACACACACACAGCGTCTCGTGGGAGTCTCAACTCAACACAGGTATAGGACTTCAATCATGCAACATGACGGGTTCCACCAGGAAACACACACTGTAACTCCCTGCAGGACTGAGCCTGCGGCTGTACAACCCACCGGCTGCAGCTGATTTTGATTCAACTTCTCTTTATTTAAATCCTCAGAGACTCTCACCTGCATCTCTGCTTGCTGGTAACAGAGAAGCCTTGTCTACACTACAAAAGATTCCACTCGCAAAGAGCTCGGGGAAGAAGCGGGGTGAATAAACCAATATGTATGCTGTGAATGTGTTCTTTATTCATCAACGGGGCGGTGTGAACCCCTCAGAGATTCAACCTGTACACTCCAACGGAGCAGCTGTTGAGGGAAGACGGAGGCTATCAGGGTTCATGTGATCACGCCGACGGCTTTTTGGGTTTCTTTGGACAGCACGGTCATGAAAAAGTCACTTTGCTTCAGACAGTGAAATAATTCTTATAGGGAGTTTTGGTAATAACTCGATTTTGGTTGCAGTCAAAACTGATATCAGTGATTGTTACGGTCTCAGAAGTGACCGTTCGTTATTGTTTATATTGTTGTATGTTGCTGTGCTGCGCTCTCCCTGTGCTCTTTTCTTTTGGTGCGCTCTGCTGTCCCGTCGCTCCAAGACGACGTCATGTCTAGGGGATTCCCTTCGGGGCCACGCCTCCGGCACGCCCTCAGGTGGATGCCCTTCGTTTCCCGCCGTTTGTGGTCCTGCCTCTGGCACGTCACATGTGATTAGCCAATCACCAGCCGGCTGTGCCGCGTGGAAAGAATTAAAGGCCAGCTGTGACTAGACCAAGGGGGCAGTGATCATTGATCTGTTCCCCGTGCCTCTCGATTGTGTATGTTGTTGTAATTGTTCAGGTCCAACTGGAGTCAGTGGACTTTAGATTGTTATGTGTACAGGTCCAACCGGAGTCAGTGGACTTTAGCTGTTAACTAGTCTGAGGTACTCGTTTAGTTATATTTCGTTGTGTATAGAGCAGTTGTGTAATTTGTCTGCTTGTTAGGATTGTTCAGGGCTAGGGTGTGTGCCTTCGTTGTCTCCTTTTCGGGCAACCCGAAACCCTCGTTTTCAGTTATTATAATTCAATAAAGTGTATGTTTATTTTGCTTTAATTACATTCCCCATCAATAAACAAGTGATTGCCTGATAACATCGGCTCAATGTTACTCCCTTTACCCCTACACCAACTCCGGGTTGTAACAGTGATGTAAAGTTTTTTTATTATTCATACATATATACTTTTGATTTAATCATGAGACATGTATGGTTGAATGGTTATCAGAAGTAAAAATAAATCAACGAATTAACTGCTGCAAACATGCTTTCAGTAAATGCACCCAGCAGGGTGGAGATAGGAGGTTTCAAATGGATGCAATGACAGGTGATAGGAGGTTTTCACCTGTATGTAATGACAGGAGATAGGAGGTTTTCACCTGTATGTAATGACAGGAGATAGGAGGTTTTCACCTGTATGTAATGACAGGTGATAGGAGGTTTTCACCTGTATGTAATGACAGGAGATAGGAGATTTTCAGCTAGCAGTATGTAATGACAGGAGATAAGAGGTTTTCACCCAGATGTAATGACAGGAGATAGGAGGTTTACACCCGGATGTAATGACAGGAGATATGAGGTTTTCACCTGGATGTAATGACAGTAGATAGGAGGTTTTAACATGGATGTAATAAGAGGAGATAGGAGGTTTTCACCTGGATGTAATGACAGGAGATAGGAGGTTTTCACCCCGATGTAATGACAGGAGATAGGAGGTTTTCACCTGGATGTAATGACAGGAGATAGGAGGTTTTCACCTGTATGTAATGACAGGAGATAGGAGGTTTTCACCTGTATGTAATGACAGGAGATAGGAGGTTTTCAGCTGGCAGCATGTAATGACAGGAGATAGGAGGTTTACACCTGGATGCAATTACAGGAGATTGGATGTTTTAACATGGATGTAATAAGAGGAGATAGGAGGTTTTCACCTGGATGTAATGACAGGAGATAGGAGGTTTTCACATGGATGGAATGTTAAGATATGTGAGGTTTTCAGCTAGCAGTATGTAATGACAAGAGATAGGAGGTTTTCACCTAGATGTAATTACAGGATATAGGAGGTTTTCACCCAGCAGGATGTAATGACAGGAGATATGAGGTTTTCACCTGGATGTAATGACAGGAGATAGGAGGTTTTCAACCTGGAGGTAATGACAGGAGATAGAAGGTTGTCACCTGGAGGTAATGACAGGAGATAGGAGGTCTCCAACTGGATGTAAAGACAGGAGATAGGAGGTTTCCAACTGGATGTAATGACAGGAGATAGGAGGTTTTCAGCTAGCAGTATGTAATGACTGGAGTTAGGAGGTTTTCACCTGTATGTAATGACAGGAGATAAGAGGTTTTCAACTGGCAGTATGTAATGACAGGAGATAGGAGGTTTTCATCTGGAGGTAATGACAGGAGATAGGAGGTTTTCACCCGGATGTAATGACAGGAGATAGGAGGTTTTCACCCGGATGTAATGACAGGAGATAGGAGGTTTTCACCCGGATGTAATGACAGGAGATAGGAGGTTTTCACCCGGATGTAATGACAGGAGATAGGAGGTTTTCACCTAGATGGAATGACAGGAGATAGGAGGTTTTCAGCTAGATGGAATGACAGGAGATAAGAGGTTTTCAGCTAGCAGTATGTAATGACAGGAGATAGGAGGTTTTCACCTAGATGGAATGACAGGAGATAAGAGGTTTTCAGCTAGCAGTATGTAATGACTGGAGATAGGAGGTTTTCACCTGTATGTAATGACAGGAGATAAGAGGTTTTCAACCGGATGTAATTACAGGATATAGGAGGTTTTCATCCGGAAGTAATGACAAGAGATGAGAGGTTTTCACCTGGATGTAATGACAGGAGATAAGAGGTTTTCAGCTGGCAGTATGTAATGACAGGAGATAGGAGGTTTTAAGCTAGCAGTATGTTATGACAGGAGATAGGACGTTTTCAACCGGATGTATTGACAGGAGATAGGAGGATTTCACCTGTATGTAATGACAGGAGATAAGAGGTTTTCAGCTAGCAGTATGTAATGACTGGAGATAGGAGGTTTTCACCTGTATGTAATGACAGGAGATAAGAGGTTTTCAAATGGTTGGAATGATAGGAGATATGAGGTTTTCAGCTAGCAGTATGTCATGACAGGAGATAGGACGTTTTCCACTGGATGTAATGACAGGAGATAGGAGGTTTTCACCTGGAGGTAATGACAGGAGATAGGTGGTTTTCAACCGGATGTATTGACAGGAGATAGGAGGTTTTCACATGGATGTATTGACAGGAGATAGGAGGTTTTCATCCGGAAGTAATGACAAGAGATGAGAGGATTTCACCTGTATGTAATGACAGGAGATAAGAGGTTTTCAGCTAGTAGTATGTAATGACTGGAGATAGGAGGTTTTCACCTGTATGTAATGACAGGAGATAAGAGGTTTTCAAATGGTTGGAATGATAGGAGATATGAGGTTTTCAGCTAGCAGTATGTTATGACAGGAGATAGGACGTTTTCCACTGGATGTAATGACAGGAGATAGGAGGTTTTCACCTGGAGGTAATGACAGGAGATAGGTGGTTTTCATCCGGAAGTAATGACAAGAGATGAGAGGATTTCACCTGTATGTAATGACAGGAGATAAGAGCTTTTCAGCTGGCACTATGTAATAACAGGAGATAGAAGGTTTTCACCTGGAGGTAATGACAGGAGATAGGAGGTTTTCATCCGGAAGTAATGACAAGAGATGAGAGGATTTCACCTGTATGTAATGACAGGAGATAAGAGGTTTTCAGCTAGCAGTATGTAATGACTGGAGATAGGAGGTTTTCACCTCTATGTAATGACAGGAGATAAGAGGTTTTCAAATGGTTGGAATGATAGGAGATATGAGGTTTTCAGCTAGCAGTATGTTATGACAGGAGATAGGACGTTTTCCACTGGATGTAATGACAGGAGATAGGAGGTTTTCACCTGGAGGTAATGACAGGAGATAGGTGGTTTTCAACCGGATGTATTGACAGGAGATAGGAGGTTTTCACATGGATGTAATGACAGGAGATAGGAGGTTTTCACCCGGATGTAATTACAGGATATAGGAGGTTTTCATCCGGAAGTAATGACAAGAGATGAGAGGTTTTCACCTGGATGTAATGACAGGAGATAAGAGGTTTTCAGCTGGCAGTATGTAATGACAGGAGATAGGAGGTTTTAAGCTGTATTTAATGACAGGAGATAGGAGGATTTCACCTGTATGTAATGACAGGAGATAAGAGCTTTTCAGCTGGCAGTATGTAATGACAGGAGATAGGAGGTTTTCACCTGGAGGTAATGACAGGAGATAAGAGGTTTTCATCCGGAAGTAATGACAAGAGATGAGAGGTTTTCACCTGGATGTAATGACAGGAGATAGGAGGTTTACACCTGGATGCAATTACAGGAGATAGGAGGTTTTTACTCAGGAGGATGTAATGACAGGAGATAGAAGGTTTTTGAGCAGCAGGATGTAATGAAAGGAGATAGGAGTTTTTCACCTAGATGGAATGACAGGAGATAGGAGGTTTACACCTGGATGTAATGACAGGAGATAGAAGGTTTTCACGCAGCAGGATGTAATGACAGGAGATAGGAGGTTTTCACCTAGATGGAATGACAGGAGATAGGAGGTTTTCAACCGGAGGTAATGACAGGAGTTTAGGAGGTTTTCACATGGATGTAATGACAGGAGATAGGAGGTTTCAACCAGCAGGATGTAATGAAAGGAGATAGGAGGTTTTCACCTAGCAGGATGTAATGACAAGAGGTTTTCACCCGAATGTAATGACAGGAGATAGGAGGTTTTCACATGGATGTAATAAGAGGAGATAGAAGGTTTTCACCTGGATGTAATGACAGGAGATAGGAGGTTTACACATGGATGGAATGATAGGAAATATGAGGTTTTCAGCTAGCAGTATGTAATGACAGGAGATAGGAGGTCTTCACATGGATGTAATAAGAGGAGATAGGAGGTTTACACCTGGATGCAATTACAGGAGATAGGAGGTTTTCAACCGGAGGTAATGACAGGAGTTTAGGAGGTTTTCACATGGATGTAATGACAGGAGATAGGAGGTTTCAACCAGCAAGATGTAATGAAAGGAGATAGGAGGTTTTCACCTAGCAGGATGTAATGACAAGAGATAGGAGGTTTTCACCCGAATGTAATGACAGGAGATAGGAGGTTTTCACCTGGATGTAATGACAGGAGATAGGAGGTTTTCACCCAGCAGGATGTAATGACAGGAGATAGGAGGTTTTCACCTGGCTGTAATGACAGGAGATAGGAGGTTTTCACATGGATGTAATGACGGGAGATAGGAGGTTTTCACCTGGCTGTAATGACAGGAGATAGGCGGTTTTCACATGGATGTAATGACGGGAGATAGGAGGTTTCCAACTGGATGTAAAGACAGGAGATAGGAGGTTTCCAACTGGATGTAATGACAGGAGATAAGAGGTTTTCAGCTGGCAGTATGTAATGACAGGAGATAGGAGGTTTTCACCTGGAGGTAATGACAGGAGATAGGAGGTTTACACCTGAATGCATTACAGGAGATTGGAGGTTTTTACTCAGCAGGATGTAATGACAGGAGATAAGAGGTTTTCACCCAGATGTAATGACAGGAGATAGGAGGTTTTCACCATGATGTAATGACAGGAGATAGGAGGTTTTCACCCGGATGTAATGACAGGAGATAGGAGGTTTTCACCTGGATGTAATGACAGGAGATAGGAGGTTTTCACCTAGATGGAATGACAGGAGATAGGAGGTTTTCAGCTAGATGGAATGACAGGAGATAAGAGGTTTTCAGCTAGCAGTATGTAATGACAGGAGATAGGAGGTTTTCACCTAGATGGAATGACAGGAGATAAGAGTTTTTCAGCTAGCAGTATGTTATGACAGGAGATAGGAGGTTTTCCACTGGATGTAATGACAGGAGATAGGAGGTTTTCACCTGGAGGTAATGACAGGAGATAGGTGGTTTTCAACCGGATGTATTGACAGGAGATAGGAGGTTTTCACATGGATGTAATGACAGGAGATAGGAGGTTTTCACCCGGATGTAATGACAGGAGATAAGAGGTTTTCAGCTGGCAGTATGTAATGACAGGAGATAGGAGGTTTTAAGCTGTATTTAATGACAGGAGATAGGAGGATTTCACCTGTATGTAATGACAGGAGATAGGAGGTTTCCAACTGGATGTAAAGACAGGAGATAGGAGGATTCCAACTGGATGTAATGACAGGAGATAAGAGCTTTTCAGCTGGCAGTATGTAATGACAGGAGATAGGAAGTTTTCACCTGGAGGTAATGACAGGAGATAGGAGGTTTTTACTCAGGAGGATGTAATGACAGGAGATAGAAGGTTTTTGAGCAGCAGGATGTAATGACAGGAGATCGGAGGTTTTCACCTAGATGGAATGACAGGAGATAGTAGGTTTACACCTGGATGTAATGACAGGAGATAGAAGGTTTTCATGCAGCAGGATGTAATGACAGGAGATAGGAGGTTTTCACCTAGATGGAATGACAGGAGATAGGAGGTTTACACCTGGATGCAATTACAGGAGATAGGAGGTTTTCAACCGAAGGTAATGACAGGAGTTTAGGAGGTTTTCACATGGATGTAATGACAGGAGATAGGAGGTTTCAACCAGCAGGATGTAATGAAAGGAGATAGGAGGTTTTCACCTAGCAGTATGTAATGACAAGAGATAGGAGGTTTTCACCCGAATGTAATGACAGGAGATAGAAGGTTTTCACATGGATGTAATAAGAGGAGATAGGAGGTTTTTACCTAGATGGAATGACAGGAGATAGGAGGTTTTCAACCTGGAGGTAATGACAAGAGATAGAAGGTTGTCACCTGGAGGTAATGACAGGAGATAGGAGGTCTCCAACTGGATGTAAAGACAGGAGATAGGAGGTTTCCAACTGGATGTAATGACAGGAGATAGGAGGTTTTCAGCTAGCAGTATGTAATGACTGGAGTTAGGAGGTTTTCACCTGTATGTAATGACAGGAGATAAGAGGTTTTCAGCTGGCAGTATGTAATGACAGGAGATAGGAGGTTTTCATCTGGAGGTAATGACAGGAGATAGGAGGTTTTCACCCGGATGTAATGACAGGAGATAGGAGGTTTTCACCCGGATGTAATGACAGGAGATAGGAGGTTTTCACCCGGATGTAATGACAGGAGATAGGAGGTTTTCACCCGGATGTAATGACAGGAGATAGGAGGTTTTCACCTAGATGGAATGACAGGAGATAGGAGGTTTTCAGCTAGATGGAATGACAGGAGATAAGAGGTTTTCAGCTAGCAGTATGTAATGACAGGAGATAGGAGGTTTTCACCTAGATGGAATGACAGGAGATAAGAGGTTTTCAGCTAGCAGTATGTAATGACTGGAGATAGGAGGTTTTCACCTGTATGTAATGACAGGAGATAAGAGGTTTTCAACCGGATGTAATTACAGGATATAGGAGGTTTTCATCCGGAAGTAATGACAAGAGATGAGAGGTTTTCACCTGGATGTAATGACAGGAGATAAGAGGTTTTCAGCTGGCAGTATGTAATGACAGGAGATAGGAGGTTTTAAGCTAGCAGTATGTTATGACAGGAGATAGGACGTTTTCAACCGGATGTATTGACAGGAGATAGGAGGATTTCACCTGTATGTAATGACAGGAGATAAGAGGTTTTCAGCTAGCAGTATGTAATGACTGGAGATAGGAGGTTTTCACCTGTATGTAATGACAGGAGATAAGAGGTTTTCAAATGGTTGGAATGATAGGAGATATGAGGTTTTCAGCTAGCAGTATGTCATGACAGGAGATAGGACGTTTTCCACTGGATGTAATGACAGGAGATAGGAGGTTTTCACCTGGAGGTAATGACAGGAGATAGGTGGTTTTCAACCGGATGTATTGACAGGAGATAGGAGGTTTTCACATGGATGTATTGACAGGAGATAGGAGGTTTTCATCCGGAAGTAATGACAAGAGATGAGAGGATTTCACCTGTATGTAATGACAGGAGATAAGAGGTTTTCAGCTAGCAGTATGTAATGACTGGAGATAGGAGGTTTTCACCTGTATGTAATGACAGGAGATAAGAGGTTTTCAAATGGTTGGAATGATAGGAGATATGAGGTTTTCAGCTAGCAGTATGTTATGACAGGAGATAGGACGTTTTCCACTGGATGTAATGACATGAGATAGGAGGTTTTCACCTGGAGGTAATGACAGGAGATAGGTGGTTTTCATCCGGAAGTAATGACAAGAGATGAGAGGATTTCACCTGTATGTAATGACAGGAGATAAGAGCTTTTCAGCTGGCACTATGTAATAACAGGAGATAGGAGGTTTTCACCTGGAGGTAATGACAGGAGATAGGAGGTTTTCATCCGGAAGTAATGACAAGAGATGAGAGGATTTCACCTGTATGTAATGACAGGAGATAAGAGGTTTTCAGCTAGCAGTATGTAATGACTGGAGATAGGAGGTTTTCACCTCTATGTAATGACAGGAGATAAGAGGTTTTCAAATGGTTGGAATGATAGGAGATATGAGGTTTTCAGCTAGCAGTATGTTATGACAGGAGATAGGACGTTTTCCACTGGATGTAATGACAGGAGATAGGAGGTTTTCACCTGGAGGTAATGACAGGAGATAGGTGGTTTTCAACCGGATGTATTGACAGGAGATAGGAGGTTTTCACATGGATGTAATGACAGGAGATAGGAGGTTTTCACCCGGATGTAATTACAGGATATAGGAGGTTTTCATCCGGAAGTAATGACAAGAGATGAGAGGTTTTCACCTGGATGTAATGACAGGAGATAAGAGGTTTTCAGCTGGCAGTATGTAATGACAGGAGATAGGAGGTTTTAAGCTGTATTTAATGACAGGAGATAGGAGGATTTCACCTGTATGTAATGACAGGAGATAAGAGCTTTTCAGCTGGCAGTATGTAATGACAGGAGATAGGAGGTTTTCACCTGGAGGTAATGACAGGAGATAGGAGGTTTTCATCCGGAAGTAATGACAAGAGATGAGAGGATTTCACCTGTATGTAATGACAGGAGATAAGAGCTTTTCAGCTGACAGTATGTAATGACAGGAGATAGGAGGTTTTCACCTGGAGGTAATGACAGGAGATAAGAGGTTTTCATCCGGAAGTAATGACAAGAGATGAGAGGTTTTCACCTGGATGTAATGACAGGAGATAGGAGGTTTACACCTGGATGCAATTACAGGAGATAGGAGGTTTTTACTCAGGAGGATGTAATGACAGGAGATAGAAGGTTTTTGAGCAGCAGGATGTAATGAAAGGAGATAGGAGTTTTTCACCTAGATGGAATGACAGGAGATAGGAGGTTTACACCTGGATGTAATGACAGGAGATAGAAGGTTTTCACGCAGCAGGATGTAATGACAGGAGATAGGAGGTTTTCACCTAGATGGAATGACAGGAGATAGGAGGTTTTCAACCGGAGGTAATGACAGGAGTTTAGGAGGTTTTCACATGGATGTAATGACAGGAGATAGGAGGTTTCAACCAGCAGGATGTAATGAAAGGAGATAGGAGGTTTTCACCTAGCAGGATGTAATGACAAGAGATATGAGGTTTTCACCCGAATGTAATGACAGGAGATAGGAGGTTTTCACATGGATGTAATAAGAGGAGATAGAAGGTTTTCACCTGGATGTAATGACAGGAGATAGGAGGTTTACACATGGATGGAATGATAGGAAATATGAGGTTTTCAGCTAGCAGTATGTAATGACAGGAGATAGGAGGTCTTCACATGGATGTAATAAGAGGAGATAGGAGGTTTACACCTGGATGCAATTACAGGAGATAGGAGGTTTTCAACCGGAGGTAATGACAGGAGTTTAGGAGGTTTTCACATGGATGTAATGACAGGAGATAGGAGGTTTCAACCAGCAGGATGTAATGAAAGGAGATAGGAGGTTTTCACCTAGCAGGAGGTAATGACAAGAGATAGGAGGTTTTCACCCGAATGTAATGACAGGAGATAGGAGGTTTTCACCTGGATGTAATGACAGGAGATAGGAGGTTTTCACCCAGCAGGATGTAATGACAGGAGATAGGAGGTTTTCACCTGGCTGTAATGACAGGAGATAGGAGGTTTTCACATGGATGTAATGACGGGAGATAGGAGGTTTTCACCTGGCTGTAATGACAGGAGATAGGAGGTTTTCACATGGATGTAATGACGGGAGATAGGAGGTTTCCAACTGGATGTAAAGACAGGAGATAGGAGGTTTCCAACTGGATGTAATGACAGGAGATAAGAGGTTTTCAGCTGGCAGTATGTAATGACAGGAGATAGGAGGTTTTCACCTGGAGGTAATGACAGGAGATAGGAGGTTTACACCTGAATGCATTACAGGAGATTGGAGGTTTTTACTCAGCAGGATGTAATGACAGGAGATAAGAGGTTTTCACCCAGATGTAATGACAGGAGATAGGAGGTTTTCACCATGATGTAATGACAGGAGATAGGAGGTTTTCACCCGGATGTAATGACAGGAGATAGGAGGTTTTCACCTAGATGGAATGACAGGAGATAGGAGGTTTTCAGCTAGATGGAATGACAGGAGATAAGAGGTTTTCAGCTAGCAGTATGTAATGACAGGAGATAGGAGGTTTTCACCTAGATGGAATGACAGGAGATAAGAGTTTTTCAGCTAGCAGTATGTTATGACAGGAGATAGGAGGTTTTCCACTGGATGTAATGACAGGAGATAGGAGGTTTTCACCTGGAGGTAATGACAGGAGATAGGTGGTTTTCAACCGGATGTATTGACAGGAGATAGGAGGTTTTCACATGGATGTAATGACAGGAGATAGGAGGTTTTCACCCGGATGTAATGACAGGAGATAAGAGGTTTTCAGCTGGCAGTATGTAATGACAGGAGATAGGAGGTTTTAAGCTGTATTTAATGACAGGAGATAGGAGGTTTCCAACTGGATGTAAAGACAGGAGATAGGAGGATTCCAACTGGATGTAATGACAGGAGATAAGAGCTTTTCAGCTGGCAGTATGTAATGACAGGAGATAGGAAGTTTTCACCTGGAGGTAATGACAGGAGATAGGAGGTTTTTACTCAGGAGGATGTAATGACAGGAGATAGAAGGTTTTTGAGCAGCAGGATGTAATGACAGGAGATCGGAGGTTTTCACCTAGATGGAATGACAGGAGATAGGAGGTTTACACCTGGATGTAATGACAGGAGATAGAAGGTTTTCATGCAGCAGGATGTAATGACAGGAGATAGGAGGTTTTCACCTAGATGGAATGACAGGACATAGGAGGTTTACACCTGGATGCAATTACAGGAGATAGGAGGTTTTCAACCGAAGGTAATGACAGGAGTTTAGGAGGTTTTCACATGGATGTAATGACAGGAGATAGGAGGTTTTCAGCTAGCAGTATGTAATGACTGGAGTTAGGAGGTTTTCACCTGTATGTAATGACAGGAGATAAGAGGTTTTCAGCTGGCAGTATGTAATGACAGGAGATAGGAGGTTTTCATCTGGAGGTAATGACAGGAGATAGGAGGTTTTCACTCGGATGTAATGACAGGAGATAGGAGGTTTTCACCCGGATGTAATGACAGGAGATAGGAGGTTTTCACCCGGATGTAATGACAGGAGATAGGAGGTTTTCACCCGGATGTAATGACAGGAGTAAGGAGGTTTTCACCTAGATGGAATGACAGGAGATAGGAGGTTTTCAGCTAGATGGAATGACAGGAGATAAGAGGTTTTCAGCTAGCAGTATGTAATGACAGGAGATAGGAGGTTTTCACCTAGATGGAATGACAGGAGATAAGAGGTTTTCAGCTAGCAGTATGTAATGACTGGAGATAGGAGGTTTTCACCTGTATGTAATGACAGGAGATAAGAGGTTTTCAACCGGATGTAATTACAGGATATAGGAGGTTTTCATCCGGAAGTAATGACAAGAGATGAGAGGTTTTCACCTGGATGTAATGACAGGAGATAAGAGGTTTTCAGCTGGCAGTATGTAATGACAGGAGATAGGAGGTTTTAAGCTAGCAGTATGTTATGACAGGAGATAGGACGTTTTCAACCGGATGTATTGACAGGAGATAGGACGATTTCACCTGTATGTAATGACAGGAGATAAGAGGTTTTCAGCTAGCAGTATGTAATGACTGGAGATAGGAGGTTTTCACCTGTATGTAATGACAGGAGATAAGAGGTTTTCAAATGGTTGGAATGATAGGAGATAGGTGGTTTTCACCTGGAGGTAATGACAGGAGATAGGTGGTTTTCAACCGGATGTATTGACAGGAGATAGGAGGTTTCAACCAGCAGGATGTAATGAAAGGAGATAGGAGGTTTTCACCTAGCAGGATGTAATGACAAGAGATAGGAGGTTTTCACCCGAATGTAATGACAGGAGATAGGAGGTTTTCACCTGGATGTAATGACAGGAGATAGGAGGTTTTCACCCAGCAGGATGTAATGACAGGAGATAGGAGGTTTTCACCTGGCTGTAATGACAGGAGATAGGAGGTTTTCATATGGATGTAATGACGGGAGATAGGAGGTTTTCAGCTAGCAGTATGTCATGACAGGAGATAGGACGTTTTCCACTGGATGTAATGACAGGAGATAGGAGGTTTTCACCTGGAGGTAATGACAGGAGATAGGTGGTTTTCAACCGGATGTATTGACAGGAGATAGGAGGTTTTCACATGGATGTAATGACAGGAGATAGGAGGTTTTCAGCTAGCAGTATGTAATGACTGGAGATAGGAGGTTTTCACCTGTATGTAATGACAGGAGATAAGAGGTTTTCAGCTAGCAGTATGTAATGACTGGAGATAGGAGGTTTTCACCTGTATGTAATGACAGGAGATAAGAGGTTTTCAAATGGTTGGAATGATAGGAGATAGGTGGTTTTCACCTGGAGGTAATGACAGGAGATAGGTGGTTTTCAACCGGATGTATTGACAGGAGATAGGAGGTTTCAACCAGCAGGATGTAATGAAAGGAGATAGGAGGTTTTCACCTAGCAGGATGTAATGACAAGAGATAGGAGGTTTTCACCCGAATGTAATGACAGGAGATAGGAGGTTTTCACCTGGATGTAATGACAGGAGATAGGAGGTTTTCACCCAGCAGGATGTAATGACAGGAGATAGGAGGTTTTCACCTGGCTGTAATGACAGGAGATAGGAGGTTTTCACATGGATGTAATGACGGGAGATAGGAGGTTTTCAGCTAGCAGTATGTCATGACAGGAGATAGGACGTTTTCCACTGGATGTAATGACAGGAGATAGGAGGTTTTCACCTGGAGGTAATGACAGGAGATAGGTGGTTTTCAACCGGATGTATTGACAGGAGATAGGAGGTTTTCACATGGATGTAATGACAGGAGATAGGAGGTTTTCATCCGGAAGTAATGACAAGAGATGAGAGGATTTCACCTGTATGTAATGACAGGAGATAAGAGCTTTTCAGCTGGCAGTATGTAATGACAGGAGATAGGAGGTTTTCACCTGGAGGTAATGACAGGAGATAGGAGGTTTTCATCCGGAAGTAATGACAAGAGATGAGAGGATTTCACCTGTATGTAATGACAGGAGATAAGAGCTTTTCAGCTGACAGTATGTAATGACAGGAGATAGGAGGTTTTCACCTGGAGGTAATGACAGGAGATAAGAGGTTTTCATCCGGAAGTAATGACAAGAGATGAGAGGTTTTCACCTGGATGTAATGACAGGAGATAGGAGGTTTACACCTGGATGCAATTACAGGAGATAGGAGGTTTTTACTCAGGAGGATGTAATGACAGGAGATAGAAGGTTTTTGAGCAGCAGGATGTAATGAAAGGAGATAGGAGTTTTTCACCTAGATGGAATGACAGGAGATAGGAGGTTTACACCTGGATGTAATGACAGGAGATAGAAGGTTTTCACGCAGCAGGATGTAATGACAGGAGATAGGAGGTTTTCACCTAGATGGAATGACAGGAGATAGGAGTTTTTCAACCGGAGGTAATGACAGGAGTTTAGGAGGTTTTCACATGGATGTAATGACAGGAGATAGGAGGTTTCAACCAGCAGGATGTAATGAAAGGAGATAGGAGGTTTTCACCCGAATGTAATGACAGGAGATAGGAGGTTTTCACATGGATGTAATAAGAGGAGATAGAAGGTTTTCACCTGGATGTAATGACAGGAGATAGGAGGTTTACACATGGATGGAATGACAGGAAATATGAGGTTTTCAGCTAGCAGTATGTAATGACAGGAGATAGGAGGTTTACACCTGAATGTATTACAGGAGATTGGAGGTTTTTACTCAGCAGGATGTAATGACAGGAGATAAGAGGTTTTCACCCAGATGTAATGACAGGAGATAGGAGGTTTTCACCATGATGTAATGACAGGAGATAGGAGGTTTTAACCCGGATGTAATGACAGGAGATAGGAGGTTTTCACCTAAATGGAATGACAGGAGATAGGAGGTTTTCACCCGGATGTAATGACAGGAGATAGGAGGTTTTCACCTGGATGTAATGACAGGAGATAGGAGGTTTTCACCTAGATGGAATGACAGGAGATAGGAGGTTTTCAGCTAGATGGAATGACAGGAGATAAGAGGTTTTCAGCTAGCAGTATGTAATGACAGGAGATAGGAGGTTTTCACCTAGATGGAATGACAGGAGATAAGAGTTTTTCAGCTAGCAGTATGTTATGACAGGAGATAGGAGGTTTTCCACTGGATGTAATGACAGGAGATAGGAGGTTTTCACCTGGAGGTAATGACAGGAGATAGGTGGTTTTCAACCGGATGTATTGACAGGAGATAGGAGGTTTTCACATGGATGTAATGACAGGAGATAGGAGGTTTTCACCCGGATGTAATGACAGGAGATAAGAGGTTTTCAGCTGGCAGTATGTAATGACAGGAGATAGGAGGTTTTAAGCTGTATTTAATGACAGGAGATAGGAGGATTTCACCTGTATGTAATGACAGGAGATAGGAGGTTTCCAACTGGATGTAAAGACAGGAGATAGGAGGATTCCAACTGGATGTAATGACAGGAGATAAGAGCTTTTCAGCTGGCAGTATGTAATGACAGGAGATAGGAAGTTTTCACCTGGAGGTAATGACAGGAGATAGGAGGTTTTTACTCAGGAGGATGTAATGACAGGAGATAGAAGGTTTTTGAGCAGCAGGATGTAATGACAGGAGATCGGAGGTTTTCACCTAGATGGAATGACAGGAGATAGGAGGTTTACACCTGGATGTAATGACAGGAGATAGAAGGTTTTCATGCAGCAGGATGTAATGACAGGAGATAGGAGGTTTTCACCTAGATGGAATGACAGGAGATAGGAGGTTTACACCTGGATGCAATTACAGGAGATAGGAGGTTTTCAACCGAAGGTAATGACAGGAGTTTAGGAGGTTTTCACATGGATGTAATGACAGGAGATAGGAGGTTTCAACCAGCAGGATGTAATGAAAGGAGATAGGAGGTTTTCACCTAGCAGTATGTAATGACAAGAGATAGGAGGTTTTCACCCGAATGTAATGACAGGAGATAGAAGGTTTTCACATGGATGTAATAAGAGGAGATAGGAGGTTTTTACCTAGATGGAATGACAGGAGATAGGAGGTTTTCAGCTAGATGGAATGACAGGAGATAAGAGGTTTTCAGCTAGCAGTATGTAATGACAGGAGATAGGAGGTTTTCACCTAGATGGAATGACAGGAGATAAGAGGTTTTCAGCTTGCAGTATGTTATGACAGGAGATAGGAGGTTTTCCACTGGATGTAATGACAGGAGATAGGAGGTTTTCACCTGTATGTAATGACAGAAGATAAGAGGTTTTGAAATGGTTGGAATGATAGGAGATATGAGGTTTTCAGCTAGCAGTATGTTATGACAGGAGATAGGAGGTTTTCCACTGGATGTAATGACAGGAGATAGGAGGTTTTCACCTGGAGGTAATGACAGGAGATAGGTGGTTTTCAACCGGATGTATTGACAGGAGATAGGAGGTTTTCACATGGATGTAATGACAGGAGATAGGAGGTTTTCACCCGGATGTAATGACAGGAGATAAGAAGTTTTCAGCTGGCAGTATGTAATGACAGGAGTTAGGAGGTTTTAAGCTGTATTTAATGACAGGAGATAGGAGGATTTCACCTGTATTTAATGACAGGAGATAGGAGGTTTCCAACTAGATGTAAAGACAGGAGATAGGAGGATTCCAACTGGATGTAATGACAGGAGATAAGAGCTTTTCAGCTGGCAGTATGTAATGACAGGAGATAGGAGGTTTTCACCTGGAGGTAATGACAGGAGATAGGAGGTTTACACCTGGATGCAATTACAGGAGATAGGAGGTTTTTACTCAGGAGGATGTAATGACAGGAGATAGAAGGTTTTTGAGCAGCAGGATGTAATGACAGGAGATAGGAGGTTTTCACCTAGATGGAATGACAGGAGATAGGAGGTTTTCAGCTAACAGTATGTAATGACAGGAGATAGGAGGTTTTCACCTAGATGGAATGACAGGAGATGGGAGGTTTTCACCTGTATGTAATGACAGGAGATAAGAGGTTTTCACCTAGATGGAATGACAGGAGATAGGAGGTTTTCACCTGTATGTAATGACAGGAGATAGGAGGTTTCCAACTAGATGTAAAGACAGGAGATAGGAGGATTCCAACTGGATGTAATGACAGGAGATAAGAGCTTTTCAGCTGGCAGTATGTAATGACAGGAGATAGGAGGTTTTCACCTGGAGGTAATGACAGGAGATAGGAGGTTTACACCTGGATGCAATTACAGGAGATAGGAGGTTTTTACTCAGGAGGATGTAATGACAGGAGATAGAAGGTTTTCTCGCAGCAGGATGTAATGACAGGAGATAGGAGGTTTTCACCTAGATGGAATGACAGGAGATAGGAGGTTTACACCTGGATGTAATGACAGGAGATAGAAGGTTTTCTCGCAGAAGGATGTAATGACAGGAGATAGGAGGTTTTCACCTGGAGGTAATGACAGGAGATAGGAGGTTTACACCTGGATGTAATGACGGGAGATAGGAGGTTTACACATGGATGGAATGATAGGAAATATGAGGTTTTCAGCTAGCAGTATGTAATGACAAGAGATAGGAGGTTTTCACCCGAATGTAATGACAGGAGATAGAAGGTTTTCACATGGATGTAATAAGAGGAGATAGGAGGTTTTCACCTGGATGTAATGACAGGAGATAGGAGGTTTTCACCCAACTGGATGTAAAGACAGGAGATAGGAGGTTTCCAACTGGATGTAATGACAGGAGATAAGAGGTTTTCAGCTGGCAGTATGTAATGACAGGAGATTGGAGGTTTTTACTCAGCAGGACGTAATGACAGGAGATAAGAGGTTTTCACCTAGATGGAATGACAGGAGATAGGAGGTTTTCAGCTAGATGGAATGACAGGAGATAGTAGGTTTTCACATGGATGTAATGACAGGAGATAGGAGGTTTTCACCCGGATGTAATTACAGGAGATAGGAGGTTTTCATCCGGAAGTAATGACAAGAGATGGGAGGTTTTCACCTGGATGTAATGACAGGAGATAAGAGGTTTTAAGCTGACAGTATGTAATGACAGGAGATAGGAGGTTTTAAGCTGTATTTAATGACAGGAGATAGGAGGATTTCACCTGTATGTAATGACATGAGATAGGAGGTTTCCAACTGGATGTAAAGACAGGAGATAGGAGGTTTCCAACTGGATGTAATGACAGGAGATAGGAGTCTTACACCTGGATGCAATTACAGGAGATAGGAGGTTTTTACTCAGGAGGATGTAATGACAGGAGATAGAAGGTTTTTGAGCAGCAGGATGTAATGACAGGAGATAGGAGGTTTTCACCTAGATGGAATGAAATGAGATAGGAGGTTTACACCTGGATGTAATGACAGGAGATAGAAGGTTTTCACGCAGCAGGATGTAATGACAGGAGATAGGAGGTTTTCACCTAGATGGAATGACATGAGATAGGAGGTTTACACCTGGATGCAATTACAGGAGATAGGAGGTTTTCAACCGGAGGTAATGACAGGAGTTTAGGAGGTTTTCACATGGATGTAATGACAGGAGATAGGAGCTTTCAACCAGCAGGATGTAATGAAAGGAGATAGGAGGTTTTCACCTAGCAGGATGTAATGACAAGAGATATGAGGTTTTCACCCGAATGTAATGACAGGAGATAGGATGTTTTCACATGGATGTAATAAGAGGAGATAGGATGTTTTCACCTTGATGTAATGACAGGAGATAGGAGGTCTTCACCTGGATGTAATGACGGGAGATAGGAGGTTTCCAACTGGATGTAAAGACAGGAGATAGGAGGTTTCCAACTGGATGTAATGACAGGAGATAAGAGGTTTTCAGCTGGCAGTATGTAATGACAGGAGATTGGAGGTTTTTACTCAGCAGGACGTAATGACAGGAGATAAGAGGTTTTCACCCAGATGTAATGACAGGAGATAGGAGGTTTTCACCCGGATGTAATGACAGGAGATAGGAGGTTTTCACCCGGATGTAATGACAGGAGATAGGAGGTTTTCACCTAGATTGAATGACAGGAGATATGAGGTTTTCAGCTAGATGGAATGACAGGAGATAAGAGGTTTTCAGCTAGCAGTATGTAATGACAGGAGATAGGAGGTTTTCACCTAGATGGAATGACAGGAGATAGGAGGTTTACACCTGGATGTAATGACAGGAGATAGGAGGTTTACACATGGATGGAATGATAGGAAATATGAGGTTTTCAGCTAGCAGTATGTAATGACAGGAGATAGGAGGTTTTCACCTGGCTGTAATGACAGGAGATAGGAGGTTTTCACATGGATGTAATGACGGGAGATAGGAGGTTTTCAGCTGTATGTAATGACAGGAGATAGGAGGTCTTCACCTGGAAGTAATGACGGGAGATAGGAGGTTTCCAACTGGATGTAAAGACAGGAGATAGGAGGTTTCCAACTGGATGTAATGACAGGAGATAAGAGGTTTTCAGCTGGCAGTATGTAATGACAGGAGATTGGAGGTTTTTACTCAGCAGGACGTAATGACAGGAGATTAGAGGTTTTCACCCAGATGTAATGACAGGAGATAGGAGGTTTTCACCCGGATGTAATGACAGGAGATAGGAGGTTTTCACCCGGATGTAATGACAGGAGATAGGAGGTTTTCACCTAGATTGAATGACAGGAGATAAGAGGTTTTCAGCTAGCAGTATGTAATGACAGGAGATAGGAGGTTTTCACCTAGATGGAATGACAGGAGATGGGAGGTTTTCACCTGTATGTAATGACAGGAGATAAGAGGTTTTCACCTAGATGGAATGACAGGAGATAGGAGGTTTTCAGCTAGATGGAATGACAGGAGATAGTAGGTTTTCACATGGATGTAATGACAGGAGATAGGAGGTTTTCACCTGGAGGTAATGACAGGAGATAGGAGGTTTACACCTGGATGCAATTACAGGAGATAGGAGGTTTTTACTCAGGAGGATGTAATGACAGGAGATAGAAGGTTTTTGAGCAGCAGGATGTAATGACAGGAGATAGGAGGTTTTCACCTAGATGGAATGACAGGAGATAGGAGGTTTACACCTGGATGTAATGACAGGAGATAGAAGGTTTTCACGCAGCAGGATGTAATGACAGGAGATAGGAGGTTTTCACCTGGAGGTAATGACAGGAGATAGGAGGTTTACACCTGGATGTAATGACAGGAGATAGGAGGTTTACACATGGATGGAATGATAGGAAATATGAGGTTTTCAGCTAGCAGTATGTAATGACAAGAGATAGGAGATTTTCACCCGAATGTAATGACAGGAGATAGAAGGTTTTCACATGGATGTAATAAGAGGAGATAGGAGGTTTTCACCTGGATGTAATGACAGGAGATAGGAGGTTTTCACCCAGCAGGATGTAATGACAGGAGATAGGAGGTTTTCACCTGGCTGTAATGACAGGAGATAGGAGGTTTTCACAAGGATGTAATGACGGGAGATAGGAGGTTTTCAGCTGTATGTAATGACAGGAGATAGGAGGTCTTCACCTGGATGTAATGACGGGAGATAGGAGGTTTCCAACTGGATGTAAAGACAGGAGATAGGAGGTTTCCAACTGGATGTAATGACAGGAGATAAGAGGTTTTCAGCTGGCAGTATGTAATGACAGGAGATTGGAGCTTTTTACTCAGCAGGACGTAATGACAGGAGATAAGAGGTTTTCACCCAGATGTAATGACAGGAGATAGGAGGTTTTCACCCGGATGTAATGACAGGAGATAGGAGGTTTTCACCCGGATGTAATGACAGGAGATAGGAGGTTTTCACCTAGATTGAATGACAGGAGATATGAGATTTTCAGCTAGATGGAATGACAGGAGATAAGAGGTTTTCAGCTAGCAGTATGTAATGACAGGAGATAGGAGGTTTTCACCTAGATGGAATGACAGGAGATGGGAGGTTTTCACCTGTATGTAATGACAGGAGATAAGAGGTTTTCACCTAGATGGAATGACAGGAGATAGGAGGTTTTCACCCGGATGTAATGACAGGAGATAGGAGGTTTTCACCCGGATGTAATGACAGGAGATAGGAGGTTTTCACCTGGATGTAATGACAGGAGATAGGAGGTTTACACCTGGATGCAATTACAGGAGATAGGAGGTTTTTACTCAGGAGGATGTAATGACAGGAGATAGAAGGTTTTTGAGCAGCAGGATGTAATGACAGGAGATAGGAGGTTTTCACCTAGATGGAATGACAGGAGATAGGAGGTTTACACCTGGATGTAATGACAGGAGATAGATGGTTTTCACGCAGCAGGATGTAATGACAGGAGATAGGAGATTTTCACCTGGAGGTAATGACAGGAGATAGGAGGTTTATACCTGGATGTAATGACAGGAGATAGGAGGTTTACACATGGATGGAATGATAGGAAATATGAGGTTTTCAGCTAGCAGTATGTAATGACAAGAGATAGGAGGTTTTCACCCGAATGTAATGACAGGAGATAGAAGGTTTTCACATGGATGTAATAAGAGGAGATAGGAGGTTTTCACCTGGATGTAATGACAGGAGATAGGAGGTTTTCACCCAGCAGGATGTAATGACAGGAGATAGGAGGTTTTCACCTGGCTGTAATGACAGGAGATAGGAGGTCTTCACCTGGATGTAATGACGGGAGATAGGAGGTTTTCAGCTGTATGTAATGACAGGAGATAGGAGGTCTTCACCTGGATGTAATGACGGGAGATAGGAGGTTTCCAACTGGATGTAAAGACAGGAGATAGGAGGTTTCCAACTGGATGTAATGACAGGAGATAAGAGGTTTTCAGCTGGCAGTATGTAATGACAGGAGATTGGAGGTTTTTACTCAGCAGGACGTAATGACAGGAGATAAGAGGTTTTCACCCAGATGTAATGACAGGAGATAGGAGGTTTTCACGCGGATGTAATGACAGGAGATAGGAGGTTTTTACACGGATGTAATGACAGGAGATAGGAGGTTTTCACCTAGATTGAATGACAGGAGATATGAGGTTTTCAGCTAGATGGAATGACAGGAGATAAGAGGTTTTCAGCTAGCAGTATGTAATGACAGGAGATAGGAGGTTTTCACCTAGATGGAATGACAGGAGATGGGAGGTTTTCACCCGGATGTAATGACAGGAGATAGGAGGTTTTCACCCGGATGTAATGACAGGAGATAGGAGGTTTTCACCTAGATTGAATGACAGGAGATATGAGGTTTTCAGCTAGATGGAATGACAGGAGATAAGAGGTTTTCAGCTAGCAGTATGTAATGACAGGAGATAGGAGGTTTTCACCTAGATGGAATGACAGGAGATGGGAGGTTTTCACCTGTATGTAATGACAGGAGATAAGAGGTTTTCACCTAGATGGAATGACAGGAGATAGGAGGTTTTCACCCGGATGTAATGACAGGAGATAGGAGGTTTTCACCCGGATGTAATGACAGGAGATAGGAGGTTTTCACCTGGATGTAATGACAGGAGATAGGAGGTTTACACCTGGATGTAATGACAGGAGATAGGAGGTTTTCACCTAGATGGAATGACAGGAGATAGGAGGTTTTCAGCTAGATGGAATGACAGGAGATAGTAGGTTTTCACATGGATGTAATGACAGGAGATAGGAGGTTTTCACCTGGAGGTAATGACAGGAGATAGGAGGTTTACACCTGGATGCAATTACAGGAGATAGGAGGTTTTTACTCAGGAGGATGTAATGACAGGAGATAGAAGGTTTTTGAGCAGCAGGATGTAATGACAGGAGATAGGAGGTTTTCACCTAGATGGAATGACAGGAGATAGGAGGTTTACACCTGGATGTAATGACAGGAGATAGAAGGTTTTCACGCAGCAGGATGTAATGACAGGAGATAGGAGGTTTTCACCTGGAGGTAATGACAGGAGATAGGAGGTTTACACCTGGATGTAATGACAGGAGATAGGAGGTTTACACATGGATGGAATGATAGGAAATATGAGGTTTTCAGCTAGCAGTATGTAATGACAAGAGATAGGAGGTTTTCACCCGAATGTAATGACAGGAGATAGAAGGTTTTCACATGGATGTAATAAGAGGAGATAGGAGGTTTTCACCTGGATGTAATGACAGGAGATAGGAGGTTTTCACCCAGCAGGATGTAATGACAGGAGATAGGAGGTTTTCACCTGGCTGTAATGACAGGAGATAGGAGGTTTTCACAAGGATGTAATGACGGGAGATAGGAGGTTTTCAGCTGTATGTAATGACAGGAGATAGGAGGTCTTCACCTGGATGTAATGACGGGAGATAGGAGGTTTCCAACTGGATGTAAAGACAGGAGATAGGAGGTTTCCAACTGGATGTAATGACAGGAGATAAGAGGTTTTCAGCTGGCAGTATGTAATGACAGGAGATTGGAGGTTTTTACTCAGCAGGACGTAATGACAGGAGATAAGAGGTTTTCACCCAGATGTAATGACAGGAGATAGGAGTTTTTCACCCGGATGTAATGACAGGAGATAGGAGGTTTTCACCCGGATGTAATGACAGGAGATAGGAGGTTTTCACCTAGATTGAATGACAGGAGATATGAGATTTTCAGCTAGATGGAATGACAGGAGATAAGAGGTTTTCAGCTAGCAGTATGTAATGACAGGAGATAGGAGGTTTTCACCTAGATGGAATGACAGGAGATGGGAGGTTTTCACCTGTATGTAATGACAGGAGATAAGAGGTTTTCACCTAGATGGAATGACAGGAGATAGGAGGTTTTCACCCGGATGTAATGACAGGAGATAGGAGGTTTTCACCCGGATGTAATGACAGGAGATAGGAGGTTTTCACCTGGATGTAATGACAGGAGATAGGAGGTTTACACCTGGATGCAATTACAGGAGATAGGAGGTTTTTACTCAGGAGGATGTAATGACAGGAGATAGAAGGTTTTTGAGCAGCAGGATGTAATGACAGGAGATAGGAGGTTTTCACCTAGATGGAATGACAGGAGATAGGAGGTTTACACCTGGATGTAATGACAGGAGATAGAAGGTTTTCACGCAGCAGGATGTAATGACAGGAGATAGGAGGTTTTCACCTGGAGGTAATGACAGGAGATAGGAGGTTTACACCTGGATGTAATGACAGGAGATAGGAGGTTTACACATGGATGGAATGATAGGAAATATGAGGTTTTCAGCTAGCAGTATGTAATGACAAGAGATAGGAGGTTTTCACCCGAATGTAATGACAGGAGATAGAAGGTTTTCACATGGATGTAATAAGAGGAGATAGGAGGTTTTCACCTGGGTGTAATGACAGGAGATAGGAGGTTTTCACCCAGCAGGATGTAATGACAGGAGATAGGAGGTTTTCACCTGGCTGTAATGACAGGAGATAGGAGGTTTTCACAAGGATGTAATGACGGGAGATAGGAGGTTTTCAGCTGTATGTAATGACAGGAGATAGGAGGTCTTCACCTGGATGTAATGACGGGAGATAGGAGGTTTCCAACTGGATGTAAAGACAGGAGATAGGAGGTTTCCAACTGGATGTAATGACAGGAGATAAGAGGTTTTCAGCTGGCAGTATGTAATGACAGGAGATTGGAGGTTTTTACTCAGCAGGACGTAATGACAGGAGATAAGAGGTTTTCACCCAGATGTAATGACAGGAGATAGGAGGTTTTCACCCGGATGTAATGACAGGAGATAGGAGGTTTTCACCCGGATGTAATGACAGGAGATAGGAGGTTTTCACCTAGATTGAATGACAGGAGATATGAGATTTTCAGCTAGATGGAATGACAGGAGATAAGAGGTTTTCAGCTAGCAGTATGTAATGACAGGAGATAGGAGGTTTTCACCTAGATGGAATGACAGGAGATGGGAGGTTTTCACCTGTATGTAATGACAGGAGATAAGAGGTTTTCACCTAGATGGAATGACAGGAGATAGGAGGTTTTCACCCGGATGTAATGACAGGAGATAGGAGGTTTTCACCCGGATGTAATGACAGGAGATAGGAGGTTTTCACCTGGATGTAATGACAGGAGATAGGAGGTTTACACCTGGATGCAATTACAGGAGATAGGAGGTTTTTACTCAGGAGGATGTAATGACAGGAGATAGAAGGTTTTTGAGCAGCAGGATGTAATGACAGGAGATAGGAGGTTTTCACCTAGATGGAATGACAGGAGATAGGAGGTTTACACCTGGATGTAATGACAGGAGATAGAAGGTTTTCACGCAGCAGGATGTAATGACAGGAGATAGGAGGTTTTCACCTGGAGGTAATGACAGGAGATAGGAGGTTTACACCTGGATGTAATGACAGGAGATAGGAGGTTTACACATGGATGGAATGATAGGAAATATGAGATTTTCAGCTAGCAGTATGTAATGACAAGAGATAGGAGGTTTTCACCCGAATGTAATGACAGGAGATAGAAGGTTTTCACATGGATGTAATAAGAGGAGATAGGAGGTTTTCACCTGGATGTAATGACAGGAGATAGGAGGTTTTCACCCAGCAGGATGTAATGACAGGAGATAGGAGGTTTTCACCTGGCTGTAATGACAGGAGATAGGAGGTTTTCACAAGGATGTAATGACGGGAGATAGGAGGTTTTCAGCTGTATGTAATGACAGGAGATAGGAGGTCTTCACCTGGATGTAATGACGGGAGATAGGAGGTTTCCAACTGGATGTAAAGACAGGAGATAGGAGGTTTCCAACTGGATGTAATGACAGGAGATAAGAGGTTTTCAGCTGGCAGTATGTAATGACAGGAGATTGGAGGTTTTTACTCAGCAGGACGTAATGACAGGAGATAAGAGGTTTTCACCCAGATGTAATGACAGGAGATAGGAGTTTTTCACCCGGATGTAATGACAGGAGATAGGAGGTTTTCACCCGGATGTAATGACAGGAGATAGGAGGTTTTCACCTAGATTGAATGACAGGAGATATGAGATTTTCAGCTAGATGGAATGACAGGAGATAAGAGGTTTTCAGCTAGCAGTATGTAATGACAGGAGATAGGAGGTTTTCACCTAGATGGAATGACAGGAGATGGGAGGTTTTCACCTGTATGTAATGACAGGAGATAAGAGGTTTTCACCTAGATGGAATGACAGGAGATAGGAGGTTTTCACCCGGATGTAATGACAGGAGATAGGAGGTTTTCACCCGGATGTAATGACAGGAGATAGGAGGTTTTCACCTGGATGTAATGACAGGAGATAGGAGGTTTACACCTGGATGCAATTACAGGAGATAGGAGGTTTTTACTCAGGAGGATGTAATGACAGGAGATAGAAGGTTTTTGAGCAGCAGGATGTAATGACAGGAGATAGGAGGTTTTCACCTAGATGGAATGACAGGAGATAGGAGGTTTACACCTGGATGTAATGACAGGAGATAGAAGGTTTTCACGCAGCAGGATGTAATGACAGGAGATAGGAGGTTTTCACCTGGAGGTAATGACAGGAGATAGGAGGTTTACACCTGGATGTAATGACAGGAGATAGGAGGTTTACACATGGATGGAATGATAGGAAATATGAGGTTTTCAGCTAGCAGTATGTAATGACAAGAGATAGGAGGTTTTCACCCGAATGTAATGACAGGAGATAGAAGGTTTTCACATGGATGTAATAAGAGGAGATAGGAGGTTTTCACCTGGATGTAATGACAGGAGATAGGAGGTTTTCACCCAGCAGGATGTAATGACAGGAGATAGGAGGTTTTCACCTGGCTGTAATGACAGGAGATAGGAGGTTTTCACAAGGATGTAATGACGGGAGATAGGAGGTTTTCAGCTGTATGTAATGACAGGAGATAGGAGGTCTTCACCTGGATGTAATGACGGGAGATAGGAGGTTTCCAACTGGATGTAAAGACAGGAGATAGGAGGTTTCCAACTGGATGTAATGACAGGAGATAAGAGGTTTTCAGCTGGCAGTATGTAATGACAGGAGATTGGAGGTTTTTACTCAGCAGGACGTAATGACAGGAGATAAGAGGTTTTCACCCAGATGTAATGACAGGAGATAGGAGGTTTTCACCCGGATGTAATGACAGGAGATAGGAGGTTTTCACCCGGATGTAATGACAGGAGATAGGAGGTTTTCACCTAGATTGAATGACAGGAGATATGAGATTTTCAGCTAGATGGAATGACAGGAGATAAGAGGTTTTCAGCTAGCAGTATGTAATGACAGGAGATAGGAGGTTTTCACCTAGATGGAATGACAGGAGATGGGAGGTTTTCACCTGTATGTAATGACAGGAGATAAGAGGTTTTCACCTAGATGGAATGACAGGAGATAGGAGGTTTTCACCCGGATGTAATGACAGGAGATAGGAGGTTTTCACCCGGATGTAATGACAGGAGATAGGAGGTTTTCACCTGGATGTAATGACAGGAGATAGGAGGTTTACACCTGGATGCAATTACAGGAGATAGGAGGTTTTTACTCAGGAGGATGTAATGACAGGAGATAGAAGGTTTTTGAGCAGCAGGATGTAATGACAGGAGATAGGAGGTTTTCACCTAGATGGAATGACAGGAGATAGGAGGTTTACACCTGGATGTAATGACAGGAGATAGAAGGTTTTCACGCAGCAGGATGTAATGACAGGAGATAGGAGGTTTTCACCTGGAGGTAATGACAGGAGATAGGAGGTTTACACCTGGATGTAATGACAGGAGATAGGAGGTTTACACATGGATGGAATGATAGGAAATATGAGGTTTTCAGCTAGCAGTATGTAATGACAAGAGATAGGAGGTTTTCACCCGAATGTAATGACAGGAGATAGAAGGTTTTCACATGGATGTAATAAGAGGAGATAGGAGGTTTTCACCTGGATGTAATGACAGGAGATAGGAGGTTTTCACCCAGCAGGATGTAATGACAGGAGATAGGAGGTTTTCACCTGGCTGTAATGACAGGAGATAGGAGGTTTTCACAAGGATGTAATGACGGGAGATAGGAGGTTTTCAGCTGTATGTAATGACAGGAGATAGGAGGTCTTCACCTGGATGTAATGACGGGAGATAGGAGGTTTCCAACTGGATGTAAAGACAGGAGATAGGAGGTTTCCAACTGGATGTAATGACAGGAGATAAGAGGTTTTCAGCTGGCAGTATGTAATGACAGGAGATTGGAGGTTTTTACTCAGCAGGACGTAATGACAGGAGATAAGAGGTTTTCACCCAGATGTAATGACAGGAGATAGGAGGTTTTCACCCGGATGTAATGACAGGAGATAGGAGGTTTTCACCCGGATGTAATGACAGGAGATAGGAGGTTTTCACCTAGATTGAATGACAGGAGATATGAGATTTTCAGCTAGATGGAATGACAGGAGATAAGAGGTTTTCAGCTAGCAGTATGTAATGACAGGAGATAGGAGGTTTTCACCTAGATGGAATGACAGGAGATGGGAGGTTTTCACCTGTATGTAATGACAGGAGATAAGAGGTTTTCACCTAGATGGAATGACAGGAGATAGGAGGTTTTCACCCGGATGTAATGACAGGAGATAGGAGGTTTTCACCCGGATGTAATGACAGGAGATAGGAGGTTTTCACCTGGATGTAATGACAGGAGATAGGAGGTTTACACCTGGATGCAATTACAGGAGATAGGAGGTTTTTACTCAGGAGGATGTAATGACAGGAGATAGAAGGTTTTTGAGCAGCAGGATGTAATGACAGGAGATAGGAGGTTTTCACCTAGATGGAATGACAGGAGATAGGAGGTTTACACCTGGATGTAATGACAGGAGATAGAAGGTTTTCACGCAGCAGGATGTAATGACAGGAGATAGGAGGTTTTCACCTCGAGGTAATGACAGGAGATAGGAGGTTTACACCTGGATGTAATGACAGGAGATAGGAGGTTTACACATGGATGGAATGATAGGAAATATGAGGTTTTCAGCTAGCAGTATGTAATGACAAGAGATAGGAGGTTTTCACCCGAATGTAATGACAGGAGATAGAAGGTTTTCACATGGATGTAATAAGAGGAGATAGGAGGTTTTCACCTGGATGTAATGACAGGAGATAGGAGGTTTTCACCCAGCAGGATGTAATGACAGGAGATAGGAGGTTTTCACCTGGCTGTAATGACAGGAGATAGGAGGTTTTCACCTGGAGGTAATGACAGGAGATAGGAGGTTTACACCTGGATGTAATGACAGGAGATAGGAGGTTTACACATGGATGGAATGATAGGAAATATGAGGTTTTCAGCTAGCAGTATGTAATGACAAGAGATAGGAGGTTTTCACCCGAATGTAATGACAGGAGATAGAAGGTTTTCACATGGATGTAATAAGAGGAGATAGGAGGTTTTCACCTGGATGTAATGACAGGAGATAGGAGGTTTTCACCCAGCAGGATGTAATGACAGGAGATAGGAGGTTTTCACCTGGCTGTAATGACAGGAGATAGGAGGTTTTCACAAGGATGTAATGACGGGAGATAGGAGGTTTTCAGCTGTATGTAATGACAGGAGATAGGAGGTCTTCACCTGGATGTAATGACGGGAGATAGGAGGTTTCCAACTGGATGTAAAGACAGGAGATAGGAGGTTTCCAACTGGATGTAATGACAGGAGATAAGAGGTTTTCAGCTGGCAGTATGTAATGACAGGAGATTGGAGGTTTTTACTCAGCAGGACGTAATGACAGGAGATAAGAGGTTTTCACCCAGATGTAATGACAGGAGATAGGAGTTTTTCACCCGGATGTAATGACAGGAGATAGGAGGTTTTCACCCGGATGTAATGACAGGAGATAGGAGGTTTTCACCTAGATTGAATGACAGGAGATATGAGATTTTCAGCTAGATGGAATGACAGGAGATAAGAGGTTTTCAGCTAGCAGTATGTAATGACAGGAGATAGGAGGTTTTCACCTAGATGGAATGACAGGAGATGGGAGGTTTTCACCTGTATGTAATGACAGGAGATAAGAGGTTTTCACCTAGATGGAATGACAGGAGATAGGAGGTTTTCACCCGGATGTAATGACAGGAGATAGGAGGTTTTCACCCGGATGTAATGACAGGAGATAGGAGGTTTTCACCTGGATGTAATGACAGGAGATAGGAGGTTTACACCTGGATGCAATTACAGGAGATAGGAGGTTTTTACTCAGGAGGATGTAATGACAGGAGATAGAAGGTTTTTGAGCAGCAGGATGTAATGACAGGAGATAGGAGGTTTTCACCTAGATGGAATGACAGGAGATAGGAGGTTTACACCTGGATGTAATGACAGGAGATAGAAGGTTTTCACGCAGCAGGATGTAATGACAGGAGATAGGAGGTTTTCACCTGGAGGTAATGACAGGAGATAGGAGGTTTACACCTGGATGTAATGACAGGAGATAGGAGGTTTACACATGGATGGAATGATAGGAAATATGAGGTTTTCAGCTAGCAGTATGTAATGACAAGAGATAGGAGGTTTTCACCCGAATGTAATGACAGGAGATAGAAGGTTTTCACATGGATGTAATAAGAGGAGATAGGAGGTTTTCACCTGGATGTAATGACAGGAGATAGGAGGTTTTCACCCAGCAGGATGTAATGACAGGAGATAGGAGGTTTTCACCTGGCTGTAATGACAGGAGATAGGAGGTTTTCACAAGGATGTAATGACGGGAGATAGGAGGTTTTCAGCTGTATGTAATGACAGGAGATAGGAGGTCTTCACCTGGATGTAATGACGGGAGATAGGAGGTTTCCAACTGGATGTAAAGACAGGAGATAGGAGGTTTCCAACTGGATGTAATGACAGGAGATAAGAGGTTTTCAGCTGGCAGTATGTAATGACAGGAGATTGGAGGTTTTTACTCAGCAGGACGTAATGACAGGAGATAAGAGGTTTTCACCCAGATGTAATGACAGGAGATAGGAGTTTTTCACCCGGATGTAATGACAGGAGATAGGAGGTTTTCACCCGGATGTAATGACAGGAGATAGGAGGTTTTCACCTAGATTGAATGACAGGAGATATGAGATTTTCAGCTAGATGGAATGACAGGAGATAAGAGGTTTTCAGCTAGCAGTATGTAATGACAGGAGATAGGAGGTTTTCACCTAGATGGAATGACAGGAGATGGGAGGTTTTCACCTGTATGTAATGACAGGAGATAAGAGGTTTTCACCTAGATGGAATGACAGGAGATAGGAGGTTTTCACCCGGATGTAATGACAGGAGATAGGAGGTTTTCACCCGGATGTAATGACAGGAGATAGGAGGTTTTCACCTGGATGTAATGACAGGAGATAGGAGGTTTACACCTGGATGCAATTACAGGAGATAGGAGGTTTTTACTCAGGAGGATGTAATGACAGGAGATAGAAGGTTTTTGAGCAGCAGGATGTAATGACAGGAGATAGGAGGTTTTCACCTAGATGGAATGACAGGAGATAGGAGGTTTACACCTGGATGTAATGACAGGAGATAGAAGGTTTTCACGCAGCAGGATGTAATGACAGGAGATAGGAGGTTTTCACCTGGAGGTAATGACAGGAGATAGGAGGTTTACACCTGGATGTAATGACAGGAGATAGGAGGTTTACACATGGATGGAATGATAGGAAATATGAGGTTTTCAGCTAGCAGTATGTAATGACAAGAGATAGGAGGTTTTCACCCGAATGTAATGACAGGAGATAGAAGGTTTTCACATGGATGTAATAAGAGGAGATAGGAGGTTTTCACCTGGGTGTAATGACAGGAGATAGGAGGTTTTCACCCAGCAGGATGTAATGACAGGAGATAGGAGGTTTTCACCTGGCTGTAATGACAGGAGATAGGAGGTTTTCACAAGGATGTAATGACGGGAGATAGGAGGTTTTCAGCTGTATGTAATGACAGGAGATAGGAGGTCTTCACCTGGATGTAATGACGGGAGATAGGAGGTTTCCAACTGGATGTAAAGACAGGAGATAGGAGGTTTCCAACTGGATGTAATGACAGGAGATAAGAGGTTTTCAGCTGGCAGTATGTAATGACAGGAGATTGGAGGTTTTTACTCAGCAGGACGTAATGACAGGAGATAAGAGGTTTTCACCCAGATGTAATGACAGGAGATAGGAGTTTTTCACCCGGATGTAATGACAGGAGATAGGAGGTTTTCACCCGGATGTAATGACAGGAGATAGGAGGTTTTCACCTAGATTGAATGACAGGAGATATGAGATTTTCAGCTAGATGGAATGACAGGAGATAAGAGGTTTTCAGCTAGCAGTATGTAATGACAGGAGATAGGAGGTTTTCACCTAGATGGAATGACAGGAGATGGGAGGTTTTCACCTGTATGTAATGACAGGAGATAAGAGGTTTTCACCTAGATGGAATGACAGGAGATAGGAGGTTTTCACCCGGATGTAATGACAGGAGATAGGAGGTTTTCACCCGGATGTAATGACAGGAGATAGGAGGTTTTCACCTGGATGTAATGACAGGAGATAGGAGGTTTACACCTGGATGCAATTACAGGAGATAGGAGGTTTTTACTCAGGAGGATGTAATGACAGGAGATAGAAGGTTTTTGAGCAGCAGGATGTAATGACAGGAGATAGGAGGTTTTCACCTAGATGTAATGACAGGAGATAGGAGGTTTTCACCTGGATGTAATGACAGGAGATAGGAGGTTTACACCTGGATGCAATTACAGGAGATAGGAGGTTTTTACTCAGGAGGATGTAATGACAGGAGATAGAAGGTTTTTGAGCAGCAGGATGTAATGACAGGAGATAGGAGGTTTTCACCTAGATGGAATGACAGGAGATAGGAGGTTTACACCTGGATGTAATGACAGGAGATAGAAGGTTTTCACGCAGCAGGATGTAATGACAGGAGATAGGAGGTTTTCACCTGGAGGTAATGACAGGAGATAGGAGGTTTACACCTGGATGTAATGACAGGAGATAGGAGGTTTACACATGGATGGAATGATAGGAAATATGAGGTTTTCAGCTAGCAGTATGTAATGACAAGAGATAGGAGGTTTTCACCCGAATGTAATGACAGGAGATAGAAGGTTTTCACATGGATGTAATAAGAGGAGATAGGAGGTTTTCACCTGGATGTAATGACAGGAGATAGGAGGTTTTCACCCAGCAGGATGTAATGACAGGAGATAGGAGGTTTTCACCTGGCTGTAATGACAGGAGATAGGAGGTTTTCACAAGGATGTAATGACGGGAGATAGGAGGTTTTCAGCTGTATGTAATGACAGGAGATAGGAGGTCTTCACCTGGATGTAATGACGGGAGATAGGAGGTTTCCAACTGGATGTAAAGACAGGAGATAGGAGGTTTCCAACTGGATGTAATGACAGGAGATAAGAGGTTTTCAGCTGGCAGTATGTAATGACAGGAGATTGGAGGTTTTTACTCAGCAGGACGTAATGACAGGAGATAAGAGGTTTTCACCCAGATGTAATGACAGGAGATAGGAGGTTTTCACCCGGATGTAATGACAGGAGATAGGAGGTTTTCACCCGGATGTAATGACAGGAGATAGGAGGTTTTCACCTAGATTGAATGACAGGAGATATGAGATTTTCAGCTAGATGGAATGACAGGAGATAAGAGGTTTTCAGCTAGCAGTATGTAATGACAGGAGATAGGAGGTTTTCACCTAGATGGAATGACAGGAGATGGGAGGTTTTCACCTGTATGTAATGACAGGAGATAAGAGGTTTTCACCTAGATGGAATGACAGGAGATAGGAGGTTTTCACCCGGATGTAATGACAGGAGATAGGAGGTTTTCACCCGGATGTAATGACAGGAGATAGGAGGTTTTCACCTGGATGTAATGACAGGAGATAGGAGGTTTACACCTGGATGCAATTACAGGAGATAGGAGGTTTTTACTCAGGAGGATGTAATGACAGGAGATAGAAGGTTTTTGAGCAGCAGGATGTAATGACAGGAGATAGGAGGTTTTCACCTAGATGGAATGACAGGAGATAGGAGGTTTACACCTGGATGTAATGACAGGAGATAGAAGGTTTTCACGCAGCAGGATGTAATGACAGGAGATAGGAGGTTTTCACCTGGAGGTAATGACAGGAGATAGGAGGTTTACACCTGGATGTAATGACAGGAGATAGGAGGTTTACACATGGATGGAATGATAGGAAATATGAGGTTTTCAGCTAGCAGTATGTAATGACAAGAGATAGGAGGTTTTCACCCGAATGTAATGACAGGAGATAGAAGGTTTTCACATGGATGTAATAAGAGGAGATAGGAGGTTTTCACCTGGATGTAATGACAGGAGATAGGAGGTTTTCACCCAGCAGGATGTAATGACAGGAGATAGGAGGTTTTCACCTGGCTGTAATGACAGGAGATAGGAGGTTTTCACAAGGATGTAATGACGGGAGATAGGAGGTTTTCAGCTGTATGTAATGACAGGAGATAGGAGGTCTTCACCTGGATGTAATGACGGGAGATAGGAGGTTTCCAACTGGATGTAAAGACAGGAGATAGGAGGTTTCCAACTGGATGTAATGACAGGAGATAAGAGGTTTTCAGCTGGCAGTATGTAATGACAGGAGATTGGAGGTTTTTACTCAGCAGGACGTAATGACAGGAGATAAGAGGTTTTCACCCAGATGTAATGACAGGAGATAGGAGGTTTTCACCCGGATGTAATGACAGGAGATAGGAGGTTTTCACCCGGATGTAATGACAGGAGATAGGAGGTTTTCACCTAGATTGAATGACAGGAGATATGAGATTTTCAGCTAGATGGAATGACAGGAGATAAGAGGTTTTCAGCTAGCAGTATGTAATGACAGGAGATAGGAGGTTTTCACCTAGATGGAATGACAGGAGATGGGAGGTTTTCACCTGTATGTAATGACAGGAGATAAGAGGTTTTCACCTAGATGGAATGACAGGAGATAGGAGGTTTTCACCCGGATGTAATGACAGGAGATAGGAGGTTTTCACCCGGATGTAATGACAGGAGATAGGAGGTTTTCACCTGGATGTAATGACAGGAGATAGGAGGTTTACACCTGGATGCAATTACAGGAGATAGGAGGTTTTTACTCAGGAGGATGTAATGACAGGAGATAGAAGGTTTTTGAGCAGCAGGATGTAATGACAGGAGATAGGAGGTTTTCACCTAGATGGAATGACAGGAGATAGGAGGTTTACACCTGGATGTAATGACAGGAGATAGAAGGTTTTCACGCAGCAGGATGTAATGACAGGAGATAGGAGGTTTTCACCTCGAGGTAATGACAGGAGATAGGAGGTTTACACCTGGATGTAATGACAGGAGATAGGAGGTTTACACATGGATGGAATGATAGGAAATATGAGGTTTTCAGCTAGCAGTATGTAATGACAAGAGATAGGAGGTTTTCACCCGAATGTAATGACAGGAGATAGAAGGTTTTCACATGGATGTAATAAGAGGAGATAGGAGGTTTTCACCTGGATGTAATGACAGGAGATAGGAGGTTTTCACCCAGCAGGATGTAATGACAGGAGATAGGAGGTTTTCACCTGGCTGTAATGACAGGAGATAGGAGGTTTTCACCTGGAGGTAATGACAGGAGATAGGAGGTTTACACCTGGATGTAATGACAGGAGATAGGAGGTTTACACATGGATGGAATGATAGGAAATATGAGGTTTTCAGCTAGCAGTATGTAATGACAAGAGATAGGAGGTTTTCACCCGAATGTAATGACAGGAGATAGAAGGTTTTCACATGGATGTAATAAGAGGAGATAGGAGGTTTTCACCTGGATGTAATGACAGGAGATAGGAGGTTTTCACCCAGCAGGATGTAATGACAGGAGATAGGAGGTTTTCACCTGGCTGTAATGACAGGAGATAGGAGGTTTTCACAAGGATGTAATGACGGGAGATAGGAGGTTTTCAGCTGTATGTAATGACAGGAGATAGGAGGTCTTCACCTGGATGTAATGACGGGAGATAGGAGGTTTCCAACTGGATGTAAAGACAGGAGATAGGAGGTTTCCAACTGGATGTAATGACAGGAGATAAGAGGTTTTCAGCTGGCAGTATGTAATGACAGGAGATTGGAGGTTTTTACTCAGCAGGACGTAATGACAGGAGATAAGAGGTTTTCACCCAGATGTAATGACAGGAGATAGGAGTTTTTCACCCGGATGTAATGACAGGAGATAGGAGGTTTTCACCCGGATGTAATGACAGGAGATAGGAGGTTTTCACCTAGATTGAATGACAGGAGATATGAGATTTTCAGCTAGATGGAATGACAGGAGATAAGAGGTTTTCAGCTAGCAGTATGTAATGACAGGAGATAGGAGGTTTTCACCTAGATGGAATGACAGGAGATGGGAGGTTTTCACCTGTATGTAATGACAGGAGATAAGAGGTTTTCACCTAGATGGAATGACAGGAGATAGGAGGTTTTCACCCGGATGTAATGACAGGAGATAGGAGGTTTTCACCCGGATGTAATGACAGGAGATAGGAGGTTTTCACCTGGATGTAATGACAGGAGATAGGAGGTTTACACCTGGATGCAATTACAGGAGATAGGAGGTTTTTACTCAGGAGGATGTAATGACAGGAGATAGAAGGTTTTTGAGCAGCAGGATGTAATGACAGGAGATAGGAGGTTTTCACCTAGATGGAATGACAGGAGATAGGAGGTTTACACCTGGATGTAATGACAGGAGATAGAAGGTTTTCACGCAGCAGGATGTAATGACAGGAGATAGGAGGTTTTCACCTGGAGGTAATGACAGGAGATAGGAGGTTTACACCTGGATGTAATGACAGGAGATAGGAGGTTTACACATGGATGGAATGATAGGAAATATGAGGTTTTCAGCTAGCAGTATGTAATGACAAGAGATAGGAGGTTTTCACCCGAATGTAATGACAGGAGATAGAAGGTTTTCACATGGATGTAATAAGAGGAGATAGGAGGTTTTCACCTGGATGTAATGACAGGAGATAGGAGGTTTTCACCCAGCAGGATGTAATGACAGGAGATAGGAGGTTTTCACCTGGCTGTAATGACAGGAGATAGGAGGTTTTCACAAGGATGTAATGACGGGAGATAGGAGGTTTTCAGCTGTATGTAATGACAGGAGATAGGAGGTCTTCACCTGGATGTAATGACGGGAGATAGGAGGTTTCCAACTGGATGTAAAGACAGGAGATAGGAGGTTTCCAACTGGATGTAATGACAGGAGATAAGAGGTTTTCAGCTGGCAGTATGTAATGACAGGAGATTGGAGGTTTTTACTCAGCAGGACGTAATGACAGGAGATAAGAGGTTTTCACCCAGATGTAATGACAGGAGATAGGAGTTTTTCACCCGGATGTAATGACAGGAGATAGGAGGTTTTCACCCGGATGTAATGACAGGAGATAGGAGGTTTTCACCTAGATTGAATGACAGGAGATATGAGATTTTCAGCTAGATGGAATGACAGGAGATAAGAGGTTTTCAGCTAGCAGTATGTAATGACAGGAGATAGGAGGTTTTCACCTAGATGGAATGACAGGAGATGGGAGGTTTTCACCTGTATGTAATGACAGGAGATAAGAGGTTTTCACCTAGATGGAATGACAGGAGATAGGAGGTTTTCACCCGGATGTAATGACAGGAGATAGGAGGTTTTCACCCGGATGTAATGACAGGAGATAGGAGGTTTTCACCTGGATGTAATGACAGGAGATAGGAGGTTTACACCTGGATGCAATTACAGGAGATAGGAGGTTTTTACTCAGGAGGATGTAATGACAGGAGATAGAAGGTTTTTGAGCAGCAGGATGTAATGACAGGAGATAGGAGGTTTTCACCTAGATGGAATGACAGGAGATAGGAGGTTTACACCTGGATGTAATGACAGGAGATAGAAGGTTTTCACGCAGCAGGATGTAATGACAGGAGATAGGAGGTTTTCACCTGGAGGTAATGACAGGAGATAGGAGGTTTACACCTGGATGTAATGACAGGAGATAGGAGGTTTACACATGGATGGAATGATAGGAAATATGAGGTTTTCAGCTAGCAGTATGTAATGACAAGAGATAGGAGGTTTTCACCCGAATGTAATGACAGGAGATAGAAGGTTTTCACATGGATGTAATAAGAGGAGATAGGAGGTTTTCACCTGGGTGTAATGACAGGAGATAGGAGGTTTTCACCCAGCAGGATGTAATGACAGGAGATAGGAGGTTTTCACCTGGCTGTAATGACAGGAGATAGGAGGTTTTCACAAGGATGTAATGACGGGAGATAGGAGGTTTTCAGCTGTATGTAATGACAGGAGATAGGAGGTCTTCACCTGGATGTAATGACGGGAGATAGGAGGTTTCCAACTGGATGTAAAGACAGGAGATAGGAGGTTTCCAACTGGATGTAATGACAGGAGATAAGAGGTTTTCAGCTGGCAGTATGTAATGACAGGAGATTGGAGGTTTTTACTCAGCAGGACGTAATGACAGGAGATAAGAGGTTTTCACCCAGATGTAATGACAGGAGATAGGAGTTTTTCACCCGGATGTAATGACAGGAGATAGGAGGTTTTCACCCGGATGTAATGACAGGAGATAGGAGGTTTTCACCTAGATTGAATGACAGGAGATATGAGATTTTCAGCTAGATGGAATGACAGGAGATAAGAGGTTTTCAGCTAGCAGTATGTAATGACAGGAGATAGGAGGTTTTCACCTAGATGGAATGACAGGAGATGGGAGGTTTTCACCTGTATGTAATGACAGGAGATAAGAGGTTTTCACCTAGATGGAATGACAGGAGATAGGAGGTTTTCACCCGGATGTAATGACAGGAGATAGGAGGTTTTCACCCGGATGTAATGACAGGAGATAGGAGGTTTTCACCTGGATGTAATGACAGGAGATAGGAGGTTTACACCTGGATGCAATTACAGGAGATAGGAGGTTTTTACTCAGGAGGATGTAATGACAGGAGATAGAAGGTTTTTGAGCAGCAGGATGTAATGACAGGAGATAGGAGGTTTTCACCTAGATGGAATGACAGGAGATAGGAGGTTTACACCTGGATGTAATGACAGGAGATAGAAGGTTTTCACGCAGCAGGATGTAATGACAGGAGATAGGAGGTTTTCACCTGGAGGTAATGACAGGAGATAGGAGGTTTACACCTGGATGTAATGACAGGAGATAGGAGGTTTACACATGGATGGAATGATAGGAAATATGAGGTTTTCAGCTAGCAGTATGTAATGACAAGAGATAGGAGGTTTTCACCCGAATGTAATGACAGGAGATAGAAGGTTTTCACATGGATGTAATAAGAGGAGATAGGAGGTTTTCACCTGGATGTAATGACAGGAGATAGGAGGTTTTCACCCAGCAGGATGTAATGACAGGAGATAGGAGGTTTTCACCTGGCTGTAATGACAGGAGATAGGAGGTTTTCACAAGGATGTAATGACGGGAGATAGGAGGTTTTCAGCTGTATGTAATGACAGGAGATAGGAGGTCTTCACCTGGATGTAATGACGGGAGATAGGAGGTTTCCAACTGGATGTAAAGACAGGAGATAGGAGGTTTCCAACTGGATGTAATGACAGGAGATAAGAGGTTTTCAGCTGGCAGTATGTAATGACAGGAGATTGGAGGTTTTTACTCAGCAGGACGTAATGACAGGAGATAAGAGGTTTTCACCCAGATGTAATGACAGGAGATAGGAGGTTTTCACCCGGATGTAATGACAGGAGATAGGAGGTTTTCACCCGGATGTAATGACAGGAGATGGGAGGTTTTCACCTGGAGGTAATGACAGGAGATAGGAGGTTTACACCTGGATGTAATGACAGGAGATAGGAGGTTTACACATGGATGGAATGATAGGAAATATGAGGTTTTCAGCTAGCAGTATGTAATGACAAGAGATAGGAGGTTTTCACCCGAATGTAATGACAGGAGATAGAAGGTTTTCACATGGATGTAATAAGAGGAGATAGGAGGTTTTCACCTGGATGTAATGACAGGAGATAGGAGGTTTTCACCCAGCAGGATGTAATGACAGGAGATAGGAGGTTTTCACCTGGCTGTAATGACAGGAGATAGGAGGTTTTCACAAGGATGTAATGACGGGAGATAGGAGGTTTTCAGCTGTATGTAATGACAGGAGATAGGAGGTCTTCACCTGGATGTAATGACGGGAGATAGGAGGTTTCCAACTGGATGTAAAGACAGGAGATAGGAGGTTTCCAACTGGATGTAATGACAGGAGATAAGAGGTTTTCAGCTGGCAGTATGTAATGACAGGAGATTGGAGGTTTTTACTCAGCAGGACGTAATGACAGGAGATAAGAGGTTTTCACCCAGATGTAATGACAGGAGATAGGAGGTTTTCACCCGGATGTAATGACAGGAGATAGGAGGTTTTCACCCGGATGTAATGACAGGAGATAGGAGGTTTTCACCTAGATTGAATGACAGGAGATATGAGATTTTCAGCTAGATGGAATGACAGGAGATAAGAGGTTTTCAGCTAGCAGTATGTAATGACAGGAGATAGGAGGTTTTCACCTAGATGGAATGACAGGAAATGGGAGGTTTTCACCTGTATGTAATGACAGGAGATAAGAGGTTTTCACCTAGATGGAATGACAGGAGATAGGAGGTTTTCACCCGGATGTAATGACAGGAGATAGGAGGTTTTCACCCGGATGTAATGACAGGAGATAGGAGGTTTTCACCTGGATGTAATGACAGGAGATAGGAGGTTTACACCTGGATGCAATTACAGGAGATAGGAGGTTTTTACTCAGGAGGATGTAATGACAGGAGATAGAAGGTTTTTGAGCAGCAGGATGTAATGACAGGAGATAGGAGGTTTTCACCTAGATGGAATGACAGGAGATAGGAGGTTTACACCTGGATGTAATGACAGGAGATAGAAGGTTTTCACGCAGCAGGATGTAATGACAGGAGATAGGAGGTTTTCACCTGGAGGTAATGACAGGAGATAGGAGGTTTACACCTGGATGTAATGACAGGAGATAGGAGGTTTACACATGGATGGAATGATAGGAAATATGAGGTTTTCAGCTAGCAGTATGTAATGACAAGAGATAGGAGGTTTTCACCCGAATGTAATGACAGGAGATAGAAGGTTTTCACATGGATGTAATAAGAGGAGATAGGAGGTTTTCACCTGGATGTAATGACAGGAGATAGGAGGTTTTCACCCAGCAGGATGTAATGACAGGAGATAGGAGGTTTTCACCTGGCTGTAATGACAGGAGATAGGAGGTTTTCACAAGGATGTAATGACGGGAGATAGGAGGTTTTCAGCTGTATGTAATGACAGGAGATAGGAGGTCTTCACCTGGATGTAATGACGGGAGATAGGAGGTTTCCAACTGGATGTAAAGACAGGAGATAGGAGGTTTCCAACTGGATGTAATGACAGGAGATAAGAGGTTTTCAGCTGGCAGTATGTAATGACAGGAGATTGGAGGTTTTTACTCAGCAGGACGTAATGACAGGAGATAAGAGGTTTTCACCCAGATGTAATGACAGGAGATAGGAGGTTTTCACCCGGATGTAATGACAGGAGATAGGAGGTTTTCACCCGGATGTAATGACAGGAGATAGGAGGTTTTCACCTAGATTGAATGACAGGAGATATGAGGTTTTCAGCTAGATGGAATGACAGGAGATAAGAGGTTTTCAGCTAGCAGTATGTAATGACAGGAGATAGGAGGTTTTCACCTAGATGGAATGACAGGAGATGGGAGGTTTTCACCCGGATGTAATGACAGGAGATAGGAGGTTTTCACCCGGATGTAATGACAGGAGATAGGAGGTTTTCACCTAGATTGAATGACAGGAGATATGAGGTTTTCAGCTAGATGGAATGACAGGAGATAAGAGGTTTTCAGCTAGCAGTATGTAATGACAGGAGATAGGAGGTTTTCACCTAGATGGAATGACAGGAGATGGGAGGTTTTCACCTGTATGTAATGACAGGAGATAAGAGGTTTTCACCTAGATGGAATGACAGGAGATAGGAGGTTTTCACCCGGATGTAATGACAGGAGATAGGAGGTTTAAACCCGGATGTAATGACAGGAGATAGGAGGTTTTCACCTGGATGTAATGACAGGAGATAGGAGGTTTTCACCTAGATGGAATGACAGGAGATAGGAGGTTTTCACCTAGATTGAATGACAGGAGATATGAGGTTTTCAGCTAGATGGAATGACAGGAGATAAGAGGTTTTCAGCTAGCAGTATGTAATGACAGGAGATAGGAGGTTTTCACCTAGATGGAATGACGGAAGATGGGAGGTTTTCACCTGTATGTAATGACAGGAGATAAGAGGTTTTCACCTAGATGGAATGACAGGAGATAGGAGGTTTTCACCCGGATGTAATGACAGGAGATAGGAGGTTTTCACCCGGATGTAATGACAGGAGATAGGAGGTTTTCACCTGGATGTAATGACAGGAGATAGGAGGTTTTCACCTAGATGGAATGACAGGAGATAGGAGGTTTTCAGCTAAATGGAATGACAGGAGATAGTAGGTTTTCACATGGATGTAATGACAGGAGATAGGAGGTTTTCACCTGGAGGTAATGACAGGAGATAGGAGGTTTACACCTGGATGCAATTACAGGAGATAGGAGGTTTTTACTCAGGAGGATGTAATGACAGGAGATAGAAGGTTTTTGAGCAGCAGGATGTAATGACAGGAGATAGGAGGTTTTCACCTAGATGGAATGACAGGAGATAGGAGGTTTACACCTGGATGTAATGACAGGAGATAGAAGGTTTTCACCCAGCAGGATGTAATGACAGGAGATAGGAGGTTTTCACCTGGCTGTAATGACAGGAGATAGGAGGTTTTCACATGGATGTAATGACGGGAGATAGGAGGTTTTCAGCTGTATGTAATGACAGGAGATAGGAGGTCTTCACCTGGATGTAATGACGGGAGATAGGAGGTTTCCAACTGGATGTAAAGACAGGAGATAGGAGGTTTCCAACTGGATGTAATGACAGGAGATAAGAGGTTTTCAGCTCGCAGTATGTAATGACAGGAGATTGGAGGTTTTTACTCAGCAGGACGTAATGACAGGAGATAAGAGGTTTTCACCCAGATGTAATGACAGGAGATAGGAGGTTTTCACCCGGATGTAATGACAGGAGATGGGAGGTTTTCACCCGGATGTAATGACAGGAGATAGGAGGTTTTCACCTAGATTGAATGACAGGAGATATGAGGTTTTCAGCTAGATGGAATGACAGGAGATAAGAGGTTTTCAGCTAGCAGTATGTAATGACAGGAGATAGGAGGTTTTCACCTAGATGGAATGACAGGAGATGGGAGGTTTTCACCTGTATGTAATGACAGGAGATAAGAGGTTTTCACCTAGATGGAATGACAGGAGATAAGAGGTTTTCACCTAGATGGAATGACAGGAGATAGGAGGTTTTCACCTGGATGTAATGACAGGAGATAGGAGGTTTTCACCTAGATGGAATGACAGGAGATAGGAGGTTTCCAACTGGATGTAAAGACAGGAGATAGGAGGTTTCCAACTGGATGTAATGACAGGAGATAAGAGGTTTTCAGCTGGCAGTATGTAATGACAGGAGATTGGAGGTTTTTACTCAGCAGGACGTAATGACAGGAGATAAGAGGTTTTCACCCAGATGTAATGACAGGAGATAGGAGGTTTTCACCCGGATGTAATGACAGGAGATAGGAGGTTTTCACCCGGATGTAATGACAGGAGATAGGAGGTTTTCACCTAGATTGAATGACAGGAGATATGAGGTTTTCAGCTAGATGGAATGACAGGAGATAGGAGGTTTACACCTGGATGTAATGACAGGAGATAGAAGGTTTTCACGCAGCAGGATGTAATGACAGGAGATAGGAGGTTTTCACCTGGAGGTAATGACAGGAGATAGGAGGTTTACACCTGGATGTAATGACAAGAGATAGGAGGTTTTCACCCGAATGTAATGACAGGAGATAGAAGGTTTTCACATGGATTTAATAAGAGGAGATAGGAGGTTTTCACCTGGATGTAATGACAGGAGATAGGAGGTTTTCACCCAGCAGGATGTAATGACAGGAGATAGGAGGTTTTCACCTGGAGGTAATGACAGGAGATAGGAGGTTTACACCTGGATGCAATTACAGGAGATAGGAGGTTTTTACTCAGGAGGATGTAATGACAGGAGATAGAAGGTTTTTGAGCAGCAGGATGTAATGACAGGAGATAGGAGGTTTTCACCTAGATGGAATGACAGGAGATAGGAGGTTTACACCTGGATGTAATGACAGGAGATAGAAGGTTTTCACGCAGCAGGATGTAATGACAGGAGATAGGAGGTTTTCACCTGGAGGTAATGACAGGAGATAGGAGGTTTACACCTGGATGTAATGACAGGAGATAGGAGGTTTACACATGGATGGAATGATAGGAAATATGAGGTTTTCAGCTAGCAGTATGTAATGACAAGAGATAGGAGGTTTTCACCCGAATGTAATGACAGGAGATAGAAGGTTTTCACATGGATTTAATAAGAGGAGATAGGAGGTTTTCACCTGGATGTAATGACAGGAGATAGGAGGTTTTCACCCAGCAGGATGTAATGACAGGAGATAGGAGGTTTTCACCTGGCTGTTATTACAGGAGATAGGAGGTTTTCACATGGATGTAATGACGGGAGATAGGAGGTTTTCAGCTGTATGTAATGACAGGAGATAGGAGGTCTTCACCTGGATGTAATGACGGGAGATAGGAGGTTTCCAACTGGATGTAAAGACAGGAGATAGGAGGTTTCCAACTGGATGTAATGACAGGCGATAAGAGGTTTTCAGCTGGCAGTATGTAATGACAGGAGATTGGAGGTTTTTACTCAGCAGGACGTAATGACAGGAGATAAGAGGTTTTCACCCAGATGTAATGACAGGAGATAGGAGGTTTTCACCCGGATGTAATGACAGGAGATAGGAGGTTTTCACCCGGATGTAATGACAGGAGATAGGAGGTTTTCACCTAGATTGAATGACAGGAGATATGAGGTTTTCAGCTAGATGGAATGACAGGAGATAGGAGGTTTAAACCTGGATGTAATGACAGGAGATAGAAGGTTTTCACGCAGCAGGATGTAATGACAGGAGATAGGAGGTTTTCACCTGGAGGTAATGACAGGAGATAGGAGGTTTACACCTGGATGTAATGACAGGAGATAGGAGGTTTACACATGGATGGAATGATAGGAAATATGAGGTTTTCAGCTAGCAGTATGTAATGACAAGAGATAGGAGGTTTTCACCCGAATGTAATGACAGGAGATAGAAGGTTTTCACATGGATTTAATAAGAGGAGATAGGAGGTTTTCACCTGGATGTAATGACAGGAGATAGGAGGTTTTCACCCAGCAGGATGTAATGACAGGAGATAGGAGGTTTTCACCTGGCTGTAATGACAGGAGATAGGAGGTTTTCACATGGATGTAATGACGGGAGATAGGAGGTTTTCAGCTGTATGTAATGACAGGAGATAGGAGGTCTTCACCTGGATGTAATGACGGGAGATAGTAGGTTTCCAACTGGATGTAAAGACAGGAGATAGGAGGTTTCCAACTGGATGTAATGACAGGAGATAAGAGGTTTTCAGCTGGCAGTATGTAATGACAGGAGATTGGAGGTTTTTACTCAGCAGGACGTAATGACAGGAGATAAGAGGTTTTCACCCAGATGTAATGACAGGAGATAGGAGGTTTTCACCCGGATGTAATGACAGGAGATAGGAGGTTTTCACCCGGATGTAATGACAGGAGATAGGAGGTTTTCACCTAGATTGAATGACAGGAGATATGAGGTTTTCAGCTAGATGGAATGACTGGAGATAAGAGGTTTTCAGCTAGCAGTATGTAATGACAGGAGATAGGAGGTTTTCACCTAGATGGAATGACAGTAGATGGGAGGTTTTCACCTGTATGTAATGACAGGAGATAAGAGGTTTTCACCTAGATGGAATGACAGGAGATAGGAGGTTTTCACCCGGATGTAATGACAGGAGATAGGAGGTTTTCACCCGGATGTAATGACAGGAGATAGGAGGTTTTCACCTGGATGTAATGACAGGAGATAGGAGGTTTTCACCTAGATTGAATGACAGGAGATATGAGGTTTTCAGCTAGATGGAATGACAGGAGATAAGAGGTTTTCAGCTAGCAGTATGTAATGACAGGAGATAGGAGGTTTTCACCTAGATGGAATTACAGGAGATAGGAGGTTTTCATCCGGAAGTAATGACAAGAGATGGGAGGTTTTCACCTGGATGTAATGACAGGAGATAAGAGGTTTTCAGCTGACAGTATGTAATGACAGGAGATAGGAGGTTTTAAGCTGTATTTAATGACAGGAGATAGGAGGATTTCACCTGTATGTAATGACAGGAGATAGGAGGTTTCCAACTGGATGTAAAGACAGGAGATAGGAGGTTTCCAACTGGATGTAATGACAGGAGATAAGAGCTTTTCAGCTGGCAGTATGTAAAACAGGAGATAGGAGGTTTTCACCTGGAGGTAATGACAGGAGATAGGAGGTTTACACCTGGATGCAATTACAGGAGATAGGAGGTTTTTACTCAGGAGGATGTAATGACAGGAGATAGAAGGTTTTTGAGCAGCAGGATGTAATGACAGGAGATAGGAGGTTTTCACCTAGATGGAATGACAGGAGATAGGAGGTTTACACCTGGATGTAATGACAGGAGATAGAAGGTTTTCACGCAGCAGGATGTAATGACAGGAGATAGGAGGTTTTCACCTAGATGGAATGACATGAGATATGAGGTTTACACCTGGATGCAATTACAGGAGATAGGAGGTTTTCAACCGGAGGTAATGACAGGAGTTTAGGAGGTTTTCACATGGATGTAATGACAGGAGATAGGAGGTTTCAACCAGCAGGATGTAATGAAAGGAGATAGGAGGTTTTCACCTAGCAGGATGTAATGACAAGAGATATGAGGTTTTCACCCGAATGTAATGACAGGAGATAGGATGTTTTCACATGGATGTAATAAGAGGAGATAGGATGTTTTCACCTGGATGTAATGACAGGAGATAGGAGGTTTACACATGGATGGAATGATAGGAAATATGAGGTTTTCAGCTAGCAGTATGTAATGACAGGAGATAGGAGGTTTTCACCTGGATGTAATGACAGGAGATAGGAGGTTTTCACCCAGCAGGATGTAATGACAGGAGATAGGAGGTTTTCACCTGGCTGTAATGACAGGAGATAGGAGGTTTTCACATGGATGTAATGACGGGAGATAGGAGGTTTTCAGCTGTATGTAATGACAGGAGATAGGAGGTCTTCACCTGGATGTAATGACGGGAGATAGGAGGTTTTCAGCTGTAGGTAATGACAGGAGATAGGAGGTTTTCACATGGATGTAATGACGGGAGATAGGAATTTTTCAGATGTATGTAATGACAGGAGATAGGAGGTTTTCACATGGATGTAATGACGGGAGATAGGAGGTTTTCAGCTGGCAGCATGTAATGACAGGAGATAGGAGGTTTTCACCTGGATGTAATGACTAGAGATAAAAGGTTTTCAGCTGGCAGCATGTAATGACAGGAGATATGAGGTTTTCACCCGGATGTAATGACAGGAGATAGGAGGTTTTCACCTAGATTGAATGACAGGAGATATGAGGTTTTCAGCTAGATGGAATGACAGGAGATAAGAGGTTTTCAGCTAGCAGTATGTAATGACAGGAGATAGGAGGTTTTCACCTAGATGGAATGACAGGAGATGGGAGGTTTTCACCTGTATGTAATGACAGGAGATAAGAGGTTTTCACCTAGATGGAATGACAGGAGATAGGAGGTTTTCACCCGGATGTAATGACAGGAGATAGGAGGTTTTCACCCGGATGTAATGACAGGAGATAGGAGGTTTTCACCTGGATGTAATGACAGGAGATAGGAGGTTTTCACCTAGATGGAATGACAGGAGATAGGAGGTTTACACCTGGATGTAATGACAGGAGATAGAAGGTTTTCACGCAGCAGGATGTAATGACAGGAGATAGGAGGTTTTCACCTAGATGGAATGACATGAGATATGAGGTTTACACCTGGATGCAATTACAGGAGATAGGAGGTTTTCAACCGGAGGTAATGACAGGAGTTTAGGAGGTTTTCACATGGATGTAATGACAGGAGATAGGAGGTTTCAACCAGCAGGATGTAATGAAAGGAGATAGGAGGTTTTCACCTAGCAGGATGTAATGACAAGAGATATGAGGTTTTCACCCGAATGTAATGACAGGAGATAGGATGTTTTCACATGGATGTAATAAGAGGAGATAGGATGTTTTCACCTGGATGTAATGACAGGAGATAGGAGGTTTACACATGGATGGAATGATAGGAAATATGAGGTTTTCAGCTAGCAGTATGTAATGACAGGAGATAGGAGGTTTTCACCTGGATGTAATGACAGGAGATAGGAGGTTTTCACCCAGCAGGATGTAATGACAGGAGATAGGAGGTTTTCACCTGGCTGTAATGACAGGAGATAGGAGGTTTTCACATGGATGTAATGACGGGAGATAGGAGGTTTTCAGCTGTATGTAATGACAGGAGATAGGAGGTCTTCACCTGGATGTAATGACGGGAGATAGGAGGTTTTCAGCTGTAGGTAATGACAGGAGATAGGAGGTTTTCACATGGATGTAATGACGGGAGATAGGAATTTTTCAGCTGTATGTAATGACAGGAGATAGGAGGTTTTCACATGGATGTAATGACGGGAGATAGGAGGTTTTCAGCTGGCAGCATGTAATGACAGGAGATAGGAGGTTTTCACCTGGATGTAATGACTAGAGATAAAAGGTTTTCAGCTGGCAGCATGTAATGACAGGAGATATGAGGTTTTCACCCGGATGTAATGACAGGAGATAGGAGGTTTTCACCTAGATTGAATGACAGGAGATATGAGGTTTTCAGCTAGATGGAATGACAGGAGATAAGAGGTTTTCAGCTAGCAGTATGTAATGACAGGAGATAGGAGGTTTTCACCTAGATGGAATGACAGGAGATGGGAGGTTTTCACCTGTATGTAATGACAGGAGATAAGAGGTTTTCACCTAGATGGAATGACAGGAGATAGGAGGTTTTCACCCGGATGTAATGACAGGAGATAGGAGGTTTTCACCCGGATGTAATGACAGGAGATAGGAGGTTTTCACCTGGATGTAATGACAGGAGATAGGAGGTTTTCACCTAGATGGAATGACAGGAGATAGGAGGTTTTCAGCTAGATGGAATGACAGGAGATAGTAGGTTTTCACATGGATGTAATGACAGGAGATAGGAGGTTTTCACCCGGATGTAATTACAGGAGATAGGAGGTTTTCATCCGGAAGTAATGACAAGAGATGGGAGGTTTTCACCTGGATGTAATGACAGGAGATAAGAGGTTTTCAGCTGACAGTATGTAATGACAGGAGATAGGAGGTTTTAAGCTGTATTTAATGACAGGAGATAGGAGGATTTCACCTGTATGTAATGACAGGAGATAGGAGGTTTCCAACTGGATGTAAAGACAGGAGATAGGAGGTTTCCAACTGGATGTAATGACAGGAGATAAGAGCTTTTCAGCTGGCAGTATGTAATGACAGGAGATAGGAGGTTTTCACCTGGAGGTAATGACAGGAGATAGGAGGTTTACACCTGGATGCAATTACAGGAGATAGGAGGTTTTTACTCAGGAGGATGTAATGACAGGAGATAGAAGGTTTTTGAGCAGCAGGATGTAATGACAGGAGATAGGAGGTTTACACCTGGATGTAATGACAGGAGATAGAAGGTTTTCACGCAGCAGGATGTAATGACAGGAGATAGGAGGTTTTCACCTAGATGGAATGACATGAGATAGGAGGTTTACACCTGGATGCAATTACAGGAGATAGGAGGTTTTCAACCGGAGGTAATGACAGGAGTTTAGGAGGTTTTCACATGGATGTAATGACAGGAGATAGGAGGTTTCAACCAGCAGGATGTAATGAAAGGAGATAGGAGGTTTTCACCTAGCAGGATGTAATGACAAGAGATATGAGGTTTTCACCCGAATGTAATGACAGGAGATAGGATGTTTTCACATGGATGTAATAAGAGGAGATAGGATGTTTTCACCTGGATGTAATGACAGGAGATAGGAGGTTTACACATGGATGGAATGATAGGAAATATGAGGTTTTCAGCTAGCAGTATGTAATGACAGGAGATAGGAGGTTTTCACCTGGATGTAATGACAGGAGATAGGAGGTTTTCACCCAGCAGGATGTAATGACAGGAGATAGGAGGTTTTCACCTGGCTGTAATGACAGGAGATAGGAGGTTTTCACATGGATGTAATGACGGGAGATAGGAGGTTTTCAGCTGTATGTAATGACAGGAGATAGGAGGTCTTCACCTGGATGTAATGACGGGAGATAGGAGGTTTTCAGCTTTAGGTAATGACAGGAGATAGGAGGTTTTCACATGGATGTAATGACGGGAGATAGGAATTTTTCAGCTGTATGTAATGACAGGAGATAGGAGGTTTTCACATGGATGTAATGACGGGAGATAGGAGGTTTTCAGCTGGCAGCATGTAATGACAGGAGATAGGAGGTTTTCACCTGGATGTAATGACTAGAGATAAAAGGTTTTCAGCTGGCAGCATGTAATGACAGGAGATATGAGGTTTTCACCCAGCAGGATGTAATGACAGGAGATAGGAGGTTTTCACCTGGCTGTAATGACAGGAGATAGGAGGTTTTCACATGGATGTAATGACGGGAGATAGGAGGTTTTCAGCTGTATGTAATGACAGGAGATAGGAGGTTTTCACCTGGAGGTAATGACAGGAGATAGGAGGTTTACACCTGGATGTAATGACAGGAGATAGGAGGTTTACACATGGATGGAATGATAGGAAATATGAGGTTTTCAGCTAGCAGTATGTAATGACAAGAGATAGGAGGTTTTCACCCGAATGTAATGACAGGAGATAGAAGGTTTTCACATGGATTTAATAAGAGGAGATAGGAGGTTTTCACCTGGATGTAATGACAGGAGATAGGAGGTTTTCACCCAGCAGGATGTAATGACAGGAGATAGGAGGTTTTCACCTGGCTGTTATTACAGGAGATAGGAGGTTTTCACATGGATGTAATGACGGGAGATAGGAGGTTTTCAGCTGTATGTAATGACAGGAGATAGGAGGTCTTCACCTGGATGTAATGACGGGAGATAGGAGGTTTCCAACTGGATGTAAAGACAGGAGATAGGAGGTTTCCAACTGGATGTAATGACAGGAGATAAGAGGTTTTCAGCTGGCAGTATGTAATGACAGGAGATTGGAGGTTTTTACTCAGCAGGACGTAATGACAGGAGATAAGAGGTTTTCACCCAGATGTAATGACAGGAGATAGGAGGTTTTCACCCGGATGTAATGACAGGAGATAGGAGGTTTTCACCCGGATGTAATGACAGGAGATAGGAGGTTTTCACCTAGATTGAATGACAGGAGATATGAGGTTTTCAGCTAGATGGAATGACAGGAGATAGGAGGTTTACACCTGGATGTAATGACAGGAGATAGAAGGTTTTCACGCAGCAGGATGTAATGACAGGAGATAGGAGGTTTTCACCTGGAGGTAATGACAGGAGATAGGAGGTTTACACCTGGATGTAATGACAGGAGATAGGAGGTTTACACATGGATGGAATGATAGGAAATATGAGGTTTTCAGCTAGCAGTATGTAATGACAGGAGATAGGAGGTTTTCACCTAGATTGAATGACAGGAGATATGAGGTTTTCAGCTAGATGGAATGACTGGAGATAAGAGGTTTTCAGCTAGCAGTATGTAATGACAGGAGATAGGAGGTTTTCACCTAGATGGAATGACAGGAGATGGGAGGTTTTCACCTGTATGTAATGACAGGAGATAAGAGGTTTTCACCTAGATGGAATGACAGGAGATAGGAGGTTTTCACCCGGATGTAATGACAGGAGATAGGAGGTTTTCACCCGGATGTAATGACAGGAGATAGGAGGTTTTCACCTGGATGTAATGACAGGAGATAGGAGGTTTTCACCTAGATTGAATGACAGGAGATATGAGGTTTTCAGCTAGATGGAATGACAGGAGATAAGAGGTTTTCAGCTAGCAGTATGTAATGACAGGAGATAGGAGGTTTTCACCTAGATGGAATTACAGGAGATAGGAGGTTTTCATCCGGAAGTAATGACAAGAGATGGGAGGTTTTCACCTGGATGTAATGACAGGAGATAAGAGGTTTTCAGCTGACAGTATGTAATGACAGGAGATAGGAGGTTTTAAGCTGTATTTAATGACAGGAGATAGGAGGATTTCACCTGTATGTAATGACAGGAGATAGGAGGTTTCCAACTGGATGTAAAGACAGGAGATAGGAGGTTTCCAACTGGATGTAATGACAGGAGATAAGAGCTTTTCAGCTGGCAGTATGTAAAACAGGAGATAGGAGGTTTTCACCTGGAGGTAATGACAGGAGATAGGAGGTTTACACCTGGATGCAATTACAGGAGATAGGAGGTTTTTACTCAGGAGGATGTAATGACAGGAGATAGAAGGTTTTTGAGCAGCAGGATGTAATGACAGGAGATAGGAGGTTTTCACCTAGATGGAATGACAGGAGATAGGAGGTTTACACCTGGATGTAATGACAGGAGATAGAAGGTTTTCACGCAGCAGGATGTAATGACAGGAGATAGGAGGTTTTCACCTAGATGGAATGACATGAGATATGAGGTTTACACCTGGATGCAATTACAGGAGATAGGAGGTTTTCAACCGGAGGTAATGACAGGAGTTTAGGAGGTTTTCACATGGATGTAATGACAGGAGATAGGAGGTTTCAACCAGCAGGATGTAATGAAAGGAGATAGGAGGTTTTCACCTAGCAGGATGTAATGACAAGAGATATGAGGTTTTCACCCGAATGTAATGACAGGAGATAGGATGTTTTCACATGGATGTAATAAGAGGAGATAGGATGTTTTCACCTGGATGTAATGACAGGAGATAGGAGGTTTACACATGGATGGAATGATAGGAAATATGAGGTTTTCAGCTAGCAGTATGTAATGACAGGAGATAGGAGGTTTTCACCTGGATGTAATGACAGGAGATAGGAGGTTTTCACCCAGCAGGATGTAATGACAGGAGATAGGAGGTTTTCACCTGGCTGTAATGACAGGAGATAGGAGGTTTTCACATGGATGTAATGACGGGAGATATGAGGTTTTCAGCTGTATGTAATGACAGGAGATAGGAGGTCTTCACCTGGATGTAATGACGGGAGATAGGAGGTTTTCAGCTGTAGGTAATGACAGGAGATAGGAGGTTTTCACATGGATGTAATGACGGGAGATAGGAATTTTTCAGCTGTATGTAATGACAGGAGATAGTAGGTTTTCACATGGATGTAATGACGGGAGATAGGAGGTTTTCAGCTGGCAGCATGTAATGACAGGAGATAGGAGGTTTTCACCTGGATGTAATGACTAGAGATAAAAGGTTTTCAGCTGGCAGCATGTAATGACAGGAGATATGAGGTTTTCACCCGGATGTAATGACAGGAGATAGGAGGTTTTCACCTAGATTGAATGACAGGAGATATGAGGTTTTCAGCTAGATGGAATGACAGGAGATAAGAGGTTTTCAGCTAGCAGTATGTAATGACAGGAGATAGGAGGTTTTCACCTAGATGGAATGACAGGAGATGGGAGGTTTTCACCTGTATGTAATGACAGGAGATAAGAGGTTTTCACCTAGATGGAATGACAGGAGATAGGAGGTTTTCACCCGGATGTAATGACAGGAGATAGGAGGTTTTCACCCGGATGTAATGACAGGAGATAGGAGGTTTTCACCTGGATGTAATGACAGGAGATAGGAGGTTTTCACCTAGATGGAATGACAGGAGATAGGAGGTTTACACCTGGATGTAATGACAGGAGATAGAAGGTTTTCACGCAGCAGGATGTAATGACAGGAGATAGGAGGTTTTCACCTAGATGGAATGACATGAGATATGAGGTTTACACCTGGATGCAATTACAGGAGATAGGAGGTTTTCAACCGGAGGTAATGACAGGAGTTTAGGAGGTTTTCACATGGATGTAATGACAGGAGATAGGAGGTTTCAACCAGCAGGATGTAATGAAAGGAGATAGGAGGTTTTCACCTAGCAGGATGTAATGACAAGAGATATGAGGTTTTCACCCGAATGTAATGACAGGAGATAGGATGTTTTCACATGGATGTAATAAGAGGAGATAGGATGTTTTCACCTGGATGTAATGACAGGAGATAGGAGGTTTACACATGGATGGAATGATAGGAAATATGAGGTTTTCAGCTAGCAGTATGTAATGACAGGAGATAGGAGGTTTTCACCTGGATGTAATGACAGGAGATAGGAGGTTTTCACCCAGCAGGATGTAATGACAGGAGATAGGAGGTTTTCACCTGGCTGTAATGACAGGAGATAGGAGGTTTTCACATGGATGTAATGACGGGAGATAGGAGGTTTTCAGCTGTATGTAATGACAGGAGATAGGAGGTCTTCACCTGGATGTAATGACGGGAGATAGGAGGTTTTCAGCTGTAGGTAATGACAGGAGATAGGAGGTTTTCACATGGATGTAATGACGGGAGATAGGAATTTTTCAGCTGTATGTAATGACAGGAGATAGGAGGTTTTCACATGGATGTAATGACGGGAGATAGGAGGTTTTCAGCTGGCAGCATGTAATGACAGGAGATAGGAGGTTTTCACCTGGATGTAATGACTAGAGATAAAAGGTTTTCAGCTGGCAGCATGTAATGACAGGAGATATGAGGTTTTCACCCGGATGTAATGACAGGAGATAGGAGGTTTTCACCTAGATTGAATGACAGGAGATATGAGGTTTTCAGCTAGATGGAATGACAGGAGATAAGAGGTTTTCAGCTAGCAGTATGTAATGACAGGAGATAGGAGGTTTTCACCTAGATGGAATGACAGGAGATGGGAGGTTTTCACCTGTATGTAATGACAGGAGATAAGAGGTTTTCACCTAGATGGAATGACAGGAGATAGGAGGTTTTCACCCGGATGTAATGACAGGAGATAGGAGGTTTTCACCCGGATGTAATGACAGGAGATAGGAGGTTTTCACCTGGATGTAATGACAGGAGATAGGAGGTTTTCACCTAGATGGAATGACAGGAGATAGGAGGTTTTCAGCTAGATGGAATGACAGGAGATAGTAGGTTTTCACATGGATGTAATGACAGGAGATAGGAGGTTTTCACCCGGATGTAATTACAGGAGATAGGAGGTTTTCATCCGGAAGTAATGACAAGAGATGGGAGGTTTTCACCTGGATGTAATGACAGGAGATAAGAGGTTTTCAGCTGACAGTATGTAATGACAGGAGATAGGAGGTTTTAAGCTGTATTTAATGACAGGAGATAGGAGGATTTCACCTGTATGTAATGACAGGAGATAGGAGGTTTCCAACTGGATGTAAAGACAGGAGATAGGAGGTTTCCAACTGGATGTAATGACAGGAGATAAGAGCTTTTCAGCTGGCAGTATGTAATGACAGGAGATAGGAGGTTTTCACCTGGAGGTAATGACAGGAGATAGGAGGTTTACACCTGGATGCAATTACAGGAGATAGGAGGTTTTTACTCAGGAGGATGTAATGACAGGAGATAGAAGGTTTTTGAGCAGCAGGATGTAATGACAGGAGATAGGAGGTTTTCACCTAGATGGAATGACAGGAGATAGGAGGTTTACACCTGGATGTAATGACAGGAGATAGAAGGTTTTCACGCAGCAGGATGTAATGACAGGAGATAGGAGGTTTTCACCTAGATGGAATGACATGAGATATGAGGTTTACACCTGGATGCAATTACAGGAGATAGGAGGTTTTCAACCGGAGGTAATGACAGGAGTTTAGGAGGTTTTCACATGGATGTAATGACAGGAGATAGGAGGTTTCAACCAGCAGGATGTAATGAAAGGAGATAGGAGGTTTTCACCTAGCAGGATGTAATGACAAGAGATATGAGGTTTTCACCCGAATGTAATGACAGGAGATAGGATGTTTTCACATGGATGTAATAAGAGGAGATAGGATGTTTTCACCTGGATGTAATGACAGGAGATAGGAGGTTTACACATGGATGGAATGATAGGAAATATGAGGTTTTCAGCTAGCAGTATGTAATGACAGGAGATAGGAGGTTTTCACCTGGATGTAATGACAAGAGATAGGAGGTTTTCACCCAGCAGGATGTAATGACAGGAGATAGGAGGTTTTCACCTGGCTGTAATGACAGGAGATAGGAGGTTTTCACATGGATGTAATGACGGGAGATAGGAGGTTTTCAGCTGTATGTAATGACAGGAGATAGGAGGTCTTCACCTGGATGTAATGACGGGAGATAGGAGGTTTTCAGCTGTAGGTAATGACAGGAGATAGGAGGTTTTCACATGGATGTAATGACGGGAGATAGGAATTTTTCAGCTGTATGTAATGACAGGAGATAGGAGGTTTTCACATGGATGTAATGACGGGAGATAGGAGGTTTTCAGCTGGCAGCATGTAATGACAGGAGATAGGAGGTTTTCACCTGGATGTAATGACTAGAGATAAAAGGTTTTCAGCTGGCAGCATGTAATGACAGGAGATATGAGGTTTTCACCCAGCAGGATGTAATGACAGGAGATAGGAGGTTTTCACCTGGCTGTAATGACAGGAGATAGGAGGTTTTCACATGGATGTAATGACGGGAGATAGGAGGTTTTCAGCTGTATGTAATGACAGGAGATAGGAGGTTTTCACATGGATGTAATGACGGGAGATAGGAGGTTTTCAGCTGGCAGCATGTAATGACAGAAGATAGGAGGTTTTCACCTGGATGTAATGACTAGAGATAAAAGGTTTTCAGCTGGCAGCATGTAATGACAGGAGATATGAGGTTTTCACCCAGCAGGATGTAATGACAGGAGATAGGAGGTTTTCACCTGGCTGTAATGACAGGAGATAGGAGGTTTTCACATGGATGTAATGACGGGAGATAGGAGGTTTTCAGCTGTATGTAATGACAGGAGATAGGAGGTCTTCACCTGGATGTAATGACGGGAGATAGGAGGTTTTCAGCTGTAGGAAATGACAGGAGATAGGAGGTTTTCACATGGATGTAATGACGGGAGATAGGAATTTTTCAGCTGTATGTAATGACAGGAGATAGGAGGTTTTCACATGGATGTAATGACGGGAGATAGGAGGTTTTCAGCTGGCAGCATGTAATGACAGGAGATAGGAGGTTTTCACCTGGATGTAATGACTAGAGATAAAAGGTTTTCAGCTGGCAGCATGTAATGACAGGAGATATGAGGTTTTCATCCCACACTGCACTCCCTGCTGTCAATATCACACGTCCACTCTACTTAACAACCTCCTTCATCACCGAGCAACCGTCACCAAGGTGACACCGTGAAGCTGTCACAGCCGTACCCTTAGAGACTGTCACTATGGTAACATACTGCTGTGCATGATATGCCAACAAGGCAAGGTACAGGGGAATGGATGGATGGAGTGTAGAAGCTGAAGATCACCATTAAGTTTTTTTTTTTTCAGTCAGATATAAAAGCAGTGGAGCAATCGAACAAATGTCTCAAATTAAACAAGCATTTGAAAAAAGTTAAAAGAAATATAAATATATATATATATATATATATATATATATATATGTCCTGGCAGCGGTAGGATCAGGGACTCTAACTCTGCTTGTGTCAACAATAGATATCTCTACAGGGCTTCTGTCTTTCCTTTGCCTGTGTCTATATGTATGTATATGAGTGTGTTTAAGAGTGTGACTGGTTGAGTGATAGAGTACACATGGGATTCAGTCAATAGTAACTAATCAGAACAGTCTGCACATTGTAGTATTGAGGCTACACAACAACATCAGTGATCTGCTGCTGACCGTACCACATTTTTGAACTGGTTTTAATCCAAATAACCATCTTGGACACACTGGACTAGGGATGTCACGAGAACAGATACTTCGGTACCAAGTCGATGCCAAAATTTTAAAGAAGTGACGGTACTCTTATTCTACAGTACCTAAGGTACCGTACGTCTGTAATGGTCGTTGGTAGGGATGTGACAGTGAGGAACATTTCCAACCGGTTAATAAACTTGTGACAACACCGGTGTTACCGATTACACCGGACATTTTACGAGAAAAGATGAAGGTCAACATGTGCAGAGCGTTGACTCTGATCTTTACCATCGGGTGGCGGTGTGTCTGGCCTCTCCGGTAGAGCTTTTGTTGCGGGGCTCCACTGCGGGGGTCTACCTGGCGCCGCTGCTCCGTGCACACCGGCTGTGACGGCTCCATCCGCCTCGCGGCGATTACCTCATTAACGTTATGGTTCCCTTATAGCGTTGGGATTAAACGTGAAATATTGCCAAATAGGTTCGTTTGCTTTTCACTTCGACAACAAATCCTCTGCCTCCTGCTCCTGCTACTCTGAGCTGACGGACCAGATGCATTCACGGTCAGTATGTAGCGTCCGTCGTCTGACTATCGATTGATAACACGCCGCTGATACGCAAAAATTAACAAAATGGGTCAATTATTTTTATTTATTACTTAAAGGCTACATGCCTCTGTATTTTGTAATGTTCAAATGTTTTTAATAAAAGAGTACATGTTGAATTACAGTACAGGGGATTTATTGTTGCGTGTTTTTTTTTTTTTACTGTGGTATTGAATTGGGTATCGAGAATTGTGGAACTTCACTGGTATTGGTATCGACTACTAGATTTCTGGTATCGTGACATCCCTACACTGGACAGGTCACCAGTCAATCACAGGGCTGACACGGAGACAGACAACCATTCACGCTCACAGCTACAGGCCAACCTAACCTGAATGTCTTTGGACTGTGGGAGGAAGTCGAAGGAGAAAACCCACAATGAGAAACCCCCCGACAGAAGGGCCCACTAACCACTGGACCACCGTCCTGCCCAAGTTACAACATGTAGGCTGATCCAAGATAAAGTACTTAAACATAAAACATAAATAAAGCTGAAAACAACAGAGACATGGAAACTATTTTCAGTGGACCAGTGTTTGAAGTGGAAAAAAAACAAGTACCTGTACTCTCCTTATTCGCATGTTGGCATGTGTGTCAGCTGATATCTTATTCCTATTTATTCATTATTATCTTATTCCTAACCCTTCCTCATTATTTATTTTAAACATGTTGTACTGTGTCAGTCCTAATCAATTGTGATGTTATTGCTATATTATTATACTTGGGCTATGCATCTCCTATAGTAGGCCTATAACACTCCAATGATATTCACACTGGAACAGTGTTTGTACATAGTGTTAATACTTTAAGTATATTCTAATATATTATGGGATGTCTATAGGCTGGAATCAACAGCAGCAGGCAGGTATACATGCAGAGCTGAGGTGTTTGAGCTCTTCATTCAGGTTTTAGGAGCAGAGTCCAGTCAGGAAGCTCCTACATATTATACAGAGATACATCCTGAATTTATAAACTGAATAAAATATACTAGGAGATATTGGGTTTGGAGATCCTCTCTCAAGAACATTTGAAGGTTTTGACTTAAAAACAATGCAATTTTATATCATTTTATTTTATTACTAATTAAATGGTTATTTTGTTATTTATCAACCTTAAGTCTGAACATTTCATTCTTCTGGAAATGTTTGTCCTGTAAAATCATATTCTATAAATCAGAAGAGCAGATTCAGAAAACGTTTAAATAAGGTTTCAATAATTATATTTGTTCACAAATAAAAATTTTTTTGGATGAACAGTTAACTAATTATTTGACGAAAAGGACGTGAACATTGTATTAATAAATTAGCACCTTTGTTCTCCCTGAAGGGGCAGAACCCTATTGAGTTTGTGCTGATTTGTTATTATTTGTTGTCTTATGCCGTGGCTCTGCCATCAGTGTATGAATGTATGTGTGAATGAGTATTTAGATTAGATCCTGATGGGCAGGTTGGCTCCTTGCATGACAGCCTCTGCCATCAGTGTATGAATGTATGTGTGAATGGGTAAAGCGCTCTGAGTGGTCTGAAGACTAGAAAGGACATAAATGCAAGTCCATTTACCAAAAGTCTGCGAAGCTTTCCTCCCCTCTTCTCTGTCTCTGTTGTCTTTGTAAACTGTCTCTTGCTCATCATATTCCCTTTGCTGCCTGAACTATCAGCCACTGTGGTCAGAGGACTGCAGCTCTATTTGAGGCTTGCAGTGTTGCTGATAGAATTTAAACTTATTCAGAATCTCTCTGGATAGTGTCTCCTAAATGGCTGGAAGAAGTACTGCGTGTCTTCCCTCAGGCTACATTATGTATGCCAGTCAGCCTATCAGTCACCACCCTGCCAGCCCACCAATCCCATTCAAAAACACTAAACTGTAGAATAAAGATGAATTTGTACAGTGTATTGACAGCTACGCTTAGAAAGAAAGATGGACTTGACACAAAGATAAAAAGTTTTTTTTTTTTTTTTTTTCTTTTTTGCCGGTGGGTAAATAGACCAAAAAAAAACAACAACCAACAAACAAACTTTGATGTTTGCCCTGTCAATATGGCTTGTGCTTGATAACCACGCAGGCGAAGTAGGAGGCACTCGGCTGTAATCCTCCAATGGGATTGGGAAAAACAAAGTAGACCAGGAAGGGCTCATGCTGTGCCGGTGATGAGTGGTAATCATGAGAGGATGGCGAGCGCTTTTATTAGGGTAAAGCAGGTCAGAAATGAAAGCACTTCTGAGGCATGCAATTATGCATACACAAACACAATACACAACGATTTGGAGAAACACCAAGTCTCCCCCCCCTGTACTACAACTGTAAACCGCTGATGACACAATCACATCCTTTTAGGGCAGGGGAACAGTTTTGAGGCAAATACTCACAAGCATGTTTTCACAAGCTGCCATAACTCAAGGGGATAGAAGAAGTTTGTACTGATCACCAATATAAGTCACACACTGCCTTTTAAAGATACCTTTGACTATAGGTAACTCTTTTTCCAAAACTTCAGCTTCTTTCATGCTTTTGTGTCCCATGCAGCACTCATTGGCCAACTGGTCATCGTGTGAGGGTCCAGAACATAAGATGTAACAGCCCTGACACACCAGGAACGTCAGGAGCGCGTTGCGGCTGCGTTACCTGTTGTTTTTTATTTCGGCATCCGTGTTAACAGGTTAGAGTCTCACGCGCATCATATCAGCTACATTACTACAGTTTCGATGTCTATCTGTAAAATATGTTACGGAGATGAAAAAAAAGTAAAGACTTATTTTTAAATCAACACTTCCTGCTTTCATTTCGAAATAAAAGCCCTCAAGCGTTTTTTCTGTAGACAGAATTTCTTCTTTTGTTAACACAAGGCTTTTATTCTGAAATATGTGCTGGAAAGTGTTCTAGAACATGCAGTGACTTGGAGAGCTCCATGAATGAATATAGTACGGAGTTTTAATTGTCAATTATTACTATTATTTACAAATGACCACACGTTTCTTAACCTTTCTCTGTCTAAAATAAATATAAATGATATTTATAAAGAAATGACATGGCCATTAAAAGGCAAACTCTATGTAGAAAGAAAGGGCTGACAGCAGCAGCTGCAGCAGCTGAAATGCAGCTTGTGTGAACGCACAACGCGTGAATCACACAGCCACCATGCTAAGCAGCCGCCACGCACTCCTGACGTGCCTGGTGTATCAGAGGCTTAAGCATGTTTAACATGTTGTCACTCACTGTAAATGTGTCTGGACTGCTGACCATCTTGATGCCAGTGTTGGCAATGAAGGTTAGATAAATTGAAAACGGGACAAAGTTTGAGACAAAACAAAAGTCCTTCTGGAAATATTACATTTTCCAAAAGTAGCAAAGCATGCACTTAAAACTCCATGTCACATTGTTTACATTTGTGCACAAGTGTTTTCCATCTGGATCAACCACTTCCAAAAAAAAACAGCTGTGTGACTACTTTAATTTTCTCAGGGCTTTAATTATTTTATGTAAACTCGGAAAAAAAAGTTCGGAAATTTGTGTTTGGTGGATTATTTCTCTGTTATTACAATGCTAATTGGCATTGTATTTTAAATAGTTGGAAAGCCTGTTTATTTACCTTCACAACTGGTCACTCTAACATGTACAGCACGCCCAAGCTGATCCTACAAGTGTTGAATTGGGTTGAGGTGTGGACTCTTGGCAGGCCGTTCCATTCTCTCTACTCCCACATTGTGGAGGTAGTCTGTGATAACCCTGGCTCTGTGGGAGCGAGCGTTGTCATCTTGGAGGATGAAGTTAGGTCCCAGATTGTTGAGATATGAGATCGCCACTGGCTGCAGAATCTTATCCCGATATCTCGCTGCATTGAGATGGCCTTCAGTGATGACAAGCCTTGTTTTGCCACTTAGGGAGATGCTGCCGCCCCACACCATGACACTGCTCCCACCAAAAGCTGTTACTCCATCAGTGCAACAATCAGCATAGCAGGAGAATACACTGTTTAGCATTGGCAAGGAATTTTGGCAAATTTCACTTGGGTGCTAATCACATAATCAGCTGTGCTGCTCATCCCACAAATGCATGATCCTTACGAGTTGGACATCATTGTGAAGTTAAATAAACAGGCTTTCCGACGTTGTGAAATACAATGCCAATTATCATTGTATCAACAGAGAAATAATCCACCGAACACAAATTTTCAAACCTTTTTTTCCGAGTTTATCACACCTGCAGTGGTAACTTGAGTAGTGTGGAAATCCAACTCAAAGACCTTGCAGACATTTTGTGGGCACGTAAGGCGTTGGCGCTGCAGGAATCTTTCCTTTAATGTCTAAATGCACTTCAGTAAATACAGAAGGTGTGTGAAAGCATGACGGTCACATGCAGATCAACTGTAAAGACAGCATATTTCTGTAACTCCAGGCTTTGCCTCTCCCTCCCCCCTCGTGGGGATGATTTTTTCTTTTCTTTGTGTACCTGCAGTCTCTGCTGATCAGCGCAGCCTGTGCCCCCCCCCCTCTGCTTGCCCTGCTGCGACTGTAATCACAGATATCCTACATCTCCGTATCATCATGTTAGCGTCCGGTGGCGAGTGTTCTTCAGACAACACCCTCACAGTTTTAATTGAAGTCTTTCAAATGGAGAAATGCAATGATTACCCCTGTTGACCTTAAAATTTCTCTTTCATCTCCTCATCTCAATTTCTTTCATCGCTCTCTCAGTTGTGATTTTCATATAATTTTTAATGTTTTTTTTCAGATTCCCATCTTATGTTCTTATCTTATCTAATATTTCTCTCCAGACATTCTCACCCAAACATACGCACATGCATGTCCCCGCACATACCCGGACACAAACACACCACATGCCTTCCTGCAGACATTGTGTCATTGTGCTGCTTTAAAGCCTTTAAGTTGTGGAGAATGATTCTGTTTTGTCCTTTCAGTGGCAAATTCCATCTCTCTTGGGCCTTGCATGTGATAAAAGCTGCCTCTTAATAGTCACTTTCTTGTTCTAAACTTTCTCTTTTGGCTGGTTTTATTTTGACAAACGGCGCTTCTGAAACATGCAAACAGATGTGACCTTAACCAAGCACTATAGGCAGATTTGTGTATTTCATTAGGTTTGAAGGGGAAAGTCATTCATGCATATTTTTAAAATAAAGTGAGAGAAAAAGGTTGACTAGTCTGATTTAATTGACACGGTAGGTCGACATCCATATGGGATCATAAGGGATGAGAACAAACAAAATTCATGTATTTATTTTCTGTCCATTTTTTGTGTCATTAGCTTTGTATTCCTAAGCCTCGGACACACCAGGAACGTCAGGAGTGTGTGGTGGCTATTCGGCTGAGTGATTTGCACGTCAGGCGTTCACACCAGCTGCATTTCAGCTGCGTCTGTGCTGCGTTTCTGCTGCTGCAGCTGCTGCTGTCAGCCTTTTCTTTCTACATAGAGTTTGCCTTTTAATGGCCATTTCAGTTCATTATAAATATAATTTATATTTATTTTAGACCTAGAAAGGTTAGGAAACGTGTGGTAATTTGTAAATAATAGTAATAATCCACCATTGAAACTCTGTACTATATTCATTCATGGAGCTGTCCGAGTCACTGCATGTTCTAGAACACTGTCCGGCACATATTTCAGAATAACAAATGAAGGAATTCTGTCTACAGAAAAAACGCTCGAGGGCTTTTATTTTTAAATGAAAGCAGGAAGTGTTGATTTAAACCCCATACTTTATCAATTCATGGAGCTCTCTAAGTCACTGCATGTTCTACAGCACTGACTGCACATATTTCATAATAAAAGCCTTGTGTTAAGAAAAAAAACAGTGACTTGGAGAGCTCCATGAATGAATATAGTACGGAGTTTTAATTGTGGATTATTACTATTATTTAGAAATTACCACGTTTCTTTACCTTTCTCTGTCTAAAATAAATATAAATGATATTTAAAATTAAATTAAATGGCCATTAAAAGGCAAACTTTATTTAGAAAGAAAAGGCTGTGATTTCGTCTAAGGCTATATTTTGGTCAGACCTGATTTAAATGCCACGGACGCTCTAGAACATTGTGGTGAGCTCGGAAAAATAAGGACGCCAAAAATGTCCTCATTTTTTCCGAGCGTCCTGATATCGAACGTGTGTTATCATAGAATTGACCTCGTTTGTCATGAAAACAAGTGCACACACACACACACACACACACACACACACTCAGCAGTAAAGTTCGGAAAGGTCGTCACTTTCCTTTGAGGATTGTGGTTAAGTCCCTGTTCATCCTATTTGCAGCCGAGCGAGCGATAACTCTCCCTCTAGCTCTCATTAGCAATGGTGTCAGTGTGTGTGTGTATGTGTATGTGTGTGTGTGTGTGTGTGTGTTAGTGTGTTTGTTCATTAAAACAAAGGTGAAAACAGTCGATTCTCACCTGCCATCACCACCATTGTTATAAACTCAGAAAAAAAGTTTGGAAATTTGTGTTTGGTGGATTATTTCTCTGTTGTTACAATGCTAATTGGCATTTTTTTACATGGTTGGAAAGCCTGTTTATTTATCTTCACAATGATGTCCAACTTGTAAGGATAATGCATTTGTGGGATGAGCAGCACAGCTGATTATGTGGGTAGCGCCCAAGAAAAATTGTATTGACTCTTGTTTACAGTTGTTTGGTGGATTGGATGATTGAACTCTGAGAATACACTGTTTAGCATTGGCAGAGAATTTTGGCAAATTTCACTTGGGCGCCACCCACATAATCAGCTGTGCTGCTCATCCCACAAATGCATGATGCTTACAAGTTGGACATCATTGTGAAGGTAAATAAACAGGCTTTCCAACGATGTAAAATACAATGCCAATTATCATTGTAACAACAGAGAAATAATCCACCAAACACTAATTTCCAAACTTTTTTTCCGAGTTTTTAATCAAACTCTTACTTTACCTTTTCTACCAGCTCTGATGACTTGTTGTTCTTCAATGTCGGTTTGTTCATGTTTATCGGCTGCTCCAGTTTCCACTGCAGTTTGAATGAGAATAGAGTTACAGAGGTTGGTGATGATACACTTCCATTGTTATTGGATTTGTTTGTCACATTTTCATCAGAGAAAGTCTGTATAATTAACTACAGGTAAAGCCTCTACATCGGTAGATGACCAGTGTATGTCTGTATTTCTCTTGCTGTGTAATGTCTATTAAAGGATCTCACTATGGTCACAGAGTTACCAGCTGGTTGCTGTAACCTCTTTAACTTTATCCTTTCTTGCTTGTTATCTACTAACTCAGGGATCAGCAACCTGCGGCTCCGGAGCCACATGCGTCTCTTTAGCTCCTCTCCAGTGGCTCCCTGTGGATTTTTAAAAATGGAAATGAATAACTGTTTTTGTGTTTATATTTTTATTTTTATCTATCATTGTTGTAGGTCTATGGTACGACGGAGTATTAGGTCCACATTGAGGGAAAAAAAAAAATCGGAGATTTCAAGAAAAAAGTCATAATATTACGAGAATAAAGTCATAGGGTTAAGAGAATAAAATAATAATCTTATAAACTAGTAATTTTAAGTATTTTCTTTTTTTCTTTTGAACTTATGACTTTATTTTCGTAATATTACGACTTTTTTCTCGTAAAGTTATGACTTTTTTCTCGTAATATTACGACTTTATTTTGTAAATCTCAGATGTTTTTTCCCTCGATGTGGCCCTAATACTCCGTAGTACATTAGCTCTTTGGCCCTCACTGCATTAGTCTTATATACTATTTACTTAGACTATAAACTGTGTTACCTTCATCACAATGATCAAATGTTTTGAGTCTCCAGACAGATTTTTTATTTATTTTCTTGTGCATAAAATGGCTCTTTTGATAGTAAAGGTTGCTGACCCCTGTACTAACTCAAGCTTATGACATTGTTGGACTCACTGGAAGATGTTCATTAGATTGGTTAATGTGTAAAATGTGTTTTTACGCCTAGTTCATATTTTATGGATTTACTTAGTTACTCATCTTTTGTAAATTGGAATACTGAGTGTTTTTCACCCCAATGATTAATCTTCAACAAACATGATATATATGGCTTATGTGTGTGTGTGTGTGTGTGTGTGTGTGTGTGTGTGTGTGAATGTGTGAGTGCGCACATCTATAAAATGACTGTTGTCGTTTTACAGCAGATTGCGTATATCAAATCCTGCACAGTGACCTCAGCTGTCACCTGTCACACACACTCACATTATAAATTAATTGGTATATCCAGAGTCTTGTTAGTGTGGCGACCCAAGTAAGCATCGATGTAGTGTATCGTGTGTGTGTGTGTGCGTGTGTGTGTGAAATATATTGGATGTTTAAATATTCATTGGTCTCTCCTTGACGCCTCACAGTTGCGAGGGAACTGGTCACATGTCTGTAGCACATTGGTTGTGTATTCTGACTAACACTGGTAAGCTGTTAAAGTATTAATAGTATAGTAAATTTGTGTGTGTTCAGACACGTTCTTATTCCAGCTACTGTTGTGTGTGTGTGTGTGTGTGTGTGTCTGTGTGTGTGTTGGAAGTGAGTTATGGGCATATTGGAAGTAATACTGTGCAAAGATATTTTAAACTTATATGCATGTATACATATGCCACAGGTGCCACTAGAGGGCTGTGACTCACTGATCTTTAACGTGGCGACATTCATCTTTTAACTAAAGCAAACAATGTCAGTGAGTCACTGGACTCTGATACGCACCGCGTAGAGAAGTTTGTTCCTAATGAATGACAGAGTAAAACATTATAGGATGTATATTACCAAAGAATTGTGATCTATATCGATTTTGGAATGCTAACTGTAATGGAAAACATTTGTGTTGAAGAATTACACATAGAAAAGCTTGCAACTTTTAATCTTATTTTTTCAAAAACACTCTAGACTGAACAGAGTTTATTTTCAAAAGTTTAAAAGAATTGTGTCAAATATAGTAATGCGGCAAAAGTAATGTGTATCACTCACTCATCTTCAACCTCTTGTCTGGGGTCAGGTCGCGGGGGCAACAGCTCCAGCAGGGGACCCCAAACTTCCCTTTCCAGGGCCACATTAACCAGCTCTGACTGGGGGATCCCGAGGCGTTCCCAGGCCAGTGTGGAGATATAATCTCTCCACCTAGTCCTGGGTCTTCCCCGTGGCCTACTCCCAGCTGGTCGTGCCCTGAACACCTCACTAGGGAGGTGCCCAGGGGGGGCATCCTTACCAGATGCCCGAACCACCTCAGCTGGCTCCTTTCAATGCAAAGGAGTAGCGGCTCTACTCCGAGTCCTTCACGGATGACTGAGCTTCTCACCCTATCTCTAAGGGAGACGCCAGCCACCCTACTGAGGAAACCCATTTCGGCCACTTGTACCCGCGATCTAGTTCTTTGGGTGCGGACCCAGCCCTCATGACCATAGGTGAGAGTAGGGAAGAAGACTGACCTTTCTTCTCGTCACAACGGTGCGGTAAAGCAAATCTGATAGCGGTCCACCTCCCGCACAAGCTCCGTGGTGTTAAGAGAATCCTACTGCTCTTTCACTAGGCCGTGTCACTATGTTAGTGATGCGGGTCTGCCGAGGTGAAACTACAATGTTCTGAAGATGGACTACAAAAGGTGCTGCTTCCCCCCTGTGCATTTTAAATAGGTCTTTCAGTGACAGACTGCTTCACCCGGGGTGTTAAACATGAATCCGAATTAGTGTATGAGCGTATGAAGATAATATGCAAGATAAGCATATCCTTTGTTATTATGAACGGCCGAATGGTGCGTCGTTTTAAACGTTGCGACCGCAAGGAATTGTGGGATGTTATTCTCTCTTTTCCTTTGGTAAAGGATGGTCCAGTGTATCCTCTGCTAAAGGATATAATAAAGGAAGCATTGAAGCTCCTTTCCTCAGCATTTAGAGGATTCCAACAGCTCTCATTATGGCTGCTACTGAGGTATTGAGTGGGTAATTTCATTCAGTTAGGAACCTTCCTAACCAAAAAGGACTATTCAAACGCAACCCTGGTTGTTGATGAGCAGCGGTAGTAGCCTTCCCTGGTTTTTACGGAAATCCACGAGTTCCTTAGTTTTGGTGATGTTAAGTTCCAAATTGTTAATGCTGCACCAGTTTGACCAGAGAGGAGACCTTCGCTCCTGTAAGCCGTCTCATCATTACAGGAAATCAGTCCCACCAGAGTTGTATCATCAGCATATCAACGTAATCATTTTTACAGTGTCAAGGGTGTGAAATACAGTCACTGGTGTATAAGGAGTATGGCAGTGGTGAAAGGACAATTCAATTCAATTCAATTTATTTGTATATAGTGTCAAATCATAACAGAAGTTATCTTGAGACGCTTTATATATAGAGCAGGTCTAAGACTTAGACCGTACTCTATAGTTTAGAGACCCAACAAGAGATCCCACCAAGAGCATTGCAATGCGCTGTGGCCAGGAAAAACTCCCCGTTTAGTGGGTAGAAACCTAGAGCAGAACCGGGCTGTGGGTGGGCGGCCATCTGCCTCGACCGGTTGGGTTGAGAGAGAGAGAGAGAGAGAGAGAGAGAGAGAGAGAGAGAGAGAGAGAAAAGAGACGGGGAGAGAGAGAGAGAGAGCGAGAGAGAGAGAGAGAGAAAAGAGATGGGGAGAGAGAGGGGGAGAGATGTACAGCAACCACAATAATAGCACAGCAGCTGTAATAACTAATACAAGTAGGACTAATAACACAAATCAATAGCAGTGGATGTAAAAGAGTGATAATACAACTATCGGAATTAATAGCTGTAATAATAACATAAATATAACTAATACTACTAATTATAAAAAGGCTAATAACGATGGTAGTAGTGGGTGACAATAATGATGGTAGTAGTGGCTGTCAACACACCGATCGAAAGGGAGTCGGGTTCAGATCCCCGAATCTGGAGTGGCGGAGATAGGCGCCACGAGGCGTCCAGTGCGGAAATGCAAACGATCCCGGAGAAGCTGGCGGGAGCCCCGGGGAGAGTTCTCTTTTCTTTGTCCGGCAGGACACACCCCTGAGGAGAGCCTGTGCTGATCGTTAATGAGTTTGAACGTTCTTAAGGAGACTTCAGCACTCAGCAATAATTTACTGTATTTCATGTTGTCATATAGATAGACAGGAGTGTGTAGATAATATCACCAAATCAGGTCATTCTTTATTACTTGTACTTTTCTTACAAATGAGAATTGCTTCACACAATACAATATATGATGATGTGATATATATATAAATAAATGATGGGTTCTATGGGTGCCCACGAGTCTCCCCTTTACAGACATCTGGGGGGGATTTTACCGGTTTCAATCAGTTCATGTGTCATTCTGAAAAACAGGGGTGAAATGGTTTGCCAGAAATGTCTAAAAAAAATCAGAGGGGAAACTATCTGGGCCTGGTGCTTTGTTGGGTGGCATTAGCATGAGTGCTTTATTGAATTCTTCCGGTGTAAATAGTTTATCATATGCGTCAGCTTGGTCTTCTAATGTCGTGTAGGGATTTGGTAGTAACAGGTTTGGTTATTAGCAAATTAATTAATAATATCAATAGAATTATTAGTATTAATAAGAATTATCAATAAACATTAATAATAAACGAGGCACCACCCTTGAATCAGGGACCAATAACCAAAACGTTAATATAGTCTCATTAAATATACTAAACTATCAATTTGGAACTTTGATTAATAATGAAATTAATAACTATAACCAAAATATATAGTAAAAGTTGAAGGATATTGGAGTTCTTGACATAGCAGAGGTTGGCATTATTCACCCTTGTACAACATTAAACAGACCAGCATGTATATTCCACAAACATTTATTTACAAGATAATAAAGGTTTAAAACACAATATTAATCTAACTAAATAACTAAACTAAACAAACCAAACAAAGTGTGTGTGTGCGTGTGAGAGAGAACCCGCCAGAGAGAGAGAGAGAGAGAGAGAGGGAGAGAGACAAGATGGCTGGCTACTTGTCTCAGGATGTCTGCATGGCCTACAGATAAAATGGCGAGCACTGTAAAACTACAAAGATGGCGGGATCAAAGATGGCCACCAACATGTCACCACATGGCCTCTTTGTTCTTCAGAACACATGTACTCAGGAAGGACAGAGAGGGAGAGCGGGGGTGGGGGGGTTGATGTGGGGGTTAAGATTATCTGAAGCTGTATGTTCATGTTTAAAACTAATTCACAGTTTCTCTATGTGATCTTAATGTGTGTCAGATAATGCAGTGGGTTAGAAAAGATGGTTATTTTGCATGCAAGACTATGTGAAGCATAAACTAAACACATCAGATGTGGCAAAGCCAGCTACCCAAATATCTTAACTACAAATAATATCACAACAGTCAAACTCAATGAATAACATTAAACCAAATCAATACAAGTACATTCTAGAAATCAAAGTTGAACAGTTTTGCTCAGCCATGTGCAATTGCTACTGCTAAGGTAAGCCCAGTACGTTACCAATTCATGGAAGAAAGGTTGGTAATTCCATGGCTGAGGTTGTGGTACCAAGTCAAAGATGTTTTCTTTGCTGTGCTCAAATCCAGTGCAGATTGGAGGAAGCTGATCGCTCCAATACTTTCTTCCCAGCAGCTTGATAGTTTGGTGCTAACTTCCTTGCGGTTGTTGCTTGAAGTTAGTAGGTAAAAAGGCAGGCTCTCGCGTCTTCTGATTTAGAAAATCCTTGTGTTCCTATGGCTGTTTCCTAACAGGCCATAGATCAGAGCAGAACTGCTTCTCAGAGCAGCAGTTCACCTCCAGCAGGTCAGCTGGGGTTAGGAGAAGGTGATGAAAGAGCAGAAAGAGGAGGAACAAAGAGATTCCTCTGGTTTTGTCCTGGGTGAATTTCACAAGTAGGTGTGAATGCTACAGTAGCCAATGGCTACTGAGCAGAGTCCATGGGTCAAGGATCATGTTACTGAGTTCATGTGGTCACTTGCCACCAGTCACATTGGTGGGTCCCAACAGTGGTTATGTCTATATTCTGGAAAACAATTATTTATATCATTGCGGTTTGGTTCGTTGTCTGATGTAATTCATGGTAGAATGTTTGAAAAGTGCTTTTTTATGTCTTCCGGTGAGCGAAGGGTCTTCTCCCGCTGAGTTTTTTTTCATAGCGAAAATTGTGTTCTTTTCATTTTCTATTGGAGTTTATTTGTGAGGAATTTCCCTGATTTATTATTATATTCAACGTGCTTGTATTTCAGTTGCTGGATTAAAAATGGAGTTTTTTATTTTATATCAGACATATCTAATTTACATTTTCTAAGTTTATTAAAATTTTCTTCTGTTTTGAGTTTTCGCAAACAGTATTTTTTATTTCTTTGATTTGTAGTTCTAGATTGATTTGATGTGCTGTCTCGGTTTTCTTCTTATAGGATGAGAATGAGATTATTTCCCCCCGTATTAATGTTTTTCTGTTAATCAATTGTCAGCCCAAATACAGTATATATAATTAGTGAGAAGATATGTGTCTTTAGTCAGTGTGGTGTGTTTCCCACATGTCCACAGGTAACACAGGTTATAAAGTGGGTCACAGACTCCGGTTTCTATCAGGTATTATCTCATATGACAGCAGTACTGGCTGGTTTTAATGAGCCCAGCTCCACAGAGAGGCTAAATCTGGATCCTGCACTGGAAACCTTAAAGTGCTAATCCTCAGGATCCTTTTTATTTTTTGGAGGGGGCGGGCGATGTGTGTTCTTGATTTCCACTAACGCGTTCTCATCCCAACTCGTCAGACCGTTCAGCTTCACTTTTCGGTAACAGTAAACACAAGCTTAACGTCGTGCGATCCGATATCCTGCCAAAGCTTTTAATAGACCCATCTGACCACCAGGGGACAGTGTGTCAGTGTCACGTTTCGCCTCGCAGAGATGTCAATATTTCTCGTCTGTATGAATGTGCAGTACCAGCAGGAGGCGACAAAACCACTCAGTTACGTTAAGAAAAACATCATGGTTGCTTAAATTAAGTATGTTAACTAAGTAAAAGTGTGTGTGTTTGTGTGTGTCTACATTAGGGCTGTCACAAAATATTTTTTTCTCAATACGATTATCACGGCAAAAAATATCACGATAACGATATTATCGCGATATCATTAAAAAAATTATGCAATCACTTAAAATACTTCTTTAACATTATTTGGTCAAACATTTGTTTGTTTTCTTTCCAAAACAACAGATACCAGTGTGTTTTACATGGCAGTGAGTGTGTCTTAACTGAATAAACTAATAGAATAGAATAAATAGGCTGAGCTGACCTGCTCCTTTTTCTTTCCCTGATGATTTCTCACGTTTCTTGGATGCTTGGAAGTACCAGCCGGCACTGTCTTGTTGAACAGACCTTAATTAAGTTAGCCAACTTTACTTAGCACATAAATTAGCTAGCTAGCTAACATAGTCAGTCACTATCACGGTTGAAGCCGTTCAGTACCGGCTAGCCGGGACCCGCCGTTGGTGACGGGTGGCTCGGCCGGTTGGACCGGCTGGTGTTGGCCAGCCGGAGCCCGCCAGTGATAGCAAATGACCCAGCCAGCCAAAGCCAAGCAATGCTAGCCGACCGGTTCGCTAGCGCTGGCGGGTTTCAGTTGGCTAGCATTGCTTGGCTTCAACTAGCCGAGCCAGCCAGCCATCACCACCCAGCTATAGCTGGCTGGCTAACGTTAGTCAGCTAGCTCACGTAGTCATTCACTAACTAATATATGCTAACGTTGTACTCATATAACTCAACTGACATGTTTAGTTATGCTAATATTACAACCTACTCACTCTACGGTGGCAAAATGTTCAGCATGATGATTGTGAAGGTGACTATGCAGCATGTTTGAAGTATTTCCTCCTTTGGCTACTGTAGCCCCACATTCCCTGCACACTGGAGCAGTATCAAGAAGGACTTTGTTTTTCTTGTGCAACCCGAAAAATTCCCACACTGCAGAGTTTACGTTTTTAGCAGGGCGATGAAGTATCTCCTCTTCATTCTCTTCACTGGACCTCTTCAAGATCCAGTGACTTCATTAGGCTCATCATTCCAAAAGTCCGTATTGTGTTTGGTCATAACTCCTTTCATTTTGCCGCTGCAAATGACTGGAACTCACTACAAAACACGCTCAAACTAACAGCTCTCACCTCTCTCAACATGTTCAAACAAAAGCTGCAACTAGTCATAGTTGACTGCTGTACTTGCTGACCAGCCCTCACTTCTCTCTCTCTCTTCCATTTTTACAAAGAACATCCAGTAATCCGCCTTTTTTTGTACATAGTGTTTATTAATTTACCTATGCTGTTTTTAGCCATTTTCTCATGTGTTTGTCATACTGTATTGTATCTGTGCTGTTTGTGTCACTTGTGTGGACTGTGTCTTTATACTCTTGCTACTGCCTCTTGGCCAGGTCATCATTGTAAATGAGAATTGGTTCTCAATTGATTTTACCTGGTTAAATAAAGGTCAAATAAATAAATAAAATAAAAATTCGTTGTCATTTTGACAGAATCACGAAGAAAAGACGTGCGCTTGCTTATGGTGTGTTTAGTTTATAGTCTGTTTGTGGCACACGTGTATAACGTCATGTCTGCGATAAGCTTTTATTTACTGCATGCGGGAGAATAAAAAAGAGAAATAGCTAAACCAAGAGCTAAATTGAATTAAACACGATATATCGTGGCTGGATTATTTACACGATATTACTATTTTCATGTTTTTTAATACTGCAATTACCGCAAAACCGGTATACCGCGACACCCCTAGTCTACATATATATTTTTTATATTTATTTTGATTAAGATTTTGTAACATTCAATATTGTTGCTATTTTATTTATCTACTAACTATCTCCTGTCGGTCTCTCTTAATAGCAAGAAAAAACAGACATACTATGATAAATATTACTTTATATTTACTCACCTACCATCAATTCTACAATTGTCCACTCCACTATCTATTCAATGTCTATTATCTACTTCTGCCAACAACAGGTATCCTTACGATGTCAATTTTTTTTTTCTTCTATTTTTTCCTCTAAATCAATTCACTAATTACACCTGAGAGGTGGCTCCGCTGCGGGGGTCTACCTGGCGCCGCTGCTCCGTGCACACCGGCTTTGACGGCTCCATCCGCCTCCATCCGCCTCACGGCGATTACCTCATGAATGTTATGGTTCCCTTATAGTGTTGGGATTAAACGTGAAATATTACCAAATAGGTGCGTTTGCTTTTCACTTCGACAATAAATCCTCTGCCTCCTGCTCCTGCTACTCTGAGCTGACGGACCAAATGCGTTCACGGTCAGTATGTAGCGTCCGCCGTCTGACTATCCATTGATAACATGCTGCTGATACGCCAAAATGAACAAAATGGGTCAATTATTTGTATTTATTACTTAAAGGCTACAATGCCTCTGTTTTTTGTAATGTTCAAATGTTTTTAATAAAAGCGAACGTGTTGAATTATACAGGATTTATTGTTGTTGTTGTTTTGTATTTTTACCGTGGTATCGAATTGGGTATTCACTGGTATTGGTATCGACTATTAGATTTCTGGTATCGTGACATCCCTAGTTTCTTCCCAAAGAATCCTTGTATTTGCCAAGAGATTTTGTCAATATTTCATGTCTTCTTCACTAGTACTGCACATCTTCACCATAAAAACAAAGTCTCAAAGTGAGGGGGGGGCGTAATGGAGGAACAACTTTAATGAAACCTTTCACCCAACCTGTCACATGTGCTGAGTTCCTCAAAACAATACCTCTCAGCCTTCAGCTGTCCATAATTGACCTCTCGATCCCTGATTCATCCCAACTTCCTCAACACTCATTCATCCCTCCACCTAATTTGCATATATAAGTTGTGTGGTCTTTGTTGGTAACGTCCTACTTTTCATTTAGTGCTGTCAGTCCATTAGTGAAAATAGATGTTTTTTAGAACAAAGATCTTCTCTCTGCACTCGTCCTGACCTCCCTCTCTCTCCTTCCTCAAAAATATTGAATCTCACCCCTCTGTCCTCCCCCTCCTCTTCATCTGTCCCTCATCCTCTTCTTGTCGTCTGTTCTTGGGGTGTGGATACAGCGGGAGAAGCCTGGTGCCGATGCTTTATTTAACTCTGGGTGACCGGGATGACATCTAGTTTCCCTTCAGGACCACGACTGTTACTGATCACTGCCTGATGGAGGGATGGAGGAGAGCTGGAGAGAGAGAGAAACAGGGAGTTAGGGAGAGGAACAGAGACTATGGGTGAGCTTTTCATTCTTCTAAAAGGCAGGATGGGATTTTGAAAATGAAGATGGGATGAAGGTAAGAAAAAGGGAGGGAAATAAAAAAGTCATGGGAATTTAGATGAAAGAAATACCAAGATTAGGAAAGAAGGGGAGGACAAGTAAGAGCAAAAGGGATGAAAGAGATTAGAATAACAGGGATGACAAGTCTGATAAATGATGAGAGATGGAGAGAAAGACTGAAAAATACAGGCAGAGAAGAGATGGAGGGAAAAGACAGGATGACAGTAAAAAAAAAGACAAAAACTTGATGCAAAAAGACGGATGAGCAGTAGGGACTCGAGGAGGTGGACAAAAGAGAAAGGTAAATAAAAAGTAAAAATGGAGGGGGGAATGATAAGCTTTCTCTCTCTCTTCTCTCCATCCCTCCATCCAGATGAAGGGAACGTGGTGAGCTGTCCCTGTGAGTAGAGTTAGGACGCTGATATTTTGCTGCAATCTGTCACAACATTCATTAATGTCCACATCCAACGCCCCGAGACAGAGAGAGCAATGGAGGGAAGGAGAACAGAGGGAAGGGAGGAGGAAAGGAAAGGGGAGAAAAGAAAGTGAGAAGGGGGGGTTGAGAAAGAGGGAATGTGAGATGAGGGGAGGAAGAGGAGGTTGGAGTTGAGAAGAAAGGGGGAGTCAGAAACTATCACTTTATCATCGTTCTCTCTCCTGATTCATTCGTTTCTCTCTCTATGTTTTTGCCTTTCTTTATTTGGCTGTGTCCTCTCTTTCTCTCTCTCTCTCTCTCTCTCTCTCTCTCTCTCTCTCTCTCTCTCTCTCTCTCTCTCCTCTTTCTCTTAATTCCTCCTCCTCTTTCTGCATCTCTTTTTGTAACTCCTTATCTTTTCCCTCTTTTAATTCCATCCGTTCCTCTCCCTCCCACCATCCGTACCTCAATATCGGTCTGCTCCTCTTCCTTGCCATCACTTTTCTCCCTCCCATCCAGGGAATGAAATTAGCACCTTTCACCTGCCAGATGCAGGGTAAATGTTGGCTGTGGCAGGTAAAAATTTCAGGTCACCTGCCACCATGGCAGACAGGTTTCCCTTATATTAAGAAATATTATTTTTAAAATGCAATTCTAAATCCTAAATTAAATATACGGTAACTTCATTTTACAGGTCCGCAAATTTCACTGTAATTAGGTGACGATTAGCAAGTAACCTCTTTGAAATGTCTTTGGAATTACTGACAAATTACCCCAATATTTACCTCAAAATGTATTGAAAATGACTTTGTTATAAACATTATTTAATAATTATATTCCGCTTTTTCCCCAATAGCTGGTAATTTATTTAATACATTTCCCAGGAAAAAGAATACAAAGTTAATTGATCTGCTTTATTTCCACGTCTGCTGATAAATAGATGATAATTAGCAAATAAATTCTTTGAAATTTCTTATTTTTTTTTCTTATTAGACAATAAGTCACACAATGGTGAGACTGATCAGAAGAGTCTTCTATTAGTTCACTACCTCCGATGAAGAACAGCCGCTTCTTAAGCCTAAGGGCCTTATTTTAACTATTAAATACTATTTTAGCATACAATCATTAAATAATATTTATACTAAAGTCATTTTCGATACATTTTGAGGTAAATATTGGGGTAATTTGGCAGTAATTACAAAGTAATTTCAAAGAGGTTACTTGCTAATTAACACCTGATTACCATGAAATTTGTGGACCTGTAAAATGAAGTGTTACCGAATATAGTCATGGATTAAGGTTACATGATATATTCCATAATTCTACGGTCTGGTACCACTGACTCAGTGTTTACAATTTTAAAGCGTTCTACCTAGATTTCAGAAGTGGCAGACAAAAAAAATGGAGTGGCCGGTAGAAATGTTCAGTGACCTGCCACAGCGGCACGTGAGGAAAAAGGTTAATTTCAGACCCTGCTCCCATCCTTTCTCTATCTTCACTTTCTCCCCCCATCCGTCGTCTCATCCATCCGTCTTTTGCTTTCTTTCTCCCGCTCTCCATCCAGCCCAGTTAAAACCAGTTTGTGTGTATTCTGACTAAACCGACTGGACTTTGTGTATCAGTCTGAGCTGCAGCTGACTGTGTTGCCATCCACCCGCTGTTCTTTCTCCCAAACACTCAGCAGATGGAAGCGGAGGAAAGTCACGGCTCGGTGTAACAACGCCGCCCCCTGTTGGTGATCCGACCAGCTAGAGACAATGCTGTAATAGTTACCATTGAGGTAAAAATTGAAGTTAACAAATAGCTGGGCTGGTAAATTCTGAGGGATTAAATGTAAATATACAAACACTGTAGGCCAAATGTTATAAACAAAGCATTAGGAAGAAGAAGATAGATGATAAGAAATAAGGAAAGGATTAAACGGAATCATAATACAAAGAAGAAGGGAAGGAACAAATGGTTACTTGTATACTGAGGGTTAAAGAGAGAAACAGACAAGATGGACAAAGAGACACAGATATGTAAAAGGTCAAAAGTTCACACGGGAAGGACAAATAATGATGAGAGAATATGAGAGGGATGTATAGTAACTCCTCTTTTTCTTTTCTATGCTTCACTCTTTCCTTAATCTCCTGTTTTCTCCTCCCTTTGCTCTGAAAAGGTCTGTTTTCCTCTCCCCTTTCCTCCCATCTATTATCTACTTATTCTTAGGGATGTCACGATACCAGAAATCTAGTAGTCGAAACCAATACCAGTGAATTTCCACGATTCTCGATACCAATTCATCCATCCATCCATCTGCAACCGCTTATCCCGTTAGGGGTCGCGGGGGGGCTGGAGCCGATCCCAGCCGACATTGGGCGAAGGCAGGGTACACCCTGGACAGGTCGCCAGTCCATCGCAGGGCTGACACATAGAGACAGACAACCATTCACGCTCACACTCACACCTACGGGCAATTTAGAGTCCACAATTAACCTAACCTGCATGTCTTTGGACTGTGGGAGGAAACCGGAGTACCCGGAGAAAACCCACGCTAACACGGGGAGAACATGCAAACTCCACACAGAAGGGTCCCAAGCCGGATTCGAACCTGCAACCCTCTAGCTGTGAGGCGCCAGTGCTAACCACTGCACCACCGTGCAGCCCTGATACCAATTCAATACCACGGAAAAAACAAAACAACAACAATAAATCCCCTGTATTGTAATTCAACACGTACGCTTTTATTAAAAACATTTGAACATTACAAAAAACAGAGGCATGGTGCCTTTCAGTAATAAATAAAAATAATTGACCCATTTCGTTCATTTTGGCGTATCAGCGTCATGTTATCAATCGATAGTAAGACGACGGACGCTACATACTGACCATGAATGCATCTGGTCCGTCAGCTCAGAGTAGCAGGAGCAGGAGGCAGAGGATTTACTGTCGAAGTGAAAAGCAAACGAACCTATTGAGCAATATTTCACGTTTAATCCCAATAAAGGAACCATAACGTTAATGAGGTAATCGCCTCGAGGTGGATGGAGCCATCACAGCTGGTGTGCACGGAGCAGCGGAGCCCCGCAGCAAAAGCTCTACCGGAGAGGCCAGACACACCGCTACCCGACGGTAAAGATCAGAGTCAGCGCTCTGCACATGTTGACCGTCATCTTTTCTTGGAAAATGTCCGGTGTAATCGGTAACACCGGTGTTGTCACAAGTGTATTAACCGGTAGGAAATGTTCCTCGCTGTCACATCCCTACCAACGACCATTACAGGCATCGTACGATACCTTCGCTACTGTAAAAAAAGAGTACAATCACTTTTTTCGAATTTTGGCATCGATTTGGTACCGAAGTATCGGTTCTCGTGACATTCCTAGTCCTTCTTCATGAACCCTTTTTCTCTCCTGTCAGTTCATCTGTCCTTTCTTTTTGCTCCTTTAATCTCTCTACATTTCACATTTCCTCCTACGTGTTCTCTCTATCCTCTGGAAGAATTCCTTTCTCCTGTTATTCCATTCCTCCTAAGATGTTTCCCTTCTCTTTATGTTTTTTTATTTATTTACCCTCATCTCATCCCATTTCTTTTCACCTTTCCCTCACACTCTCCCTTCCTCCATTCTTGTTTTTCCTCCCCCTTTCTTCTCTAAACTTTTATTCTTTCTCTTTACACCAATATCTTCTCTTTTCATCTCAGCTCCTTTTCTTCCCATCTCCTCTCCTTTCAATCTTCCTCTCTTTACTCATCACCTCCGTCCTCTTAACGGCTTCCTCTCTCCCTCCGTTCTCTCCTCTCGTCTACTCTCATCCCACTCCATCCCCTTTCCCTCCTCAGCTTTTCTCCCACAGGAGGCGGCAGTAGCTAATCCAAAAAGCTGTTTTGAAAGGCAGCAGGGAAACAGCGGCCCTTCCTTTCACTCACAAAACTAACACCATCTTTCCCTCGTTTCTCTCATTCCTGTCTGATTGCTGACTTATGTCTCTCGGTGGTTGTTGTGTGCACAACACACACACAACTAAAAAAAGCACACCTCCATAAACACTCTCTCGGCTTCGTATTTATCATCATCATCCTCTCCCCCTGACCGGTCGACCGGAGTCATTGCAGAGCTCCGTGTGTGGATATGATTGTTTGCTGTGGCGGCACTTTGGGGATCACTGCTGTGAGAAGCTGGACGTAGCGAGTGGGCAGAGGAAGCTCACTCAAGCCCGGAGCTGTAATGAGGCCTTACAATAAACAGATAATGCTATTTGATACCGTACTGCTCCTCCATCTCAACTAGCTAAAGCACCCTCTTTTTTATTTTTAATTGCACCACCTGACTTGGCAGAACTGCTCATTTCCCTTAAAAAAAAAAAGCAAGCGTCTCCCACGGCAGCACAGAACAAAGCAAAAAACAGGCTCCTAGCTTTGCTTTTCATTTCATGTTTTAATAAACTCATAAATATAAATATTTAGAGTCAAACAACAGGGAGATGTATTGCCTCCGAGTGTACGAGAATCTCCTCGGCATGAAATTGTTAAATGTGCTCTAAATAAGGTGGCAATGAAAAATAAAAATGACTGGCTGGTATTTACGGTGGGTTGGGAAGACTCAGGCAAATTATGGAGGAGATGATAAGGAGAATGGGTTAGGAAAGGAGGAAGAGGAGATGAGAGGGGGATGAGGATGGAGGCAGAAAGGGGGGTAAATTCAAAGGTGTAGTGGAAGAAAGAAGGGAACGAACCATGGGGGGAAGAGGGAGGAATATTGGACGAATAATAAGAGAACAAGGTAAGGCAGAACGACGCCGACTGACGTGGCCAGGCACAATGAAACCGGAACTCTGATGAGCGCAATGACGCCTGCCATAAGACTCTACGACAAATGGTTCACGAGTTATGAAAGGGGGCGCGGCTAACGTCTTGGGGCGGGGCTATGAGTATATATTGACATGAAAAGTATCTCAGGTTTGGACCACCATTATGGCTGAGAAATTTGGAGCAGATTTGACAAAGTATGCTGAAGTTACAACAACTTCCTGCTTCATGGCGAATCACGCGAAATGGCCGCCACGCCATGGTCAGGTCGTTCAGTGAAAACTCACCATTTGAATAACTTTTCATCCTGAAGTTCTTAAGATGGTCCTGACCAAATTTCAAGTCGATCTGATTAAATCTGTAGGAGGAGTTTGTTAAAGTACACGGCCTATAAAAGGCTAAAAATGGGCAAAAATCGCACATTAAATTAAAAATGGCTGACTTCCTGTTGAATTTCGGGCATACCTCCAAGAGGCTTTTTGTGTGTCTGCCAAATTTCATACATGTAGGTGAAACCGGAGCGAGGGGCTCAATTTTTCCAACTGTCTAGGGGGCGCTAGCGAGCCATTTTGCAACACCCGAGCCCAAGCCCCTTAAAATATAAAAATTTTCACCGCGTCTGATAAGTCTGCCAAGTTAAAAAACTTTTTGAGCATGTTAAGGTCCTCAAAAAGGTGATTCATTTGTGAGAAAAAGAAGAAACACTAGTTTCAATAGGGCCATTGCTGGCCCGACGTGGTCGGTGCTCGGGCCCTAAAAAAACAACAACTGAGATTTATAATATTGGGGAGAAATAAGAAATACAGAGAAGAAGTGGGAAGAGGAAATGGCAGAGTGACAAAAAGCAGGAGGGGGAAATGGATGAGAGGAGAACAGAGAAGCTTGGGGAGAGATGTGATCAGGTAAGAGAGGAACAATGGGGGAGAGCAGGAGAACAGTACAAACAGGATTAGACGGGAGATGAGAGCAAAAAAAGCATAGGAGATTTGGGTGGGAGAGAAGAAGAGACGGGAGGAGGGAAGCAGAGTAACGCTGAGGAAAATGAAGGGTGGGGAGGCAGCGCAACGTGAGGAGGAGAGGCGATATATAGGAGCATCGGAGGAGAGTATATTGCGAACACAACGGATTTGGATGGCAGAGTTAGAGACCTCCAAATCCCCTGAAGAAAACAACACAGTGAGGCAGAGAAAGACAGAGCCCTGCATGAGGGGAGATAGAGGTAAACCACACTAGATTCTCAATCGCAGCCAGAACCAGACTACATTTCCTTTACTCTCTATGGCCCCCAAACCAACAATGTTACCCAGCGTTGCTTCCAAAAGCACACCCCATGCAGTGGCTGCGCAATCCAAATTCCAAAAAGCATGTAATTAGAAGTTAAATTGGGAACCGTCGTGTGTCGTGCGAGGCGGGCGCTTATTTAGAAAATGCCAAATCTCCTCATGTTGTAAAGTTGCAAACCAGATTCCATTATTGCTTGTGCTATGACATCTTGGAAGGAAAAAACATGTTAACTGTATTTCTACTTATAATTCAATGTTATTATGATTTCAAATTTGTGGATTTATGATGTGAAATTAATCTCTGGAATCCACCTGTGTAAATGTATCGCTCGTATGACAGAAATGACCACATAACTCTGAGCTGCTGTTTTTCTTACCTGGACTGAAAATGTACCCCAACAAGGTACCAACCTCATCAAAGAAGGCGGGTAGAGTATAGATCATCACTGACAGATTACGTGCTTAAAGCTAGGGATGGTAATCTTAAAATCCTCATTACATCCCGACAGAAATCAATAAATCAAATGCTCTCACAAAAAATGAAACAAATATATACATTTGGTATCTGTGACTGTCGTAGGACTGTGATAAACCCGTCCAATCATTTCATTCATGCTCAATTAAATGAGGTTACCTACCTGTCTCCCTACCTACCTGTCTGCTTCCCTACCTGTCTCCCTACCTACCTGTCTGCTTCCCTACCTGTCTCCCTACCTATCTGTCTGCTTCCCTACCTGTCTCCCTACCTATCTGTCTGCTTCCCTACCTGTCTCCCTACCAATCTGTCTGCTTCCCTACCTGTCTTCCTACCTATCTGTCTGCTTCCCTACCTGTCTCCCTACCAATCTGTCTGCTTCCCTACCTGTCTTCCTACCTATCTGTCTGCTTCCCTACCTGTCTCCCTACCTATCTTCTCTGCTTCCCTACCTGTCTGCTTACCTATCTGTCTACCTACCTATCTGTCTGCCTGCCTACCTGTCTTCCTACCTACCTGCCCACCTGTCTACCTGCCTGCACTCATTGCTCATGCTGCTAGCTTGACAGCTGTGAGTACTAACAGTAGCCATGTTGGTTGTTTACATTCATTAAGATAATGTTGGATTAGGTTTAAGGGGATAAAAACTGCTTTCAGTACCCCTACTGAATTCGATATCTCGGGAACGAAAGGTCGTAGAGACTCAGGATCCAAGTTCTCCTAGGGGGTTTTCGGGACGCCAGTCTTCATCCCGAGTCTCTATGACCTTCCGTTCCCGAGGTATGCCACTTTTTGACCCCTACTGAATTCAGTATCTCAGGAACAGAAGGTCGTAGAGACTCGGGACTGGCGTGTTCAGTGTCCCCAAAAACCATTAGATGGAAGTTGGTTTCAAGACGCTCCGACCTTGTGTTCCGGGCTTATAGGTAAAAATGTGTATCACGTGAGTTTCAGTTTTAGGGATTAGGGAATATGGGGGTTGGATTGTGGCACCATGGAGCGCTGACAGATTCAGTGCACTGTCCATGAAAACTGACCCTGCGCTAGGACCGAGGCAGCCACTCCGCACCGCGGCCCTGTTCCACAACAAACAATGTAATACCATCCCTGATTGGGATCAGAGGTTAAAAATGTTTGACTCTATTGTCTTTAAATATTAAGTCTTACCTCTGTTGCAATGTTTCAGAATTTTTTTTTCCTTCATCAGGCAAAGGCAGACTGACTGGTCCTGTGTTTCGACCTTTATAGGCGGTCTTCCTTTGAGCCACGCCCACTTTGTACTCTTGTTTAGAGTTGCATTTGTTTTTATTCATTTTTACATGTCCAAATTAAGCTTATTAGTACTCTGTTTGGAGTTAGGGTTAGGGAAAGAGAGGGTTTGAATTCAGTCGCTGGGAACCAGCAACAAAATGAAAGCACTGTCCATCCACTGCTCAACACCGTGGAACTCCTATTTTTCCCCCGAGAAACCCTTGGGATGTGTAGTGTCTCATTTTTTGTAACCAATTTATTTCAACTTGTTTTCAGAGGGATACCGACTATCTTGGATTACTATGGATAACAGCAGTTTGGACTGATTTCCATCCATGCAATAGGAAGTGTATTTTATCTTTTATTCATGATATTATATCTGTGTTAAATAAATGTACTCAGAATAGAGTTGCCGGTTTCCCCCATATAAATGTTTTGGCTTTAGCTGTAATTAGAAAATCTTGTTCTTCCCAAAAGCAGCAATGATATTGTAGTTATGACAATAATTACTGGAGAGAATATAGTTACAACTGGGAGTTGAGAGGTAACTGAAATGGGCTTTGTTTGTTTGGAAGTCTTGAAAACCTTTCTAAGGAAAGACCCAGAGTACCCTCTAGTGGTCAAAGTTGAGAACAACACTTTAATAGCAAGCTTGATATCCACCTGCTGTGTGCACTAAAAAATGCACAGATGTCATGCTAACGGAGGATTTCAACCTGACAAAAGTGCTGTGGTTGTTCAGAGTGCTCTGGAAAATATCTTAGTCTAAAAGGTACTACCAGTGTTCGACCATTCTACGTGCTGTGGGAACAGTCAAGTGAATATTGCCATCTGTGGTTTCAAATTGATCGTCTGGTAGGGCTGGCAGATACTCACAGTGTCAGGTGACGTGTGTGTTCAGAGCCCTGAGGTTGTGTTGTTACCCCAGACATGAAACTGGAAAAGTTCATCTCAGGGATTGTGATCTCAGCGTCAGGGAATCTCACTCTGGCCATTCTGAATGCCCTCTATAGATGCTTGGCAGCAGTCTGTTTGGCCTTTTGACCCCCTTTTAGGTTAGGGTTAAGGGGATAAAAACTCCTTGCAGTATCAGTACTGAATTCAGTAGGGTTAGGGTTAGGTTAATTGGTATCGCTGGAACAGAAGGACAAGTTTGGCTTCAGTAATTTCGGGGTCGCTGAGTACGCCAGTCTTTATCCCGAGTCTCTAGAACCTTCAGTTCCCGAGATATGGCACTTTTTGACACCTACTGAATTCAGTATCTCGGGAACGGAAGGTCGTAAAGACTCAGGACCAAGACTGGCGTATTCAGCGTCCCCAAAAAAACATGTGACGGAAGTGGTTTTCAATTCGCTCAGACATTGCGTTCCGGAGTTACAGGTAAAAAATGTGTATCCAGTATACTCGATTGACTCCCCTGACTGAATTCAGTATCTTGGGAACGGAAGATCGTAGAGACTCGGGACCGAGTTCTACCAGGGGGGTTTCGGGGTCTTTATCCCGGTCTCTACGACCTTCCGTTCCCGAGATATGGTACTTATAGTATGTCGTAAAAATTGTGATACGTCGAAAAAAGGTTAGGGGGATAGGGCTAGGGGTTTAAAGGGAGAAGATGGGTCTTTTGTCAGACTCAACTTTACATAGTGTCTTCAAAAACCCACCATTGTTTTTACGCAGACTTATACTTACATATTGTCTTCAAAACCCAACATCATTGCGTCCAACATCCCAGGAAAGCCGTATAACCCAGCATTCCAGGCCCAGGATCCAGCTTTACGAGAGTTAAACCCATACTCTCAGTAGGCATCCAGAATGTCACTATGAAACCCTTAATATACTAACCTGGGGCCCCAGGCTTAAGATGCACTTAAAGGGGTCCAAATCACCCCGGGTGGGCCCCAGGGGCCTGGGGATTGACCTCCAGCCCCGGTTCGTAGAGTACCAGGGTCACGGAGCCCGATGGATGGCTCTCTGGGGGTGATGAGAGTCTCTTGGGGCGGGTATATAACTATCTATAAACTATAGCACTCCGGGAAAGGGGTGAAAAAACGGGAAACATCCAGACCCAGCTAAAAAAAAACATTTTGGGGGTATATTACCCTTGCAGACCCTAATTAGGGTTAGGGTTAAAACGTAGCAATCAATTTTTGATTGCTACGTTTTAACCCTAACGGGCACGGGCGCACGGGGACCGGATGAATAAAATTCCTCAAATTGCCTTATTAAAACAACTAAAATGTTGTTAAATTACAAAATTAAAAGGGATAAAAAAATTAAAAGGATCCTCTAGCTCAGGGAGGACAATGGAGAGATAGGTAAAAAAGCCATGAGGTTCAACTAAATGTTACGCTAAGACCCTTATAAAATGTTAAAAGACATGTTAAAATAGTAGCTACCGCAGGTAGAAAAATTCAATATTAAAAATAGGTAAAAATAAAAATATCTTTCTCAAGGTATATAGGTACAATAATTAATAATACGTAAAAGCACGATCAATAACACACACTGCGGGTTAGTGAAATAAATATAAGTGCTGTAAAAGATGTTATAAGTGCTGTAGAAGGAATACAAAATGTCAAATCATGCAGTTAGTAGTTTAATGTTAAATATATAAATATATAATTATAAGTATATACAACTGCTCAACCTTAAAAGTACCAATGATAAAGTGCATAAGAGAAGAAGGTAAATTTAAAAAAGGCAATAAAAGACACAATATAAAAGAAAGCCATACAAAACATAAGTGTAATTTAATGGAATAAAATAAATAAATAAAACATTTCATGTGTTAATATAAATAAAGAAAACATTCCATTAGTAATAAATATAAAGTGTTTTAATGTTGCTCAGCGACGTAGACATTGCTGGGACTGTAAGGAAAGGAAAAAGGGAGGGAGGGAAGAGGTTAGGGTTAAAATCTCAGGGGACCTTCTATCTGGTAAGTGTTTACTTTATCTTGTAAGTGTTGGTTATAAGAACAATTAAAAAGGCTCAGTATTTTTCATTAAGACCATTCGGTTCAATAGTTTTCAATAAACGGATCCATTTTCTCTCCGCTGTCTGTCTCTGAGCCGTGGACCACTCACGGTTACTTTCCAGGCCCACAGATTGTTGCTTATGTGGGCCGTGTAGTTTAAAATGTAAATATAAAACCGTGTTGCCATTCCCTCTTTTCATGATGTATTTGTGCTGTTTGATCCTAAGAATGATTGTATTTGTGGTTTCGCCGAAATAGAGTTTGTGGCAGGCCAGACATCTGAAAGCATAGATAGCATGACTGCTAGTTGGTCTGAGGGCCTGCCCCAAACTCATACTGACTCTGCCATGACTGTTAAAAAGATAAGGCAAATTAATCGACTCTATATCTGCCGATTGAAGCGCTTCCTTTTTGGGGTTTGGAGTTAAAAGCCGTGTGTACTAAAAAATCTTTAAGATTTGTATTCCTCCTGTAAGCGGAGATCAAACGGCACCCTCTTAGCACCTTACTGTTATCTTTAGTGGCTTGAAAATTAGATCTTAAGGTTGTAATTAATGATTTGATACTGTCGGAATGAGTGATGACGAGGGGAAGAAGAGTGGGGTTGGTTGGTGGTGCCTCTGGTGCGTTATTATGGAGGAGGGCGCCGTTGACCTCCGCTTTAATGCTTCTAAGAAACCGCCTCGAATATCCCCGCGGCCTCAGTGCACCAAAGAGGATTTTTGTAACTTCCTCCACATCTTCCAGGTAGGTACAGATCCTGTTAAAACGTATCAGCTGGGACTTTATTAAACCTCTAAAAGTGTGTTTAGGTTGATAGCTCTGCTTATGTAAAAGTGTCTGCCTGTCCGTAGCTTTAAAAAACACCTTCGTTGCTAATCCTTTTGGTTAGGGTTAGGGGGTTAGGGGGTCAGGGGGTTAGGGGTAAACAGGGGTTGGATTCTAATCAATGCATTGTCCATGAAAACTGACTCTGAGCTCGGACTGAGACAGCCACTCACACCTCTGCCCTGTTCCACAATTGACTTAAATTCCGTCCCTAAATTGGGATCGGTGGATCAAAAAATTAGACTCATCTGTCCTTTGAATATTAAGACTTGCCTCTGTTGCAACGTTTCGGAATTTATTTTCCTTCATCAGGCAAAGGCAGACTGACTGGTTTTGCATTTCTACTTTTATAGGGCTCCTTTTGGCTCCTCCTGTGGGCCAAGGCCATTCCGCGCTCCGTTTTGAGCTGCAGTTTTACTCAGGACTTTACTTTATACTTTGTATTGAGTTATTCCGTGCTCCGTTTTGAGTTGCATTTTGTGCTCAGGACTTTATTTAGTACTACGTATTGAGCTTAAAAATATTAGTGCTCTATTTTGAGCTTCACTTGTCCCGATTTAGACCCGTTTAGAGTCTTATAGTACACAAAAATTAACGTTTGGCCTCCCAACACTGAGATTAGGTTTAGGGAAAGGTCAACGGGGTTAGTGTAGAAAAATTGACGTTTGGCCTCCCCCCACTGATGTTAGGGTTAGGGTTAGGTTTGGGTTAAAAGAGGCGCACGGGGACCGTATGAATAAAACTCCTCAAATTACCTTATTAAAACAACTAAAATTTTGTTAAAATTACACAATTAAAATTTTAAAAAGGGATTAAAAAATTAAAAGGATCCACTAGGTAGAAAAATCAAATATTAAAAATAGGTAAAAATAAAAATAAAGATATTTTTCTCAAGGTATATAGGTACAATAATCAGTAATACATAAATGCACGATCAACAACACACACTGCAGGTTAGTGAAATAAATAAAGTGCTGTAAAAGATGTAATAAGTGCTGTAGAAGGAATAAAAAACATCAAATCATGCAGTTAGTAGTTTAATGTTAAATATACAGATATTTAATTATAAGTATATACAAAATCAGTGCTATAATTAGAGAAAGATATCTTTATTGGGTGTTTAAAAGAAGCTATGATAATTTAATGTGGTGTAGAAGTGCGCTGCTATAAAAACATTGTCCAGTAGATGGCCTCCGTGTATAAGGAATTAATCCCTCCGACTTCACCAGATGCCAGGTCCCGTCTGGAGTCGCTGCTCAACCTTAGACATAAGTTATAGTATTTACCCATTCAAAATGTACACTGAGCTTGTCTTAAATACGACTGTATGTCATGGTATGGCACTGTGTCCAGATGCCTTCAGACTTTTTGTAGACCGGACTGAGTTGTTTTCTGTGTTTTGGGTTTTCTGTATTCTGTTTTTCCTCCTGTGTTCCTGTACTGTCTTTGCCTCCTTTGCCCATCTACACACCTCCTCTGAATCAGTCTCGTTAGTCCTTTCCTGCTCCCAGAGTTTCAGTTCAATTTGTATTTAAGTCTTGGTTTTCTGTTCAGTCTTGGTTCGATCCTTGATTTTGCCATGAGAGTTTCTGTTCTGCCTTTCCTGCGTTGGAGATTTAATTGAAGTTAATTTCTCCAAGTTCCTGTTGTCTGATCCTGTTGTGATCTCCTGCATATGGGTCCACCCGCTCCACTCTCCCTGACACTGTGGCAACATACAGTATTAACAATGACAACTGATGGACGAAAACAATGATATCACAGGAGGCCTCAGTCTTAATATGATTCGAAGAGATAAAAAACAATGAAATAGGCAAAGAAAGCAGGATTTTGGATCAGTGTCAGCAATAGAAAAATTATAGAATAAAACTCGACTGACAGCTTTTCCACATGTACAAAGTAGTAAAATGAGCTACTGTTAATGCTGACATACTGTATACATACACAACGTAACATAACCTTAATGTACTTAGCTAACGTTACCTTAGCTAACAACAAACCGAGTTACAAGCTGTCAATGCTAAAACAACAACATGTAAGCCAACTAACTATTAGAAGAACAGTTTGCCCATTAAAACAACTGAGAAGAGTTAATTTACTACTTGAAAACATGATCCCCACTTAGGTTTGATAAGTTTGACGTCTTGTTCGCGATGATAGAGGCGCAATAAAACGCTGTATATCGTACAGATCGTGTAATATCTTCTCTATGCTGCTGCCAATGCTGAGAGGTCTGTGGCACTCAAAGGTGAAAACGGGGTCTCCTTACTTGTATGTATTATAGTGGTAAGAACTACCATAGAGAATGAATGGTACAAGTTAAGAGACTTAAGTTCTACTATTCCCGGCTCCCGCGTGCGAAGGGGTCCTCGTCCACACTCTCCTGTGCGTAATGCCCCTGCAGCGCCACTCCACAATCTTCTTTTATTGCTCTTAATAATTCCATTGTTGTAACTTCCTCCTCGCCTTCCACCACCACCATCACTGTCAAACTCCTGCTGTATTCCTTGCCTCCTCTCCCCTCTTCTGCGTCTCCCTGTCCACCTTTCTTTTCAGCAGCGTCCTGCCGTTGGCAGCCATCATAGGGAAAAAAACAAAACAAAACAACAATACAATCCTCCCCCAACACCAACAGATGCTAGGGGGGGTGCAAACAAATGCCTCCACTAAAAAAGAACAGAAAAAGGACTCAAACTGAGCTAATATGTTCAACTTTAAAGTGGAACTGTTCAGCACTCTGTCTCCTCTTCTCTATCAGCCAAGTTGCACACAACCCTGCTCACACGTGTTCAGGGTGGTATGGCCGTAAGCAACACCGGTACCTACAAAAGGCCCCTTTAAAGATGCCGTAACACCATGTTTTTGTTGTTCTGTCTATACAGGAAGGAGCTGCAGAATTTTCCTTAAACAATCCGAGAGCTTAGTGAACTCCTCTCTCAGCTCCGCTTCAACCATACGGTTTGCCCCTTTGCTGAGGAAGTTGGCCTGTCTGGTGAAGCTGCTTTTTGCAGTGGTCCTCTCCTTCTTGAGCTGTTTAACATTCTTCCCCAGAACATCTTCCGCCATCTTGACCTCACGGACATGCACAGCTTTTCCTTCCTGCGTGAACAGCTTTTTTCCTGGACGTCTGAAGCCTTTTATCCTTACGTCCACACTGCTCCGCTTGGTTATCAACTGTCGAATTCTTTGGGCCTTTCTTGCTCAACATCTGCCTAAACCCGAAAATGGCTTAGAATACCAACGAAGACACATGGGACAACTCACTCCTTTTTTTCCATTTATTAAAATACATATGCAAACAGTGCATTTCTTTGATGTTGAACTTTGAAGATTGTTAGGAGTTTGTTAGGTTGATAACCTTTAAAGAAACAAAAAGACAAAACAAAAGGGAAAGGAAATTATCCAGCAATTTTTGTTCTTAATGACAGTATGGTTTAATTTCTCTCTCTCATTTTATCTGCCTCACGTTTCATCAGCATCATCACATCAACAAACCAAAGTCAACCGAATTTTACCAATAGGTATTATTATTATTAATCACGCTCAAATAAATTAGATTAATTATCAGTACACCTAAGAAATAATAAATCCCGACTACAATATATCCCTTAAAGCATACATGCAATTTATACTGATAATAATCCCCACAAAACACACTATCGTTACCTGACTCCAACATATCAACCATCTGATTAAACACCATAATAATGTCCAATGCAACCAGTAACCAACACCATAAAATGTCCAAAATATTAACACCACACTGCTCAAGCCGAATAAAGTAAATCATTAAATTAAAATATTTATCGGCGCATATACCATACAAACACGCAGTGCTTCCAAACATTGCTGACTACAAATTATAATTATCATTCTTATATATACCAATAGCATCTTTGTGGTCTTCTATATGCTGTTGCAAGCCCTTTTTCCCTGCAGAAATGTCTACCACGTTTCACACCAAAGAGACCCAGCAGGTCTGAATCCTGTTTATAGATTCCCACCTCCATCTCCTCAAACAAGTCGGGGTGTGCTCCGCCTACTGTCTTTCCTAATGGGCTCTCCCACAAGACGAGGTCTCTCACAACTTTCACCCTCTGAGGAGCAAGTCTTACCTCTCTGTGACTGACGAGAACTTCAACCTCTTCTGGCCTCTTTAACTCCTCAAGCTTGACTTCTAGGAAGAATTTCTGTAACTTCTCAGGTTTGTTAACTTTGTGGACTTTGGCGATTTCATCCAGGCCATAGCAGACAAGTTAATGAGCCCTCTCCGTTCCTTTAGGAGTTCTGACTCTGACTCTAAGGAGATATCTTTCAGTGGTAGAACATGCCTGATCTCGGAAGCTAAGCAAGGTAGGGCCTGGTCAGTACTTGGATGGGAGACCGCCTGGGAATACCAGGTGCTGAAAGCTTTTTTCACTACTCTTTACAAACAGCAGAGGGTGCTGCTGATTTTTCAGTGGACACAGACAGGCGCACATGGAAATCAATAGAATGATGTGCACACTGTCAATTACAGAGGTGAGAATGTAACTAAGCTGCTTGAGTGCAGGCTTGAGGTGCATTTTCAATGTTATGCAACTTTATACTTCATTGCACAGGGAAATATTGTACTTTTTACTCCTCTACATGTGTGATTGTTATTGCCACTTTGTACATTCAGATTTGACATTTAAAACGGGATTGTTTCATAAAATATGGCGCAGAATGATACTTGAAATTGCTGCTTACACAGTGATGCATCAGTGACAATAATCCAACAATAGTTTTATAAAATAGCCTGTAAAAATGTAACACTGACAGAGTTTGTTACAAAGACCATTTTGGTCATCATAATGAAAATATTTGTTTGCGTTCCCGACAAACTGCAGCTCCTACCTGTATAGACAGACAACAAAAACATGGTGTTATGGCATCTTTAAAGGGGCCTTTGGTAGGTACCAGTGTTGCTTACGGCCATACCACCCTGAACACGCCTGGTCTCGTCTGATCTCGGAAGCTAAGCAGGGTCGGGCCTGGTCAGTACTTGGATGGAAGACCGACTGGGAATACCAGGTGCTGTAAGTGTTTTTACTACTCTTTACAAACAGCAGAGGGCGCTGCTGATTCTTCAGTGGACACAGACATGCGCACATGGAAATCAATAGAATGATATGCACACTGTCAATTACAGAGGTTATAATGTAACTAAGCTGCTTGAGTGCAGGCTTAAGGTGCATTTTCTTTTTTTTTTCATTTTCTTTTTCCTTTATTTGTTTTTACTCATTTACATAAACATACTCAATTAGATACAATACGAGGTAAACCAACTTTTCCACTTTTTACAATGAAATTATTGAACACACAAATAGAACATGGGGTGCTTTTCATGTAAAATCAAATCAAATGAATATTAATAAAAAAAATAACATTTAGAAAAAAATTAAAATTAAACAAAAGATGGGCGTTTTGGGGAAATATACTTTTTCCACTCCTTCCAAATGTCCTCAAATTTATTTTCTTGAAGCTTCATTGAGAAAGTAATTATTTCCATTACAAATATGTCATAAATAACATCGTACCAGTCTAATGATGGGGTATCTGGTTTAAGCCACTTCTTAGTGATTGCCTTTCTAGCACCTACACTCAACATTCCAAATAAGTATTTTGTTTTAATATTTGTAGATGTTGAAAGCAAAACACCAAAAAGTAGTTTGTCCCACTTAAAAACTATGTTTGTACCAAATATAATAACTAATTCTGTGTAAATATTTTAACCAAACTTCTTCTGGAATGCAGCTATTAGTTTTGCGTTCCCATTTTTGTTTCATGTAGGTAGTGCTTGCTATTTCAGCCTCCTGAAGTCCTGAAGCCCCGAATCTGTTTTATAGACACTTATAAAAACTTTCAATAGGTTGTTTTCAAATGCCTTGTGACTCTCTAACATAGAACTGTTTATGTGATGGCGTACCTGAAGAAATCTAAAAAAGTTGCTATAATTTATCCCATATAGTCTTTTCAATGTCTGAAAATCAGCCAATGTCCCCTGGTTGAAAAAAGGTACAGTATGAGGAAAGGCCGCGATTAGCCCAACCCTTATAGCTTGCATCCAATTTATTTGGGGTGAAATCAAGGTCATGGGAGCACCATTTCAGAATCTTTATCTCTTCAAGTAAGCCACTCTTAGTGATGATATTTAACCATAATTTCAAAGATAAATGAATCCATCTATTACCTGTTTCCATTAAATTTTTAATAAGTCTTTTGTCCCCTAACCGTGCCTGAATTGGGACTGTCCCAGATATATTCCTTTCAATTTCTTTCCATCTAGCTTGGTAATCAGAATTACACCAACAATACAAAGTCCTCAATTGGGCCGATATATAATAATTTTTTAGGCAAGGGAGTGCAAATCCTCCCTTATTCTTTGCCAATTGAAGAGTGTTAAATCTTATCCTTGGTTTTTTCCCTTGCCATATATAACGTGATATCAATTTATCCCATTCATTGAATTGTTTATCAGTTATTTCAATTGGAAGAGTTTGAAACAAATATAGTACCCTAGGCAAGATATTCATTTTTACTGACTCAATTCTTGATTCAAAACTTAATATTGGAATTAGATTCCATCTATTTATGTCTTCCTTTATTTTCTGATTTAACAGATTAAAATTTAAGGCATACAATTTTGTTAGGTCTTTGGGGATGTTTACACCTAGATATTTAATGTGATCCAAATCCCAGTTTAGTTGAAAATTAGAATTTATGGTCTGACTAGGCTTGTATTTGAAACTTAAAATTTGGGTCTTTAAAATATTCAATTTATAACCTGAAATGGAACTAAAAACCTCCAAAAATGACATTAATTTCAAAATTGAGCTCTCTGGGTTCGACAAATTAATTAAAACATCGTCCGCAAATAAAGAGATTTTATGATCTTGGTCTAACAATTTTATACCTGTAATATTTTTATCCTGAGTGATCCCCTGACTTAACGCTTCAATAAACAAAGCAAACAATAAAGGACTTATTGGACAGCCCTGTCTTGTCCCTCTTTCCAGGCCGAATAGATTTGATACGGCTCCATTTAATTTTATTCTTGCCTTTGGGCTATTATATAATGCTTGAATAGTTTTGATAAAGGTCTGATGAAATCCAAATTGCCCCAATACTCTATATAAAAACCTCCAGTTAACTCGATCAAACGCCTTTTCGGCGTCAAGGCTCAATAACACTGCCTCGAGTTTGTTTTCAACAATATGATCAATCACATGTAATGTTCGGCGAATGTTATCTTGAGTCTGCCTTTGCTGAATAAAACCTGTCTGATCTAAACTTATTATTTGGGGAAGGATTTTTCCTAACCTCTTTGCCAAAATGTAGGTAAAGATCTTATAATCTTGGTTCAGTACACTTATCGGTCGATAACTCCCACAATCAAGTTTATCTTTACCCTCTTTTGGTATCAAAGAAATCACAGCTTCTCTCCAAGAAGGAGGAGTCATGCCAGTCCTGAGTACATAGTTAAACGTGTTCTTCATTATGGGGGTCAGCAGATCTCTCATTTCCTTGTACCACTCAGAAGGGAAACCATCTAGTCCTGGTGCTTTATTAGGTTTTAAATTTGATATTGCCCCTTTAATTTCTTCATCCTTAATTTCACTAATTAGACACTCATTTTGTTCATCTGTCACCTTTGGTAGTTTTATCAGGTCAAAAAAGACTTCCATCTTCAGTTCATCTATTTTAGGCTGTATATATACATTTTTATAAAAAGTTTCAAATGATTGTTGTATATCCTCTGCTTTGCAGTGTATGGAATTTGTTGTAGGATCCTTTATTTTATAAAATGTATTTTCTGCTTGTTGCTTTTTTAATTTATAAGTGAGTAATTTAGCCGATTTTCCTCCTGCTTCATAATATCTTTGTTTTAAACAAATCAGCTTTCTTTTAACATCGTTTGACAAGATTTCATTTATTTCGTTCTTTTTCCTATCTATTTCCATTTTTGTACTTTGATTCAGTGTCTTTTTATGTAAATTCTCTAATTCTTTTAATTCTTTTTGTAACCGATCCAATTTTTCTTTTCTCTGCTTTTTTAATTTAGAGCAATAGCCTATAATTTTCCCCCTAAGAACAGCCTTGCAAGCATCCCAAAGAATCGGTGGGGAAACTTCCCCGTTGTCATTTTCTTCAAAATAGTCTTTAATATCTTTCCTTATTTGCTGCCTCCTTTGATTTAGAATCCCTGTGTTTAACCTCCAGATAGTGCTCTTCTTTTCAGAACCTAGTAGTAAATCCATAGAGATTGGGGCGTGGTCTGATAAGTCCATGGTCCCAATATTGCAATTTATCACCCGAAATAAATCCCTTGGAAATGTAAGAAAGTAGTCAAGCCTGGAATAGACAGAGTGCGGATGAGAGTAAAAGGTATAGTCCCTCTTTGTCGGGTTCAAATCCCTCCATATGTCTGAGAGTCCTAGCTCTCCCATCATTAATTTTATATTTTTTGTAGTTTTCTTTTCTCTTGAATAATAAGATTTCGAAGTATCCAGGGTCATGTGAAGTCTGACATTAAAGTCCCCCCCGCAAATTAGGATGCCCCGGCCTCAGAGCTTATCAATTCAAAGATTTGTTTATAAAATGTCCATTCAGATCCTGGGGGAGCATAGACATTCAGAAAAGTAACTAAAACACCTTGCAGATACCCCCGGACCAGAACACATCTTCCATCATTATCTTTCTTTTCAAATGTGCATTCAAAGTTTAATTTGCTAGAAATTAAAATCGCTACCCCTCTCTTAGAACCCCTTTTATAGATGGATGAGTGCTGATTAAACCTCCATCTCTTAAGTTTTTCGTGTTCCAGTTCTGTAAGATGAGTCTCCTGAAGGAGAGCTACTTCTACTCCCTCCCTCTTCAATTTTGCCATAACTTTGCTCCTCTTGATTGGATTTCCCAGACCATTTACATTATAGGTCATTATTTTAAGTGACATTGTGTATCTTTAAGTATACTTTAAGCCCCCTCAAGCCTAGACATGAGTCATATCTTACACCCCTGGTGCTACAAGGGACAGTAGCATAAACAATAACCAATAACCAATAACACAAAAACAAAACCACAACAGGTAACAACATTGACTTCCAAAATGAAGGCCTCGTTTGCGGCCTCCTGACTCGGTTGGAAAGTGAGTATAGAGGGAAGGTCTCGTCCTCCTAGCAGTGAAAGAGGGCCCTCTTCAGCCTGTAAGCTGATGTATAGGTCCATAATGTCCAGTGAGAGGTGTCCCGACCACATGTCTGACCTCTTTATGCCCTTAATAAAAATAATAAGTTTGAAAATAAAATCTGTCCCATAACATTATTTAAAACATTGTACAAGATTCATAGAATAACTACTGTACCTAAATATAACCCTGTCGTAGCCAAAGTACGTTACTTATCAAGTGTCTTGTCGTCGGAATGCCCGGAGCCGGTCCCTGAATCCCTGCCCGGAGCCTGCATTCTCCCGGTTCCTTCGTTTTCCGCTGACTCGCCAGGTCAGCCGGGTTATCTGGTCAAGAAGCGAGGTTGGCTTTTTCAGAACCGTCACCTGCATCCCTCTCTCTGCCATGTCCGCCGTCGCCTCCTCTGCCGAGTTGTAAATCTCAGTGCCTTCTTTATAAAACACTCTCAGTCTGGCCGGGAACGGAGTTTGAAATCTTATGTTACTTTCTTTCAACACAGTTTTCGCTTCTGCGTACTCCCTCCGCTTCCTCAGCAGCTCCGGTGCGTAGTCGTGATCCGAGTGGATCCGTTTACCTTGAAAATCAAATCCCTTTTTCTGCCAGGCTCTTTTAATCACCTCCTCCTTCATTCTGTAGCTAGAGAACTTGACCACCAGTGACCTTGGAGGGGCTACGGCCGGAGGTTTTGGAGCTAGCGCTCGGTGAGCCCTCTCGATGTTTAGCTCTGTAGACGAGGGGAACTCCAAACCTTTCCTTGGCAAGTCTTCCACGAAAGTAATCACTGAAGTCATGTCTTCTTCATCTCCTTCTCTTACCCCATATATTCTCACATTATCGCACCGTGACCGGCTCTCCGAATCAGTCAGTTTATTCTCCGTTTGTATCTGTAGCTTCACCAGCTCCGACAAAACATCCTCCGATGACTGGATTCGGGCGACCGCCATGTTGATCCGCTCCTCCGCTTCTTCCACTCTTCTGTCGATTTTATTTATATCCTCTTTTATGCCCTGTAGTTGCCTACCGGAGTCATTCCTGAACTCTCGTAACTCTTTCAGGATTAAGCCCAGGCTGGCATGGGGACTCGGCTCCGCGGCAGTGTCCGGCGTGTCGTCCTCCATGTTGCTAATGCTACCAACTTGTGACAATTGACCGTCTTCTTCTTCGTCGGGTTTCTTACTTTGCGTGGGATTTTTCTTCCCCTTTTTAGGCATATTCGCTCGCCCGCTGTATTCACACTTGCTGTAAAACGTCTCCTTAAAAATTTGAGTTAAATCGGGCAACTTTTAATTTTACTGTCGGGAGCCTGTCACTCTATGCTGCCATCATGTCGCCAGCTAGACTGGAAGTCCTTGAGGTGCATTTTCAATGTTAGGCAACTTTATACTTCATTGCATAGGAAAATATTGTACTTTTTACTCCACTAAATTTGTGATTGTTATTGCCACTTTGTACATTCAGATTTTACATTTAAAACGTGATATTTTCATTAAAAATGGCGCAGAATGATACTTGAAATTGCTGCTTACACAGTGATGCATCAGTGACAATAATCCACTAATAGTTTTATAAAATATACTGTAAAAATGTAACACTGACAGAGTTTGTTAAAAAGGCCATTTTGGTCATCATAATGAAAATATTTGTTTGCGTTCCCGACAATCTGCCGCTCCTACCTGTATAGGCAGACAACAAAAACATGGTGTTACGGCATCTTTAAAGGGGCCTTTGGTAGGTACAATTGGTGCTTACAGCCATACCACCCTGAACACGCCCGGTCTCTTCAGATCTCGGAAGCTAAGCAGGGTCGGGCCTGGTCAGTACTTGGATGGGAGACAGCCTGGGAATACCAGGTGCTGTAAGCTTTTTTCACTACTCTTTACAAACAGCAGAGGGCGCTGCTGATTCTTCAGTGGACACAGAGAGGCGCACATGGAAATCAATAGAATGATGTGCACACTGTCAATTTCAGAGGTGAGAATGTAACTAAGCTGCTTGAGTGTAGGCTTGAGGTGCATTTTCAATGTTCTTCCATATCCCCAGTTGGAGCCTCGTTGATTTTATGGAAAGCAGTATTGGTTTTGTTATCAGGGGGTGGTATGTCTGCAAACATGAGGTCTAAGAGGTCTCTACAGTCTTTGGATGAAACAGGAACCCTCTATATAGTAGTCTCCACTGGTTGGCCAACTGGTAGGTCCTCCTTGGAATCTAGAGTTGACTGATCTTGTATTTTGTAGGTGGCTGACTGGGAGGACTGAGTACTGCCACTTGGTGTTGTAACTGGGAGACTCCAGCTCTCCTGCCCCTCATTCTCACGGTCCTGTGGCGTTGAAGGGCCTGTATCGCAAGACAGCCCGTTTTGATAGTCCTCAGCGGAGATTGGTGTAGTAGTCTCCTTGTCTCCAGACTCAGTTTGATCCTCTAGACGGGTTGCTCCCTGTTGACTTTCCCTGTCAGATGGTTCTGGGTGGTTCCTGGCCAAAGGTCCTGGCCGCTGCTGGTCTGCTCCTCAGAATCAGAAAGTCTCTCTCCTGGTGGAAACTCAAGATTGGCATTAAACCGCCTAGTTCTGTTGGCATACAATTCAGGGCAAACTCTGAAAGTGGGATTGTTTGAACCACAAAGATTGCATGTCTTTGGTTGGTCGCAGTCTTTTGTAATATGGTCAGACCTCTTGCAGTTTTTGCAGAAGGTGGCTTTACAGTTTGCTGCAAGGTGGGTCGAGGAGCCACACAGTTGCAAAACACAGTTTTTGGCTGCCCAGCATAGAAAACATGGCCCCTAATTGGTCCCAGCTGTATGGTGGAAGGCAGATGTTGGAGTAACCCAGAGTCCCTGTCTCTCATCAGCTGCACATAGAAAACCCTGGCCTCGGTTCTGATGCCATCTTCATCTCTCAGCTCCATGCTCCGTGAAACAGAGAAGTGGAAGGACAACCATGTAAAAATGTTCTCAGTCGTTACTTTTTCAGAGTAAATAATGAAAGTGACTGCTTTTGATTCTCGCTCTGAAAGAGGGATGAGAAGCACTTTCTGAAGTCTTGGGTTATTGTCCTTCTTCTGATTGTAACACTCAAGTCATTGCTCAAAAAGTGTGTAGGAAGTAAAGATTACCACAAAAGTCCCTTTTCCAGGCAGGGCAAAAAAGTAGTCAACCTGAGGCGGGCTGAAACGCAGGTCCTTCTGGATGACATTCCGGATGAACTGTAGTCGATCTGTCTGTGGCAGCCAAGTTTCATATAGACGTTTTAGTTCAATAAATAAGCGCAGTCTGTATTTTATGTTGTTGAGATAAATAAGTGATTTCATTGACTAACTTAATTAATAGTAATTAAAAGGTTAAAAGGTTAAAAGTCATTCAATGATCATTTGATTTATTTCATCTTGATGCCATGTCCTCTATGTGTTACTTTGTAAAGGCAACACTATATAAGCTTTCTGTTAGACTGGTAAGTAGGCCACTGTCACTTTAAGAGAAATAGGCTTCTTGTGCTCATTAAGGTAAAACAGTGGTTTGTTCAGTTGAGGCTTAAGTGTTTTGATGACATAATCGAATGTTCTGATTGCTTTGATGACATCATTGAATGTTCCGAGTGCTTTGATGACATCATCAAATGTTCCGATTGCTTTGATGATATCATTGAATGTTCAGAGTGCCTTGATGACATCATTGAATGTTCATAGTGCTTGGATGAATGTTCCTGTTTTGATGACATCACCGAATGTTCTGAGTGCTTTCATGACATCATCAAATCTTCATGTTTTGATGACATCAATGAATGTTCAGAGTGCTTTGATGACATCATGGAATGTTCTCAGTGCTTTGATGACATCATTGAATATTTCGAATGCTTTGTTGATATCATTGACAGTTCCGAGTGAATTGATGACATCACTGAATATTCCGAGAGCTCTGATGAATGTTCCGAGTGCTTTGATGACATCATCGAATGTTCCAAGTGCTTTGATGAATGTTCCTGCATTGATGACATCATCCAATGTTCCAAATGCTTTGATGAATGTTGCTGCTTGATGACATAATCGAATGTTCCGAGTGCTTTGATGAATGTTCCTAATTTGATGAATGTTCCAGCTTTGATGAATGTTCCGAGTGCTTTGATGACATCATCGAATGTTCCGAGTACTGTGATGACTTCATTGAATGTTCTGAGTGCTCTGATGAATGTTCCTAATTTTATTACATCATCAAATGTTCCCAGTGCTTTGATGAATGTTCCGAGTGCTTTGATGACATCATCGAATGTTCCGAGTGCTTTGATGAATGTTCTTGCTTTGATGACATCATCAAATATTCCGAGTGTTTTGATGACGTAATTGAATGTTCGGAATGCTTTGATGACATCACCAAATGTTCCGAGTGCTTTGATGACTTCATTGAATGTTCCGAGTGCTTTGATGAATGTTCCTACTTTGATGACATCTAACGTTCCAATTGCTTTTATAAAATCATAAAACATTCTGAGTGCTTTTATGACATCATAAAATGTACCGAGTGCTTTGATGACATCATCGAATGTTCCGAGTGAATTGATAACATCATTGAATGTTCCGAGAACTTTGATGAATGTGCCGAGTGCTTTGATGAGATCATTGAATGCTCCAAGTGCTTTGATGACATCATTGAATGTTCCGAGTGCTTTGATGACATCATCGAGTGTTCTAAGTGCTTTGATGACATCATCGAATGTTCCAAGTGTTTTGATGACAAAATCAAATGTTCCGAGTGCTTTGATGAATGTTCCTGCCTTGATGACATCATCCAATGTTTCAAGTGCTTTGATGAATGTTGCTGCTTTGATGACATAATCAAATATTCCGAGTGCTTTGATGAATGTTCCGAGTGCTTTGATGAATATTCCTGATTTGATGAATGTTCCTGATTTGATGAATGTTCCAGCTTTGATGAATGTTCGGAGTGCTTTGATGACATCATCGAATGTTCGGAGTGCTTTGATGACATCACCAAATGTTCGGAGTGCTTTGATGACTTCATTGAATGTTCCGAGTGCTTTGATGACATCATCGAGTGTTCCAAGTGCTTTGATGACATCATCGAATGTTCCAAGTGTTTTGATGACAAAATCAAATGTTCCGAGTGCTTTGATGAATGTTCTTGCTTTGATGACATCATCAAATATTCCGAGTGTTTTGATGACGTAATTGAATGTTCGGAATGCTTTGATGACATCACCAAATGTTCCGAGTGCTTTGATGACTTCATTGAATGTTCCGAGTGCTTTGATGAATGTTCCTACTTTGATGACATCTAACGTTCCAATTGCTTTTATAAAATCATAAAACATTCTGAGTGCTTTTATGACATCATAAAATGTACCGAGTGCTTTGATGACATCATCGAATGTTCCGAGTGAATTGATAACATCATTGAATGTTCCGAGAACTTTGATGAATGTGCCGAGTGCTTTGATGAGATCATTGAATGCTCCAAGTGCTTTGATGACATCATTGAATGTTCCGAGTGCTTTGATGACATCATCGAGTGTTCTAAGTGCTTTGATGACATCATCGAATGTTCCAAGTGTTTTGATGACAAAATCAAATGTTCCGAGTGCTTTGATGAATGTTCCTGCCTTGATGACATCATCCAATGTTTCAAGTGCTTTGATGAATGTTGCTGCTTTGATGACATAATCAAATATTCCGAGTGCTTTGATGAATGTTCCGAGTGCTTTGATGAATATTCCTGATTTGATGAATGTTCCTGATTTGATGAATGTTCCAGCTTTGATGAATGTTCGGAGTGCTTTGATGACATCATCGAATGTTCGGAGTGCTTTGATGACATCACCAAATGTTCGGAGTGCTTTGATGACTTCATTGAATGTTCGGAGTGCTTTGATGACATCATCGAGTGTTCCAAGTGCTTTGATGACATCATCGAATGTTCCAAGTGTTTTGATGACAAAATCAAATGTTCCGAGTGCTTTGATGAATGTTCCTGCTTTGATGACATCATCCAATGTTCCAAGTGCTTTGATGAATGTTGCTGCTTTGATGACATAATCAAATATTCCGAGTGCTTTGATGAATGTTCCGAGTGCTTTGATGAATATTCCTGATTTGATGAATGTTCCTGATTTGATGAATGTTCCAGCTTTGATGAATGTTCGGAGTGCTTTGATGACATCATCGAATGTTCGGAGTGCTTTGATGACATCACCAAATGTTTGGAGTGCTTTGATGAATGTTCCTGCTTTGATTACATCAAACGTTCCAAGGGCTTTTATAAACTCATAAAACATTCCGAGTGCTTTTATGACATCATAAAATGTTCCGAGTATTTTGATGACTTCATCGAATATTCCGAGTGCTTTGATGAATCATCCGAGTGCTTTGATGACATCATAGAATGTTCCGAGTTCTTTGATGACATCATCAAACCTTCCGAGTGCTTTGATGACATCATCGAATGTTCCGACTGTTTTGATGACATAATTTAATGTTCCGAGTGCTTAATGACATCATCAAACCTTCCGAGTGCTTTGATGACATCATCGAATGTTCCGAATGTGTTGATGACATAATCGAATGTTCCGAGTGCTTTGATGACATCATGGAATAATCCGATGCTTTAATAACAGCATCAAATGTTCCGAGTGACTTGATGAATGTTGCTGCTTTGATGACATCAAAAAATGTTCTGAGTGCTTTGATGACAAAATCGAATTTTCTGAGAGCTTTGATGAATGTTCCGAGTGCTTTGATGACATCATCAAATGTTTCGAGTGTTCTGATGAAATCATGGAATGTTCTTAGGGCTTTGATGACATCATTGAATGTTCAACGTGCTTTGATGACATCATTGAATATTCTGAGTGCTATACTGACATCATTGAATGTTCCGAGTGCTTTGATGACATTATCGAATATTCTGAGGGCTTTGATGAATGTTCTTGCTTTGATGACATCATCAAATATTCCGAGTGTTTTGATGACTTCATTGAATGTTCGGAATGCTTTGATGAATGTTCCTGCTTTGATGACATCTAACGTTCCAATTGCTTTTATAAAATCATAAAACATTCTGAGTGCTTTTATGACATCATAAAATGTACCGAGTGCTTTGATGACATCATCGAATGTTCCGAGTGAATTGATATCATCATTGAATGTTCCGAGAGCTTTCATGAATGTGCCGAGTGCTGTGATGAGATCATTGAATGCTCCAAGTGCTTTGATGACATCATCCAATGTTCCAAATGCTTTGATGAATGTTGCTGCTTGATGACATAATTGAATGTTCCGAGTGCTTTGATGAATGTTCCTAATTTGATGAATGTTCCAGCTTTGATGAATGTTCCGAGTGCTTTGATGACATCATCAAATGTTCCCAGTGCTTTGATGAATGTTCCGAGTGCTTTGATGACATCATCAAATATTTCGAGTGTTCTGATGAAATCATGGAATGTTCTTAGGGCTTTGATGAATGTTCCTGCTTTGATGACATCTAACATTCCATTTGCTTTTATAAAATCATAAAACATTCTGAGTGCTTTTATGACATCATAAATTGTACCGAGGGCTTTGATGACATCATCGAATGTTCCGAGTGCTTTGATGAATGTTCTTGCTTTGATGACATCATCAAATATTCCGAGTGAATTGATAACATCATTGAATGTTCCGAGAACTTTGATGAATGTGTCGAGTGCTTTGATGAGATCATTGAATGCTCCAAGTGCTTTGATGACATCATTGAATGTTCCGAGTGCTTTGATGACATCATCGAGTGTTCCAAGTGCTTTGATGACATCATCGAATGTTCCAAGTGTTTTGATGAGAAAAACAAATGTTCCGAGTGCTTTGATGAATGTTGCTGCTTTGATGACATAATCAAATGTTCCGAGTGCTTTGATGAATGTTCCAAGTGCTTTGATGAATGTTCCAAGTGCTTTGATGAATGTTCCTGATTTGATGAATGTTCCTGATTTGATGAATGTTCCAGCTTTGATGAATGTTCCGAGAGCTTTGATGAAATCATCGAATGTTCGGAGTGCTTTGATGACATCACCAAATGTTGGGAGTGCTTTGATGACTTCATTGAAAGATCCGAGTGCTTTGATGAATGTTCCTGCTTTGATTACATCAAAAGTTCCAAGTGCTTTTATAAACTCATAAAACATTCCGAGTGCTTTTATGACATCATAAAATGTTCCGAGTACTTTGATGACTTCATTGAATATTACGAGTGCTTTGATGAATTTTCCTGCTTTGATGACATCATCGAATGTTCCGAATGTGTTGATGAAATAATCCAATGTTCCAAGTGTTTTGATGACAAAAATCAAATGTTCCGAGTGCTTTGATGAATGTTGCTGCTTTGATGACATAATCAAATGTTCCGAGTGCTTTGATGAATGTTCCGAGTGCTTTGATGAATGTTCCTGATTTGATGAATGTTCCTGATTTGATGACATCACCAAATGTTCGGAGTGCTTTCATTACTTCATCGAATGTTCCAAGTGCTTTGATGAATGTACAGAGTGCTTTTCTGACATCATTGAATGTTCCTGCTTTGATGATATCATCAATTTTTCCAAGTGCTTTGATGACGTCATTGAATGTTCCTGCTTTGATGATATCATCGATTTTTCCAAGTGCTTTGATGACATAATCGAATGTTCCGAGTGCCTTCATTACATCCTCAATGTTTCGAGTGGTCTGATGAAATCATGGAATGTTCTTAGGGCTTCGATGACATCATCGAATGTTCCGAGTGCTTTGTTGACATCATTGAATATTCCGAGTGTTTTGATGAATTTTCCTGCTTTGATAAAATCCTTGAATGTTCCGAGTGCTTTGATGACAAAATTGAATTTTCTGAGATCTTTGATGAATGTTCCGAGTGCTTTGATGACATCATAGAATGTTCCGAGTTCTTTGATGACATCATCAAACTTTCCAAGAACTTTGAGGACATCATCGAATGTTCTGACTGTTTTGATGACTTCATTGAATGTTCCGAGTGCTTTGATGAATGTTCCTGATTTTATGACATCATCAAATGTTCCCAGTGCTTTGATGAATGTTCCGAGTGCTTTGATGACATCATTGAATGTTCCTGCTTTGATCATATCATCGATTTTTCCAAGTGCTTTGATGACATCATCGAATGTTCAGAGTGCTTTGTTGACATCATTGAATTATCCGATTGCTTTGATGGATGTTCCTGCTTTGATGACATCATCCAATATTCCAAGTACTTTGTTGAATGTTGCTGCTTTGATGACATCACCAAATGTTCAGAGTGCTTTGATGACTTCATTGAATGTTCCAAGTGTTTTGATGAATTTTCCTGATTTTATGACATCATCAAATGTTCCGAGTGCTTCGATGAATGTTGCTGCTTTGATGAAATCATTGAATGTTCTGATTGCTTTGATGAATGTTCCAAGTGCTTTGATGACAAAATCAAGTGTTCCGAGTGCTTTGATGAATGTTCCTGCTTTGATGACATCATCCACTGTTCCAAGTGCTTTGATGAATGTTGCTGCTTTGATGACATCATCCAATATTCCAAGTGCTTTGTTGAATGTTCCAGCTTTGTAGACATCATCAAATGTTCCGAGTGCTTTGATGACATCATTGAATGTTCCGAGTTCTTTGATGAATGTTCCTGCTTTGATGACATAATCTAATGTTCCAAATGCTTTGATGACATCATCCAATATTCCAAGTGCTTTGTTGGATGTTCCTACTTTGATGACATCATCCAATGTTCCAAGTGCTTTGATGAATGTTCCTGCTTTGATGACATCATCCAATGTTCCAAGTGCTTTGTTGAATGTTCCTGCTTTGTAGAAATAATCAAATGTTCTGTGTGCTTTGATGACATCATTGAATGTTCTGATTGCTTTGATGAATGTTCCAAGTGCTTTAATGACAAAGTCAGATATTCCAAGTGCTTTGATGAATGTTCCTGATTTTATGACATCATCCAATATTCCAAGTGCTTTGATGAATGTTGCTGCTTTGATGACATCACCAAATGTCCAGAGTGATTTGAAGACTTCATTGAATGTTCCAAGTGCCTTGATGAATGTTCTTGATTTTATGACATCATCCAATATTTCGAGTTCTTTGATGAATGTTCCGAGTGCTTTGTTGAGAAAATCAAGTGTTCCGAGTGCTTAGATGAATGTTATGACTGCTTTGATGACATCATTGAATGTTTCAAGTACTTTGATGACATCATCGAATGTTCAGAGTGCTTTGTTGACATCATTGAATTATCCGATTGCTTTGATGAATGTTCTGACTGCTTTGATGACATCATTGAATGTTTCAAGTACTTTGATGACATCATCAAATGTTCCCAGTGCTTTGATGAATGTTCAGAGTGCTTTTCTGACAGCATTGAATGTTCCTGCTTTGATGATATCATCGATTTTTCCAAGTGCTTTGATGACATCATCGAATGTTCCGAGTGCTTTAATGAATGTTCCGAGTGCCTTGATGACATCATGAAATATTTCGAGTGGTCTGATGAAATCATGGAATGTTCTTAGGGCTTTGATGACATCATCGAATATTCTGATTGCTTTGTTGACATCATTGAATATTCCGAGTGCTTTGATGAATTTTCCTGCTTTGATGAAATCCTTGAATGTTCCGAGTGCTTTGATGACATCATAGAATGTTCCGAGTTCTTTGATGACATCATCAAACTATCCGAGTGCTTTGAGAACATCATCGAATGATCCGACTTTTTTGATAAATGATCCTGCTTTGTAGACATCATCAAATGTTCTGTGTGCTTTGATGACATCATCGAATGTTCTGATTGCTTTGATGAATGTTCCAAGTGATTTGATGACAAAATCAAATGTTCCGAGTGCTTTGATGAATGTTCCTGCTTTGATGACATCATCAAATGTTCCAAGTCCTACGATGAATATTGCTGCTTTGATGACATCACCAAATCTTCCGAGTGCTTTGATGACATCATCAAATGTTCCCAGTGTTTTGACTAATGTTCCGAGTGCTTTGATGACATCATTGAATGTTCCTGCTTTGATGCTATCATCCAATGTTCCAAGTGCTTGGATGATTGTTGCTGCTTTGCTGACATTATCAAATGTTCCGAGTGTTTTGATGAATGTTCCTGCTTTGATGACATCATCGAATGTTCTGATTGCTTTGACGAATGTTCCACGTGCTTCGATGACATCATTGAATGTTTCAAGTACTTTGATGACATCATTGAATGTTCCAAGTGCTTTGATGACATTATTGAATATCCCGAGTGCTTTGATGAATGTTCTTGCTTTGATGACATCGCCAAATATTCAGAGTGCTTTGATGCCTTCATTGAATGTTCCGAGTGCTTTGATGAATGTTCCTGCTTTGATGAAATCTAACGTTCCAAATGCTTTTATAAAACCATAAAAAATTCCTAGTGCTTTTATGACATCATAAAATGTACCGAGTGCTTTGATGACATCATCGAATGTCCCAAGTGTTTTGATGACAAAATCAAATGTTCCGAGTGCTTTGATGAATGTTCCTGCTTTGATGACATCACCCAATGTTCCAAGTGCTTTGATGAATGTTGCTGCTTTGATGACATAATCAAATGTTCCGAGTGCTTTGATGACATCATTGAATGATCCTGCTTTGATGATATCATCGATTTTTCCAAGTGCTTTGATAACATCATCGAATGTTCTGAGAGCTTTGATGAATGTTCCGAGTGCTTTGATGAGATAACTGAATGTTCCAAGAGCTTTGATGACATCATTGATATTCCAAGTGCTTTGATAACATCATCGATTGTTCCAAGTGCTTTGATGACATCATTGAATGTTCAAAGTGTTTTGATGAATGTTGCTGCTTTGATGACATAATCAAATGTTCCGAGTGCTTTGATGACTTCATTGAATGTTCCGAGTGCTTTGATGAATGTTTCTGATTTTATGACATTATCAAATGTTCCCAGTGCTTTGATGAATGTTCCGAGTGCTTTGATGACATCATTGAATGTTCCTGCTTTGATGATATCATGGATTTTTCCAAGTGCTTCGATAACATCATCGAATGTTCCGAGAGCTTTGATGAATGTTCCGAGTGCTTTGATGAGATCATTGATATTCCAAGTGCTTTGATGACATCATCGAGTGTTCCAAGTGCTTTGATGACATCATCGAATGTTCCAAGTATTTTGAATACAAAATCAAATGTTCCGAGTGCTTTGATGAATGTTCCTGCTTCGATGACATCATCCAATGTTCCAAGTGTTTTGATGAATGTTGCTGCTTTGAAGACATAATCAAATGTTCCGAGTGCTTTGATGAATGTTCCGAGTGCTTTGATGAATGTTCCTGATTTGATGAATGTTCCAGCTTTGATGAATGTTCTGAGTGCTTTGATGACATCATCGAATATTCGGAGTGCTTTGATGACATCACCAAATGTTTCGGAGAGCTTTGATGACTTCATTGAATGATCCGAGTGCTTTGATGAATGTTCCTGCTTTTATGACATCATCCGATGTTCAGAGTGCTTTGATGACTTCATTGAATGTTCCAAGTGCTTTGATGAATGTTCCTGATTTCATGACATCATCAAATGTTCCGACTGCTTTGATGAATGTTCCGAGTGCTTTGATGAGAAAATCAAATGTTCAGAGTGCTTTGATGAATGTTGCTGCTTTGATGACATCACCAAATGTTCCCAGTGCTTTGATGAATGTTCCGAGTGCTTTGATGACATCATCAAATGTTTCGAGTATTCTGTTGAAATCATGGAATGTTCTTAGGGCTTTAATGACATCATCGAATGTTCCGAGTGCTTTGTTGACATCATTGAATTATGCGATTGCTTTGATGAATGTTCTGACTGCTTTGATGACATCATTGAATGTTTGAACTACTTTGATGACATCATTGAATGTTCAAAGTGCTTTGATGAATGTTGCTCCTTTGATGACATAATCAAATGTTCCGAGTGCTTTGATGAATATTCCTGCTTTGTAGACAACACCAAATGTTCCGAGCGCTTTGATGACATCATTGAATGTTCCTGCTTTGATCATATCGATTTTTCCAAGTGCTTTGATGACATCATCGAATATTCCGAGTGCTTTAATGAATGTTCCGAGTGCTTTGATGACATCATTGAATGTTCAGAGTGCTTTGTTGACATCATTGAATTATCCGATTGCTTTGATGAATATTCTGACTGCTTTGATTACATCATTGAATGTTCCAAGTGCTTTAATGACATTATCGAATATTCCGAGTGCTTTGATGAATGTTCTTGCTTTGATGATATCATCAAATATTCCGACTGTTTTTTGAGGACATAATTGAATGTTCCAAGTGCTTTGATGACATCATCCAATATACCAAGTGCTTTGTTGAATGTTCCTGCTTTGTAGACATCACCAAATGTTCCGAGTGCTTTTTTGACTTCATTGAATGTTCCAAGTGCTTTGATGAATGTTCCTGATTTTATGACATCATCAAATGTTCCGAGTGCTTTGATGAATGTTGCTGCTTTGCTGACATAATCAAATGTTCCGAGAGCTTTCATGAATTTTTCTGATTTGATTACTTCATCGAATGTTCAAAGTGCTTTGATGACATCATCTAAGGTTAAAAGTGCTTTGATGACATCAACTAAGGTTCAAAGTGCTTTGATGAATGTTCTTTGTGTTTTGATGACATCATCCGATATTTTAAGTGATTTGTTGAATGTTCCTGCTTTGTAGACATCATCAGATGTTCCGAGTGCTTTGATGACATCATCGAATGTTCCGAGTGCTTTGATGAATGTTCCTACTTTAATGACATCATCCAATGTTCCAAGTGCTTTGATGAATGTTCCTGCTTTGATGACATCATCCAATGTTCCAAGTGCTTTGATGAATGTTGCTGCTTTGATGACATAATCAAATGTTCCGAGTGCTTTGATGACATCATCTAAGGATCAAAGTGCTTTGATGAATGTTCTTAGTGTTTTGATGACATCATATAATGTTCCAAATGCTTTGATGACATCATCCAATATTCCTAGTGCTTTGTTGAATGTTCCTGCTTTGTAGACATCATCAAATGTTCAGAGTGCTTTGATGAATGTTGCTGCTTTGATGACATCACCAAATGTTCCGAGTGCTTTGATGACTTCATTGAATGTGCCAAGTGTTTTGATGAATGTTGCTGCTTTGATGACATAATCAAATGTTCCGAGTGCTTTGATGACTTCATTGAATGTTCCGAGTGCTTTGATGAATGTTTCTGATTTTATGACATTATCAAATGTTCCCAGTGCTTTGATGAATGTTTCAAGTGCTTTGATGACATCATCGAATATTCCGAGTGCTTTAATGAATGTTCCGAGTGCTTTGATGACATCATCGAATGTTCAGAGTGCTTTGTTGACATCATTGAATTATCCGATTGCTTAGATGAATGTTGCTGCTTTGATGACATAATCAAATCATCCGAGTGCTTTGATGAATGTTCCTGATTTGATGACATCATCCAATGTTCCAAGTGCTTTGATGAATGTTGCTGCTTTGATGACATAATCAAATGTTCCGAGTGCTTGGATGAATGTTCTGACTGCTTTGATGACAAAGTCAAATTTTCCGAGTGCTTTGATGAATGTTGCTGCTTTGATGACATCATCGAATGTTCCGAGTGCTTTGATGAATGTTCCTACTTTAATGACATCATCCAATGTTCCAAGTGCTTTGATGAATGTTCCTGCTTTGATGACATCATCCAATGTTCCAAGTGCTTTGATGAATGTTGCTGCTTTGATGACATAATCAAATGTTCCGAGTGCTTTGATGACATCATCTAAGGATCAAAGTGCTTTGATGAATGTTCTTAGTGTTTTGATGACATCATATAATGTTCAAAAAGCTTTGATGACATCATCCAATATTCCTAGTGCTTTGTTGAATGTTCCTGCTTTGTAGACATCATCAAATGTTCTGTGTGCTTTGATGACATCATTGAATGTTCTGATTGCTTTGATGAATGTTCCAAGTGCTTTAATGACAAAGTGAGATATTCCAAGTGCTTTGATTAATGTTGCTGCTTTGATGACATCACCAAATGTTCAGAGTGCTTTCATGACTTCATTGAATGTTCCAAGTGCTTTGATGAATGTTCCTGATTTTATGACATCATTCAATATTCCGAGTGCTTTGATGGATGTTCCGAGTGCTTTGATGAATGTTCCTGCTTTGATGACATCATCCAATATTCCAAGTGCTTTGATGAATGTTGCTGCTTCGATGACATCACCAAATGTTCAGAGTGTTTTGATGACTTCATTGAATGTTCCAAATGCTTTGATGAATGTTCCTGATTTTATGACATCATCAAATGTTCCGAGTGCTTTGATGAATGTTCCGAGTGCTTTGATGACATCATCAAATGTTCAGAGTGCTTTGATGAATGTTGCTGCATTGATGACATCACCAAATGTTCCGAGTGCTTTGATGACTTCATTGAATGTTCCAAGTGATTTGATGAATGTTGCTGCTTTGATGACATAATCAAATGTTCCAAGTGCTTTGATGACTTCATTGAATGTTCCGAGTGCTTTGATGAATGTTTCTGATTTTATGACATTATCAAATGTTCCCAGTGCTTTGATGAATGTTCCGAGTGCTTTGATGACATCATTGAATGTTCCTGCTTTGATCATATCATCGATTTTTCCAAGTGCTTTGATGACATCATCGAATATTCCGAGTGCTTTAATGAATGTTCCGAGTGCTTTGATGACATCATCGAATGTTCCGAGTGCTTTGTTGACATCATTAAATTATCCGATTGCTTTGATGAATGTTGCTGCTTTGATGATATAATCAAATCATCCGAGTGCTTTGATGAATGTTCCTGCTTTGATGACATCATCCAATGTTCCAAGTGCTTTGATGAATGTTGCTGCTTTGATGACATAATCAAATGTTCCGAGTGCTTTGATGAATGTTCTGACTGCTTTGATGACAAAGTCAAATTTTTCGAGTGCTTTGATGAATGTTGCTGCTTTGATGACATCATCGAATGTTCTGATTGCTTTGATGAATGTTTCAAGTGCTTTGATGATAAAATCAAGTGTTCCATGTGCTTTGATAAATGTTCCTGCTTTGATGACATCATCCAATGTTCCAAGTGCTTTGATGAATGTTGTTGCTTTGATGACATCATCCAATATACCAAGTGCTTTGTTGAATGTTCCTGCTTTTTAGACATCACCAAATGTTCCGAGTGCTTTGATGACTTCATTGAATGTTCTGAATCCTTTGATGAATGTTCCTGATTTTATGACATCATCAAATGTTCCCAGTGCTTTCATGAATGTTCAGAGTGCTTTTCTGACATCATTGACTGTTCCTGCTTTGATGATATCATCGATTTTTCCAAGTGCTTTGATGACGTCATTGAATGTTCCTGCTTTGATGATATCATCGATTTTTCCAAGTGCTTTGATGACATCATCGAATGTTTCGAGTGCTTCAATGAATGGTCCGAGTGCCTTGATTACATCATCAAATGTTTCGAGTGGTCTGATGAAATCATGGAATGTTCTTAGGGCTTTGATGACATCATCGAATGTTCTGAGTGCTTTGTTGATATCATTGAATATTCCGAGTGCTTTGATGAACTTTACTGCTTTGATGAAATCCTTGAATGTTCCGAGTGCTTTGATGACAAAATTGTATTTTCTGAGATCTTTGATGAATGTTCCGAGTGCCTTGTTGATATCATTGAATATTCCGAGTGCTTTGATGAACTTTCCTATTTTGATGACATCATAGAATGTTTCGAGTTTTTTGATGACATCATCAAACTTTCCGAGTTTTTTGAGGACATCATCGAATGTTCCGACTGATTTGATGACGTAATTTATTGTTCCGAGTGCTTAATGACATCATCAAATGTACCGAGTTCTTTGATGACGTCATCTAAGATTCCAAGTGCTTTGATGAATGTTCTTAGTGTTTTGATGACATCATATAATGTTCCAAGTGCTTTGATGAATGTTCCTGCTTTAATGACATCATCCAATGTTCCTAGTGCTTTGATGAATGTTCCTGATTTTATGAAATCATTAAATGTTCCCAGTGCTTTGATGAACGTTGCTGCTTTGATGACATCATACAATTTTCCGAGTGCTGTGATGAATGTTTCTGATTTGATTACTTCAACGAATGTTCCGAGTGCTTTGATGACAAAATCAAATGTTTCGAATGCTTTGATGAATGTTCCTGCTTTGATGATATCATCCAATGTTCCAATTGCTTTGATGAATGTTGCTGCTTTGATGACATCACCAAATGTTCCGAGTCCTTTGTTGACTTCATTGAATGTACCGAGTGCTTTGATGAATGTTCCTGATTTGATGACATCATCAAATGTTCCCAGTGCTTTGATGAATGTTCCTGATTTTATGACATAATCAAATGTTCCGATTGCTTTGATGAATGTTTCTGATTTGATTACTTCATCGAATGTTCCGAGTGATTTGATGAAATCATCGAATGTTCCGAGTGCTTTGATGAATGTTCCTGCTTTGATGACATCATCCAATGTTCCGAGTGCTTTGATGAATGTTCCTGCTTTGATGACATCATCCAATGTTCCAAGTGCTTTGATGAATGTTGCTGCTTTGATGACATATTCAAATGTTCCGAGTGCTTTGATGAATGTTTCTGATTTGATTACTTCATCGAATGTTCCGAGTTCTTTGATGACATCATCGAATGTTGCGAGTGCTTTGATGAATGTTCCTGATTTTATGTCATAATCAAATGTTCCGATTGCTTTGATGAATGTTTCTGATTTGATTACTTCAACGAATGTTCCGAGTGCTTTGATGACATCATCGAATGTTGCGAGTGCTGTGATGAATGTTCCTGCTTTTATGACATCATCCAATGTTCCGAGTGCTTTGATGAATGTTCCTGCTTTGATGACATCATCCAATGCTCCAAGTGCTTTGATGAATGTTGCTGCTTTGATGACATATTCAAATGTTCCGAGTGCTTTGATGAATGTTTCTGATTTGATTACTTCATCGAATGTTCCGAGTTCTTTGATGACATCATCGAAGTTTCCAAGTGCTTTGATGAATGATCTTAGTGTTTTGATGACATCATATGATGTTCCGAGTGCTTTGATGACATCATCCAATGTTCTGTGTGCTTTGATGATATCATTGAATGTTCTGATTGCTTTGATGAATGTTTCTGATTTGATTACTTCATCGAATGTTCCGAGTTCTTTGATGACATCATCGAAGTTTCCAAGTGCTTTGATGAATGATCTTAGTGTTTTGATGACATCATCGAATGTTTCGAGTGCTTCAATGAATGGTCCGAGTGCCTTGATTACATCATCAAATGTTTCGAGTGGTCTGATGAAATCATGGAATGTTCTTAGGGCTTTGATGACATCATCGAATGTTCTGAGTGCTTTGTTGATATCATTGAATATTCCGAGTGCTTTGATGAACTTTACTGCTTTGATGAAATCCTTGAATGTTCCGAGTGCTTTGATGACAAAATTGTATTTTCTGAGATCTTTGATGAATGTTCCGAGTGCCTTGTTGATATCATTGAATATTCCGAGTGCTTTAATGAACTTTCCTGCTTTGATGACATCATAGAATGTTTCGAGTTTTTTGATGACATCATCAAACTTTCCGAGTTTTTTGAGGACATCATCGAATGTTCCGACTGATTTGATGACGTAATTTATTGTTCCGAGTGCTTAATGACATCATCAAATGTAACGAGTTCTTTGATGACGTCATCTAAGATTCCAAGTGCTTTGATGAATGTTCTTAGTGTTTTGATGACATCATATAATGTTCCAAGTGCTTTGATGAATGTTCCTGCTTTAATGACATCATCCAATGTTCCTAGTGCTTTGATGAATGTTCCTGATTTTATGAAATCATTAAATGTTCCCAGTGCTTTGATGAACGTTGCTGCTTTGATGACATCATACAATTTTCCGAGTGCTGTGATGAATGTTTCTGATTTGATTACTTCAACGAATGTTCCGAGTGCTTTGATGACAAAATCAAATGTTTCGAATGCTTTGATGAATGTTCCTGCTTTGATGATATCATCCAATGTTCCAATTGCTTTGATGAATGTTGCTGCTTTGATGACATCACCAAATGTTCCGAGTCCTTTGTTGACTTCATTGAATGTACCGAGTGCTTTGATGAATGTTCCTGATTTGATGACATCATCAAATGTTCCCAGTGCTTTGATGAATGTTCCTGATTTTATGACATAATCAAATGTTCCGATTGCTTTGATGAATGTTTCTGATTTGATTACTTCATCGAATGTTCCGAGTGATTTGATGAAATCATCGAATGTTCCGAGTGCTTTGATGAATGTTCCTGCTTTGATGACATCATCCAATGTTCCGAGTGCTTTGATGAATGTTCCTGCTTTGATGACATCATCCAATGTTCCAAGTGCTTTGATGAATGTTGCTGCTTTGATGACATATTCAAATGTTCCGAGTGCTTTGATGAATGTTTCTGATTTGATTACTTCATCGAATGTTCCGAGTTCTTTGATGACATCATCGAAGTTTCCAAGTGCTTTAATGGATGTTCTTAGTGTTTTGATGACATCATATTATGTTCCGAGTGCTTTGATGACATCATCCAATATTTCAAGTGCTTTGTTGAATGTTCCTGCTTTGATGACATCATCCAATGTTTTAAGTGCTTTGATGAATGTTGCTGATTTTATGACATCATCAAATGTTCCCAGTGCTTTGATGAATGTTCCGAGTGCTTTGATGAAGGTTCCCGATTTTATTACATAATCAAATGTTCCGAGTGCTGTGATGAATGTTTCTGATTTGATTACTTCATTGAATGTTCCGAGTGCTTTGATGAATGTTCCTGCTTTGATTACATCATCCAATGTTCCAAGTGCTTTGATGAATGTTGCCGCTTTGATGACATAATCAAATGTTCTGAGTGCTTTGATGAATGTTGCTGCTTTGATGACATCATCCAATTTTCCAAGTGCTGTTATGAATGTTTCTGATTTGATTACTTCAACGAATGTTCCGAGTGCTTTGATGACATCATCGAATGTTGCGAGTGCTTTGATGAATGTTCCTGATTTTATGTCATAATCAAATGTTCCGATTGCTTTGATGAATGTTTCTGATTTGATTACTTCAACGAATGTTCCGAGTGCTTTGATGACATCATCGAATGTTGCGAGTGCTGTGATGAATGTTCCTGCTTTTATGACATCATCCAATGTTCCGAGTGCTTTGATGAATGTTCCTGCTTTGATGACATCATCCAATGCTCCAAGTGCTTTGATGAATGTTGCTGCTTTGATGACATATTCAAATGTTCCGAGTGCTTTGATGAATGTTTCTGATTTGATTACTTCATCGAATGTTCCGAGTTCTTTGATGACATCATCGAAGTTTCCAAGTGCTTTGATGAATGATCTTAGTGTTTTGATGACATCATATGATGTTCCGAGTGCTTTGATGACATCATCCAATGTTCTGTGTGCTTTGATGATATCATTGAATGTTCTGATTGCTTTGATGAATGTTCCAAGTGCTTTAATGACAAAGTGAGATATTCCAAGTGCTTTGATTAATGTTGCTGCTTTGATGACATCACCAAATGTTCAGAGTGCTTTCATGACTTCATTGAATGTTCCAAGTGCTTTGATGAATGTTCCTGATTTTATGACATCATCCAATATTCCGAGTGCTTTGATGGATGTTCCGAGTGCTTTGATGAGAAAATCAAATGTTCCGAGTGCTTTGATGAATGTTGCTGCTTTGATGACATCACCAAATGTTCAGAGTGCTTTGATGAATGTTCCGAGTGCTTTGATGACATCATCAAATGTTCAGAGTGCTTTGATGAATGTTGCTGCTTTGATGACATCACCAAATGTTCCGAGTGCTTTGATGACTTCATTGAATGTTCCAAGTGTTTTGATGAATGTTGCTGCTTTGATGACATAATCAAATGTTCCGAGTGCTTTGATGACTTCATTGAATGTTCCGAGTGCTTTGATGAATGTTTCTGATTTTATGACATTATAAAATGTTCCCAGTGCTTTGATGAATGTTTCAAGTGCTTTGATGACATCATTGAATGTTCCTGATTTGATCATATCATCGATTTTTCCAAGTGCTTTGATGAATGTTCCGAGTGCTTTGATGACATCATCGAATGTTCAGAGTGCTTTGTTGACATCATTGAATTATCCGATTGCTTAGATGAATGTTGCTGCTTTGATGACATAATCAAATCATCCGAGTGCTTTGATGAATGTTCCTGATTTGATGACATCATCCAATGTTCCAAGTGCTTTGATGAATGTTGCTGCTTTGATGACATAATCAAATGTTCCGAGTGCTTGGATGAATGTTCTGACTGCTTTGACGACAAAGTCAAATTTTCCGAGTGCTTTGATGAATGTTGCTGCTTTGATGACATCATCGAATGTTCCGAGTGCTTTGATGAATGTTCCTACTTTAATGACATCATCCAATGTTCCAAGTGCTTTGATGAATGTTCCTGCTTTGATGACATCATCCAATGTTCCAAGTGCTTTGATGAATGTTGCTGCTTTGATGACATAATCAAATGTTCCGAGTGCTTTGATGACATCATCTAAGGATCAAAGTGCTTTGATGAATGTTCTTAGTGTTTTGATGACATCATATAATGTTCCAAATGCTTTGATGACATCATCCAATATTCCTAGTGCTTTGTTGAATGTTCCTGCTTTGTAGACATCATCAAATGTTCTGTGTGCTTTGATGACATCATTGAATGTTCTGATTGCTTTGATGAATGTTCCAAGTGCTTTAATGACAAAGTGAGATATTCCAAGTGCTTTGATTAATGTTGCTGATTTGATGACATCACCAAATGTTCAGAGTGCTTTCATGTCTTCATTGAATGTTCCAAGTGCTTTGATGAATGTTCCTGATTTTATGACATCATCCAATATTCCGAGTGCTTTGATGGATGTTCCGAGTGCTTTGATGAATGTTGCTGCTTCGATGACATCACCAAATGTTCAGAGTGTTTTGATGACTTCATTGAATGTTCCAAATGCTTTGATGAATGTTCCTGATTTTATGTGCTTTGATGACAAAGTCAAATTTTCCGAGTGCTTTGATGAATGTTGCTGCTTTGATGACATCATCGAATGTTCTGATTGCTTTGATGAATGTTTCAAGTGCTTTGATGATAAAATCAAGTGTTCCATGTGCTTTGATAAATGTTCCTGCTTTGATGACATCATCCAATGTTCCAAGTGCTTTGATGAATGTTGTTGCTTTGATGACATCATCCAATATATCAAGTGCTTTGTTGAATGTTCCTGCTTTTTAGACATCACCACATGTTCCGAGTGCTTTGATGACTTCATTGAATGTTCTGAATCCTTTGATGAATGTTCCTGATTTTATGACATCATCAAATGTTCCCAGTGCTTTCATGAATGTTCAGAGTGCTTTTCTGACATCATTGACTGTTCCTGCTTTGATGATATCATCGATTTTTCCAAGTGCTTTGATGACGTCATTGAATGTTCCTGCTTTGATGATATCATCGATTTTTCCAAGTGCTTTGATGACATCATCGAATGTTTCGAGTGCTTCAATGAATGGTCCGAGTGCCTTGATTACATCATCAAATGTTTCGAGTGGTCTGATGAAATCATGGAATGTTCTTAGGGCTTTGATGACATCATCGAATGTTCTGAGTGCTTTGTTGATATCATTGAATATTCCGAGTGCTTTGATGAACTTTACTGCTTTGATGAAATCCTTGAATGTTCCGAGTGCTTTGATGACAAAATTGTATTTTCTGAGATCTTTGATGAATGTTCCGAGTGCCTTGTTGATATCATTGAATATTCCGAGTGCTTTGATGAACTTTCCTGCTTTGATGACATCATAGAATGTTTCGAGTTTTTTGATGACATCATCAAACTTTCCGAGTTTTTTGAGGACATCATCGAATGTTCCGACTGATTTGATGACGTAATTTATTGTTCCGAGTGCTTAATGACATCATCAAATGTACCGAGTTCTTTGATGACGTCATCTAAGATTCCAAGTGCTTTGATGAATGTTCTTAGTGTTTTGATGACATCATATAATGTTCCAAGTGCTTTGATGAATGTTCCTGCTTTAATGACATCATCCAATGTTCCTAGTGCTTTGATGAATGTTCCTGATTTTATGAAATCATTAAATGTTCCCAGTGCTTTGATGAACGTTGCTGCTTTGATGACATCATACAATTTTCCGAGTGCTGTGATGAATGTTTCTGATTTGATTACTTCAACGAATGTTCCGAGTGCTTTGATGACAAAATCAAATGTTTCGAATGCTTTGATGAATGTTCCTGATTTGATGACATCATCAAATGTTCCCAGTGCTTTGATGAATGTTCCTGATTTTATGACATAATCAAATGTTCCGATTGCTTTGATGAATGTTTCTGATTTGATTACTTCATCGAATGTTCCGAGTGATTTGATGAAATCATCGAATGTTCCGAGTGCTTTGATGAATGTTCCTGCTTTGATGACATCATCCAATGTTCCAAGTGCTTTGATGAATGTTGCTGCTTTGATGACATATTCAAATGTTCCGAGTGCTTTGATGAATGTTTCTGATTTGATTACTTCATCGAATGTTCCGAGTTCTTTGATGACATCATCAAAGTTTCCAAGTGCTTTAATGGATGTTCTTAGTGTTTTGATGACATCATATTATGTTCCGAGTGCTTTGATGACATCATCCAATATTTCAAGTGCTTTGTTGAATGTTCCTGCTTTGATGACATCATCCAATGTTTTAAGTGCTTTGATGAATGTTGCTGATTTTATGACATCATCAAATGTTCCCAGTGCTTTGATGAATGTTCCGAGTGCTTTGATGAAGGTTCCCGATTTTATTACATAATCAAATGTTCCGAGTGCTGTGATGAATGTTTCTGATTTGATTACTTCATTGAATGTTCCGAGTGCTTTGATGAATGTTCCTGCTTTGATTACATCATCCAATGTTCCAAGTGCTTTGATGAATGTTGCCGCTTTGATGACATAATCAAATGTTCCGAGTGCTTTGATGAATGTTGCTGCTTTGATGACATCATCCAATTTTCCAAGTGCTGTGATGAATGTTTCTGATTTGATTACTTCAACGAATGTTCCGAGTGCTTTGATGACATCATCGAATGTTGCGAGTGCTTTGATGAATGTTCCTGATTTTATGTCATAATCAAATGTTCCGATTGCTTTGATGAATGTTTCTGATTTGATTACTTCAACGAATGTTCCGAGTGCTTTGATGACATCATCGAATGTTGCGAGTGCTGTGATGAATTTTCCAAGTGCTTTTATGACAAAATCAAATGTTTCGAATGCTTTGATGAATGTTCCTGCTTTGATGACATCATCCAATGTTCCAATTGCTTTGATGAATGTTGCTGCTTTGATGGCATCACCAAATGTCCCGAGTGCTTTGATGACTTCATTGAATGTACCGAGTGCTTTGATGAATGTTCCTGATTTTATGACATCATCAAATGTCCCCAGTGCTTTGATGAATGTTCCTGATTTTATGACATAATCAAATGTTCCGATGGCTTTGATGAATGTTTCTGATTTGATTACTTCATCAAATGTTCCGAGTGATTTGATGACATCATCGAATGTTCCGAGCGCTTTGATGAATGTTCCTGCTTTTATGACATCATCCAATGTTCCGAGTGCTTTGATGAATGTTCCTGCTTTGATGACATCATCCAATGCTCCAAGTGCTTTGATGAATGTTGCTGCTTTGATGACATATTCAAATGTTCCGAGTGCTTTGATGAATGTTTCTGATTTGATTACTTCATCGAATGTTCCGAGTTCTTTGATGACATCATCGAAGTTTCCAAGTGCTTTGATGAATGATCTTAGTGTTTTGATGACATCATATGATGTTCCGAGTGCTTTGATGACATCATCCAATATTTCAAGTGCTTTGTTGAATGTTCCTGCTTTGATGACATCATCCAATGTTTTAAGTGCTTTGATGAATGTTGCTGATTTTATGACATCATCAAATGTTCCCAGTGCTTTGATGAATGTTCCGAGTGCTTTGATGAAGGTTCCCGATTTTATGACATAATCAAATGTTCCGAGTGCTGTGATGAATGTTTAGGATTTGATTACTTCATCAAATGCTTTGATGACATCATCGAATATTCCGAGTGCTTTGATGAATGTTACCGCTTTGATGACATAATCAAATGTTCGAGTGCTTTGATGAATGTTACTGCTTTGATAACATCATCCGATGTTCCAATTGCTTTGATGAATGTTGCCGCTTTGATGACATAATCAAATGTTCCGAGTGCTTTGATGAATGTTGCTGCTTTGATGACATCATCCTATTTTCCGAGTGCTGTGATGAATGTTTCTGATTTGATTACTTCAACGAATGTTCCGAGTGCTTTGATGACAAAATCAAATGTTTCGAGTGCTTTGATGAATGTTCCTTATTTTATGACATAATCAAATGTTCCGAGTGCTTTGATGAATGTTTCTGATTTGATTACTTCATCGAATGTTCCTAGTTCTTTGATGACATCATCGAATGTTACGAGTGCTTTGATGACATCATCCAATATTTCAAGTGCTTTGTTGAATGTTCCTGCTTTGATGACATCATCCAATGTTTTAAGTGCTTTGATGAATGTTGCTGATTTTATGACATCATCAAATGTTCCCAGTGCTTTGATGAATGTTCCGAGTGCTTTGATGACATCATCGAATGTTGCGAGTGCTGTGATGAATGTTCCAAGTGCTTTGATGACAAAATCAAATGTTGCGAGTGCTGTGATGAATGTTCCAAATGCTTTGATGACAAAATCAAATGTTTCAAATTCTTTGATGAATGTTCCTGCTTTGATGACATCATCGAATGTTGCGAGTGCTTTGATGAATGTTCTTGATTTTATGTCATAATCAAATGTTCCGATTGCTTTGATGAATGTTTCTGATTTGATTACTTCAACGAATGTTCCGAGTGCTTTGATGACATCATCGAATGTTCCGAGTGCTTTGATGAATGTTCCTGCTTTTATGACATCATCCAATGTTCCGAGTGCTTTGATGAATGTTCCTGCTTTGATGACATCATCCAATGCTCCAAGTGCTTTGATGAATGTTGCTGCTTTGATGACATATTCAAATGTTCCGAGTGCTTTGATGAATGTTTCTGATTTGATTACTTCATTGAATGTTCCGAGTTCTTTGATGACATCATCGAAGTTTCCAAGTGCTTTGATGAATGATCTTAGTGTTTTGATGACATCATATGATGTTCCGAGTGCTTTGATGACATCATCCAATATTTCAAGTGCTTTGTTGAATGTTCCTGCTTTGATGACATCATCCAATGTTTTAAGTGCTTTGATGAATGTTGCTGATTTTATGACATCATCAAATGTTCCCAGTGCTTTGATGAATGTTCCGAGTGCTTTGATGAAGGTTCCCGATTTTATGACATAATCAAATGTTCCGAGTGCTGTGATGAATGTTTAGGATTTGATTACTTCATCGAATGCTTTGATGACATCATCGAATATTCCGATATTCTCTAAACTATGGTGTACGGTCATAGACCTGCTCTATATATAAAGCGTCTTGAGATAACTTCTGTTGTGATTTGACGCTATACAAAAATAAATTGATTTGATTTGATTTGATTTGATGAATGTTTCTGATTTGATTACTTAATTGAATGTTCCGAGTGCTTTGATGACATCATTGAATGTTGCGAGTGCTGTGATGAATGTTCCTGCTTTGATTACTTCATCGAATGTTCCGAGTGCTTTGATGACAAAATCAAATGTTTCGAGTGCTTTAATGAATGTTCCTGCCTTGATGACATCATCCAATGTTCCATTTGCTTTGATGAATGTTGCTGCTTTGATGACATCACCAAATGTTCCGGGTGCTTTGATGACTTCATTGAATGTTCCGAGTGCTTTGATGAATGTTCCAAGTGCTTTGATGATTGTTGCTGCTTTGATTACTTCATCCAATGTTCCGAGTGCTTTGTGGACATCATCGAAGGTTCCAAGTGCTTTGATGAATGTTCTTAGTGTTTTGATGACATCATCGAATGTTGCGAGTGCTGTGATGAATGTTCCTGCTTTGATTACTTCATCGAATGTTCCGAGTGCTTTGTTGACATCATCGAAGGTTCCAAGTGCTTTGATGAATGTTCTTAGTGTTTTGATGACATCATATAATATTCCGAGTGCTTTGATGACATCATCCAATATTCCAAGTGCTTCGTTGAATGTTCCAAGTGCTTTGATGACAAAATCAAATGTTTCGAGTGCTTTGATGAATGTTCCTGATTTTATGACATCATCAAATGTTCCGAGTGCTTTGATGAATGTTTCTGATTTGATTACTTCATTGAATGTTCTGAGTGCTTTGATGACATCATCCAATGTTCCAAGAGCTTTGATGAATGTTGCTGCTTTGATGAGATAATCAAATGTTCCGAGTGCTTTGATGAATGTTGCTGCTTTGATGACATCATCCAATGTTCCGAGTGCTTTGATGAATGTTTCTGATTTGATTACTTAATTGAATGTTCCGAGTGCTTTGATGACATCATTGAATGTTGCGAGTGCTGTGATGAATGTTCCTGCTTTGATTACTTCATCGAATGTTCCGAGTGCTTTGATGAATGTTGCTGCTTTGATGACATCACCAAATGTTCCGGGTGCTTTGATGACTTCATTGAATGTTCCGAGTGCTTTGATGAATGTTCCTGATTTTATGAGATCATCAAATGTTCCCAGTGCTTTGATGAATGTTCCAAGTGCTTTGATGATTGTTGCTGCTTTGATTACTTCATCCAATGTTCCGAGTGCTTTGTTGACATCATCGAAGGTTCCAAGTGCTTTGATGAATGTTCTTAGTGTTTTGATGACATCATATAATGTTCAGAGTGCTTTGATGACATCATCCAATATTCCAAGTGCTTTGTTGAATGTTCCTGCTTTATAGACATCATCAAATGTTCCGAGTGCTTTGATGACATCATCGAATGTTCTGATTGCTTTGATGAATGTTCCAAGTGCTTTGATGACAAAATCAAATGTTTCGAGTGCTTTGATGAATGTTCCTGATTTTATGACATAATCAAATGTTCCAAGTGCTTTGATGAATGTTGCTGCTTTGATGACATCATCCAATGTTCCGAGTGCTTTGATGAATGTTTCTGATTTGATTACTTCATTGAATGTTCTGAGTGCTTTGATGACATCATCGAATGTTGCGAGTGCTGTGATGAATGTTCCTGCTTTGATGACTTCATTGAATGTTCCGAGTGCTTTGATGAATGTTCCTGACAGGAGAATATCACAAGAACTTCTGCCTATAGACAGGAAATAATGCTATCAGAATCAAACATACATCCAGTTATACGAATGACCATATTAACGTTAAAAAACGTTCATAGTGTGTGAGAAAATAATCATTTATAAAAATAAAGCCCACCGAGCCTGGCGGGAATTCAGTCGTTTGGCTGACTGGATGTAGGCAAGATTCTTGTGATCCGTCCATACAATAAACAGGATCTCCGAACCTTCCAACCAGTGTCTCCATTCCTCCAGGGCCAACTTCACTGCTAACAGCTCATGATTCCCCACATCGTAGTTGCTCTCAGCTGGAGACAGGCGTCGAGAGAAGAAAGCACAAGGATGTAGCTTCTTATCTGGTCTGCAGCGTTGGGAGAGGACAGCCCCCACACCAATGTCTGAGGCATCAACCTCCACGACAAAATGAAGAGAAGAGTCAGGTTGCACCAGGATGGGTGCGGACGTAAAGCGGTCCTTTTAATAAGGCAAATGCCTGATCTGCCTCAGGAGTCCAGCGAAAAGGAACAGCGGGAGATGTGAGCTTGGTCAGTGGCGCAGCAATTCTGCTGTAATCTCGGATGAACCGGCGGTAGAAGTTGGCGAATCAAAGAAAGCGTTGTAAGAGCTTTCTGGAGGTGGGTTCGCGCCACTCTGCCACCGCCTTGATCTTGTCCGGATCCGTCTTCACCTGCCCACTCTCAATAATGTAACCGAGGAATCCAACCGAGCTGACATGAAACTCGCACTTCTTAGCCTTCACAAACAGCTTGTTCTCCAGTAGTCTCTGGAGCACTTGGCGCACATGAAGCTGATGTTCTGCGAGATCAGAGGAAAAAATCGAAATGTCATCCAAGTAGACAAACACGAAGCGGTCCAAAAAATCTCTCAACACATCATTAACTAAAGCCTGAAACACTGCAGGAGCGTTAGCCAGTCCAAAAGGCATCACTAAATACTCAAAGAGACCTAGTGGTGTGTTGAATGCTGTCTTCCATTCATCTCCTTCACAAATCCGTACCAGGTGGTATGCGTTCCGCAAATCCAGCTTGCTGAAGACAGTGTCTCCCTGTAGTGGTTCAAAAGCAGAGCTGATTAATGGCAGAGGATATTTGTTCTTCACCGTGATATTGTTTAACCCTTGAAAATCAATACACGGGCGGAGAGTCTTGTCTTTCTTACTCACAAAAAAGAATCCTGCCCCTAGAGGCGAAGAGGAGGGTCTGATGATACCTGCAGCTAGAGAGTCATTTATGTAGGTCTCTATAGCGCCTCTCTCAGGACGTGACAGGTTGTACAGGCGGCTCGAAGGTAGAGTGGTACCAGGTAGCAGCTCAATAGCACAATCATATAGACGATGAGGTGGCAAGGATAACGCTCTCTCCTTACGGAAAACCTCACCGACATCATGATATTCAGTGGGCACAGTAGACAAGTCAGGAGGAACACAAGGCAGAGGAGCAACACTGATCTCTACTGGTGGTAATGCGGACTGCAGGCACGAGGAATGACAAAAACTACCTCAACCCATAATCTTACTGGTCGACCAGTCGATCTGGGGGTTGTGTAGCTTTAACTACGGGTGAAGAACAAGAGGAGTCTTAGGGGCAGAAAAAACAAAAAAACTGTATTAGCTCACGGTGGTTTCCAGACAGAATGAGAGAAAGAGGCTCAGTGCGGTGAGCAACTAACGCTAAAGACTTGCCATCTAAAGCACATACTCTGACAGGAGACTCAAGGGGTTCAATGCTGATGCCAGCCTGAGAGACTAACTCAGCATCTAGAAAACTCTGCTCTGCACCGGAGTCAATCAACGCTAACAGAGGCAAGGACATTTTACTTTTACAAAGTTTAGCAGGTATTTGAGTACGTGGTCTAGTGTTGGTGGGGACGTCAGTTTTACTCACCAGTACCCCCACAGCTACTGGTGAGCCCGCTCTTTTGGGCGGAGAGGACATGCAGCAAGGAAATGTCCGACTTGACCACAGTAGATACACTCACCCGCTCGGATCCGTCTCTGACGTTCAGCGGGAGTGAGATTAGCCCTGCCCACCTGCATGGGTTCATTAGACTGAGCAGAGGAGCTGGGACCGAAGCCGTGAGTCTCTGACGGGCCGGAGGCAACTCTCGCGAGAGTAGGAGTAACAGCAAAGGAGTTCACGGAAAGGTGGGACTTGTAGTTCCTTTCCCGGCGTCTCTCCCGCATATGGTTGTCCAGTCTTATAGACAGATTAATAAGAGTATCAAGAGAGTTAGTTTCATCACGGACAGCAAGTTCATCTTTTAACTGCTCACACAAACGTAAAAGTACTCCTCTTAATGCCTCGTCATTCCATCCAGCCTCCGCTGCCAGAATCCGGAACTCCACAGAATAATCTGCCACACTTCTTTGACTCTGTCGTAGGTTAAGCAGACGTTTAGCAGCATCTCCAATACATACAGGGTGATCAAACACTTTCTTCATTTCACTCATGAAATGATCATAGGAAACAGAATCTATCTCCCCTCTTCCCAACTTTGCTTCAGCCCAGTCCAGTGCTCTCCCTCTTAACAGTCCCGTAACATACGCTACCTTGGCTTGGTCTGTGGTGAAGGTGACTGGTTGTCGGGAAAAAAACAGAGAACATTGGAGCTGGAATCATTTGCACCTCCCCAAATCACCGGCATATGGTTCAGGTGGGGGAACAGGTGATTCTCTGAGTGGCTGAGGCGGAGGAGGAGGAGGCAGAGCGGGGGATGGGGCTAATTGGCCTGAGATTGTCTCCAAACATTTCCCCATCTGAGAAATGTGGTTACCTAAGGCTTGTTGGGTCTCCATTAAACCCTGAAGTAACTGGTGATGTTGTCCTAATAAATTACCATGGCTGGAAACAGCCTTCTGAATTGCATCTGTGTCTGCTGAGTCCATTGTGAAGGTCAGATTGTTCTGTTATGTTCTGGTTTCAACAATAGTTTGGACTCAAATGCAGAAACAGACTCAAGTCTTTTAAAGGTGTAATAACAATAATTTATTACACATAATATTAAATGAACAGTGAACAGGGGTGGGGTTCCTGGAGGTCCGAAACATGGCAGTAATAAAGTCAATACTAATTCACGGAACGGGAGCACGGGGAGAGGGTGTCCAGGAATCCTTCCGGAGGAACAGATGAATTCACTTGAGCACCGAGCGGTGGAATGGCGTCGGAGAGTGAACAGGCAGGTGAGTAACAAAGGTAAGGATCCTGGTCGAGGAGGAGCAGAGTGTAGGAGTGAGCAGGCCGGTTGGAAACAGGAAGCAGCAACAGCTGGCAGGTGAACAGACCACTGAGGGCAACGGAACGATCTGGCGATGACTGTCAGGAAGACCGGGGTAGATATACTGTAGGTGTGTGTGATGGTTGGTTGATTGCTGTCAGCTGCTCCAGCAGTGCCTGCCCAGGAGGAGGGGGAGGAGGAAGGCCACACATCCCAACACACTGACATACTAGACAAACAGGGAAAAACACACAGGAGACAAAAGGGCAGGGAAACAGAGGAAACAAAAGGAAAACTAGGCTGCCAAGATGATATCATGACAGGTTCAGACAATAAAACTACAACTTCTCTAGATTTAGGCAACACAACTACCACTTCTTTAGGTTCAGGCAACAAAACTACAACTTCTTTCGATTAAGGCAACAAAATACTTAATTAAGTTCAGGGAAAAAAATTGTGTTTGGGTTAAAATGAAGCTTATGCGTGAATTCAGTCAGGAAGACTAGGGGTGCAATCTCATTTATTCTCATTTATTCTGGGTTTCTCTCTCATGGGCTATTACTACGTCAGCTGATTATGGGCGTCTCTTTTTTCAGTGACCAATCAGATCTTGCCATATCTCCCTAAACCAATCACATCATTGCTGTCAAAAGTTGAAAAACCGCACTCCTCTATGCTGTTTTCAGTGTCAGTATCAGCACAAACTGATCAGCGTGGATCGATGCAAACGGCAAATAGTTCACGTACCTTTTATCCAGTCTCAGTGGTATAACAAGCAACGTCTGATCCTCAGCAGAGGAGTTTCTTCTCCCTCTTGTTTCACTGCTCAGGCAGCATCATCTGCTACTCCAGGCTACAAACGATCGCACTCACAGTCTTCGGTTACATCCAGCAAACATTATGCTAGCCTCCAGCTCATATGCTCAGGCTCACGCCTCATCAGCGTCTGGCTTCTTCATCACAGCCGCCTCCTAGCTACATTCATTCCACCTCAAGCCGCTTCATCTAAAAGGTAAAGGCTTAACAGAATTCACAAGCCTCATCTTACCTGGCACGAGGCCACATAATATCACCATCAAGGAAACGTGGTCATACGTTTTGGTAGCATCGATATCAATGTGTCGATATCGATGTGTCATATCAATGTGTCATATCAACCCGCTCAGTATTCAGACAGAGTTAAAACATTTCCGGGTTCCTCACAGAAGAAGCGGCGTGATTTAAAGTCATCTGCTCAATCACTCCCGTAAAGTTCAGCGGTTACATCCAAACAGGGTTTCTCTCTCGGATCCAGTACTTGTAGATCATCAGCTGTCTTTTAACTAGTTTTCGAGGCACTTGTTCAAACTGTAACACTGTTTCATTCTCTCGGCGCATCACGGCTCACAGGAACTATTACCGTAAATGCTGTAATAGCGGCGGGCTCTAATTCTACTATTGTTTACTAGGGTTACACACTTTGGACTGAAGCAGCCTTATGTTCTTAAAATCTGTGACATATAGCAAACTCTCGGTTTGTTTGGGTATTCTTGACAACATTATGCCGTCTTAAACCCTACAAATATCACTCTGCATAATTCATAAAGCATCGCAATTTATGTGGAACTTTAAATATGTGTATTACGATAATAAGCACTGCAAGTTCTCATACGGTGTCTTCATGCTGTCTCCATCTAGTGGCGCTTGTACGTTCCTACAAGTCCTGTGTAATGGGACTTAAATGCAAGATAATACGTTATAGTCATTTTATCAGTTAAAGCTTCAGTAGTCAGTATAATTGGCTGCACTGGGAACAATTCCATAATAACCTTTCAGCATATTGCAATTCAGTGCTCTGAGAGATAACAAGACTTCTGCTCCTCCTCATGGCTGTGTTTTCAGGCTTTAAAAGATCTAAACCCTTGATGGGAGACTTCAACTAATCACAGGTCATTTCATTGAGAGAGCGTTCCTCTTTGCTGTGCTCCGGTCATGTGACCAGAACTTGGCGATCCTTCACCAGATTTCACAATGGCGGCGGCGTCACAAACTTTCTCATTTTACAGCTATGCCTCGCACATAAAACAAACCTCACGGACTGCCTTCTTTCATCTACGTAACATTGCGAAGATCAGGCACATCCTGTGTCAAAATGATGCAGAAAAATTAGTCCATGCATTTGTTACCTCTAGACTCGATTACTGCAATTCCTTATTATCAGGCTGCTCCAATAAGTCTCTAAAGACTCTCCAGTTGATCCAGAATTCTGCAGCACGTGTACTGACTAGAACTAGAAAAAGAGATCATATTACGCCTGTATTAGCTTCTCTGCACTGGCTGCCTGTAAAATCCAGAATAGATTTTAAAGTCGTCCTCCTCACCTACAAAGCGCTAAACGGTCAGGCCCCATCATATCTTAAAGAGCTAATAGTACCCTACTACCCCACTAGAGCACTGCGCTCACAGAATGCAGGGTTACTTGAGGTTCCTAGAGTCTCCAAACGTAGAATGGGAGCCAGAGCCTTCAGCTATCAAGCTCCTCTTCTCTGGAACCAGCTCCCAGTTTCAGTCCGGGAGGCAGACACCGTCTCTACATTTAAGAGTAGGCTAAAGACTTTCCTCTTTGATAACGCTTATACTTAAGCTGCTATAGGCATAGACTGCCGGGGGACTTCCTATGACACACTGTCATAAGGAACTTCCTATGACACACTGAGCTCCCCTCTCCTTATGTATATACTCATGTCCCATGTCCATGTTGTTACTAACTTCATTCCTTCCCGGGAGTCCTTGTGCCTCCTTGTCTCGCAGCTAACCGTGGAGCGGGGTCACACCTGGAGCGAGGTTATACCTGGAGCATGGGTACACTTGGAGCAGGGTTTCACCTGGATCTTGGTGGTCTCCGGTATTGTGGCTGCATCTGCTGCCGCGTCGGTGCCTGCTTGACACCAACTGCTACCATCCCTAATTAACTACGTCTGTACGAGGGACTACCAATGCTAACGAGGGATTTCCAACACCTAGTGACAATGTGGCAGCCTGGAGAATAACACTTCTCAATCACTGCCAAAGACATCAAGAGCTCCCAGCAAGCATGCTGATGCTGCAGGAACCAACGCACGGGCATCAATCGCAGGGACGTCCCACACCAATACACATGGACGTACTGAGGAGAGATGCTGGACAGTGCTGGCTTTCCGATAGTTGTATTATCACTCTTTCCATCCACCACTATTGGTTTTGTGTTATCAGTCCTACTTGTATTAGCTATTACAGCTGCTAGACTGCTATTGTGGCTGCTTCTCTATCTCTCTCTCTCTATCTATCTCTCTCTCTCTCTCTCTCTCTCACTCTCTCTCTATCTATCTGTCCCCCCAGCCGGTCTCGACAGATGGCCGCCCGCCCTGCGCCCGGTTCTGCTCCAGGTTTCTTCCCAGTAATCGGGGAGTTTTTCCTGGCCACAGTGCGCTTGGTGGATCCTGTTGGGTCTCTAAACTATGGTGTACGGTCATAGACCTGCTCTATATATAAAGCGTCTTGAGATAACTTCTGTTGTGATTTGACGCTATACAAAAATAAATTGATTTGATTTGATTTGACTACAAGATGATTCTGAGAAAATCTGAGGAGAGAAATAGGCATTAACATAACAGAATATTGATTCATGACAGCCGGCTCTCATAGACAGCATATGGACAGCAGACCTCAGATCAGCTCTTACTGCTTGTTTTCCTCACGAAGTGAAATCTTGCAGATGCGTTAGGAGTACTGGAGGACAGAGGCACATGATTTTCAGGTTACCCGTTTCACGTACTACGTCACGGTATAGCGAACGTTTTATAAAATATAAAAAATATATATATTTCTTTTAATCATATTTGCTCCAATCTCGCCTACTTCAGCTTTATATGTGACGTGCTCCATCATTATGAGTCACATTGACCCCGAAACACATTTTGAGTTATCTGTCTGACTGTAAAGAGGAAAGTCTCCGCTTTATGGCAATACCAAGATTATCTTTCTACGACAAATATTCGATGAGATATGCTCTTTCAAAGTTCGACTGTCATGAAACATTACTTTTGAGAAAAAGGGCATTAAAGATAAGAATTCATATTCAGCCATTTTTTGCATTGATTAAAACACATTTATTAAGACTCAAGTCTAAATGAACACAATATTTCTTGGTCAAAAGTGACAACCAACATTTCATAATTTAGCCTACACATACTTTCATGCATACATGTGCACATAGTCACGAGCACGTGATGTGCACGTGGCCACGTGCACGTGTATGACCACAAGCAGTACAGTAGATAGGGCTAGAAGTCCATGTAGAAAAGAATCCAAAATGTATGGAATAAAATTGATAAAATATAAAAAAATATACTGTACATATGATATAATATATAGTATATATGTTTATTTCAATATAATAATAATTATATGAAGAATACCCAATTAAAAATATTAAATATGGAGCCATGTGCACACAGGTACATGCACAAACGTACAAGTCCATATCCAAACAATAAAAAAACATACTAGAAAATGGATAACATATGAACAAATATTATGTACATATTATGTATGTACAATATTATACAATATAATATATAATAGAAATATAGACATAATAGAAAGACTATGAAATGTGTTGCCTGTGCACATTCTGCTGGCTTCTCCTGGAGCTCACTGCGTCCTTTGACAGGGTCATATGGGAGCTGATCTTCTCAAGGAGATCCAGATGTTTCTCCTCTACAAAATGACATAAAGGGAAAAGCATAAAGTGAAAAATCAAGTCATCTCAAAGATTTTAAGCTTGCTAAATCATGTTGAATCATTGTTAAATGAGGCCTGATCATTATCATATAAATACAGCCCTATATTAATTAACATAGCCTATTCACCATGTGATATCAGATTAATATACAACATATCATTTTACTATACATTAAGCTATTTCTTTTGCTATTTAAAATGATATCCCCCAAGAGAGACACACCTGAGACAGACAGACACCTCAGAGACACACCTGAGACAGACCACCAGAGACACACCTGAGACAGACAGACAGTGTGTCACTGTGTGTAGTCTATAGAGACTACACACAGTGACACACACATTATTAGCTGCTATTAATGCTTCTTAGCCTGCTCTAGGGATTTTAAAGGTCTTTAAAACAAACAGATAAAACAAGGATAGTGTAGTTAAACTATCAGAACTTCCCATCAGTCATTTCTTTCATTTGGTCGGGTCTTCTCTCCATCTCCTCCGGTGTAGAGGGCGGCGCTGTTTTATAGTTTGCAGCTACACTGGTACTCCCGGCCGGGCGATCTCAGTCTCTTTAACATTGTCCTGATTTAATAACTATAATCAGAGACATTTCGTGCCATCATCGGCTCAGCCATGAGTGGAATATCTTCTTCCTCGCCTTCCTCCAACTCACTTTCTCCGTCCTGATCAGCGGATTGAGAGCTAGCCTAGCCTCTAGCGTTAGCAGTGCGTCCGACCCGACCCGGCGCACCCGGTGTCCTGATCACCCGGTGCGGTGAAATAATCTGAATTTAAGTCGGTCCAGTTGTCGTCAGATGTAGCACCTCTAACAGGAATTTAATTTAAAAGTCGAGCGATGTTTTCCATACGTGATTTCATCTTGTCAAGCCAGCTATCTCTTCTGTCAACCACAATCCGTCAATCAACTCTATTGAGCCGCGTCAATACACAGCGGACTTCTGGTAAAAACTTTATGACAACGTTATGTTTAAGAGCTTCAAAACTAGACTTATCATTTGAATTTTACATCGATTCTTACTTTGTATTAAAGCTGAGACTTTATTTATTCAGAAACGCATAAAAAAACAAAACTGAAAACACACTTTTTCATAAAAAAACGTGTTTTTACAAGAATGCGCTGCCGCGACATCCGACTCATTTTGATAGAGCGGGTCACATATATTGACTAAGCGTAGAAGGACTAAATGCTTCATGGCGTACATTCACTACATGCACAGAGTTATCTACCTCGTTCAGTGCAGCTTATCAAGCAGCAGTCACCAGAAACCATAGCGCTGAATAATAATAATTATATAATAATAATTATGAAAAATTAATAAATATGGTAACACACGGGTCTCGAGACCCCAGTATCCTGTGTGAAACTCTTGAGTAAGGCTTTTTTCACTACGACTTCCTCTCCTCATGACCCGGCGCTTTCACTATGTCGCCTCACTTTGGCAGAAGCCTTAAAGCTTCAATAGTCAACAAAATCAGCACTTTGGGCAAAATTCCATAATGATTTGATCATATTGTAAATCATATGTCTAAGGGATAATTAGAATCTTAAATTCCTCAAGGCTCTGTTTCAGGCTTTAATAAAAAACATTTTTTAAATTCTAGCTCAGGATGGAGACTTTGACTAGTCACAAGTCAATTCAGAGAGAGCGTCCCTATTTTCTGTGCTCCGGCTGGCGAACGGTGTTGGGATTTCCTCAAACTTTATCTCAACATGGCTGCTGGGTCACAAACTCTCAATTACAGATAAATAGTACACTACAAAATGTTTATGAAAACATTTGAGAGAAAAGTAGGCATTACAGTAACAGAATATGATTCATAATTGATCAGCACTGACTAGTTTGAAAGTTTGGTCGGAGTTTGCAAGTGAACGTCTCGTGGCTCTCATAAACGGCAGCTGGAGGCAGATTCCAACCTATGCTCGAAATAAATAAATATAAATAAAAGTCTAACATCGTAGTAAAGGAAAGCCCAGTGCCTCATAAAAACACTAAAGCTTTAACAGTCAATATATGTGCGATGGCTGCGACAAGCATCAGTATTCCGACGCCGGGAATGAGAATGGGGTGAAATAATTTGATCAAATCTACGAGCATAAAGAACGTCTGTCAGAATGTATTGGACGTGGAAACAACGTCACCTCTGGCGTCACTTCATAAACACGGTGCAGCTACGCCGTTCAACTGGGACCATATGGCTAGGGACACGTCGCCTTCTGACATATGTTGATCACACGATCCACTTTAAACAGTATTTAGTCATGGCTGACCTCATCTCAACATCACACACAACTGTGTGTGGCATAACGGCATACATTCTTCTTCACGAGCAAGCAAATTCCACAGTCTCACTTCCCACGGACGTGTCATCCGTGGGTTTTTTGGGGGGAGAATATAACGGCAGGGTCTCAGTACTAGCCTCCCTCTTACTCCAGTATTCATCATTGGCTTGTGGGCTACATGTCGGGGCCTTCATCGGAACACAATCGCATCAGTTCATGTGTCCCTCAATCGTTGGCATCCCAATAGTACACTCTTCAGATTGAACGGCAGCATCACGCGTTCATCTGCACAGAAAGTCATCACGACCATCTCAGTAACAACAGCAAAATGCTAGCTCCTCTAATGTCGTTCAACAGATCCTCTATATTCATGCATATAACTGATGGTGGTGTTCGTTAGCGGATGCATTGCTGCTTATCGTCCCTCTATTTTATCTGGGTCCGGTTACAGCTGACCTCTGCATTCATCAGGGATCTGTTCAGTTAATTAATTTAGATTATTACAAGCAATTCTAAGCCTTTCAGCTAATTGCTCAAGTATGAGTTCTTGATTACTACATATTCACTGTTTTATTTTGCAAATGTCTATATTCATCATATTTCAGGTGAGTGGTTTGTATCATCATTTCTAATAAATGCTTTCATTTATTATCATTGTATTCTGTACCTTTTAATACTCATACACTCTCTTCTTATCTCATATTCAACTAATCGTTGAATCGGATCTGGCCTTTCACCCTAGTCATTATAGCTTACTTCTTAAGCAATCCACGATTAATTACATGCGACTTAGACCAAGTACTAGTTCTACCTCTCCATTATTTCTCACACCTGATAACCTTCCTATGTCTAAATCTTGGTTAATTTATCATTTTGAGATAATCCTCACCAAAGCCAAATTATTCACTCAGCATTATTCAGGGCATTCTTTTAGAATAGGGGCAGCAACATCTGCCACAAACCAAGGCATTGCTTCAACTACACTGCAAAAAAATAGGGCGATGGTCTTCGTCTGCTTATACCTCTTACGTTCGCCCTGATGTCAACACTATCCTCGCAAATCAAAGATCTTTAAAACCATGATTCTCTGGTAAGTTATACATATAACTGGTGGTGGTGGTTATTTATTCATATTATGCTTTCTTCAACCACTATTACATTGTCTCACAGGACTATTGTTACACTGGAAAACATCAGGAAGACTAGGGTTGCAATCTCATTCATTCTTATTCATTCTGGGTCTCTCTCTCATGGGCTATTACTACGTCAGCTGATTATGGGCGTCTCTCTTTTCAGTGACCAATCATATCTTGCCATATCTCCCTAAACCAATCACATTGTTGCTGTCAAAAGTTTAATAAACGTTCTCCTCTATGCTGTTTTCAGTGTCAGTATCAGCACAAACTGATGCGACCCTCCACCACCCCATCACCTCCAGATTCATCACAGCAGAGCAATCCTGCTCCACTTCATTCATCGGATCTGCATCAATCTTCACTACCACCATCACCAGTGTCTAGACCCGGGGGGATTATCCTAAATCCTACTACGGCATCACTTCCCTTATTATGTCACATTGGGTCTAAATCGCCAAAGACTGTTTCTATTCATAAATTTGTGCACTTTGCAATAAATCACCATTCAATTCATACGAGTCTCTCCTGATTGAAATGACATTGTTGGTTTCACACAGGATGCAAACTCCGGTCTACTGGGTGAAAGCCCTGTGTTTCCTGTGTTTTGTGTCACATCCATCTTCCCCGACCTCCACCCCATATGGAGTTCCACACTATCTAATCTACAGCACTTGACCTCCGCTTCTGCTCCTGTCATAATTACTATGGTCTCCAGAGGTCGCTGTTGTGTTCTTTAATACCTTCTTTCGGTGATCTACCATGATGATAAAACCTACTAGTGGGTGTAGTAGGCCCCTATTGACCCACATCTATGAGGCTTATAGTGACTGATAATGACTATTTATAAGCCTGACAATAGTCTAATCAGCTGATATATTGGGGTCCTGGGGTCCTCATGTGCGCTGTCTATTTTTGTTTTACACAGTGAACTTTGTAACTCTGTTTTCTTTTTTAGATTACATTAATTACATAACTAATAATTTTTTGAGAAGAAGTTGACATTTTGCTATGATGATTTTTTGTTAAAGTAGTTTATTCTTGGGAATCCCAGAGGCCCCAGTAGGTAGTCCTTGGTTGTGGTCCAATAGTCATATAAAACTAGACATCCTAATGTCTTTTCCTAACCACTTTCCCTTGACCTAAATGGAAAACATCATGAGGTCAAAGGCAAATGTTATTGACGGCCGTATGGTGCATTGCTATAAATGATGCTGCCGCAAGGAATTGTGGGACGGCATTATCTCCTGTCCTTTCCTAAAGGATGGTCCAATGTATCCTATATGCTAAAGGAGATAAGAAAGGAAGCACTGAAGCACCTTTCTTTACCATTTAGAGAATCCAATCAGCTCTTATTATGGCTGCCGCTTAGATATTTCTGTGTCATTTCGTACAGTTAGGAACCTTCCTAATCTAAAAAAAAGACTTGTATGTTAAATATGTTAGGATGAGGGTTAAGGAAATGCACTAACAGAGATTGTCCACTAAGTGATGCTGTTGTCCACAACTTCTGGACTCCTGATGCAGTTTTAAAATGGTCAAATACTGGATCATTATTGATCGTAGTGGGGAAACCGAAACTATTGGAAACAGGAACAATTAAATCCAGGGTGGAACCATATAGATAAATAATAATATAACAAATTAACAACAATTAAATCCAGGGTGGAACCATATAGATAAATAATAAATAATAATAAAACAAAACATCAAGAACAAATAATGAAATATATGAGATAAAGTAACAACATGAGTAGGAACAATGATATCCTGGTGGTGTGGTGGTCTGATGTGTGTACCATGAGTTTGAATCCAGCTCAGGACCCCTGTGCCTTGTGACTAAGTAGTCACATGTTACCTTCTTATAGCCGCCATCTTGGATTTGATCGATGAATTAAATGAACACATCCAGGTTGTTGCAAAGAGATGTCACCCCACCCTGTTCCACTGTGTTTGGATGGGATGCAAACAAACACACACACACACACACACACACACACACACAAATAAATAGTGGAAGGGATTTTGTAATCATGCTAGATTATGACTGAGAGGATATGATCACATGCACACAGACAGACACCATAATATGTGTTCATGCTACATGATGACAAGGCAGTCTTTTCCCTGGTTACCATGGAAACTGTGTCTTCCTCACCAGTGTTGTCATGAGAAGAGTTTTGACCTACTTCTGGAATGAATGTGTGTGTGTGTGTGTGTGTGTGTGTGTGGGCATTTCACATGAACAGATAACATGATGCAGTATCACCAAGTGAACTGAAGAGGTTAAAGTGTGTGTGTGTGTGTGTGTGTGTGTGTGTGTGTGCGTGTGCGTGTGCGTGTGCGTGTGCGTGTGTGCATCAGTTGAGCAACATACATCACGTAGTTTCATCTACTTGTGAGCTGAAACATTAGAATAACACGTGCATGTCTGTGCGTGCATGTGTCTCAGATGAGCAGGAGACGTCAGGCAGCATCATCTACACAGTGGAGCTGAAGCGGTACGGAGGCCCTCTGGGTATCATCATCTCAGGCACCGAGGAGCCCTTTGACCCCATCACTATATCCGGCCTAACGAAGAGAGGCCTGGCCGGGAGGTACATGCTTTCTCACACACGCACACACACACACACACACACTAATCTGCACCGCCCTATTGGGGAAAAAAAGAAGCTTGAAAGGGGACATATCATGCTTGTTTTCATACTTGTATTTTTACGTTTCTACAAGAACATGTTCACATGCTTTAATGTTCCAAAAACATTCTATCTCTCATCCTGTCTTTCTGAATATTCCTGTATTCACCCTCTGTCTGAAACACAAACCTGTCTCTTGTTTTTTCTCTTCTGTCTCTAAGGCTTTTAGACTGTATTGCTACACTTACATTTGTATTCATTGATAGTTCAATCTGGGTTCTGGAATTTTAGTCTGTTCCACTCATGCCAATGATTGCATTACATTGTTAAAAAACACTTCACCCACAAAATGACCATTACTAACCCTGTGTTGCCTTGTATTGTTGAAGAACTCTTGCATGCCTCCACATTGAACAGAGAATCCAAAAATGGAGCAACCTCTTGATGAATTGAAGTAAATGTTTAACAACAGCAAAACGATACCAAAACATCAGTTTACTACTTGTGAGGTATAATCCAAGTCTCATTTATCCGGTCGTATGCTCACTACTTCCCAAACACGTGCATCTTTGCTAAAACCTCACTATTTAAAACACACAAGTGTTTTAAATAATGTTTTGCCTGCACAAGCGTGACACTGTTTGTGCAGAACCGTTTTAAATAGTAAAATTTTAGTGCAAATGCACGTGTCTGAGAAGTAGTGAGCATACAACTAGATAAATGAGACTTGGATTATACTGCACGCGTTGAAGTTGAATGATTCAATATTGAAACATTTACGGAGAACTAAAATGTTCATGCAGGTTAGAGAAAAGACAATCCACCTAGAATGATGAAAAGGAAGAAACTTCAAAAACAAAACACTCTCTCAAGTATGAAACTGTTATAAGCTGGCAAGAGTAGACCCAATATGCAGCACACAGAACACACAAGTTCAATTAAATAAAGATTTATTAATAACAAAAATGAATCGTAATCATAAACTGGGAGTGGGCAGGGAGCTGGTCGAGGGGGCTCGGGGGTGTTCAGTCCTGGGGAGTTGATCCTAGTGAGTGAATCTCCCACTCTCCTCCAGAGTGAAGCACAGGGAATGGTTGTGAGTTCAATAAAGCTACTAAGAAGGAGTAGCTGGAGAAGAAGGAGTAGCTGGAGAGTGGCAGGGCAGGGCAGGGCAGGGCAGGGCAGGGCAGGGCAGGGCAGGGCAGGGCAGGGCAGGGCAGGGCAGGGCAGGGCAGGGCAGGGCAGGGCAGGGCAGGGCAGGGCAGGGCACATCTCACCTGAGATATGATCAGAACCAGTTAACTGGGGTACAGTATGTATGCAGATGTGAGTCACAGTAAAAACCTGATTTGGTGAAATAATAGAAGATGCTTTGGGCAATAAATCGAGGGATTCCCCAGCAGCAGCTGAGTGTGCAGCAGGTTCCATGTGACATGGAGGGATGACAGAGGGGATAATGAGAAACATGATGGGATGGCAGCCCTTGTCCACAGCAACAAGACTGAACAGAAGATGATATCATGTTTTTCCTGAGTCATAATCATCCGCTGGTGAATTTGGCTTCCATACAGTCCACCACACAACACTTATTTCACAATAAAATGTCAGCTTTTACAACCGGCTCACGCGTTATTCCACCAAAACACACCCAGGCAAGGGAGCAGCTTACTGCTTGACCTGTCACACTTCCATACACATCCACTCTGTGACCTCATTTCTTGGAGTCTGTGATGCAGTTGTTCTACATCCTGTCCTAAACTGTTGTCGATAAAGCACTTTGCCTCAGACCTGTTGGCTAAAAGCACTCTATAAATAAACGTGGCTCAGCTTGACACAGAAGAAAGTGCAGGAATACAGATGTCAACACCTCTGCATCTGTGTGGCTGATGGAAAATGTTCAAAACAATCCAGTTTTTCTTTCTTTGAGTTGTTTGAGCGCTTTGATTTTGATAAGTCAGCTAATGTAAATCAAAACTCAAATCCAGAAAACCTTCTCTCTGAAAAACACACACTTCTCTGGATTGAATAATTTGTTCATGTAAGTTTAAAGCATGCACATATGATATATGGGTCCATGAGAATGTGTGAGATAAGAGATGAAAATGAATAATATCTCTATAAGATAAAGGACTGGTTTACATGTTACACCAGGTTTCATCCAGTGGCCAGTGATAGTGGGATTAAAGGGAGCATTTCAGAGTCACCTTGTTGTGACCCTGAACTAGTCAACAGTAATAACTTTAAATGAAATTCCTGAACCCAAATGTGACCTGTAAACATTGACAGTGTCACTGCGGCGCTGAAGCCTATAATATGTCAGCATGTAGTCTGTATCCAATATTGTGCCCTTCAAATTAAGTTCATATAAAGCTACTTTTGGGGGAAATATAATAAGGTAATAAGACTTTTCCTAGATGCTTGTATTTTCTTTGGAAAATGGGAAAAGATTATTTCATATTTTTAGCAGGTATCTTGAAGATAGATCAGCATTGTTTATAGATAGATTATTTCTGTCCATCCCAACTCCTTAATCTTTTGGACTTGGTCTTGACTCGGACTGGACTGGATCTGGTCTTGGATTTGATTAGATTGGTCTTGACTTGACTCAGTGACCCTGAGGAGGACGATTTGACGGACAGCCAACAGACCAATAAGCTGTCAGAGCTCTACTCCACAACCATACCCAGCGTGGACTCTGCCATGGAGTCGTGGGATGGCTCAGGGCTGGACGCCGGCTATGGCAGCCAGGGTAAGCTTTAGATTAACATACATAGCTGGTGAATGGCCAGCATGGCCATACCCACTGCAAAACATACTGGAGTAGCTCTTAAACAACATCATTAATGCAAACTCGTGTAGTTTCTATCTAATAGCAAAGAAAAATCAAAATGTTCCCTCTATAATCCAAAATGGGTATAGCCTATCTATACACAGTGGCAATCCATCGCTCCTCCTACAGGTACATACAGCCAGCAGGCAGCTGGTATCGCCCTCCACCCTCATGAATGGCGTAGTGCCAAGCTGCAGCGCAGCACCACACCTCCTCCCGGACACCGGAAGAACTACCCTTTCAGTGACGGAGGCTTCAGTGAGGATGACTGGGATAAACCACCTGGGTAGGACTGAACTAATCTTTTGAACTACAGGACCAATCATGTGTCCTTTAGGACCTTTATGCATGCAATTTTAGATCTTTTCGTTTAGCCCAGTCGCCAGGAAATTTTTTTGCCATTGTACGTTTCAGCCAACCAGGGATAAGTTGTTCAGAGCAAGTGACGTGGTTTAAATAGCGAAAAGAGACACACCGGGCGGGCAGGAGGAGAGGGGGATGGGTCCAACAAACAGAAAACTTTCATCCGTGCATCACGTTACAATCAGCTGTTGGTTTGTGTCCTGTGTTCACAACGTTCAGTTACAATTTCACTGTACAAACATAGTAGTTTTAAGCCCAACCATGTAGTTCTGTCCTAAACCTAACCAACAGTGAAGTGCGATCTGCGGCGAGCTGCCATGCGATGTCTATAAAACGTTGCGGCGGCCACTCCCGAGCTCAGCAGGCTGCAGCCGTTTGATGATGCCAAGTTGGTAAAAGCTGAACTTTTAACGGTGAAGTGCGGCCATAGAGTGCCCACAGCCAATCGGTAAACAGATCTTGTGACTCCTGTGACATGTTGACCTGTGTTACAAAGAATTTCTTCCAATCTTCAACACATGAAACGTCGCCATTCAACGTAGGCCTCTCCGTGTTTTGCAGAAATGTCCAATGCCACCATTTTTTCTGCCGACTGGGTTGTTTCTTTCAATCCCAGAACATTGGTTTCCATGCAGATTTGAAATGTCCTTGATTTGTTTAACCCTTCACTCTGAACATTGTCTGCATTGATTGATTTGCAGATTTAGTTAAGTGTGTGCAGTGTGCGCTGTTTACCCCAGGTATTGGCAAACTACGGCCCGCGAGCCGTATACGGCTCTTTGGGCTTTTTAATCCAGCCCGTCGAATATTGGTACAAAATTGTCCAAATTATAGTAAAGACCGCATTCATTTTGCCTTTTTCCTTCAATACCCGGCGTTTCAGTTGATCCCACTCCCCAGTACGAACACTCTAATAGCCCTTATTTAAAAAATTCGTACACGAGTGGTGTTATTTATTTATATAGTGGGGCGCCTAAAAGGGACCACTGTGTTTTATAGCTCACCCGGTAGAGCAGGCGCTCTTACCACGGTAGGTCAGGGTTCGAACCTACCTTTCGGCACTTTTTATTTAGCCAAGGTTTTTGCCTTGTGTTCCCCCTTGTATTTAAAAGGGCGTTTTCATTTTCTTTTTTCATAAATTACTGTTTTTCCCTTAAACCTCTGTGCGCAGTAGGTGGGATTGGTTTAGAATTGCCACAACCAAACTGACACCAAATTGTGATGCACTGGCAAAAAAGGGTGACCAACAACACTGTTCCCACTCAAATTAAATGTAAGTTTTCTTTACTTTTTAGTTAATGGCTTTTACTTGTAATTTATATTAATTCACACAAACATTCTCCATCCATCTAATACTGGCCCGGCCAGTCTGTCAAATTTTAAACTATTGCCTACTAAAATGGCAAAATGGACCGAATGCAATGATTCAGTTATTTGATTTAATTATTATTATTTTTTTTTATATTTAATTTAATTTATAAAGTGTTTTTTATTTCTATTTCTCAAAGTTCTTGAAAAAATAGCTATTCACATACAGTAGCTAACTAATTAAAGGTGCTCTATACAATACCCAGAGCATTGATATAGCATCAAACAACTTTCCTCTGTGTGTGTTGTAATCCGAGCTTCTCCTTTCTTTGTTGACATAGCTGGGCTGTCTGTGCATGCTTTTAGTGCATGTTTGTGCACATGCATATGAAAGCAGTGCATAGCGGTGGTCGTGAGCGTGACCCACCGGCTAGCTCACGACCACCGCTACGCACTGCTTTCATATGGTGGTTACAGCTGATGACGCCGTCCCAACCGACGGTGCCATCGCGGAAGCAAAGCGCCCACCCTCAGTTTCCCCCCCCCCCCAGTGAAACACTGTTAGCTTTGTCAGCAGCGTTGTCCTTGCTTTCATTGTTAGCGCTGTTAGCTCAGCTGTCGCCATGTTGAGAGCCGTGTGGAGGCAATAAAAATGTTCCCAATCTCACATTTAGCACATTTAACCTTTAACCTTCTATGTAAGGCTTTCATTTAAGGGCTGAGTTTCTATTGTATGGAAGCCGATCACTGTCCTGCCACACTGCTCAAATCTGAGGGATGAGGAATAGAGTTCCAACACTGTTCACGTGGTATCGATGTGACCACTTTAAAACACCATCGTTTTGTTGGAGCTTCACATTTGAGAAGCCGATCTGGCAAATAGTCTGCATTTTTGCCAATTACATCATTTACTGTATATGGTTATTGATCAAAACTGTTGTCGATGATTTTACTAGAACTATATCCATTGACTATCTTCATAACTCTGGTGTCTAGATTATATAGACCAGTATTTTAGCTTTAAAACAGAAGGTTGCATTTGCTTCTCTGGTAGCTTGTGCCAGTATAAACACCAGGAGTCTGCGGTAAAGTGGAAATTTCATTGTGTAATTTGAGTCATGAAGCCAGCTACTACACTGGCTGAGCAGTATCTCCAACATGTCTGTTTCTCTGTGTGTATACTGATGAGTCAGGAGGTTAAGACTTCATATTCACTGGGCTTATATAACACTCATGGGAGTGGAGAGATGGAGAGGAATGATGAGAAATCAAAATCAGCTGCACGTGAGAGTAAATGACTCTTGTCAGTCAAGGACACTCAGTGTTAAAAGATTACTCATGTTGGATTTAACCAGAATGGATAGCCTTGCCCTGTACTGACACTACTCTGTCTTCACAGTGGCTTCTTTGATGATGCTACACCGCTGATCAATTCAGCAGTACACTTTTGTTCACATTACAATGACTCTTGATTGGTCCAGTTACTGTTTTAAGGTACAAAAAAGTGTCATTTTATAGAGAAAAAGCACAGTTTTAGATAATATACAAGTCATGCAGACCAAGATTCAGTAAAAAAAAAGGTGTTTGATGGTGGTGACTTAACATATGATTTACTTCTTTTTTTTTAGTAACCAGTGACACAGCCACAAACTTGTTTCCAAAGCAGCGTGATTTAATTGAATTTGTGTTTGTGTGTGATAGATTTATTGGCCAACAACCAGACGGTATTCTGTTGGATCCTGATGACAGTTTCTGGTGTCAGGCACTTGAAGATCTTGAGACCTGCGGCCAATCAGAACTGCTCAGAGAGATAGAGGTTAACATACAAGCATCCACCTCCAATTTAAACTTCACTTATTAGCATTCTTAAATATAATGGTTGAACCCCAAAGTTACAAAAAACAAGGATTTGTTGGTTACAATGGCATTAGCATTAGCATGTTAGCATCAGCATCGAACATGGATCCATACTGGACCCATTCATAAACACACGTTCACTTAAGCTGGATTTATACTTGATGCACAGGGTTAGCTGCAGTCCTGCTAGCAGTTCTGATTCATAATTCAACATCAGATTTCATCGGTTGGTAACACCCCCTCAACATGAAATGGATCAATTGTACATGATCAGGTCATAACATGCTTTCATTACATTCCCCACAGTAACTTTCTTTATATCCTTTCATTTACTTTGTGATATATGTGAGTGATGATAGTCTTTGCACTTACCTATATACTGTATCTATTTTGTATCTGTTGTGCCACCAGTATCACTCACAAATGAGTAGTTAGCTCAAGTTTACAACATGTGTGTTTTGGTTGTTGAAGGCATCCATCATGACAGGAACAGCCATCAGTCTGGGTGTAGATGATGTCAACAAGCCCTCGGCTAAGCCCATACTGAGTCACAGCAGGATGAGCCCGTTGCGGAGAAATTCTCTCCTGCACCAGGGAAACCTGCTCCACCAGGGTACATACCTCCACCAGGGGGCCCATCTGCACGAGGAGGCCCACCTGCATGAACAGGCCCAACTCCACCAAGGTAATTCAGTGGATGATGTGACGGAGCCAAGGGTGGTTGTCTCCCCAACTCATAATATAGAACTGACAAAAGTAAAAAAAACAAAAAAACTCCAAAATACAATGTCTTTCTAATTGGGGGAAAATGAAGCGAACAAAATTTGACGTGCGAGCATGTTGCTGTATATGGAAGTGCTGTTCAATAAATGCTTGTAGAAACACTGTTTTAATCTCATCTAAAAACAAACCTTTTCATTCCACCCAGAAGCCCACCTGCTACAGGAGGCCCATTTCAACCATGAGGCCCACCTGCACCATGAGGCCCACCTGCACCATGAGGCCCATCTGCACCATGAAGCCCAGCTGCACCATGAAGCCCACATCCACCAAGATAACCAGTCCCCTCTCCTGCATCATGAGCCCAAGCCAAAGGCCTCATTGAGAGTGTCAGAGAGGACGTGGGAGTCTCGTCGAATCAAGGAGGAGATGCAGAGGATTCTTTCCCCGACGCCTTTGGAGCTGCACAAAGTGAGTTCAAACCTCTGTCTGAAAGCTCTGTGTGGAAGTGGCTTCTGTTCTGGGATAGGACTTGGATTTTATGTTGATCAAATTAGGTAAAGTGAGAGCTTGAGTGTAGGGTGAACACTAAGAATGAGAACAAATGTAAATCAAATTTGACTTAAGGTTTTGTGTTCACTTATTTGAGAAAATCAAGAAAGTGTGATGTGCTGTTAGCAAGAGTATTATTTTACAGTCTAGTTCATCCAGGTTTCAGTGCAGAGCCTTAGCTCAGCTTAAGCTCGGCATTTTGAGAAATATGCTTATTTGCTTTCTTATTGAGAGTTAGATAAGAAGATCAGTACCATTCTTATGTCTGTTAACGCAAATTAATTTTAACGACAATAATTTCTTCAACGCATTAATGCAATCGATCTTGCGGATGTTGTAGCGGGCTCAATTTTAAAGCAAACGTAAAGATACTGTCTTCTTTATCATATCAAACTAGAAAAACCTAAGGAATCCATTGGTACCAACCATGTCATACCAGCTTATCGTGAAGGAGGCTAAATAACACTCCAAAGTTGCGCTAAAGTTTAGCGAGGAAAAACTGTTATAGCCATGAGTCTTCCCTTTACAGACATGATAATCACATGCAGTTTGGGACAAGTCATAGTCAAGTCAGCACACTGACACACTGACAGCTGTTGTTGCCTGTTGGGCTGCAGTTTGCCATATTATGATTTGAGCATATTTATTATGCTAAATGCAGTACCTGTGATGGTTTCTGGACAATATATGTCATTGTGTTGTGTTGTTAATTGATTTTGAATAATACATTTATACATAAATTTAAATAAAGCAGCATATTTGTCCACTCCCATGTTGATAAGAGATAAGAATTTTCTTTCAAATATGTATTTCACGATTGTAATTGAAGGAGGGGCGGTGCCCCAACACCCTTAATGGACCACACACCACATATTTTTCAGTAGCTAGCTCCATGCTTAATGCACAGACGTGAAAGCGGTATCAATCTCTTCATCTACATCTCGGAAAGAAAGAAAAAGCACATTTTCCAAAATTTCAACATGTTCCTTTAAGTTCAGCCCGCTGTTAGAAAGATCACTCACCTCCAGCTCTCTCTGAGGAGTTTAGTGTTGCCCTAGACTCTCCGTCAGCCATGTCGCCCAAAGTTTTCTGTTTCTTCTAACTGTTAGGACCCAAAATGTCCACTGAGTGAAGTAAGTCATTTGTGTTGGGTGTTTCCAGCTTAATAGACCTTTTCACAGTAGACATTTTGACTTGTCTAGTAGGAAAAGCATAGGTGTTACTAATAACATTGATGGTTGTCTTGTGCTGTTCAAGTGTCTCAGTAAGCTGTGACAGTGAGCCAGTACGCACAATAATAGGACTATGACACCGAAGCACCTGAATAAAATTGAGTAATCATTTTTTTTTTATTGTTATTATAATCCCAGTGGCAAAGCCTTGTGCAAAGCATACTGGTCTATAATCCAACGGGCTGACTTGTGGGAATGCTAATTCAGCATTCCCAGTATCGTTCTTAGAATCTTTAATCAACTTCAACTTCTATTTCTTCCGTACATTTTTTGCAGTTTAACTACTCCTGCATACTTTCAGCTACAGAAACCGTTCAACCATGAAAATATTCAGCTCTTTAAGGACATCTGAACATTCCGGAATTGTAACGTAACACATTATAGAATCTGAATTTAACATTCCGAAATTGAAAACGTTCTGAAATCCGAACTAAACATTCTGGAACTGTAACGTAACACGTTCTAAAATCCGAACTAGTCATTCCGGAAATTGTAACGTCACACATTCTAAAATCCGAACTAATCATTCCGGAATTGTAATTCCATAACACGTTCTGAAATCCGTACTAAACATTCCGGAATGTTAACATAACACATTAAAAAATCCAAACTGAACATTCCGGAATTATAACATAACACGTTCTAAAACCTGAACTGAACATTCCAGAATTTTAATGAAACACATTCTAAAATCTGAACTTAACATTACGGAATTGTAATTCCGTAACACATTCTGAAATCCGAACTAAACATTCCGGAATTGTGACGTAACACGTTCTAAATTCCAAACTGAACATTCCGTAATTGTAATGTAACACGTTCTAAAATCCAAACTGAACATTCCGGAATTGTAACGTAACACATTCTAAAATCCAAACTGAACATTCCGGAATTGTAATGTAACACGTTCTAAATTTCAAACTGAACTTTCCGGAATTGTAATGTAACACGTTCTAAAATCCAAACTGAACATTCCAGAATTGTCAAGTATCATATTCTAAAATCTGAATATAACATTACGGAATTGTAATTCCGTAACATGTTCTGAAATCTTAACCTAACATTCCGGAATTGTAATTCGTGTCGCGTTCTGAAATCCGAACTAAACATTCCGGAATTGTAATGTAACACGTTCTAAAATACAAACTGAATATTCAGGAATTGTAACGTAACACGTTCGAAAACCTGAACTGAACATTCCAGAATTTTAATGTAACACATTCTAAAATCTGAACTGAACATTCCGGAATTGTAATTCCGTAGCACATTCTGAATTCCGAACTAAACATTCCGGAATGTTAACATAACGCATTCTAAAATCCAAACTGAACATTCCGGAATTGTAACATAACACATTCTAAAATCTGAACTTAACATTCCGGAATGTTAACATAACACATTCTAAAATCAGAACTTAACATTCCGGAATTGTAATTCCGTAACACATTCTGAATTCCGAACTAAACATTCCGGAATGTTAACATAAAACATTCTAAAATCCAAACTGAACATTCCGGAATTGTAACATAACACATTCTGAAATCTGAACTTAACAGTCCGGAATATTAACAACACATTCTAAAATCAGAATTTAACATTCCGGAATGTTAACATAACACATTCTAAAATCCAAACTGAACATTCCGGAATTGTAATTCCGTAAAACATTCTGAATTCCGAACTAAACATTCCGGAATGTTAACATAAGACATTCTAAAATCCACACTGAACATTCCGGAATTGTAACATAACACATTCTAAAATCCAAACTTAACATTCCGGAATTGTAATTCCGTAACACATCCTGAATTCCGAACTAAACATTCCGGAATGTTAACATAACACATTCTTAAATCCAAACTGAACATTCCGGAATTGTAATTCCGTAACACATTCTGAATTCCGAACTAAACATTCCGGAATGTTAACATAACACATTCTAAAATCCAAACTGAACATTCCGGAATTGTAATTCCGTAACACATTCTGAATTTCGAACTAAACATTCCAGAATGTTAACATAACGCATTCTGAAATCCAAACTGAACATTCCGGAATTGTAATTCCGTAAAACATTCTGAATTCCGAACTAAACATTCCGGAATGTTAACATAAGACATTCTAAAATCCACACTGAACATTCCGGAATTGTAACATAACACATTCTAAAATCCAAACTTAACATTCCGGAATTGTAATTCCGTAACACATCCTGAATTCCGAACTAAACATTCCGGAATGTTAACATAACACATTCTTAAATCCAAACTGAACATTCCGGAATTGTAATTCCGTAACACATTCTGAATTCCGAACTAAACATTCCGGAATGTTAACATAACACATTCTAAAATCCAAACTGAACATTCCGGAATTGTAATTCCGTAACACATTCTGAATTCCGAACTAAACATTCCAGAATGTTAACATAACGCATTCTGAAATCCAAACTGAACATTCCGGAATTGTAACATAACACATTCTAAAATCTGAACTTAACATTCGGGAATGATAACATAACACATTCTAAAATCAGAACTTAACATTCGGGAATGATAACATAACACATTCTAAAATCAGAACTTAACATTCCGGAATGTTAACATAACACATTCTAAAATCCAAACTGAACATTCTGGAATTGTAATTCCGTAAAACATTCTGAATTCCGAACTAAACATTCCGGAATGTTAACATAAGACATTCTAAAATCCACACTGAACATTCCGGAATTGTAACATAACACATTCTAAAATCCAAACTTAACATTCCGGAATTGTAATTCCGTAACACATCCTGAATTCCGAACTAAACATTCCGGAATGTTAACATAACACATTCTTAAATCCAAACTGAACATTCCGGAATTGTAATTCCGTAACACATTCTGAATTCCGAACTAAACATTCCGGAATGTTAACATAACACATTCTAAAATCCAAACTGAACATTCCGGAATTGTAATTCCGTAACACATTCTGAATTCCGAACTAAACATTCCAGAATGTTAACATAACACATTCTAAAATCTGAACTTAACATTCGGGAATGATAACATAACACATTCTAAAATCAGAACTTAACATTCCGGAATGTTAACATAACACATTCTAAAATCCAAACTGAACATTCCGGAATTGTAATTCCGTAACACATTCTGAATTCCGAACTAAACATTCCAGAATGTTAACATAACACATTCTAATATCCAAACTGAACATTCCGGAATTGTAACATAACACATTCTGAAATCTGAACTTAACATTCCGGAATGTTAACATAACACATTCTAAAATCAGAACTTAACATTCCGGAATTGTAATTCCATAACACATTCTGAATTCCGAACTAAACATTCCGGAATGTTAACATAACACATTCTAAAATCCAAACTTAACATTCCGGAATTGTAACGCAACACATTCTAAAATTTGAACTTAACATTCCGGAATTGTAATCCGTAACACATTCTGAATTCCGAACTAAGCATTCCAGAATGTTAACATAACACATTCTAAAATCCAAACTGAACATTCCGGAATTGTAACATAATACATTCTAAAATCCAAACTTAACATTCCGGAATTGTAACGCAACACATTCTAAAATCCAAACTTAACATTCCGGAATTGTAATTCCGTAACACATCCTGAATTCCGAACTAAACATTCCGGAATGTTAACATAACACATTCTTAAATCCAAACTGAACATTCCGGAATTGTAATTCCGTAACACATTCTGAATTCCGAACTAAACATTCCGGAATGTTAACATAACACATTCTAAAATCCAAACTGAACATTCCGGAATTGTAATTCCGTAACACATTCTGAATTCCGAACTAAACATTCCAGAATGTTAACATAACGCATTCTGAAATCCAAACTGAACATTCCGGAATTGTAACATAACACATTCTAAAATCTGAACTTAACCTTCGGGAATGATAACATAACACATTCTAAAATCAGAACTTAACATTCGGGAATGATAACATAACACATTCTAAAATCAGAACTTAACATTACGGAATGTTAACATAACACATTCTAAAATCCAAACTTAACATTCCGGAATTGTAATTCGGTAACACATCCTGAATTCCGAACTAAACATTCCGGAATGTTAACATAACACATTCTAAAATCTGAACTTAACATTCGGGAATGATAACATAACACATTCTAAAATCAGAACTTAACATTCCGGAATGTTAACATAACACATTCTTAAATCCAAACTGAACATTCCGGAATTGTAATTCCGTAACACATTCTGAATTCCGAACTAAACATTCTGGAATGTTAACATAACACATTCTAAAATCTGAACTTAACATTCGGGAATGATAACATAACACATTCTAAAATCAGAACTTAACATTCCGGAATTGTAATTCCGTAACACATTCTGAATTCCGAACTAAACATTCCGGAATGTTAACATAACACATTCTAAAATCCAAACTGAACATTCCGGAATTGTAATTCCGTAACACATTCTGAATTCCGAACTAAACATTCCAGAATGTTAACATAACGCATTCTGAAATCCAAACTGAACATTCCGGAATTGTAACATAACACATTCTAAAATCTGAACTTAACATTCGGGAATGATAACATAACACATTCTAAAATCAGAACTTAACATTCGGGAATGATAACATAACACATTCTAAAATCAGAACTTAACATTCCGGAATGTTAACATAACACATTCTAAAATCCAAACTGAACATTCTGGAATTGTAATTCCGTAAAACATTCTGAATTCCGAACTAAACATTCCGGAATGTTAACATAAGACATTCTAAAATCCACACTGAACATTCCGGAATTGTAACATAACACATTCTAAAATCCAAACTTAACATTCCAGAATTGTAATTCCGTAACACATCCTGAATTCCGAACTAAACATTCCGGAATGTTAACATAACACATTCTTAAATCCAAACTGAACATTCCGGAATTGTAATTCCGTAACACATTCTGAATTCCGAACTAAACATTCCGGAATGTTAACATAACACATTCTAAAATCTGAACTTAACATTCGGGAATGATAACATAACACATTCTAAAATCAGAACTTAACATTCCGGAATGTTAACATAACACATTCTAAAATCCAAACTGAACATTCCGGAATTGTAATTCCGTAACACATTCTGAATTCCGAACTAAACATTCCAGAATGTTAACATAACACATTCTAATATCCAAACTGAACATTCCGGAATTGTAACATAACACATTCTGAAATCTGAACTTAACATTCCGGAATGTTAACATAACACATTCTAAAATCAGAACTTAACATTCCGGAATTGTAATTCCGTAACACATTCTGAATTCCGAACTAAACATTCCGGAATGTTAACATAACACATTCTAAAATCCAAACTTAACATTCCGGAATTGTAACGCAACACATTCTAAAATTTGAACTTAACATTCCGGAATTGTAATCCGTAACACATTCTGAATTCCGAACTAAGCATTCCAGAATGTTAACATAACACATTCTAAAATCCAAACTGAACATTCCGGAATTGTAACATAATACATTCTAAAATCCAAACTTAACATTCCGGAATTGTAACGCAACACATTCTAAAATCCAAACTTAACATTCCGGAATTGTAATTCCGTAACACATCCTGAATTCCGAACTAAACATTCCGGAATGTTAACATAACACATTCTTAAATCCAAACTGAACATTCCGGAATTGTAATTCCGTAACACATTCTGAATTCCGAACTAAACATTCCGGAATGTTAACATAACACATTCTAAAATCCAAACTGAACATTCCGGAATTGTAATTCCGTAACACATTCTGAATTCCGAACTAAACATTCCAGAATGTTAACATAACGCATTCTGAAATCCAAACTGAACATTCCGGAATTGTAACATAACACATTCTAAAATCTGAACTTAACCTTCGGGAATGATAACATAACACATTCTAAAATCAGAACTTAACATTCGGGAATGATAACATAACACATTCTAAAATCAGAACTTAACATTACGGAATGTTAACATAACACATTCTAAAATCCAAACTTAACATTCCGGAATTGTAATTCCGTAACACATCCTGAATTCCGAACTAAACATTCCGGAATGTTAACATAACACATTCTTAAATCCAAACTGAACATTCCGGAATTGTAATTCCGTAACACATTCTGAATTCCGAACTAAACATTCCGGAATGTTAACATAACACATTCTAAAATCCAAACTTAACATTCCGGAATTGTAACGCAACACATTCTAAAATTTGAACTTAACATTCCGGAATTGTAATCCGTAACACATTCTGAATTCCGAACTAAGCATTCCGGAATGTTAACATAACACATTCTTAAATCCAAACTGAACATTCCGGAATTGTAATTCCGTAACACATTCTGAATTCCGAACTAAGCATTCCGGAATGTTAACATAACACATTCTAAAATCCAAACTTAACATTCCGGAATTGTAACGCAACACATTCTAAAATTTGAACTTAACATTCCGGAATTGTAATCCGTAACACATTCTGAATTCCGAACTAAGCATTCCAGAATGTTAACATAACACATTCTAAAATCCAAACTGAACATTCCGGAATTGTAAAATAATACATTCTAAAATCCAAACTTAACATTCCGGAATTGTAACGCAACACATTCTAAAATCCAAACTTAACATTCCGGAATTGTAATTCCGTAACACATCCTGAATTGTAATTCCGTAACACATCCTGAATTCCGAACTAAACATTCCGGAATGTTAACATAACACATTCTTAAATCCAAACTGAACATTCCGGAATTGTAATTCCGTAACACATTCTGAATTCCGAACTAAACATTCCGGAATGTTAACATAACACATTCTAAAATCCAAACTGAACATTCCGGAATTGTAATTCCGTAACACATTCTGAATTCCGAACTAAACATTCCAGAATGTTAACATAACGCATTCTGAAATCCAAACTGAACATTCCGGAATTGTAACATAACACATTCTAAAATCTGAACTTAACCTTCGGGAATGATAACATAACACATTCTAAAATCAGAACTTAACATTCGGGAATGATAACATAACACATTCTAAAATCAGAACTTAACATTACGGAATGTTAACATAACACATTCTAAAATCCAAACTTAACATTCCGGAATTGTAATTCCGTAACACATTCTGAATTCCGAACTAAACATTCCGGAATGTTAACATAACACATTCTAAAATCCAAACTGAACATTCCGGAATTGTAATTCCGTAACACATTCTGAATTCCGAACTAAACATTCCAGAATGTTAACATAACACATTCTAAAATCTGAACTTAACATTCGGGAATGATAACATAACACATTCTAAAATCAGAACTTAACATTCCGGAATGTTAACATAACACATTCTTAAATCCAAACTGAACATTCCCGAATTGTAATTCCGTAACACATTCTGAATTCCGAACTAAACATTCTGGAATGTTAACATAACACATTCTAAAATCTGAACTTAACATTCGGGAATGATAACATAACACATTCTAAAATCAGAACTTAACATTCCGGAATGTTAACATAACACATTCTAAAATCTGAACTTAACATTCGGGAATGATAACATAACACATTCTAAAATCAGAACTTAACATTCGGGAATGATAACATAACACATTCTAAAATCAGAACTTAACATTCCGGAATGTTAACATAACACATTCTAAAATCCAAACTGAACATTCTGGAATTGTAATTCCGTAAAACATTCTGAATTCCGAACTAAACATTCCGGAATGTTAACATAAGACATTCTAAAATCCACACTGAACATTCCGGAATTGTAACATAACACATTCTAAAATCCAAACTTAACATTCCAGAATTGTAATTCCGTAACACATCCTGAATTCCGAACTAAACATTCCGGAATGTTAACATAACACATTCTTAAATCCAAACTGAACATTCCGGAATTGTAATTCCGTAACACATTCTGAATTCCGAACTAAACATTCCGGAATGTTAACATAACACATTCTAAAATCTGAACTTAACATTCGGGAATGATAACATAACACATTCTAAAATCAGAACTTAACATTCCGGAATGTTAACATAACACATTCTAAAATCCAAACTGAACATTCCGGAATTGTAATTCCGTAACACATTCTGAATTCCGAACTAAACATTCCAGAATGTTAACATAACACATTCTAATATCCAAACTGAACATTCCGGAATTGTAACATAACACATTCTGAAATCTGAACTTAACATTCCGGAATGTTAACATAACACATTCTAAAATCAGAACTTAACATTCCGGAATTGTAATTCCGTAACACATTCTGAATTCCGAACTAAACATTCCGGAATGTTAACATAACACATTCTAAAATCCAAACTTAACATTCCGGAATTGTAACGCAACACATTCTAAAATTTGAACTTAACATTCCGGAATTGTAATCCGTAACACATTCTGAATTCCGAACTAAGCATTCCAGAATGTTAACATAACACATTCTAAAATCCAAACTGAACATTCCGGAATTGTAACATAATACATTCTAAAATCCAAACTTAACATTCCGGAATTGTAACGCAACACATTCTAAAATCCAAACTTAACATTCCGGAATTGTAATTCCGTAACACATCCTGAATTCCGAACTAAACATTCCGGAATGTTAACATAACACATTCTTAAATCCAAACTGAACATTCCGGAATTGTAATTCCGTAACACATTCTGAATTCCGAACTAAACATTCCGGAATGTTAACATAACACATTCTAAAATCCAAACTGAACATTCCGGAATTGTAATTCCGTAACACATTCTGAATTCCGAACTAAACATTCCAGAATGTTAACATAACGCATTCTGAAATCCAAACTGAACATTCCGGAATTGTAACATAACACATTCTAAAATCTGAACTTAACCTTCGGGAATGATAACATAACACATTCTAAAATCAGAACTTAACATTCGGGAATGATAACATAACACATTCTAAAATCAGAACTTAACATTACGGAATGTTAACATAACACATTCTAAAATCCAAACTTAACATTCCGGAATTGTAATTCCGTAACACATCCTGAATTCCGAACTAAACATTCCGGAATGTTAACATAACACATTCTTAAATCCAAACTGAACATTCCGGAATTGTAATTCCGTAACACATTCTGAATTCCGAACTAAACATTCCGGAATGTTAACATAACACATTCTAAAATCCAAACTTAACATTCCGGAATTGTAACGCAACACATTCTAAAATTTGAACTTAACATTCCGGAATTGTAATCCGTAACACATTCTGAATTCCGAACTAAGCATTCCGGAATGTTAACATAACACATTCTTAAATCCAAACTGAACATTCCGGAATTGTAATTCCGTAACACATTCTGAATTCCGAACTAAGCATTCCGGAATGTTAACATAACACATTCTAAAATCCAAACTTAACATTCCGGAATTGTAACGCAACACATTCTAAAATTTGAACTTAACATTCCGGAATTGTAATCCGTAACACATTCTGAATTCCGAACTAAGCATTCCAGAATGTTAACATAACACATTCTAAAATCCAAACTGAACATTCCGGAATTGTAAAATAATACATTCTAAAATCCAAACTTAACATTCCGGAATTGTAACGCAACACATTCTAAAATCCAAACTTAACATTCCGGAATTGTAATTCCGTAACACATCCTGAATTGTAATTCCGTAACACATCCTGAATTCCGAACTAAACATTCCGGAATGTTAACATAACACATTCTTAAATCCAAACTGAACATTCCGGAATTGTAATTCCGTAACACATTCTGAATTCCGAACTAAACATTCCGGAATGTTAACATAACACATTCTAAAATCCAAACTGAACATTCCGGAATTGTAATTCCGTAACACATTCTGAATTCCGAACTAAACATTCCAGAATGTTAACATAACGCATTCTGAAATCCAAACTGAACATTCCGGAATTGTAACATAACACATTCTAAAATCTGAACTTAACCTTCGGGAATGATAACATAACACATTCTAAAATCAGAACTTAACATTCGGGAATGATAACATAACACATTCTAAAATCAGAACTTAACATTACGGAATGTTAACATAACACATTCTAAAATCCAAACTTAACATTCCGGAATTGTAATTCCGTAACACATTCTGAATTCCGAACTAAACATTCCGGAATGTTAACATAACACATTCTAAAATCCAAACTGAACATTCCGGAATTGTAATTCCGTAACACATTCTGAATTCCGAACTAAACATTCCAGAATGTTAACATAACACATTCTAAAATCTGAACTTAACATTCGGGAATGATAACATAACACATTCTAAAATCAGAACTTAACATTCCGGAATGTTAACATAACACATTCTTAAATCCAAACTGAACATTCCCGAATTGTAATTCCGTAACACATTCTGAATTCCGAACTAAACATTCTGGAATGTTAACATAACACATTCTAAAATCTGAACTTAACATTCGGGAATGATAACATAACACATTCTAAAATCAGAACTTAACATTCCGGAATGTTAACATAACACATTCTAAAATCTGAACTTAACATTCGGGAATGATAACATAACACATTCTAAAATCTGAACTTAACATTCTGGAATTGTAATTCCGTAACACATTCTGAATTCCGAACTAAACATTCCGGAATGTTAACATAAGACATTCTAAAATCCAAACTGAACATTCCGGAATTGTAATTCCGTAACACATTCTGAATTCCGAACAAAACATTCCGGAATGTTAACATAACGCATTCTAAAATCCAAACTGAACATTCCGGAATTGTAACATAACACATTCTAATATCTGAACTTAACATTCCGGAATGTTAACAAAACATTGTAAAATCAGAACTTAACATTCCGGAATGTTACCATAACACATTCTAAAATCCAAACTGAACATTCCGGAATTGTAATTCCGTAACACATTCTAAATTCCGAACTTAACATTCCGGAATGTTAACATAACACATTCTAAAATCTGTACTTAACATTCCGGAATTGTAATTCCGTAACACATTCTGAATTCCGAACTAAACATTCCGGAATGTTAACATAACGCATTCTAAAATCCAAACTGAACATTCCAGAATTGTAATTCCGTAACACATTCTGAATTCCGAACTAAACATTCCGGACATGATAACATAACACATTCTAAAATCAGAACTTAACATTCCGGAATTGTACTTCCGTAATACATTCTGAATTCCGAACTAATAACATAACACATTCTAAAATCCAAACTGAACATTCCGGAATTGTAACGCAACACATTCTAAAATCTGAACTGAACATTCCGGAATTGTAATTCCGTAACACATTCTGAATTCCGAACTAAACATTCCGTAATGTTAACATAACGCATTCTAAAATCCAAACTGAACATTCCGGAATTGTAACATAACACATTCTGAATTCCGAACAAAACATTCCGGAATGTTAACATAACACATTCTAAAATACAAACTGAACATTCCGGAATTGTAACATAACACATTCTAAAATCTGAACTTAACAGTCCGGAATGTTAACAACACATTCTAAAATCAGAATTTAACATTCCGGAATGTTAACATAACACATTCTAAAATCCAAACTGAACATTCCGGAATTGTTATTCCGTAACACATTCTGAATTCGAAACTAAACATTCCGGAATGTTAACATAACACATTCTAAAATCCAAACTGAACATTCCGGAATTGTAACATAACACATTCTAAAAACTGAACTTAACATTCTGGAATTGTAATTCCGTAACACATTCTGAATTCCGAACTAAACATTCCGGAATGTTAACATAACACATTCTAAAATCCAAACTGAACATTCCGGAATTGTTATTCCGTAACACATTCTGAATTCCGAACTAAACATTCCGGAATGTTAACATAAAACATTCTAAAATCCAAACTGAATATTCCGGAATTGTAATTCCGTAACACATTCTGAATTCAAAACTAAACATTCCGGAATGTTAACATAACACATTCTAAAATCCGAACTGAACATTCCGGAATTGTAACATAACACATTCTAAAATCTGAACTTAACATTCCGGAATGTTAACAACACATTCTAAAATCAGAATTTAACATTCCGGAATGTTAACATAACACATTCTAAAATCCAAACTGAACATTCCGGAATTGTAATTCCGTAACACATTCTGAATTCCGAACTAAACATTCCAGAATGTTAACATAAGACATTCTAAAATCCACACTGAACATTCCGGAATTGTAACATAACACATTCTAAAATCCAAACTTAACATTCCCGGAATGTTAACATAACACATTCTAAAATCCAAACTGAACATTCCGGAATTGTAACATAACACATTCTAAAATCTGAACTTAACAGTCCGGAATGTTAACAACACATTCTAAAATAAAATTTAACATTCCGGAATGTTAACATAACACATTCTAAAATCCAAACTGAACATTCCGGAATTGTTATTCCGTAACACATTCTGAATTCGAAACTAAACATTCCGGAATGTTAACATAACACATTCTAAAATCCAAACTGAACATTCCGGAATTGTAATTCCGTAACACATTCTGAATTCCGAACTAAACATTCCGGAATGTTAACATAACGCATTCTAAAATCCAAACTGAACATTCCGGAATTGTAACATAACACATTCTGAATTCCGAACAAAACATTCCGGAATGTTAACATAACACATTCTAAAATACAAACTGAACATTCCGGAATTGTAACATAACACATTCTAAAATCTGAACTTAACAGTCCGGAATGTTAACAACACATTCTAAAATCAGAATTTAACATTCCGGAATGTTAACATAACACATTCTAAAATCCAAACTGAACATTCCGGAATTGTTATTCCGTAACACATTCTGAATTCGAAACTAAACATTCCGGAATGTTAACATAACACATTCTAAAATCCAAACTGAACATTCCGGAATTGTAACATAACACATTCTAAAAACTGAACTTAACATTCTGGAATTTTTTATTCCGTAACACATTCTGAATTCGAAACTAAACATTCCGGAATGTTAACATAACACATTCTAAAATCCAAACTGAACATTCCGGAATTGTAACATAACACATTCTAAAAAATGAACTTAACATTCTGGAATTGTAATTCCGTAACACATTCTGAATTCCGAACTTAACATTCCGGAATGTTAACATAACACATTCTAAAATCTGTACTTAACATTCCGGAATTGTAATTCCGTAACACATTCTGAATTCCGAACTAAACATTCCGGAATGTTAACATAACGCATTCTAAAATCCAAACTGAACATTCCGGAATTGTAATTCCGTAACACATTCTGAATTCCGAACTAAACATTCCGGACATGATAACATAACACATTCTAAAATCAGAACTTAACATTCCGGAATTGTACTTCCGTAATACATTCTGAATTCCGAACTAATAACATAACACATTCTAAAATCCAAACTGAACATTCCGGAATTGTAACGCAACACATTCTAAAATCTGAACTGAACATTCCGGAATTGTAATTCCGTAACACATTCTGAATTCCGAACTAAACATTCCGTAATGTTAACATAACGCATTCTAAAATCCAAACTGAACATTCCGGAATTGTAACATAACACATTCTGAATTCCGAACAAAACATTCCGGAATGTTAATATAACACATTCTAAAATACAAACTGAACATTCCGGAATTGTAACATAACACATTCTAAAATCTGAACTTAACATTCCGGAATGTTAACAACACATTCTAAAATCAGAATTTAACATTCCGGAATGTTAACATAACACATTCTAAAATCCGAACTGAACATTCCGGAATTGTAACATAACACATTCTAAAATCTGAACTTAACATTCCGGAATGTTAACAACACATTCTAAAATCAGAATTTAACATTCCGGAATGTTAACATAACACATTCTAAAATCCAAACTGAACATTCCGGAATTGTAATTCCGTAACACATTCTGAATTCCGAACTAAACATTCCAGAATGTTAACATAAGACATTCTAAAATCCACACTGAACATTCCGGAATTGTAACATAACACATTCTAAAATCCAAACTTAACATTCCGGAATGTTAACATAACACATTCTAAAATCCAAACTGAACATTCCGGAATTGTAACATAACACATTCTAAAATCTGAACTTAACAGTCCGGAATGTTAACAACACATTCTAAAATAAAATTTAACATTCCGGAATGTTAACATAACACATTCTAAAATCCAAACTGAACATTCCGGAATTGTTATTCCGTAACACATTCTGAATTCGAAACTAAACATTCCGGAATGTTAACATAACACATTCTAAAATCCAAACTGAACATTCCGGAATTGTAATTCCGTAACACATTCTGAATTCCGAACTAAACATTCCGGAATGTTAACATAACACATTCTAAAATCTGAACTTAACATTCGGGAATGATAACATAACACATTCTAAAATCAGAACTTAACATTCCGGAATGTTAACATAACACATTCTAAAATCTGAACTTAACATTCGGGAATGATAACATAACACATTCTAAAATCAGAACTTAACATTCGGGAATGATAACATAACACATTCTAAAATCAGAACTTAACATTCCGGAATGTTAACATAACACATTCTAAAATCCAAACTGAACATTCTGGAATTGTAATTCCGTAAAACATTCTGAATTCCGAACTAAACATTCCGGAATGTTAACATAAGACATTCTAAAATCCACACTGAACATTCCGGAATTGTAACATAACACATTCTAAAATCCAAACTTAACATTCCAGAATTGTAATTCCGTAACACATCCTGAATTCCGAACTAAACATTCCGGAATGTTAACATAACACATTCTTAAATCCAAACTGAACATTCCGGAATTGTAATTCCGTAACACATTCTGAATTCCGAACTAAACATTCCGGAATGTTAACATAACACATTCTAAAATCTGAACTTAACATTCGGGAATGATAACATAACACATTCTAAAATCAGAACTTAACATTCCGGAATGTTAACATAACACATTCTAAAATCCAAACTGAACATTCCGGAATTGTAATTCCGTAACACATTCTGAATTCCGAACTAAACATTCCAGAATGTTAACATAACACATTCTAATATCCAAACTGAACATTCCGGAATTGTAACATAACACATTCTGAAATCTGAACTTAACATTCCGGAATGTTAACATAACACATTCTAAAATCAGAACTTAACATTCCGGAATTGTAATTCCGTAACACATTCTGAATTCCGAACTAAACATTCCGGAATGTTAACATAACACATTCTAAAATCCAAACTTAACATTCCGGAATTGTAACGCAACACATTCTAAAATTTGAACTTAACATTCCGGAATTGTAATCCGTAACACATTCTGAATTCCGAACTAAGCATTCCAGAATGTTAACATAACACATTCTAAAATCCAAACTGAACATTCCGGAATTGTAACATAATACATTCTAAAATCCAAACTTAACATTCCGGAATTGTAACGCAACACATTCTAAAATCCAAACTTAACATTCCGGAATTGTAATTCCGTAACACATCCTGAATTCCGAACTAAACATTCCGGAATGTTAACATAACACATTCTTAAATCCAAACTGAACATTCCGGAATTGTAATTCCGTAACACATTCTGAATTCCGAACTAAACATTCCGGAATGTTAACATAACACATTCTAAAATCCAAACTGAACATTCCGGAATTGTAATTCCGTAACACATTCTGAATTCCGAACTAAACATTCCAGAATGTTAACATAACGCATTCTGAAATCCAAACTGAACATTCCGGAATTGTAACATAACACATTCTAAAATCTGAACTTAACCTTCGGGAATGATAACATAACACATTCTAAAATCAGAACTTAACATTCGGGAATGATAACATAACACATTCTAAAATCAGAACTTAACATTACGGAATGTTAACATAACACATTCTAAAATCCAAACTTAACATTCCGGAATTGTAATTCCGTAACACATCCTGAATTCCGAACTAAACATTCCGGAATGTTAACATAACACATTCTTAAATCCAAACTGAACATTCCGGAATTGTAATTCCGTAACACATTCTGAATTCCGAACTAAACATTCCGGAATGTTAACATAACACATTCTAAAATCCAAACTTAACATTCCGGAATTGTAACGCAACACATTCTAAAATTTGAACTTAACATTCCGGAATTGTAATCCGTAACACATTCTGAATTCCGAACTAAGCATTCCGGAATGTTAACATAACACATTCTTAAATCCAAACTGAACATTCCGGAATTGTAATTCCGTAACACATTCTGAATTCCGAACTAAGCATTCCGGAATGTTAACATAACACATTCTAAAATCCAAACTTAACATTCCGGAATTGTAACGCAACACATTCTAAAATTTGAACTTAACATTCCGGAATTGTAATCCGTAACACATTCTGAATTCCGAACTAAGCATTCCAGAATGTTAACATAACACATTCTAAAATCCAAACTGAACATTCCGGAATTGTAAAATAATACATTCTAAAATCCAAACTTAACATTCCGGAATTGTAACGCAACACATTCTAAAATCCAAACTTAACATTCCGGAATTGTAATTCCGTAACACATCCTGAATTGTAATTCCGTAACACATCCTGAATTCCGAACTAAACATTCCGGAATGTTAACATAACACATTCTTAAATCCAAACTGAACATTCCGGAATTGTAATTCCGTAACACATTCTGAATTCCGAACTAAACATTCCGGAATGTTAACATAACACATTCTAAAATCCAAACTGAACATTCCGGAATTGTAATTCCGTAACACATTCTGAATTCCGAACTAAACATTCCAGAATGTTAACATAACGCATTCTGAAATCCAAACTGAACATTCCGGAATTGTAACATAACACATTCTAAAATCTGAACTTAACCTTCGGGAATGATAACATAACACATTCTAAAATCAGAACTTAACATTCGGGAATGATAACATAACACATTCTAAAATCAGAACTTAACATTACGGAATGTTAACATAACACATTCTAAAATCCAAACTTAACATTCCGGAATTGTAATTCCGTAACACATTCTGAATTCCGAACTAAACATTCCGGAATGTTAACATAACACATTCTAAAATCCAAACTGAACATTCCGGAATTGTAATTCCGTAACACATTCTGAATTCCGAACTAAACATTCCAGAATGTTAACATAACACATTCTAAAATCTGAACTTAACATTCGGGAATGATAACATAACACATTCTAAAATCAGAACTTAACATTCCGGAATGTTAACATAACACATTCTTAAATCCAAACTGAACATTCCCGAATTGTAATTCCGTAACACATTCTGAATTCCGAACTAAACATTCTGGAATGTTAACATAACACATTCTAAAATCTGAACTTAACATTCGGGAATGATAACATAACACATTCTAAAATCAGAACTTAACATTCCGGAATGTTAACATAACACATTCTAAAATCTGAACTTAACATTCGGGAATGATAACATAACACATTCTAAAATCTGAACTTAACATTCTGGAATTGTAATTCCGTAACACATTCTGAATTCCGAACTAAACATTCCGGAATGTTAACATAAGACATTCTAAAATCCAAACTGAACATTCCGGAATTGTAATTCCGTAACACATTCTGAATTCCGAACAAAACATTCCGGAATGTTAACATAACGCATTCTAAAATCCAAACTGAACATTCCGGAATTGTAACATAACACATTCTAATATCTGAACTTAACATTCCGGAATGTTAACAAAACATTGTAAAATCAGAACTTAACATTCCGGAATGTTACCATAACACATTCTAAAATCCAAACTGAACATTCCGGAATTGTAATTCCGTAACACATTCTAAATTCCGAACTTAACATTCCGGAATGTTAACATAACACATTCTAAAATCTGTACTTAACATTCCGGAATTGTAATTCCGTAACACATTCTGAATTCCGAACTAAACATTCCGGAATGTTAACATAACGCATTCTAAAATCCAAACTGAACATTCCAGAATTGTAATTCCGTAACACATTCTGAATTCCGAACTAAACATTCCGGACATGATAACATAACACATTCTAAAATCAGAACTTAACATTCCGGAATTGTACTTCCGTAATACATTCTGAATTCCGAACTAATAACATAACACATTCTAAAATCCAAACTGAACATTCCGGAATTGTAACGCAACACATTCTAAAATCTGAACTGAACATTCCGGAATTGTAATTCCGTAACACATTCTGAATTCCGAACTAAACATTCCGTAATGTTAACATAACGCATTCTAAAATCCAAACTGAACATTCCGGAATTGTAACATAACACATTCTGAATTCCGAACAAAACATTCCGGAATGTTAACATAACACATTCTAAAATACAAACTGAACATTCCGGAATTGTAACATAACACATTCTAAAATCTGAACTTAACAGTCCGGAATGTTAACAACACATTCTAAAATCAGAATTTAACATTCCGGAATGTTAACATAACACATTCTAAAATCCAAACTGAACATTCCGGAATTGTTATTCCGTAACACATTCTGAATTCGAAACTAAACATTCCGGAATGTTAACATAACACATTCTAAAATCCAAACTGAACATTCCGGAATTGTAACATAACACATTCTAAAAACTGAACTTAACATTCTGGAATTGTAATTCCGTAACACATTCTGAATTCCGAACTAAACATTCCGGAATGTTAACATAACACATTCTAAAATCCAAACTGAACATTCCGGAATTGTTATTCCGTAACACATTCTGAATTCCGAACTAAACATTCCGGAATGTTAACATAAAACATTCTAAAATCCAAACTGAATATTCCGGAATTGTAATTCCGTAACACATTCTGAATTCAAAACTAAACATTCCGGAATGTTAACATAACACATTCTAAAATCCGAACTGAACATTCCGGAATTGTAACATAACACATTCTAAAATCTGAACTTAACATTCCGGAATGTTAACAACACATTCTAAAATCAGAATTTAACATTCCGGAATGTTAACATAACACATTCTAAAATCCAAACTGAACATTCCGGAATTGTAATTCCGTAACACATTCTGAATTCCGAACTAAACATTCCAGAATGTTAACATAAGACATTCTAAAATCCACACTGAACATTCCGGAATTGTAACATAACACATTCTAAAATCCAAACTTAACATTCCCGGAATGTTAACATAACACATTCTAAAATCCAAACTGAACATTCCGGAATTGTAACATAACACATTCTAAAATCTGAACTTAACAGTCCGGAATGTTAACAACACATTCTAAAATAAAATTTAACATTCCGGAATGTTAACATAACACATTCTAAAATCCAAACTGAACATTCCGGAATTGTTATTCCGTAACACATTCTGAATTCGAAACTAAACATTCCGGAATGTTAACATAACACATTCTAAAATCCAAACTGAACATTCCGGAATTGTAATTCCGTAACACATTCTGAATTCCGAACTAAACATTCCGGAATGTTAACATAACGCATTCTAAAATCCAAACTGAACATTCCGGAATTGTAACATAACACATTCTGAATTCCGAACAAAACATTCCGGAATGTTAACATAACACATTCTAAAATACAAACTGAACATTCCGGAATTGTAACATAACACATTCTAAAATCTGAACTTAACAGTCCGGAATGTTAACAACACATTCTAAAATCAGAATTTAACATTCCGGAATGTTAACATAACACATTCTAAAATCCAAACTGAACATTCCGGAATTGTTATTCCGTAACACATTCTGAATTCGAAACTAAACATTCCGGAATGTTAACATAACACATTCTAAAATCCAAACTGAACATTCCGGAATTGTAACATAACACATTCTAAAAACTGAACTTAACATTCTGGAATTTTTTATTCCGTAACACATTCTGAATTCGAAACTAAACATTCCGGAATGTTAACATAACACATTCTAAAATCCAAACTGAACATTCCGGAATTGTAACATAACACATTCTAAAAAATGAACTTAACATTCTGGAATTGTAATTCCGTAACACATTCTGAATTCCGAACTTAACATTCCGGAATGTTAACATAACACATTCTAAAATCTGTACTTAACATTCCGGAATTGTAATTCCGTAACACATTCTGAATTCCGAACTAAACATTCCGGAATGTTAACATAACGCATTCTAAAATCCAAACTGAACATTCCGGAATTGTAATTCCGTAACACATTCTGAATTCCGAACTAAACATTCCGGACATGATAACATAACACATTCTAAAATCAGAACTTAACATTCCGGAATTGTACTTCCGTAATACATTCTGAATTCCGAACTAATAACATAACACATTCTAAAATCCAAACTGAACATTCCGGAATTGTAACGCAACACATTCTAAAATCTGAACTGAACATTCCGGAATTGTAATTCCGTAACACATTCTGAATTCCGAACTAAACATTCCGTAATGTTAACATAACGCATTCTAAAATCCAAACTGAACATTCCGGAATTGTAACATAACACATTCTGAATTCCGAACAAAACATTCCGGAATGTTAATATAACACATTCTAAAATACAAACTGAACATTCCGGAATTGTAACATAACACATTCTAAAATCTGAACTTAACATTCCGGAATGTTAACAACACATTCTAAAATCAGAATTTAACATTCCGGAATGTTAACATAACACATTCTAAAATCCGAACTGAACATTCCGGAATTGTAACATAACACATTCTAAAATCTGAACTTAACATTCCGGAATGTTAACAACACATTCTAAAATCAGAATTTAACATTCCGGAATGTTAACATAACACATTCTAAAATCCAAACTGAACATTCCGGAATTGTAATTCCGTAACACATTCTGAATTCCGAACTAAACATTCCAGAATGTTAACATAAGACATTCTAAAATCCACACTGAACATTCCGGAATTGTAACATAACACATTCTAAAATCCAAACTTAACATTCCGGAATGTTAACATAACACATTCTAAAATCCAAACTGAACATTCCGGAATTGTAACATAACACATTCTAAAATCTGAACTTAACAGTCCGGAATGTTAACAACACATTCTAAAATAAAATTTAACATTCCGGAATGTTAACATAACACATTCTAAAATCCAAACTGAACATTCCGGAATTGTTATTCCGTAACACATTCTGAATTCGAAACTAAACATTCCGGAATGTTAACATAACACATTCTAAAATCCAAACTGAACATTCCGGAATTGTAATTCCGTAACACATTCTGAATTCCGAACTAAACATTCCGGAATGTTAACATAACGCATTCTAAAATCCAAACTGAACATTCCGGAATTGTAACATAACACATTCTGAATTCCGAACAAAACATTCCGGAATGTTAACATAACACATTCTAAAATACAAACTGAACATTCCGGAATTGTAACATAACACATTCTAAAATCTGAACTTAACAGTCCGGAATGTTAACAACACATTCTAAAATCAGAATTTAACATTCCGGAATGTTAACATAACACATTCTAAAATCCAAACTGAACATTCCGGAATTGTTATTCCGTAACACATTCTGAATTCGAAACTAAACATTCCGGAATGTTAACATAACACATTCTAAAATCCAAACTGAACATTCCGGAATTGTAACATAACACATTCTAAAAACTGAACTTAACATTCTGGAATTTTTTATTCCGTAACACATTCTGAATTCGAAACTAAACATTCCGGAATGTTAACATAACACATTCTAAAATCCAAACTGAACATTCCGGAATTGTAACATAACACATTCTAAAAAATGAACTTAACATTCTGGAATTGTAATTCCGTAACACATTCTGAATTCCGAACTTAACATTCCGGAATGTTAACATAACACATTCTAAAATCTGTACTTAACATTCCGGAATAGTAATTCCGTAACACATTCTGAATTCCGAACTAAACATTCCGGAATGTTAACATAACGCATTCTAAAATCCAAACTGAACATTCCGGAATTGTAATTCCGTAACACATTCTGAATTCCGAACTAAACATTCCGGACATGATAACATAACACATTCTAAAATCAGAACTTAACATTCCGGAATTGTACTTCCGTAATACATTCTGAATTCCGAACTAATAACATAACACATTCTAAAATCCAAACTGAACATTCCGGAATTGTAACGCAACACATTCTAAAATCTGAACTGAACATTCCGGAATTGTAATTCCGTAACACATTCTGAATTCCGAACTAAACATTCCGTAATGTTAACATAACGCATTCTAAAATCCAAACTGAACATTCCGGAATTGTAACATAACACATTCTGAATTCCGAACAAAACATTCCGGAATGTTAATATAACACATTCTAAAATACAAACTGAACATTCCGGAATTGTAACATAACACATTCTAAAATCTGAACTTAACATTCCGGAATGTTAACAACACATTCTAAAATCAGAATTTAACATTCCGGAATGTTAACATAACACATTCTAAAATCCAAACTGAACATTCCGGAATTGTAATTCCGTAACACATTCTGAATTCCGAACTAAACATTCCGGAATGTTAACATAACGCATTCTAAAATCCAAACTGAACATTCCGGAATTGTAACATAACACATTCTAAAATCTGAACTTAACATTCCGGAATGTTAACAACACATTCTAAAATCAGAATTTAACATTCCGGAATGTTAACATAAGACATTCTAAAATCCACACTGAACATTCCGGAATTGTAACATAACACATTCTAAAATCCAAACTTAACATTCCGGAATGTTAACATAACACATTCTAAAATCTGAACTTAACATTCCGGAATGTTAACAACACATTCTAAAATCAGAATTTAACATTCCGGAATGTTAACATAAGACATTCTAAAATCCACACTGAACATTCCGGAATTGTAACATAACACATTCTAAAATCCAAACTTAACATTCCGGAATGTTAACATAACACATTCTAAAATCCAAACTGAACATTCCGGAATTGTAACATAACACATTCTAAAATCTGAACTTAACAGTCCGGAATGTTAACAACACATTCTAAAATGAGAATTTAACATTCCGGAATGTTAACATAACACATTCTAAAATCCAAACTGAACATTCCGGAATTGTTATTCCGTAACACATTCTGAATTCGAAACTAAACATTCCGGAATGTTAACATAACACATTCTAAAATCCAAACTGAACATTCCGGAATTGTAACATAACACATTCTAAAAACTGAACTTAACAATCTGGAATTTTTATTCCGTAACACATTCTGAATTCGAAACTGAACATTCCGGAATTGTAACATAACACATTCTAAAAAATGAACTTAACATTCTGGAATTGTAATTCCGTAACACATTCTGAATTCCGAACTAAACATTCCGGAATGTTAACAAAAGACATTCTAAAATCCAAACTGAACATTCCGGAATTGTTATTCCGTAACACATTCTAAAATCTGAACTTAACATTCTGGAATTGTAATTCCGTAACACATTCTGAATTCCGAACTAAACATTCCGGAATGTTAACATAAGACATTCTAAAATCCAAACTGAACATTCCGGAATTGTAATTCCGTAACACATTCTGAATTCCGAACAAAACATTCCGGAATGTTAACATAACGCATTCTAAAATCCAAACTGAACATTCCGGAATTGTAACATAACACATTCTAATATCTGAACTTAACATTCCGGAATGTTAACAAAACATTGTAAAATCAGAACTTAACATTCCGGAATGTTACCATAACACATTCTAAAATCCAAACTGAACATTCCGGAATTGTAATTCCGTAACACATTCTAAATTCCGAACTTAACATTCCGGAATGTTAACATAACACATTCTAAAATCTGTACTTAACATTCCGGAATTGTAATTCCGTAACACATTCTGAATTCCGAACTAAACATTCCGGAATGTTAACATAACGCATTCTAAAATCCAAACTGAACATTCCGGAATTGTAACGCAACACATTCTAAAATCTGAACTGAACATTCCGGAATTGTAATTCCGTAACACATTCTGAATTCCGAACTAAACATTCCGTAATGTTAACATAACGCATTCTAAAATCCAAACTGAACATTCCGGAATTGTAACATAACACATTCTGAATTCCGAACAAAACATTCCGGAATGTTAACATAACACATTCTAAAATACAAACTGAACATTCCGGAATTGTAACATAACACATTCTAAAATCTGAACTTAACATTCCGGAATGTTAACAACACATTCTAAAATCAGAATTTAACATTCCGGAATGTTAACATAAGACATTCTAAAATCCACACTGAACATTCCGGAATTGTAACATAACACATTCTAAAATCCAAACTTAACATTCCGGAATGTTAACATAACACATTCTAAAATCTGAACTTAACATTCCGGAATGTTAACAACACATTCTAAAATCAGAATTTAACATTCCGGAATGTTAACATAAGACATTCTAAAATCCACACTGAACATTCCGGAATTGTAACATAACACATTCTAAAATCCAAACTTAACATTCCGGAATGTTAACATAACACATTCTAAAATCCAAACTGAACATTCCGGAATTGTAACGCAACACATTCTAAAATCTGAACTGAACATTCCGGAATTGTAATTCCGTAACACATTCTGAATTCCGAACTAAACATTCCGTAATGTTAACATAACGCATTCTAAAATCCAAACTGAACATTCCGGAATTGTAACATAACACATTCTGAATTCCGAACAAAACATTCCGGAATGTTAACATAACACATTCTAAAATACAAACTGAACATTCCGGAATTGTAACATAACACATTCTAAGATCTGAACTTAACAGTCCGGAATGTTAACAACACATTCTAAAATCAGAATTTAACATTCCGGAATGTTAACATAACACATTCTAAAATCCAAACTGAACATTCCGGAATTGTTATTCCGTAACACATTCTGAATTCGAAACTAAACATTCCGGAATGTTAACATAACACATTCTAAAATCCAAACTGAACATTCCGGAATTGTAACATAACACATTCTAAAAACTGAACTTAACATTCTGGAATTGTAATTCCGTAACACATTCTGAATTCCGAACTAAACATTCCGGAATGTTAACATAACACATTCTAAAATCCAAACTGAACATTCCGGAATTGTTATTCCGTAACACATTCTGAATTCCGAACTAAACATTCCGGAATGTTAACATAAAACATTCTAAAATCCAAACTGAATATTCCGGAATTGTAATTCCGTAACACATTCTGAATTCAAAACTAAACATTCCGGAATGTTAACATAACACATTCTAAAATCCGAACTGAACATTCCGGAATTGTAACATAACACATTCTAAAATCTGAACTTAACATTCCGGAATGTTAACAACACATTCTAAAATCAGAATTTAACATTCCGGAATGTTAACATAACACATTCTAAAATCCAAACTGAACATTCCGGAATTGTAATTCCGTAACACATTCTGAATTCCGAACTAAACATTCCAGAATGTTAACATAAGACATTCTAAAATCCACACTGAACATTCCGGAATTGTAACATAACACATTCTAAAATCCAAACTTAACATTCCGGAATGTTAACATAACACATTCTAAAATCCAAACTGAACATTCCGGAATTGTAACATAACACATTCTAAAATCTGAACTTAACAGTCCGGAATGTTAACAACACATTCTAAAATGAGAATTTAACATTCCGGAATGTTAACATAACACATTCTAAAATCCAAACTGAACATTCCGGAATTGTTATTCCGTAACACATTCTGAATTCGAAACTAAACATTCCGGAATGTTAACATAACACATTCTAAAATCCAAACTGAACATTCCGGAATTGTAATTCCGTAACACATTCTGAATTCCGAACTAAACATTCCGGAATGTTAACATAACGCATTCTAAAATCCAAACTGAACATTCCGGAATTGTAATTCCGTAACACATTCTGAATTCCGAACTAAACATTCCGGACATGATAACATAACACATTCTAAAATCAGAACTTAACATTCCGGAATTGTACTTCCGTAATACATTCTGAATTCCGAACTAATAACATAACACATTCTAAAATCCAAACTGAACATTCCGGAATTGTAACGCAACACATTCTAAAATCTGAACTGAACATTCCGGAATTGTAATTCCGTAACACATTCTGAATTCCGAACTAAACATTCCGTAATGTTAACATAACGCATTCTAAAATCCAAACTGAACATTCCGGAATTGTAACATAACACATTCTGAATTCCGAACAAAACATTCCGGAATGTTAATATAACACATTCTAAAATACAAACTGAACATTCCGGAATTGTAACATAACACATTCTAAAATCTGAACTTAACATTCCGGAATGTTAACAACACATTCTAAAATCAGAATTTAACATTCCGGAATGTTAACATAACACATTCTAAAATCCAAACTGAACATTCCGGAATTGTAATTCCGTAACACATTCTGAATTCCGAACTAAACATTCCGGAATGTTAACATAACGCATTCTAAAATCCAAACTGAACATTCCGGAATTGTAACATAACACATTCTAAAATCTGAACTTAACATTCCGGAATGTTAACAACACATTCTAAAATCAGAATTTAACATTCCGGAATGTTAACATAAGACATTCTAAAATCCACACTGAACATTCCGGAATTGTAACATAACACATTCTAAAATCCAAACTTAACATTCCGGAATGTTAACATAACACATTCTAAAATCTGAACTTAACATTCCGGAATGTTAACAACACATTCTAAAATCAGAATTTAACATTCCGGAATGTTAACATAAGACATTCTAAAATCCACACTGAACATTCCGGAATTGTAACATAACACATTCTAAAATCCAAACTTAACATTCCGGAATGTTAACATAACACATTCTAAAATCCAAACTGAACATTCCGGAATTGTAACATAACACATTCTAAAATCTGAACTTAACAGTCCGGAATGTTAACAACACATTCTAAAATGAGAATTTAACATTCCGGAATGTTAACATAACACATTCTAAAATCCAAACTGAACATTCCGGAATTGTTATTCCGTAACACATTCTGAATTCGAAACTAAACATTCCGGAATGTTAACATAACACATTCTAAAATCCAAACTGAACATTCCGGAATTGTAACATAACACATTCTAAAAACTGAACTTAACAATCTGGAATTTTTATTCCGTAACACATTCTGAATTCGAAACTGAACATTCCGGAATTGTAACATAACACATTCTAAAAAATGAACTTAACATTCTGGAATTGTAATTCCGTAACACATTCTGAATTCCGAACTAAACATTCCGGAATGTTAACAAAAGACATTCTAAAATCCAAACTGAACATTCCGGAATTGTTATTCCGTAACACATTCTAAAATCTGAACTTAACATTCTGGAATTGTAATTCCGTAACACATTCTGAATTCCGAACTAAACATTCCGGAATGTTAACATAAGACATTCTAAAATCCAAACTGAACATTCCGGAATTGTAATTCCGTAACACATTCTGAATTCCGAACAAAACATTCCGGAATGTTAACATAACGCATTCTAAAATCCAAACTGAACATTCCGGAATTGTAACATAACACATTCTAATATCTGAACTTAACATTCCGGAATGTTAACAAAACATTGTAAAATCAGAACTTAACATTCCGGAATGTTACCATAACACATTCTAAAATCCAAACTGAACATTCCGGAATTGTAATTCCGTAACACATTCTAAATTCCGAACTTAACATTCCGGAATGTTAACATAACACATTCTAAAATCTGTACTTAACATTCCGGAATTGTAATTCCGTAACACATTCTGAATTCCGAACTAAACATTCCGGAATGTTAACATAACGCATTCTAAAATCCAAACTGAACATTCCGGAATTGTAACGCAACACATTCTAAAATCTGAACTGAACATTCCGGAATTGTAATTCCGTAACACATTCTGAATTCCGAACTAAACATTCCGTAATGTTAACATAACGCATTCTAAAATCCAAACTGAACATTCCGGAATTGTAACATAACACATTCTGAATTCCGAACAAAACATTCCGGAATGTTAACATAACACATTCTAAAATACAAACTGAACATTCCGGAATTGTAACATAACACATTCTAAAATCTGAACTTAACATTCCGGAATGTTAACAACACATTCTAAAATCAGAATTTAACATTCCGGAATGTTAACATAAGACATTCTAAAATCCACACTGAACATTCCGGAATTGTAACATAACACATTCTAAAATCCAAACTTAACATTCCGGAATGTTAACATAACACATTCTAAAATCTGAACTTAACATTCCGGAATGTTAACAACACATTCTAAAATCAGAATTTAACATTCCGGAATGTTAACATAAGACATTCTAAAATCCACACTGAACATTCCGGAATTGTAACATAACACATTCTAAAATCCAAACTTAACATTCCGGAATGTTAACATAACACATTCTAAAATCCAAACTGAACATTCCGGAATTGTAACGCAACACATTCTAAAATCTGAACTGAACATTCCGGAATTGTAATTCCGTAACACATTCTGAATTCCGAACTAAACATTCCGTAATGTTAACATAACGCATTCTAAAATCCAAACTGAACATTCCGGAATTGTAACATAACACATTCTGAATTCCGAACAAAACATTCCGGAATGTTAACATAACACATTCTAAAATACAAACTGAACATTCCGGAATTGTAACATAACACATTCTAAGATCTGAACTTAACAGTCCGGAATGTTAACAACACATTCTAAAATCAGAATTTAACATTCCGGAATGTTAACATAACACATTCTAAAATCCAAACTGAACATTCCGGAATTGTTATTCCGTAACACATTCTGAATTCGAAACTAAACATTCCGGAATGTTAACATAACACATTCTAAAATCCAAACTGAACATTCCGGAATTGTAACATAACACATTCTAAAAACTGAACTTAACATTCTGGAATTGTAATTCCGTAACACATTCTGAATTCCGAACTAAACATTCCGGAATGTTAACATAACACATTCTAAAATCCAAACTGAACATTCCGGAATTGTTATTCCGTAACACATTCTGAATTCCGAACTAAACATTCCGGAATGTTAACATAAAACATTCTAAAATCCAAACTGAATATTCCGGAATTGTAATTCCGTAACACATTCTGAATTCAAAACTAAACATTCCGGAATGTTAACATAACACATTCTAAAATCCGAACTGAACATTCCGGAATTGTAACATAACACATTCTAAAATCTGAACTTAACATTCCGGAATGTTAACAACACATTCTAAAATCAGAATTTAACATTCCGGAATGTTAACATAACACATTCTAAAATCCAAACTGAACATTCCGGAATTGTAATTCCGTAACACATTCTGAATTCCGAACTAAACATTCCAGAATGTTAACATAAGACATTCTAAAATCCACACTGAACATTCCGGAATTGTAACATAACACATTCTAAAATCCAAACTTAACATTCCGGAATGTTAACATAACACATTCTAAAATCCAAACTGAACATTCCGGAATTGTAACATAACACATTCTAAAATCTGAACTTAACAGTCCGGAATGTTAACAACACATTCTAAAATGAGAATTTAACATTCCGGAATGTTAACATAACACATTCTAAAATCCAAACTGAACATTCCGGAATTGTTATTCCGTAACACATTCTGAATTCGAAACTAAACATTCCGGAATGTTAACATAACACATTCTAAAATCCAAACTGAACATTCCGGAATTGTAATTCCGTAACACATTCTGAATTCCGAACTAAACATTCCGGAATGTTAACATAACGCATTCTAAAATCCAAACTGAACATTCCGGAATGTTAACATAACACATTCTAAAATACAAACTGAACATTCCGGAATTGTAACATAACACATTCTAAAATCTGAACTTAACAGTCCGGAATGTTAACAACACATTCTAAAATCAGAATTTAACATTCCGGAATGTTAACATAACACATTCTAAAATCCAAACTGAACATTCCGGAATTGTTATTCCGTAACACATTCTGAATTCGAAACTAAACATTCCGGAATGTTAACATAACACATTCTAAAATCCAAACTGAACATTCCGGAATTGTAACATAACACATTCTAAAAACTGAACTTAACATTCTGGAATTTTTATTCCGTAACACATTCTGAATTCGAAACTAAACATTCCGGAATGTTAACATAACACATTCTAAAATCCAAACTGAACATTCCGGAATTGTAACATAACACATTCTAAAAAATGAACTTAACATTCTGGAATTGTAATTCCGTAACACATTCTGAATTCCGAACTAAACATTCCGGAATGTTAACAAAAGACATTCTAAAATCCAAACTGAACATTCCGGAATTGTTATTCCGTAACACATTCTAAAATCTGAACTTAACATTCTGGAATTGTAATTCCGTAACACATTCTGAATTCCGAACTAAACATTCCGGAATGTTAACATAAGACATTCTAAAATCCAAACTGAACATTCCGGAATTGTAATTCCGTAACACATTCTGAATTCCGAACAAAACATTCCGGAATGTTAACATAACGCATTCTAAAATCCAAACTGAACATTCCGGAATTGTAACATAACACATTCTAATATCTGAACTTAACATTCCGGAATGTTAACAAAACATTGTAAAATCAGAACTTAACATTCCGGAATGTTACCATAACACATTCTAAAATCCAAACTGAACATTCCGGAATTGTAATTCCGTAACACATTCTAAATTCCGAACTTAACATTCCGGAATGTTAACATAACACATTCTAAAATCTGTACTTAACATTCCGGAATTGTAATTCCGTAACACATTCTGAATTCCGAACTAAACATTCCGGAATGTTAACATAACGCATTCTAAAATCCAAACTGAACATTCCGGAATTGTAATTCCGTAACACATTCTGAATTCCGAACTAAACATTCCGGACATGATAACATAACACATTCTAAAATCAGAACTTAACATTCCGGAATTGTACTTCCGTAATACATTCTGAATTCCGAACTAATAACATAACACATTCTAAAATCCAAACTGAACATTCCGGAATTGTAACGCAACACATTCTAAAATCTGAACTGAACATTTCGGAATTGTAATTCCGTAACACATTCTGAATTCCGAACTAAACATTCCGTAATGTTAACATAACGCATTCTAAAATCCAAACTGAACATTCCGGAATTGTAACATAACACATTCTGAATTCCGAACAAAACATTCCGGAATGTTAACATAACACATTCTAAAATCCAAACTGAACATTCCGGAATTGTTATTCCGTAACACATTCTGAATTCGAAACTAAACATTCCGGAATGTTAACATAACACATTCTAAAATCCAAACTGAACATTCCGGAATTGTAATTCCGTAACACATTCTGAATTCCGAACTAAACATTCCGGAATGTTAACATAAAACATTCTAAAATCCAAACTGAATATTCCGGAATTGTAATTCCGTAACACATTCTGAATTCAAAACTAAACATTCCGGAATGTTAACATAACACATTCTAAAATCCGAACTGAACATTCCGGAATTGTAACATAACACATTCTAAAATCTGAACTTAACATTCCGGAATGTTAACAACACATTCTAAAATCAGAATTTAACATTCCGGAATGTTAACATAACACATTCTAAAATCCAAACTGAACATTCCGGAATTGTAATTCCGTAACACATTCTGAATTCCGAACTAAACATTCCAGAATGTTAACATAAGACATTCTAAAATCCACACTGAACATTCCGGAATTGTAACATAACACATTCTAAAATCCAAACTTAACATTCCGGAATGTTAACATAACACATTCTAAAATCCAAACTGAACATTCCGGAATTGTAACATAACACATTCTAAAATCTGAACTTAACAGTCCGGAATGTTAACAACACATTCTAAAATAAAATTTAACATTCCGGAATGTTAACATAACACATTCTAAAATCCAAACTGAACATTCCGGAATTGTTATTCCGTAACACATTCTGAATTCGAAACTAAACATTCCGGAATGTTAACATAACACATTCTAAAATCCAAACTGAACATTCCGGAATTGTAATTCCGTAACACATTCTGAATTCCGAACTAAACATTCCGGAATGTTAACATAACGCATTCTAAAATCCAAACTGAACATTCCGGAATTGTAACATAACACATTCTGAATTCCGAACAAAACATTCCGGAATGTTAACATAACACATTCTAAAATACAAACTGAACATTCCGGAATTGTAACATAACACATTCTAAAATCTGAACTTAACAGTCCGGAATGTTAACAACACATTCTAAAATCAGAATTTAACATTCCGGAATGTTAACATAACACATTCTAAAATCCAAACTGAACATTCCGGAATTGTTATTCCGTAACACATTCTGAATTCGAAACTAAACATTCCGGAATGTTAACATAACACATTCTAAAATCCAAACTGAACATTCCGGAATTGTAACATAACACATTCTAAAAACTGAACTTAACATTCTGGAATTTTTATTCCGTAACACATTCTGAATTCGAAACTAAACATTCCGGAATGTTAACATAACACATTCTAAAATCCAAACTGAACATTCCGGAATTGTAACATAACACATTCTAAAAAATGAACTTAACATTCTGGAATTGTAATTCCGTAACACATTCTGAATTCCGAACTAAACATTCCGGAATGTTAACAAAAGACATTCTAAAATCCAAACTGAACATTCCGGAATTGTTATTCCGTAACACATTCTAAAATCTGAACTTAACATTCTGGAATTGTAATTCCGTAACACATTCTGAATTCCGAACTAAACATTCCGGAATGTTAACATAAGACATTCTAAAATCCAAACTGAACATTCCGGAATTGTAATTCCGTAACACATTCTGAATTCCGAACAAAACATTCCGGAATGTTAACATAACGCATTCTAAAATCCAAACTGAACATTCCGGAATTGTAACATAACACATTCTAATATCTGAACTTAACATTCCGGAATGTTAACAAAACATTGTAAAATCAGAACTTAACATTCCGGAATGTTACCATAACACATTCTAAAATCCAAACTGAACATTCCGGAATTGTAATTCCGTAACACATTCTAAATTCCGAACTTAACATTCCGGAATGTTAACATAACACATTCTAAAATCTGTACTTAACATTCCGGAATTGTAATTCCGTAACACATTCTGAATTCCGAACTAAACATTCCGGAATGTTAACATAACGCATTCTAAAATCCAAACTGAACATTCCGGAATTGTAATTCCGTAACACATTCTGAATTCCGAACTAAACATTCCGGACATGATAACATAACACATTCTAAAATCAGAACTTAACATTCCGGAATTGTACTTCCGTAATACATTCTGAATTCCGAACTAATAACATAACACATTCTAAAATCCAAACTGAACATTCCGGAATTGTAACGCAACACATTCTAAAATCTGAACTGAACATTCCGGAATTGTAATTCCGTAACACATTCTGAATTCCGAACTAAACATTCCGTAATGTTAACATAACGCATTCTAAAATCCAAACTGAACATTCCGGAATTGTAACATAACACATTCTGAATTCCGAACAAAACATTCCGGAATGTTAACATAACACATTCTAAAATCCAAACTGAACATTCCGGAATTGTAACGCAACACATTCTAAAATCTGAACTGAACATTCCGGAATTGTAATTCCGTAACACATTCTGAATTCCGAACTAAACATTCCGTAATGTTAACATAACGCATTCTAAAATCCAAACTGAACATTCCGGAATTGTAACATAACACATTCTGAATTCCGAACAAAACATTCCGGAATGTTAACATAACACATTCTAAAATACAAACTGAACATTCCGGAATTGTAACATAACACATTCTAAGATCTGAACTTAACAGTCCGGAATGTTAACAACACATTCTAAAATCAGAATTTAACATTCCGGAATGTTAACATAACACATTCTAAAATCCAAACTGAACATTCCGGAATTGTTATTCCGTAACACATTCTGAATTCGAAACTAAACATTCCGGAATGTTAACATAACACATTCTAAAATCCAAACTGAACATTCCGGAATTGTAACATAACACATTCTAAAAACTGAACTTAACATTCTGGAATTGTAATTCCGTAACACATTCTGAATTCCGAACTAAACATTCCGGAATGTTAACATAACACATTCTAAAATCCAAACTGAACATTCCGGAATTGTTATTCCGTAACACATTCTGAATTCCGAACTAAACATTCCGGAATGTTAACATAAAACATTCTAAAATCCAAACTGAATATTCCGGAATTGTAATTCCGTAACACATTCTGAATTCAAAACTAAACATTCCGGAATGTTAACATAACACATTCTAAAATCCGAACTGAACATTCCGGAATTGTAACATAACACATTCTAAAATCTGAACTTAACATTCCGGAATGTTAACAACACATTCTAAAATCAGAATTTAACATTCCGGAATGTTAACATAACACATTCTAAAATCCAAACTGAACATTCCGGAATTGTAATTCCGTAACACATTCTGAATTCCGAACTAAACATTCCAGAATGTTAACATAAGACATTCTAAAATCCACACTGAACATTCCGGAATTGTAACATAACACATTCTAAAATCCAAACTTAACATTCCGGAATGTTAACATAACACATTCTAAAATCCAAACTGAACATTCCGGAATTGTAACATAACACATTCTAAAATCTGAACTTAACAGTCCGGAATGTTAACAACACATTCTAAAATGAGAATTTAACATTCCGGAATGTTAACATAACACATTCTAAAATCCAAACTGAACATTCCGGAATTGTTATTCCGTAACACATTCTGAATTCGAAACTAAACATTCCGGAATGTTAACATAACACATTCTAAAATCCAAACTGAACATTCCGGAATTGTAATTCCGTAACACATTCTGAATTCCGAACTAAACATTCCGGAATGTTAACATAACGCATTCTAAAATCCAAACTGAACATTCCGGAATGTTAACATAACACATTCTAAAATACAAACTGAACATTCCGGAATTGTAACATAACACATTCTAAAATCTGAACTTAACAGTCCGGAATGTTAACAACACATTCTAAAATCAGAATTTAACATTCCGGAATGTTAACATAACACATTCTAAAATCCAAACTGAACATTCCGGAATTGTTATTCCGTAACACATTCTGAATTCGAAACTAAACATTCCGGAATGTTAACATAACACATTCTAAAATCCAAACTGAACATTCCGGAATTGTAACATAACACATTCTAAAAACTGAACTTAACATTCTGGAATTTTTATTCCGTAACACATTCTGAATTCGAAACTAAACATTCCGGAATGTTAACATAACACATTCTAAAATCCAAACTGAACATTCCGGAATTGTAACATAACACATTCTAAAAAATGAACTTAACATTCTGGAATTGTAATTCCGTAACACATTCTGAATTCCGAACTAAACATTCCGGAATGTTAACAAAAGACATTCTAAAATCCAAACTGAACATTCCGGAATTGTTATTCCGTAACACATTCTAAAATCTGAACTTAACATTCTGGAATTGTAATTCCGTAACACATTCTGAATTCCGAACTAAACATTCCGGAATGTTAACATAAGACATTCTAAAATCCAAACTGAACATTCCGGAATTGTAATTCCGTAACACATTCTGAATTCCGAACAAAACATTCCGGAATGTTAACATAACGCATTCTAAAATCCAAACTGAACATTCCGGAATTGTAACATAACACATTCTAATATCTGAACTTAACATTCCGGAATGTTAACAAAACATTGTAAAATCAGAACTTAACATTCCGGAATGTTACCATAACACATTCTAAAATCCAAACTGAACATTCCGGAATTGTAATTCCGTAACACATTCTAAATTCCGAACTTAACATTCCGGAATGTTAACATAACACATTCTAAAATCTGTACTTAACATTCCGGAATTGTAATTCCGTAACACATTCTGAATTCCGAACTAAACATTCCGGAATGTTAACATAACGCATTCTAAAATCCAAACTGAACATTCCGGAATTGTAATTCCGTAACACATTCTGAATTCCGAACTAAACATTCCGGACATGATAACATAACACATTCTAAAATCAGAACTTAACATTCCGGAATTGTACTTCCGTAATACATTCTGAATTCCGAACTAATAACATAACACATTCTAAAATCCAAACTGAACATTCCGGAATTGTAACGCAACACATTCTAAAATCTGAACTGAACATTTCGGAATTGTAATTCCGTAACACATTCTGAATTCCGAACTAAACATTCCGTAATGTTAACATAACGCATTCTAAAATCCAAACTGAACATTCCGGAATTGTAACATAACACATTCTGAATTCCGAACAAAACATTCCGGAATGTTAACATAACACATTCTAAAATACAAACTGAACATTCCGGAATTGTAACATAACACATTCTAAAATCTGAACTTAACAGTCCGGAATGTTAACAACACATTCTAAAATCAGAATTTAACATTCCGGAATGTTAACATAACACATTCTAAAATCCAAACTGAACATTCCGGAATTGTTATTCCGTAACACATTCTGAATTCGAAACTAAACATTCCGGAATGTTAACATAACACATTCTAAAATCCAAACTGAACATTCCGGAATTGTAATTCCGTAACACATTCTGAATTCCGAACTAAACATTCCGGAATGTTAACATAAAACATTCTAAAATCCAAACTGAATATTCCGGAATTGTAATTCCGTAACACATTCTGAATTCAAAACTAAACATTCCGGAATGTTAACATAACACATTCTAAAATCCGAACTGAACATTCCGGAATTGTAACATAACACATTCTAAAATCTGAACTTAACATTCCGGAATGTTAACAACACATTCTAAAATCAGAATTTAACATTCCGGAATGTTAACATAACACATTCTAAAATCCAAACTGAACATTCCGGAATTGTAATTCCGTAACACATTCTGAATTCCGAACTAAACATTCCAGAATGTTAACATAAGACATTCTAAAATCCACACTGAACATTCCGGAATTGTAACATAACACATTCTAAAATCCAAACTTAACATTCCGGAATGTTAACATAACACATTCTAAAATCCAAACTGAACATTCCGGAATTGTAACATAACACATTCTAAAATCTGAACTTAACAGTCCGGAATGTTAACAACACATTCTAAAATAAAATTTAACATTCCGGAATGTTAACATAACACATTCTAAAATCCAAACTGAACATTCCGGAATTGTTATTCCGTAACACATTCTGAATTCGAAACTAAACATTCCGGAATGTTAACATAACACATTCTAAAATCCAAACTGAACATTCCGGAATTGTAATTCCGTAACACATTCTGAATTCCGAACTAAACATTCCGGAATGTTAACATAACGCATTCTAAAATCCAAACTGAACATTCCGGAATTGTAACATAACACATTCTGAATTCCGAACAAAACATTCCGGAATGTTAACATAACACATTCTAAAATACAAACTGAACATTCCGGAATTGTAACATAACACATTCTAAAAACTGAACTTAACATTCTGGAATTTTTATTCCGTAACACATTCTGAATTCGAAACTAAACATTCCGGAATGTTAACATAACACATTCTAAAATCCAAACTGAACATTCCGGAATTGTAACATAACACATTCTAAAAACTGAACTTAACATTCTGGAATTTTTATTCCGTAACACATTCTGAATTCGAAACTAAACATTCCGGAATGTTAACATAACACATTCTAAAATCCAAACTGAACATTCCGGAATTGTAACATAACACATTCTAAAAAATGAACTTAACATTCTGGAATTGTAATTCCGTAACACATTCTGAATTCCGAACTTAACATTCCGGAATGTTAACATAACACATTCTAAAATCTGTACTTAACATTCCGGAATTGTAATTCCGTAACACATTCTGAATTCCGAACTAAACATTCCGGAATGTTAACATAACGCATTCTAAAATCCAAACTGAACATTCCGGAATTGTAATTCCGTAACACATTCTGAATTCCGAACTAAACATTCCGGACATGATAACATAACACATTCTAAAATCAGAACTTAACATTCCGGAATTGTACTTCCGTAATACATTCTGAATTCCGAACTAATAACATAACACATTCTAAAATCCAAACTGAACATTCCGGAATTGTAACGCAACACATTCTAAAATCTGAACTGAACATTCCGGAATTGTAATTCCGTAACACATTCTGAATTCCGAACTAAACATTCCGTAATGTTAACATAACGCATTCTAAAATCCAAACTGAACATTCCGGAATTGTAACATAACACATTCTGAATTCCGAACAAAACATTCCGGAATGTTAACATAACACATTCTAAAATACAAACTGAACATTCCGGAATTGTAACATAACACATTCTAAAATCTGAACTTAACATTCCGGAATGTTAACAACACATTCTAAAATCAGAATTTAACATTCCGGAATGTTAACATAACACATTCTAAAATCCAAACTGAACATTCCGGAATTGTAATTCCGTAACACATTCTGAATTCCGAACTAAACATTCCGGAATGTTAACATAACGCATTCTAAAATCCAAACTGAACATTCCGGAATTGTAACATAACACATTCTAAAATCTGAACTTAACATTCCGGAATGTTAACAACACATTCTAAAATCAGAATTTAACATTCCGGAATGTTAACATAAGACATTCTAAAATCCACACTGAACATTCCGGAATTGTAACATAACACATTCTAAAATCCAAACTTAACATTCCGGAATGTTAACATAACACATTCTAAAATCTGAACTTAACATTCCGGAATGTTAACAACACATTCTAAAATCAGAATTTAACATTCCGGAATGTTAAGATAAGACATTCTAAAATCCACACTGAACATTCCGGAATTGTAACATAACACATTCTAAAATCCAAACTTAACATTCCGGAATGTTAACATAACACATTCTAAAATCCAAACTGAACATTCCGGAATTGTAACATAACACATTCTAAAATCTGAACTTAACAGTCCGGAATGTTAACAACACATTCTAAAATGAGAATTTAACATTCCGGAATGTTAACATAACACATTCTAAAATCCAAACTGAACATTCCGGAATTGTTATTCCGTAACACATTCTGAATTCGAAACTAAACATTCCGGAATGTTAACATAACACATTCTAAAATCCAAACTGAACATTCCGGAATTGTAACATAACACATTCTAAAAACTGAACTTAACAATCTGGAATTTTTATTCCGTAACACATTCTGAATTCGAAACTGAACATTCCGGAATTGTAACATAACACATTCTAAAAAATGAACTTAACATTCTGGAATTGTTATTCCGTAACACATTCTGAATTCCGAACTAAACATTCCGGAATGTTAACAAAAGACATTCTAAAATCCAAACTGAACATTCCGGAATTGTTATTCCGTAACACATTCTAAAATCTGAACTTAACATTCTGGAATTGTAATTCCGTAACACATTCTGAATTCCGAACTAAACATTCCGGAATGTTAACATAAGACATTCTAAAATCCAAACTGAACATTCCGGAATTGTAATTCCGTAACACATTCTGAATTCCGAACAAAACATTCCGGAATGTTAACATAACGCATTCTAAAATCCAAACTGAACATTCCGGAATTGTAACATAACACATTCTAATATCTGAACTTAACATTCCGGAATGTTAACAAAACATTGTAAAATCAGAACTTAACATTCCGGAATGTTACCATAACACATTCTAAAATCCAAACTGAACATTCCGGAATTGTAATTCCGTAACACATTCTAAATTCCGAACTTAACATTCCGGAATGTTAACATAACACATTCTAAAATCTGTACTTAACATTCCGGAATTGTAATTCCGTAACACATTCTGAATTCCGAACTAAACATTCCGGAATGTTAACATAACGCATTCTAAAATCCAAACTGAACATTCCGGAATTGTAATTCCTTAACACATTCTGAATTCCGAACTAAACATTCCGGACATGATAACATAACACATTCTAAAATCCAAACTGAACATTCCGGAATTGTAACGCAACACATTCTAAAATCTGAACTGAACATTCCGGAATTGTAATTCCGTAACACATTCTGAATTCCGAACTAAACATTCCGTAATGTTAACATAACGCATTCTAAAATCCAAACTGAACATTCCGGAATTGTAACATAACACATTCTGAATTCCGAACAAAACATTCCGGAATGTTAACATAACACATTCTAAAATACAAACTGAACATTCCGGAATTGTAACATAACACATTCTAAAATCTGAACTTAACATTCCGGAATGTTAACAACACATTCTAAAATCAGAATTTAACATTCCGGAATGTTAACATAAGACATTCTAAAATCCACACTGAACATTCCGGAATTGTAACATAACACATTCTAAAATCCAAACTTAACATTCCGGAATGTTAACATAACACATTCTAAAATCTGAACTTAACATTCCGGAATGTTAACAACACATTCTAAAATCAGAATTTAACATTCCGGAATGTTAACATAAGACATTCTAAAATCCAAACTGAACATTCCGGAATTGTTATTCCGTAACACATTCTGAATTCCGAACAAAACATTCCGGAATGTTAACATAACACATTCTAAAATCCAAACTGAACATTCCGGAATTGTAACATAACACATTCTAAAAACTGAACTTAACAATCTGGAATTTTTATTCCGTAACACATTCTGAATTCGAAACTGAACATTCCGGAATTGTAACATAACACATTCTAAAAAATGAACTTAACATTCTGGAATTGTAATTCCGTAACACATTCTGAATTTCGAACTAAACATTCCGGAATGTTAACAAAAGACATTCTAAAATCCAAACTGAACATTCCGGAATTGTTATTCCGTAACACATTCTAAAATCTGAACTTAACATTCTGGAATTGTAATTCCGTAACACATTCTGAATTCGAAACTAAACATTCCGGAATGTTAACATAACACATTCTAAAATCCAAACTGAACATTCCGGAATTGTAATTCCGTAACACATTCTGAATTCCGAACAAAACATTCCGGAATGTTAACATAACGCATTCTAAAATCCAAACTGAACATTCCGGAATTGTAACATAACACATTCTAATATCTGAACTTAACATTCCGGAATGTTAACAAAACATTGTAAAATCAGAACTTAACATTCCGGAATGTTACCATATCACATTCTAAAATCCAAACTGAACATTCCGGAATTGTAATTCCGTAACACATTCTAAATTCCGAACTTAACATTCCGGAATGTTAACATAACACATTCTAAAATCCAAACTGAACATTCCGGAATTGTAACATAACACATTCTAAAATCTGAACTTAACAGTCCGGAATGTTAACAACACATTCTAAAATGAGAATTTAACATTCCGGAATGTTAACATAACACATTCTAAAATCCAAACTGAACATTCCGGAATTATTATTCCGTAACACATTCTGAATTCGAAACTAAACATTCCGGAATGTTAACATAACACATTCTAAAATCCAAACTGAACATTCCGGAATTGTAACATAACACATTCTAAAAACTGAACTTAACATTCTGGAATTTTTATTCCGTAACACATTCTGAATTCGAAATTAAACATTCCGGAATGTTAACATAAGACATTCTAAAATCCAAACTGAACATTCCGGAATTGTAACATAACACATTCTAAAAAATGAACTTAACATTCTGGAATTGTAATTCCGTAACACATTCTGAATTCCGAACTAAACATTCCGGAATGTTAACATAAGACATTCTAAAATCCAAACTGAACATTCCGGAATTGTAATTCCGTAACACATTCTGAATTCCGAACAAAACATTCCGGAATGTTAACATAACGCATTCTAAAATCCAAACTGAACATTCCGGAATTGTAACATAACACATTCTAATATCTGAACTTAACATTCCGGAATGTTAACAAAACATTGTAAAATCAGAACTTAACATTCCGGAATGTTACCATAACACATTCTAAAATCCAAACTGAACATTCCGGAATTGTAATTCCGTAACACATTCTAAATTCCGAACTTAACATTCCGGAATGTTAACATAACACATTCTAAAATCTGTACTTAACATTCCGGAATTGTAATTCCGTAACACATTCTGAATTCCGAACTAAACATTCCGGACATGATAACATAACACATTCTAAAATCCAAACTGAACATTCCGGAATTGTAACGCAACACATTCTAAAATCTGAACTGAACATTCCGGAATTGTAATTCCGTAACACATTCTGAATTCCGAACTAAACATTCCGTAATGTTAACATAACGCATTCTAAAATCCAAACTGAACATTCCGGAATTGTAACATAACACATTCTGAATTCCGAACAAAACATTCCGGAATGTTAACATAACACATTCTAAAATACAAACTGAACATTCCGGAATTGTAACATAACACATTCTAAAATCTGAACTTAACAGTCCGGAATGTTAACAACACATTCTAAAATCAGAATTTAACATTCCGGAATGTTAACATAACACATTCTAAAATCCAAACTGAACATTCCGGAATTGTTATTCCGTAACACATTCTGAATTCCGAACTAAACATTCCGGAATGTTAACATAACACATTCTAAAATCCAAACTGAACATTCCGGAATTGTTATTCCGTAACACATTCTGAATTCCGAACTAAACATTCCGGAATGTTAACATAACGCATTCTAAAATCCAAACTGAACATTCCGGAATTGTAACGCAACACATTCTAAAATCTGAACTGAACATTCCGGAATTGTAATTCCGTAACACATTCTGAATTCCGAACTAAACATTCCGGAATGTTAACATAACGCATTCTAAAATCCAAACTGAACATTCCGGAATTGTAACATAACACATTCTAAAATCTGAACTTAACATTCCGGAATGTTAACAACACATTCTAAAATCAGAATTTAACATTCCGGAATGTTAACATAACACATTCTAAAATCCAAACTGAACATTCCGGAATTGTAATTCCGTAACACATTCTGAATTCCGAACTAAACATTCCGGAATGTTAACATAACGCATTCTAAAATCCAAACTGAACATTCCGGAATTGTAACATAACACATTCTAAAAACTGAACTTAACAATCTGGAATTTTTATTCCGTAACACATTCTGAATTCGAAACTGAACATTCCGGAATTGTAACATAACACATTCTAAAAAATGAACTTAACATTCTGGAATTGTAATTCCGTAACACATTCTGAATTTCGAACTAAACATTCCGGAATGTTAACAAAAGACATTCTAAAATCCAAACTGAACATTCCGGAATTGTTATTCCGTAACACATTCTAAAATCTGAACTTAACATTCTGGAATTGTAATTCCGTAACACATTCTGAATTCGAAACTAAACATTCCGGAATGTTAACATAACACATTCTAAAATCCAAACTGAACATTCCGGAATTGTAATTCCGTAACACATTCTGAATTCCGAACAAAACATTCCGGAATGTTAACATAACGCATTCTAAAATCCAAACTGAACATTCCGGAATTGTAAAATAACACATTCTAATATCTGAACTTAACATTCCGGAATGTTAACAAAACATTGTAAAATCAGAACTTAACATTCCGGAATGTTACCATAACACATTCTAAAATCCAAACTGAACATTCCGGAATTGTAATTCCGTAACACATTCTAAATTCCGAACTTAACATTCCGGAATGTTAACATAACACATTCTAAAATCCAAACTGAACATTCCGGAATTGTAACATAACACATTCTAAAATCTGAACTTAACAGTCCGGAATGTTAACAACACATTCTAAAATGAGAATTTAACATTCCGGAATGTTAACATAACACATTCTAAAATCCAAACTGAACATTCCGGAATTATTATTCCGTAACACATTCTGAATTCGAAACTAAACATTCCGGAATGTTAACATAACACATTCTAAAATCCAAACTGAACATTCCGGAATTGTAACATAACACATTCTAAAAACTGAACTTAACATTCTGGAATTTTTATTCCGTAACACATTCTGAATTCGAAATTAAACATTCCGGAATGTTAACATAAGACATTCTAAAATCCAAACTGAACATTCCGGAATTGTAACATAACACATTCTAAAAAATGAACTTAACATTCTGGAATTGTAATTCCGTAACACATTCTGAATTCCGAACTAAACATTCCGGAATGTTAACATAAGACATTCTAAAATCCAAACTGAACATTCCGGAATTGTAATTCCGTAACACATTCTGAATTCCGAACAAAACATTCCGGAATGTTAACATAACGCATTCTAAAATCCAAACTGAACTTTCCGGAATTGTAACATAACACATTCTAATATCTGAACTTAACATTCCGGAATGTTAACAAAACATTGTAAAATCAGAACTTAACATTCCGGAATGTTACCATAACACATTCTAAAATCCAAACTGAACATTCCGGAATTGTAATTCCGTAACACATTCTAAATTCCGAACTTAACATTCCGGAATGTTAACATAACACATTCTAAAATCTGTACTTAACATTCCGGAATTGTAATTCCGTAACACATTCTGAATTCCGAACTAAACATTCCGGACATGATAACATAACACATTCTAAAATCCAAACTGAACATTCCGGAATTGTAACGCAACACATTCTAAAATCTGAACTGAACATTCCGGAATTGTAATTCCGTAACACATTCTGAATTCCGAACTAAACATTCCGTAATGTTAACATAACGCATTCTAAAATCCAAACTGAACATTCCGGAATTGTAACATAACACATTCTGAATTCCGAACAAAACATTCCGGAATGTTAACATAACACATTCTAAAATACAAACTGAACATTCCGGAATTGTAACATAACACATTCTAAAATCTGAACTTAACAGTCCGGAATGTTAACAACACATTCTAAAATCAGAATTTAACATTCCGGAATGTTAACATAACACATTCTAAAATCCAAACTGAACATTCCGGAATTGTTATTCCGTAACACATTCTGAATTCCGAACTAAACATTCCGGAATGTTAACATAACACATTCTAAAATCCAAACTGAACATTCCGGAATTGTTATTCCGTAACACATTCTGAATTCCGAACTAAACATTCCGGAATGTTAACATAACGCATTCTAAAATCCAAACTGAACATTCCGGAATTGTAACGCAACACATTCTAAAATCTGAACTGAACATTCCGGAATTGTAATTCCGTAACACATTCTGAATTCCGAACTAAACATTCCGGAATGTTAACATAACGCATTCTAAAATCCAAACTGAACATTCCGGAATTGTAACATAACACATTCTAAAATCTGAACTTAACATTCCGGAATGTTAACAACACATTCTAAAATCAGAATTTAACATTCCGGAATGTTAACATAACACATTCTAAAATCCAAACTGAACATTCCGGAATTGTAATTCCGTAACACATTCTGAATTCCGAACTAAACATTCCAGAATGTTAACATAAGACATTCTAAAATCCACACTGAACATTCCGGAATTGTAACATAACACATTCTAAAATCCAAACTTAACATTCCGGAATGTTAACATAACACATTCTAAAATCCAAACTGAACATTCCGGAATTGTAACATAACACATTCTAAAATCTGAACTTAACAGTCCGGAATGTTAACAACACATTCTAAAATGAGAATTTAACATTCCGGAATGTTAACATAACACATTCTAAAATCCAAACTGAACATTCCGGAATTGTTATTCCGTAACACATTCTGAATTCGAAACTAAACATTCCGGAATGTTAACATAACACATTCTAAAATCCAAACTGAACATTCCGGAATTGTAACATAACACATTCTAAAAACTGAACTTAACATTCTGGAATTTTTATTCCGTAACACATTCTGAATTCGAAATTAAACATTCCGGAATGTTAACATAAGACATTCTAAAATCCAAACTGAACATTCCGGAATTGTAACATAACACATTCTAAAAAATGAACTTAACATTCTGGAATTGTAATTCCGTAACACATTCTGAATTCCGAACTAAACATTCCGGAATGTTAACAAAAGACATTCTAAAATCCAAACTGAACATTCCGGAATTGTTATTCCGTAACACATTCTAAAATCTGAACTTAACATTCTGGAATTGTAATTCCGTAACACATTCTGAATTCCGAACTAAACATTCCGGAATGTTAACATAAGACATTCTAAAATCCAAACTGAACATTCCGGAATTGTAATTCCGTAACACATTCTGAATTCCGAACAAAACATTCCGGAATGTTAACATAACGCATTCTAAAATCCAAACTGAACATTCCGGAATTGTAACATAACACATTCTAATATCTGAACTTAACATTCCGGAATGTTAACAAAACATTGTAAAATCAGAACTTAACATTCCGGAATGTTACCATAACACATTCTAAAATCCAAACTGAACATTCCGGAATTGTAATTCCGTAACACATTCTAAATTCCGAACTTAACATTCCGGAATGTTAACATAACACATTCTAAAATCTGTACTTAACATTCCGGAATTGTAATTCCGTAACACATTCTGAATTCCGAACTAAACATTCCGGACATGATAACATAACACATTCTAAAATCCAAACTGAACATTCCGGAATTGTAACGCAACACATTCTAAAATCTGAACTGAACATTCCGGAATTGTAATTCCGTAACACATTCTGAATTCCGAACTAAACATTCCGTAATGTTAACATAACGCATTCTAAAATCCAAACTGAACATTCCGGAATTGTAACATAACACATTCTGAATTCCGAACAAAACATTCCGGAATGTTAACATAACACATTCTAAAATACAAACTGAACATTCCGGAATTGTAACATAACACATTCTAAAATCTGAACTTAACAGTCCGGAATGTTAACAACACATTCTAAAATCAGAATTTAACATTCCGGAATGTTAACATAACACATTCTAAAATCCAAACTGAACATTCCGGAATTGTTATTCCGTAACACATTCTGAATTCAAAACTAAACATTCCGGAATGTTAACATAACACATTCTAAAATCCGAACTGAACATTCCGGAATTGTAATTCCGTAACACATTCTGAATTCCGAACTAAACATTCCGGACATGATAACATAACACATTCTAAAATCCAAACTGAACATTCCGGAATTGTAACGCAACACATTCTAAAATCTGAACTGAACATTCCGGAATTGTAATTCCGTAACACATTCTGAATTCCGAACTAAACATTCCGTAATGTTAACATAACGCATTCTAAAATCCAAACTGAACATTCCGGAATTGTAACATAACACATTCTGAATTCCGAACAAAACATTCCGGAATGTTAACATAACACATTCTAAAATACAAACTGAACATTCCGGAATTGTAACATAACACATTCTAAAATCTGAACTTAACAGTCCGGAATGTTAACAACACATTCTAAAATCAGAATTTAACATTCCGGAATGTTAACATAACACATTCTAAAATCCAAACTGAACATTCCGGAATTGTTATTCCGTAACACATTCTGAATTCAAAACTAAACATTCCGGAATGTTAACATAACACATTCTAAAATCCGAACTGAACATTCCGGAATTGTAATTCCGTAACACATTCTGAATTCCGAACTAAACATTCCGGAATGTTAACATAACACATTCTAAAATCCAAACTGAACATTCCGGAATTGTTATTCCGTAACACATTCTGAATTCCGAACAAAACATTCTGGAATGTTAACATAACACATTCTAAAATATAAACTGAACATTCCGGAATTGTAACGCAACACATTCTAAAATCTGAACTTAACATTCCGGAATGTTAACAACACATTCTAAAATCAGAATTTAACATTCCGGAATGTTAACACAACACATTCTAAAATCCAAACTGAACATTCCGGAATTGTAATTCCGTAACACATTCTGAATTCCGAACTAAACATTCCAGAATGTTAACATAAGACATTCTAAAATCCACACTGAACATTCCGGAATTGTAACATAACACATTCTAAAATCCAAACTTAACATTCCGGAATGTTAACATAACACATTCTAAAATCCAAACTGAACATTCCGGAATTGTAAAATAACACATTCTAAAATCTGAATTTAACAGTCCGGAATGTTAACAACACATTCTAAAATCTGAATTTAACATTCCGGAATGTTAACATAACACATTCTAAAATCCAAACTGAACATTCCGGAATTGTTATTCCGTAACACATTCTGAATTCGAAACTAAACATTCCGGAATGTTAACATAACACATTCTAAAATCCAAACTGAACATTCCGGAATTGTAACATAACACATTCTAAAAACTGAACTTAACATTCTGGAATTGTAATTCCGTAACACATTCTGAATTCCGAACTAAACATTCCGGAATGTTAACATAACACATTCTAAAATCCAAACTGAACATTCCGGAATTGTAACATAACACATTCTAAAAACTGAACTTAACATTCTGGAATTTTTATTCCGTAACACATTCTGAATTCGAAACTAAACATTCAGGAATGTTAACATAACACATTCTAAAATCCAAACTGAACATTCCGGAATTGTAACATAACACATTCTAAAATCTGAACTTAACAGTCCGGAATGTTAACAACACATTCTAAAATGAGAATTTAACATTCCGGAATGTTAACATAACACATTCTAAAATCCAAACTGAACATTCCGGAATTGTTATTCCGTAACACATTCTGAATTCGAAACTAAACATTCCGGAATGTTAACATAACACATTCTAAAATCCAAACTGAACATTCCGGAATTGTAACATAACACATTCTAAAAAATGAACTTAACATTCTGGAATTGTAATTCCGTAACACATTCTGAATTCCGAACTAAACATTCCGGAATGTTAACAAAAGACATTCTAAAATCCAAACTGAACATTCCGGAATTGTTATTCCGTAACACATTCTAAAATCTGAACTTAACATTCTGGAATTGTAATTCCGTAACACATTCTGAATTCCGAACTAAACATTCCGGAATGTTAACATAAGACATTCTAAAATCCAAACTGAACATTCCGGAATTGTAATTCCGTAACACATTCTGAATTCCGAACAAAACATTCCGGAATGTTAACATAACGCATTCTAAAATCCAAACTGAACATTCCGGAATTGTAACATAACACATTCTAATATCTGAACTTAACATTCCGGAATGTTAACAAAACATTGTAAAATCAGAACTTAACATTCCGGAATGTTACCATAACACATTCTAAAATCCAAACTGAACATTCCGGAATTGTAATTCCGTAACACATTCTAAATTCCGAACTTAACATTCCGGAATGTTAACATAACACATTCTAAAATCCAAACTGAACATTCCGGAATTGTAACGCAACACATTCTAAAATCTGAACTGAACATTCCGGAATTGTAATTCCGTAACACATTCTGAATTCCGAACTAAACATTCCGTAATGTTAACATAACGCATTCTAAAATCCAAACTGAACATTCCGGAATTGTAACATAACACATTCTGAATTCCGAACAAAACATTCCGGAATGTTAACATAACACATTCTAAAATACAAACTGAACATTCCGGAATTGTAACATAACACATTCTAAAATCTGAACTTAACAGTCCGGAATGTTAACAACACATTCTAAAATCAGAATTTAACATTCCGGAATGTTAACATAAGACATTCTAAAATCCACACTGAACATTCCGGAATTGTAACATAACACATTCTAAAATCCAAACTTAACATTCCGGAATGTTAACATAACACATTCTAAAATCTGAACTTAACATTCCGGAATGTTAACAACACATTCTAAAATCAGAATTTAACATTCCGGAATGTTAACATAAGACATTCTAAAATCCAAACTGAACATTCCGGAATTGTTATTCCGTAACACATTCTGAATTCCGAACAAAACATTCCGGAATGTTAACATAACACATTCTAAAATCCAAACTGAACATTCCGGAATTGTAACATAACACATTCTAAAAACTGAACTTAACAATCTGGAATTTTTATTCCGTAACACATTCTGAATTCGAAACTGAACATTCCGGAATTGTAACATAACACATTCTAAAAAATGAACTTAACATTCTGGAATTGTAATTCCGTAACACATTCTGAATTTCGAACTAAACATTCCGGAATGTTAACAAAAGACATTCTAAAATCCAAACTGAACATTCCGGAATTGTTATTCCGTAACACATTCTAAAATCTGAACTTAACATTCTGGAATTGTAATTCCGTAACACATTCTGAATTCGAAACTAAACATTCCGGAATGTTAACATAACACATTCTAAAATCCAAACTGAACATTCCGGAATTGTAATTCCGTAACACATTCTGAATTCCGAACAAAACATTCCGGAATGTTAACATAACGCATTCTAAAATCCAAACTGAACATTCCGGAATTGTAACATAACACATTCTAATATCTGAACTTAACATTCCGGAATGTTAACAAAACATTGTAAAATCAGAACTTAACATTCCGGAATGTTACCATAACACATTCTAAAATCCAAACTGAACATTCCGGAATTGTAATTCCGTAACACATTCTAAATTCCGAACTTAACATTCCGGAATGTTAACATAACACATTCTAAAATCCAAACTGAACATTCCGGAATTGTAACATAACACATTCTAAAATCTGAACTTAACAGTCCGGAATGTTAACAACACATTCTAAAATGAGAATTTAACATTCCGGAATGTTAACATAACACATTCTAAAATCCAAACTGAACATTCCGGAATTATTATTCCGTAACACATTCTGAATTCGAAACTAAACATTCCGGAATGTTAACATAACACATTCTAAAATCCAAACTGAACATTCCGGAATTGTAACATAACACATTCTAAAAACTGAACTTAACATTCTGGAATTTTTATTCCGTAACACATTCTGAATTCGAAATTAAACATTCCGGAATGTTAACATAAGACATTCTAAAATCCAAACTGAACATTCCGGAATTGTAACATAACACATTCTAAAAAATGAACTTAACATTCTGGAATTGTAATTCCGTAACACATTCTGAATTCCGAACTAAACATTCCGGAATGTTAACATAAGACATTCTAAAATCCAAACTGAACATTCCGGAATTGTAATTCCGTAACACATTCTGAATTCCGAACAAAACATTCCGGAATGTTAACATAACGCATTCTAAAATCCAAACTGAACATTCCGGAATTGTAACATAACACATTCTAATATCTGAACTTAACATTCCGGAATGTTAACAAAACATTGTAAAATCAGAACTTAACATTCCGGAATGTTACCATAACACATTCTAAAATCCAAACTGAACATTCCGGAATTGTAATTCCGTAACACATTCTAAATTCCGAACTTAACATTCCGGAATGTTAACATAACACATTCTAAAATCTGTACTTAACATTCCGGAATTGTAATTCCGTAACACATTCTGAATTCCGAACTAAACATTCCGTAATGTTAACATAACGCATTCTAAAATCCAAACTGAACATTCCGGAATTGTAACATAACACATTCTGAATTCCGAACAAAACATTCCGGAATGTTAACATAACACATTCTAAAATACAAACTGAACATTCCGGAATTGTAACATAACACATTCTAAAATCTGAACTTAACAGTCCGGAATGTTAACAACACATTCTAAAATCAGAATTTAACATTCCGGAATGTTAACATAACACATTCTAAAATCCAAACTGAACATTCCGGAATTGTTATTCCGTAACACATTCTGAATTCCGAACTAAACATTCCGGAATGTTAACATAACACATTCTAAAATCCAAACTGAACATTCCGGAATTGTTATTCCGTAACACATTCTGAATTCCGAACTAAACATTCCGGAATGTTAACATAACGCATTCTAAAATCCAAACTGAACATTCCGGAATTGTAACGCAACACATTCTAAAATCTGAACTGAACATTCCGGAATTGTAATTCCGTAACACATTCTGAATTCCGAACTAAACATTCCGGAATGTTAACATAACGCATTCTAAAATCCAAACTGAACATTCCGGAATTGTAACATAACACATTCTAAAATCTGAACTTAACATTCCGGAATGTTAACAACACATTCTAAAATCAGAATTTAACATTCCGGAATGTTAACATAACACATTCTAAAATCCAAACTGAACATTCCGGAATTGTAATTCCGTAACACATTCTGAATTCCGAACTAAACATTCCAGAATGTTAACATAAGACATTCTAAAATCCACACTGAACATTCCGGAATTGTAACATAACACATTCTAAAATCCAAACTTAACATTCCGGAATGTTAACATAACACATTCTAAAATCCAAACTGAACATTCCGGAATTGTAACATAACACATTCTAAAATCTGAACTTAACAGTCCGGAATGTTAACAACACATTCTAAAATGAGAATTTAACATTCCGGAATGTTAACATAACACATTCTAAAATCCAAACTGAACATTCCGGAATTGTTATTCCGTAACACATTCTGAATTCGAAACTAAACATTCCGGAATGTTAACATAACACATTCTAAAATCCAAACTGAACATTCCGGAATTGTAACATAACACATTCTAAAAACTGAACTTAACATTCTGGAATTTTTATTCCGTAACACATTCTGAATTCGAAATTAAACATTCCGGAATGTTAACATAAGACATTCTAAAATCCAAACTGAACATTCCGGAATTGTAACATAACACATTCTAAAAAATGAACTTAACATTCTGGAATTGTAATTCCGTAACACATTCTGAATTCCGAACTAAACATTCCGGAATGTTAACAAAAGACATTCTAAAATCCAAACTGAACATTCCGGAATTGTTATTCCGTAACACATTCTAAAATCTGAACTTAACATTCTGGAATTGTAATTCCGTAACACATTCTGAATTCCGAACTAAACATTCCGGAATGTTAACATAAGACATTCTAAAATCCAAACTGAACATTCCGGAATTGTAATTCCGTAACACATTCTGAATTCCGAACAAAACATTCCGGAATGTTAACATAACGCATTCTAAAATCCAAACTGAACATTCCGGAATTGTAACATAACACATTCTAATATCTGAACTTAACATTCCGGAATGTTAACAAAACATTGTAAAATCAGAACTTAACATTCCGGAATGTTACCATAACACATTCTAAAATCCAAACTGAACATTCCGGAATTGTAATTCCGTAACACATTCTAAATTCCGAACTTAACATTCCGGAATGTTAACATAACACATTCTAAAATCTGTACTTAACATTCCGGAATTGTAATTCCGTAACACATTCTGAATTCCGAACTAAACATTCCGGACATGATAACATAACACATTCTAAAATCCAAACTGAACATTCCGGAATTGTAACGCAACACATTCTAAAATCTGAACTGAACATTCCGGAATTGTAATTCCGTAACACATTCTGAATTCCGAACTAAACATTCCGTAATGTTAACATAACGCATTCTAAAATCCAAACTGAACATTCCGGAATTGTAACATAACACATTCTGAATTCCGAACAAAACATTCCGGAATGTTAACATAACACATTCTAAAATACAAAATGAACATTCCGGAATTGTAACATAACACATTCTAAAATCTGAACTTAACAGTCCGGAATGTTAACAACACATTCTAAAATCAGAATTTAACATTCCGGAATGTTAACATAACACATTCTAAAATCCAAACTGAACATTCCGGAATTGTTATTCCGTAACACATTCTGAATTCAAAACTAAACATTCCGGAATGTTAACATAACACATTCTAAAATCCGAACTGAACATTCCGGAATTGTAATTCCGTAACACATTCTGAATTCCGAACTAAACATTCCGGACATGATAACATAACACATTCTAAAATCCAAACTGAACATTCCGGAATTGTAACGCAACACATTCTAAAATCTGAACTGAACATTCCGGAATTGTAATTCCGTAACACATTCTGAATTCCGAACTAAACATTCCGTAATGTTAACATAACGCATTCTAAAATCCAAACTGAACATTCCGGAATTGTAACATAACACATTCTGAATTCCGAACAAAACATTCCGGAATGTTAACATAACACATTCTAAAATACAAACTGAACATTCCGGAATTGTAACATAACACATTCTAAAATCTGAACTTAACAGTCCGGAATGTTAACAACACATTCTAAAATCAGAATTTAACATTCCGGAATGTTAACATAACACATTCTAAAATCCAAACTGAACATTCCGGAATTGTTATTCCGTAACACATTCTGAATTCAAAACTAAACATTCCGGAATGTTAACATAACACATTCTAAAATCCGAACTGAACATTCCGGAATTGTAATTCCGTAACACATTCTGAATTCCGAACTAAACATTCCGGAATGTTAACATAACACATTCTAAAATCCAAACTGAACATTCCGGAATTGTTATTCCGTAACACATTCTGAATTCCGAACAAAACATTCTGGAATGTTAACATAACACATTCTAAAATATAAACTGAACATTCCGGAATTGTAACGCAACACATTCTAAAATCTGAACTTAACATTCCGGAATGTTAACAACACATTCTAAAATCAGAATTTAACATTCCGGAATGTTAACACAACACATTCTAAAATCCAAACTGAACATTCCGGAATTGTAATTCCGTAACACATTCTGAATTCCGAACTAAACATTCCAGAATGTTAACATAAGACATTCTAAAATCCACACTGAACATTCCGGAATTGTAACATAACACATTCTAAAATCCAAACTTAACATTCCGGAATGTTAACATAACACATTCTAAAATCCAAACTGAACATTCCGGAATTGTAAAATAACACATTCTAAAATCTGAACTTAACAGTCCGGAATGTTAACAAAACATTCTAAAATCTGAATTTAACATTCCGGAATGTTAACATAACACATTCTAAAATCCAAACTGAACATTCCGGAATTGTTATTCCGTAACACATTCTGAATTCGAAACTAAACATTCCGGAATGTTAACATAACACATTCTAAAATCCAAACTGAACATTCCGGAATTGTAACATAACACATTCTAAAAACTGAACTTAACATTCTGGAATTGTAATTCCGTAACACATTCTGAATTCCGAACTAAACATTCCGGAATGTTAACATAACACATTCTAAAATCCAAACTGAACATTCCGGAATTGTAACATAACACATTCTAAAAACTGAACTTAACATTCTGGAATTTTTATTCCGTAACACATTCTGAATTCGAAACTAAACATTCAGGAATGTTAACATAACACATTCTAAAATCCAAACTGAACATTCCGGAATTGTAACATAACACATTCTAAAATCTGAACTTAACAGTCCGGAATGTTAACAACACATTCTAAAATGAGAATTTAACATTCCGGAATGTTAACATAACACATTCTAAAATCCAAACTGAACATTCCGGAATTGTTATTCCGTAACACATTCTGAATTCGAAACTAAACATTCCGGAATGTTAACATAACACATTCTAAAATCCAAACTGAACATTCCGGAATTGTAACATAACACATTCTAAAAACTGAACTTAACATTCTGGAATTTTTATTCCGTAACACATTCTGAATTCGAAATTAAACATTCCGGAATGTTAACATAAGACATTCTAAAATCCAAACTGAACATTCCGGAATTGTAACATAACACATTCTAAAAAATGAACTTAACATTCTGGAATTGTAATTCCGTAACACATTCTGAATTCCGAACTAAACATTCCGGAATGTTAACATAAGACATTCTAAAATCCAAACTGAACATTCCGGAATTGTAATTCCGTAACACATTCTGAATTCCGAACAAAACATTCCGGAATGTTAACATAACGCATTCTAAAATCCAAACTGAACATTCCGGAATTGTAACATAACACATTCTAATATCTGAACTTAACATTCCGGAATGTTAACAAAACATTGTAAAATCAGAACTTAACATTCCGGAATGTTACCATAACACATTCTAAAATCCAAACTGAACATTCCGGAATTGTAATTCCGTAACACATTCTAAATTCCGAACTTAACATTCCGGAATGTTAACATAACACATTCTAAAATCTGTACTTAACATTCCGGAATTGTAATTCCGTAACACATTCTGAATTCCGAACTAAACATTCCGGACATGATAACATAACACATTCTAAAATCCAAACTGAACATTCCGGAATTGTAACGCAACACATTCTAAAATCTGAACTGAACATTCCGGAATTGTAATTCCGTAACACATTCTGAATTCCGAACTAAACATTCCGTAATGTTAACATAACGCATTCTAAAATCCAAACTGAACATTCCGGAATTGTAACATAACACATTCTGAATTCCGAACAAAACATTCCGGAATGTTAACATAACACATTCTAAAATACAAACTGAACATTCCGGAATTGTAACATAACACATTCTAAAATCTGAACTTAACAGTCCGGAATGTTAACAACACATTCTAAAATCAGAATTTAACATTCCGGAATGTTAACATAACACATTCTAAAATCCAAACTGAACATTCCGGAATTGTTATTCCGTAACACATTCTGAATTCAAAACTAAACATTCCGGAATGTTAACATAACACATTCTAAAATCCGAACTGAACATTCCGGAATTGTAATTCCGTAACACATTCTGAATTCCAAACTAAACATTCCGGAATGTTAACATAACACATTCTAAAATCCAAACTGAACATTCCGGAATTGTTATTCCGTAACACATTCTGAATTCCGAACAAAACATTCTGGAATGTTAACATAACACATTCTAAAATATAAACTGAACATTCCGGAATTGTAACGCAACACATTCTAAAATCTGAACTTAACATTCCGGAATGTTAACAACACATTCTAAAATCAGAATTTAACATTCCGGAATGTTAACACAACACATTCTAAAATCCAAACTGAACATTCCGGAATTGTAATTCCGTAACACATTCTGAATTCCGAACTAAACATTCCAGAATGTTAACATAAGACATTCTAAAATCCACACTGAACATTCCGGAATTGTAACATAACACATTCTAAAATCCAAACTTAACATTCCGGAATGTTAACATAACACATTCTAAAATCCAAACTGAACATTCCGGAATTGTAACATAACACATTCTAAAATCTGAACTTAACAGTCCGGAATGTTAATAACACATTCTAAAATCAGAATTTAACATTCCGGAATGTTAACATAACACATTCTAAAATCCAAACTGAACATTCCGGAATTGTAACATAACACATTCTAAAAAATGAACTTAACATTCTGGAATTGTAATTCCGTAACACATTCTGAATTCCGAACTAAACATTCCGGAATGTTAACAAAAGACATTCTAAAATCCAAACTGAACATTCCGGAATTGTTATTCCGTAACACATTCTAAAATCTGAACTTAACATTCTGGAATTGTAATTCCGTAACACATTCTGAATTCCGAACTAAACATTCCGGAATGTTAACATAAGACATTCTAAAATCCAAACTGAACATTCCGGAATTGTAATTCCGTAACACATTCTGAATTCCGAACAAAACATTCCGGAATGTTAACATAACGCATTCTAAAATCCAAACTGAACATTCCGGAATTGTAACATAACACATTCTAATATCTGAACTTAACATTCCGGAATGTTAACAAAACATTGTAAAATCAGAACTTAACATTCCGGAATGTTACCATAACACATTCTAAAATCCAAACTGAACATTCCGGAATTGTAATTCCGTAACACATTCTAAATTCCGAACTTAACATTCCGGAATGTTAACATAACACATTCTAAAATCCAAACTGAACATTCCGGAATTGTAACGCAACACATTCTAAAATCTGAACTGAACATTCCGGAATTGTAATTCCGTAACACATTCTGAATTCCGAACTAAACATTCCGTAATGTTAACATAACGCATTCTAAAATCCAAACTGAACATTCCGGAATTGTAACATAACACATTCTGAATTCCGAACAAAACATTCCGGAATGTTAACATAACACATTCTAAAATACAAAATGAACATTCCGGAATTGTAACATAACACATTCTAAAATCTGAACTTAACAGTCCGGAATGTTAACAACACATTCTAAAATCAGAATTTAACATTCCGGAATGTTAACATAACACATTCTAAAATCCAAACTGAACATTCCGGAATTGTTATTCCGTAACACATTCTGAATTCAAAACTAAACATTCCGGAATGTTAACATAACACATTCTAAAATCCGAACTGAACATTCCGGAATTGTAATTCCGTAACACATTCTGAATTCCGAACTAAACATTCCGGAATGTTAACATAACACATTCTAAAATCCAAACTGAACATTCCGGAATTGTTATTCCGTAACACATTCTGAATTCCGAACAAAACATTCTGGAATGTTAACATAACACATTCTAAAATATAAACTGAACATTCCGGAATTGTAACGCAACACATTCTAAAATCTGAACTTAACATTCCGGAATGTTAACAACACATTCTAAAATCAGAATTTAACATTCCGGAATGTTAACACAACACATTCTAAAATCCAAACTGAACATTCCGGAATTGTAATTCCGTAACACATTCTGAATTCCGAACTAAACATTCCAGAATGTTAACATAAGACATTCTAAAATCCACACTGAACATTCCGGAATTGTAACATAACACATTCTAAAATCCAAACTTAACATTCCGGAATGTTAACATAACACATTCTAAAATCCAAACTGAACATTCCGGAATTGTAACATAACACATTCTAAAATCTGAACTTAACAGTCCGGAATGTTAACAACACATTCTAAAATCCAAACTGAACATTCCGGAATTGTAACATAACACATTCTAAAAAATGAACTTAACATTCTGGAATTGTAATTCCGTAACACATTCTGAATTCCGAACTAAACATTCCGGAATGTTAACAAAAGACATTCTAAAATCCAAACTGAACATTCCGGAATTGTTATTCCGTAACACATTCTAAAATCTGAACTTAACATTCTGGAATTGTAATTCCGTAACACATTCTGAATTCCGAACTAAACATTCCGGAATGTTAACATAAGACATTCTAAAATCCAAACTGAACATTCCGGAATTGTAATTCCGTAACACATTCTGAATTCCGAACAAAACATTCCGGAATGTTAACATAACGCATTCTAAAATCCAAACTGAACATTCCGGAATTGTAACATAACACATTCTAATATCTGAACTTAACATTCCGGAATGTTAACAAAACATTGTAAAATCAGAACTTAACATTCCGGAATGTTACCATAACACATTCTAAAATCCAAACTGAACATTCCGGAATTGTAATTCCGTAACACATTCTAAATTCCGAACTTAACATTCCGGAATGTTAACATAACACATTCTAAAATCCAAACTGAACATTCCGGAATTGTAACGCAACACATTCTAAAATCTGAACTGAACATTCCGGAATTGTAATTCCGTAACACATTCTGAATTCCGAACTAAACATTCCGTAATGTTAACATAACGCATTCTAAAATCCAAACTGAACATTCCGGAATTGTAACATAACACATTCTGAATTCCGAACAAAACATTCCGGAATGTTAACATAACACATTCTAAAATACAAACTGAACATTCCGGAATTGTAACATAACACATTCTAAAATCTGAACTTAACAGTCCGGAATGTTAACAACACATTCTAAAATCAGAATTTAACATTCCGGAATGTTAACATAACACATTCTAAAATCCAAACTGAACATTCCGGAATTGTTATTCCGTAACACATTCTGAATTCAAAACTAAACATTCCGGAATGTTAACATAACACATTCTAAAATCCGAACTGAACATTCCGGAATTGTAATTCCGTAACACATTCTGAATTCCGAACTAAACATTCCGGAATGTTAACATAACACATTCTAAAATCCAAACTGAACATTCCGGAATTGTTATTCCGTAACACATTCTGAATTCCGAACAAAACATTCTGGAATGTTAACATAACACATTCTAAAATATAAACTGAACATTCCGGAATTGTAACGCAACACATTCTAAAATCTGAACTTAACATTCCGGAATGTTAACAACACATTCTAAAATCAGAATTTAACATTCCGGAATGTTAACACAACACATTCTAAAATCCAAACTGAACATTCCGGAATTGTAATTCCGTAACACATTCTGAATTCCGAACTAAACATTCCAGAATGTTAACATAAGACATTCTAAAATCCACACTGAACATTCCGGAATTGTAACATAACACATTCTAAAATCCAAACTTAACATTCCGGAATGTTAACATAACACATTCTAAAATCCAAACTGAACATTCCGGAATTGTAACATAACACATTCTAAAATCTGAACTTAACAGTCCGGAATGTTAACAACACATTCTAAAATCCAAACTGAACATTCCGGAATTGTAACATAACACATTCTAAAAAATGAACTTAACATTCTGGAATTGTAATTCCGTAACACATTCTGAATTCCGAACTAAACATTCCGGAATGTTAACAAAAGACATTCTAAAATCCAAACTGAACATTCCGGAATTGTTATTCCGTAACACATTCTAAAATCTGAACTTAACATTCTGGAATTGTAATTCCGTAACACATTCTGAATTCCGAACTAAACATTCCGGAATGTTAACATAAGACATTCTAAAATCCAAACTGAACATTCCGGAATTGTAATTCCGTAACACATTCTGAATTCCGAACAAAACATTCCGGAATGTTAACATAACGCATTCTAAAATCCAAACTGAACATTCCGGAATTGTAACATAACACATTCTAATATCTGAACTTAACATTCCGGAATGTTAACAAAACATTGTAAAATCAGAACTTAACATTCCGGAATGTTACCATAACACATTCTAAAATCCAAACTGAACATTCCGGAATTGTAATTCCGTAACACATTCTAAATTCCGAACTTAACATTCCGGAATGTTAACATAACACATTCTAAAATCCAAACTGAACATTCCGGAATTGTAACGCAACACATTCTAAAATCTGAACTGAACATTCCGGAATTGTAATTCCGTAACACATTCTGAATTCCGAACTAAACATTCCGTAATGTTAACATAACGCATTCTAAAATCCAAACTGAACATTCCGGAATTGTAACATAACACATTCTGAATTCCGAACAAAACATTCCGGAATGTTAACATAACACATTCTAAAATACAAACTGAACATTCCGGAATTGTAACATAACACATTCTAAAATCTGAACTTAACAGTCCGGAATGTTAACAACACATTCTAAAATCAGAATTTAACATTCCGGAATGTTAACATAACACATTCTAAAATCCAAACTGAACATTCCGGAATTGTTATTCCGTAACACATTCTGAATTCAAAACTAAACATTCCGGAATGTTAACATAACACATTCTAAAATCCGAACTGAACATTCCGGAATTGTAATTCCGTAACACATTCTGAATTCCGAACTAAACATTCCGGAATGTTAACATAACACATTCTAAAATCCAAACTGAACATTCCGGAATTGTTATTCCGTAACACATTCTGAATTCCGAACAAAACATTCTGGAATGTTAACATAACACATTCTAAAATATAAACTGAACATTCCGGAATTGTAACGCAACACATTCTAAAATCTGAACTTAACATTCCGGAATGTTAACAACACATTCTAAAATCAGAATTTAACATTCCGGAATGTTAACACAACACATTCTAAAATCCAAACTGAACATTCCGGAATTGTAATTCCGTAACACATTCTGAATTCCGAACTAAACATTCCAGAATGTTAACATAAGACATTCTAAAATCCACACTGAACATTCCGGAATTGTAACATAACACATTCTAAAATCCAAACTTAACATTCCGGAATGTTAACATAACACATTCTAAAATCCAAACTGAACATTCCGGAATTGTAAAATAACACATTCTAAAATCTGAACTTAACAGTCCGGAATGTTAACAAAACATTCTAAAATCTGAATTTAACATTCCGGAATGTTAACATAACACATTCTAAAATCCAAACTGAACATTCCGGAATTGTTATTCCGTAACACATTCTGAATTCGAAACTAAACATTCCGGAATGTTAACATAACACATTCTAAAATCCAAACTGAACATTCCGGAATTGTAACATAACACATTCTAAAAACTGAACTTAACATTCTGGAATTGTAATTCCGTAACACATTCTGAATTCCGAACTAAACATTCCGGAATGTTAACATAACACATTCTAAAATCCAAACTGAACATTCCGGAATTGTAACATAACACATTCTAAAAACTGAACTTAACATTCTGGAATTTTTATTCCGTAACACATTCTGAATTCGAAACTAAACATTCAGGAATGTTAACATAACACATTCTAAAATCCAAACTGAACATTCCGGAATTGTAACATAACACATTCTAAAATCTGAACTTAACAGTCCGGAATGTTAACAACACATTCTAAAATGAGAATTTAACATTCCGGAATGTTAACATAACACATTCTAAAATCCAAACTGAACATTCCGGAATTGTTATTCCGTAACACATTCTGAATTCGAAACTAAACATTCCGGAATGTTAACATAACACATTCTAAAATCCAAACTGAACATTCCGGAATTGTAACATAACACATTCTAAAAACTGAACTTAACATTCTGGAATTTTTATTCCGTAACACATTCTGAATTCGAAATTAAACATTCCGGAATGTTAACATAAGACATTCTAAAATCCAAACTGAACATTCCGGAATTGTAACATAACACATTCTAAAAAATGAACTTAACATTCTGGAATTGTAATTCCGTAACACATTCTGAATTCCGAACTAAACATTCCGGAATGTTAACATAAGACATTCTAAAATCCAAACTGAACATTCCGGAATTGTAATTCCGTAACACATTCTGAATTCCGAACAAAACATTCCGGAATGTTAACATAACGCATTCTAAAATCCAAACTGAACATTCCGGAATTGTAACATAACACATTCTAATATCTGAACTTAACATTCCGGAATGTTAACAAAACATTGTAAAATCAGAACTTAACATTCCGGAATGTTACCATAACACATTCTAAAATCCAAACTGAACATTCCGGAATTGTAATTCCGTAACACATTCTAAATTCCGAACTTAACATTCCGGAATGTTAACATAACACATTCTAAAATCTGTACTTAACATTCCGGAATTGTAATTCCGTAACACATTCTGAATTCCGAACTAAACATTCCGGACATGATAACATAACACATTCTAAAATCCAAACTGAACATTCCGGAATTGTAACGCAACACATTCTAAAATCTGAACTGAACATTCCGGAATTGTAATTCCGTAACACATTCTGAATTCCGAACTAAACATTCCGTAATGTTAACATAACGCATTCTAAAATCCAAACTGAACATTCCGGAATTGTAACATAACACATTCTGAATTCCGAACAAAACATTCCGGAATGTTAACATAACACATTCTAAAATACAAACTGAACATTCCGGAATTGTAACATAACACATTCTAAAATCTGAACTTAACAGTCCGGAATGTTAACAACACATTCTAAAATCAGAATTTAACATTCCGGAATGTTAACATAACACATTCTAAAATCCAAACTGAACATTCCGGAATTGTTATTCCGTAACACATTCTGAATTCAAAACTAAACATTCCGGAATGTTAACATAACACATTCTAAAATCCGAACTGAACATTCCGGAATTGTAATTCCGTAACACATTCTGAATTCCGAACTAAACATTCCGGAATGTTAACATAACACATTCTAAAATCCAAACTGAACATTCCGGAATTGTTATTCCGTAACACATTCTGAATTCCGAACAAAACATTCTGGAATGTTAACATAACACATTCTAAAATATAAACTGAACATTCCGGAATTGTAACGCAACACATTCTAAAATCTGAACTTAACATTCCGGAATGTTAACAACACATTCTAAAATCAGAATTTAACATTCCGGAATGTTAACACAACACATTCTAAAATCCAAACTGAACATTCCGGAATTGTAATTCCGTAACACATTCTGAATTCCGAACTAAACATTCCAGAATGTTAACATAAGACATTCTAAAATCCACACTGAACATTCCGGAATTGTAACATAACACATTCTAAAATCCAAACTTAACATTCCGGAATGTTAACATAACACATTCTAAAATCCAAACTGAACATTCCGGAATTGTAACATAACACATTCTAAAATCTGAACTTAACAGTCCGGAATGTTAATAACACATTCTAAAATCAGAATTTAACATTCCGGAATGTTAACATAACACATTCTAAAATCCAAACTGAACATTCCGGAATTGTAACATAACACATTCTAAAAAATGAACTTAACATTCTGGAATTGTAATTCCGTAACACATTCTGAATTCCGAACTAAACATTCCGGAATGTTAACAAAAGACATTCTAAAATCCAAACTGAACATTCCGGAATTGTTATTCCGTAACACATTCTAAAATCTGAACTTAACATTCTGGAATTGTAATTCCGTAACACATTCTGAATTCCGAACTAAACATTCCGGAATGTTAACATAAGACATTCTAAAATCCAAACTGAACATTCCGGAATTGTAATTCCGTAACACATTCTGAATTCCGAACAAAACATTCCGGAATGTTAACATAACGCATTCTAAAATCCAAACTGAACATTCCGGAATTGTAACATAACACATTCTAATATCTGAACTTAACATTCCGGAATGTTAACAAAACATTGTAAAATCAGAACTTAACATTCCGGAATGTTACCATAACACATTCTAAAATCCAAACTGAACATTCCGGAATTGTAATTCCGTAACACATTCTAAATTCCGAACTTAACATTCCGGAATGTTAACATAACACATTCTAAAATCTGTACTTAACATTCCGGAATTGTAATTCCGTAACACATTCTGAATTCCGAACTAAACATTCCGGACATGATAACATAACACATTCTAAAATCCAAACTGAACATTCCGGAATTGTAACGCAACACATTCTAAAATCTGAACTGAACATTCCGGAATTGTAATTCCGTAACACATTCTGAATTCCGAACTAAACATTCCGTAATGTTAACATAACGCATTCTAAAATCCAAACTGAACATTCCGGAATTGTAACATAACACATTCTGAATTCCGAACAAAACATTCCGGAATGTTAACATAACACATTCTAAAATACAAACTGAACATTCCGGAATTGTAACATAACACATTCTAAAATCTGAACTTAACAGTCCGGAATGTTAACAACACATTCTAAAATCAGAATTTAACATTCCGGAATGTTAACATAACACATTCTAAAATCCAAACTGAACATTCCGGAATTGTTATTCCGTAACACATTCTGAATTCAAAACTAAACATTCCGGAATGTTAACATAACACATTCTAAAATCCGAACTGAACATTCCGGAATTGTAATTCCGTAACACATTCTGAATTCCGAACTAAACATTCCGGAATGTTAACATAACACATTCTAAAATCCAAACTGAACATTCCGGAATTGTTATTCCGTAACACATTCTGAATTCCGAACAAAACATTCTGGAATGTTAACATAACACATTCTAAAATATAAACTGAACATTCCGGAATTGTAACGCAACACATTCTAAAATCTGAACTTAACATTCCGGAATGTTAACAACACATTCTAAAATCAGAATTTAACATTCCGGAATGTTAACACAACACATTCTAAAATCCAAACTGAACATTCCGGAATTGTAATTCCGTAACACATTCTGAATTCCGAACTAAACATTCCAGAATGTTAACATAAGACATTCTAAAATCCACACTGAACATTCCGGAATTGTAACATAACACATTCTAAAATCCAAACTTAACATTCCGGAATGTTAACATAACACATTCTAAAATCCAAACTGAACATTCCGGAATTGTAACATAACACATTCTAAAATCTGAACTTAACAGTCCGGAATGTTAATAACACATTCTAAAATCAGAATTTAACATTCCGGAATGTTAACATAACACATTCTAAAATCCAAACTGAACATTCCGGAATTGTAACATAACACATTCTAAAAAATGAACTTAACATTCTGGAATTGTAATTCCGTAACACATTCTGAATTCCGAACTAAACATTCCGGAATGTTAACAAAAGACATTCTAAAATCCAAACTGAACATTCCGGAATTGTTATTCCGTAACACATTCTAAAATCTGAACTTAACATTCTGGAATTGTAATTCCGTAACACATTCTGAATTCCGAACTAAACATTCCGGAATGTTAACATAAGACATTCTAAAATCCAAACTGAACATTCCGGAATTGTAATTCCGTAACACATTCTGAATTCCGAACAAAACATTCCGGAATGTTAACATAACGCATTCTAAAATCCAAACTGAACATTCCGGAATTGTAACATAACACATTCTAATATCTGAACTTAACATTCCGGAATGTTAACAAAACATTGTAAAATCAGAACTTAACATTCCGGAATGTTACCATAACACATTCTAAAATCCAAACTGAACATTCCGGAATTGTAATTCCGTAACACATTCTAAATTCCGAACTTAACATTCCGGAATGTTAACATAACACATTCTAAAATCCAAACTGAACATTCCGGAATTGTAACGCAACACATTCTAAAATCTGAACTGAACATTCCGGAATTGTAATTCCGTAACACATTCTGAATTCCGAACTAAACATTCCGTAATGTTAACATAACGCATTCTAAAATCCAAACTGAACATTCCGGAATTGTAACATAACACATTCTGAATTCCGAACAAAACATTCCGGAATGTTAACATAACACATTCTAAAATACAAACTGAACATTCCGGAATTGTAACATAACACATTCTAAAATCTGAACTTAACAGTCCGGAATGTTAACAACACATTCTAAAATCAGAATTTAACATTCCGGAATGTTAACATAACACATTCTAAAATCCAAACTGAACATTCCGGAATTGTTATTCCGTAACACATTCTGAATTCAAAACTAAACATTCCGGAATGTTAACATAACACATTCTAAAATCCGAACTGAACATTCCGGAATTGTAATTCCGTAACACATTCTGAATTCCGAACTAAACATTCCGGAATGTTAACATAACACATTCTAAAATCCAAACTGAACATTCCGGAATTGTTATTCCGTAACACATTCTGAATTCCGAACAAAACATTCTGGAATGTTAACATAACACATTCTAAAATATAAACTGAACATTCCGGAATTGTAACGCAACACATTCTAAAATCTGAACTTAACATTCCGGAATGTTAACAACACATTCTAAAATCAGAATTTAACATTCCGGAATGTTAACACAACACATTCTAAAATCCAAACTGAACATTCCGGAATTGTAATTCCGTAACACATTCTGAATTCCGAACTAAACATTCCAGAATGTTAACATAAGACATTCTAAAATCCACACTGAACATTCCGGAATTGTAACATAACACATTCTAAAATCCAAACTTAACATTCCGGAATGTTAACATAACACATTCTAAAATCCAAACTGAACATTCCGGAATTGTAACATAACACATTCTAAAATCTGAACTTAACAGTCCGGAATGTTAACAACACATTCTAAAATCCAAACTGAACATTCCGGAATTGTAACATAACAAATTCTAAAAAATGAACTTAACATTCTGGAATTGTAATTCCGTAACACATTCTGAATTCCGAACTAAACATTCCGGAATGTTAACAAAAGACATTCTAAAATCCAAACTGAACATTCCGGAATTGTTATTCCGTAACACATTCTAAAATCTGAACTTAACATTCTGGAATTGTAATTCCGTAACACATTCTGAATTCCGAACTAAACATTCCGGAATGTTAACATAAGACATTCTAAAATCCAAACTGAACATTCCGGAATTGTAATTCCGTAACACATTCTGAATTCCGAACAAAACATTCCGGAATGTTAACATAACGCATTCTAAAATCCAAACTGAACATTCCGGAATTGTAACATAACACATTCTAATATCTGAACTTAACATTCCGGAATGTTAACAAAACATTGTAAAATCAGAACTTAACATTCCGGAATGTTACCATAACACATTCTAAAATCCAAACTGAACATTCCGGAATTGTAATTCCGTAACACATTCTAAATTCCGAACTTAACATTCCGGAATGTTAACATAACACATTCTAAAATCCAAACTGAACATTCCGGAATTGTAACGCAACACATTCTAAAATCTGAACTGAACATTCCGGAATTGTAATTCCGTAACACATTCTGAATTCCGAACTAAACATTCCGTAATGTTAACATAACGCATTCTAAAATCCAAACTGAACATTCCGGAATTGTAACATAACACATTCTGAATTCCGAACAAAACATTCCGGAATGTTAACATAACACATTCTAAAATACAAACTGAACATTCCGGAATTGTAACATAACACATTCTAAAATCTGAACTTAACAGTCCGGAATGTTAACAACACATTCTAAAATCAGAATTTAACATTCCGGAATGTTAACATAACACATTCTAAAATCCAAACTGAACATTCCGGAATTGTTATTCCGTAACACATTCTGAATTCAAAACTAAACATTCCGGAATGTTAACATAACACATTCTAAAATCCGAACTGAACATTCCGGAATTGTAATTCCGTAACACATTCTGAATTCCGAACTAAACATTCCGGAATGTTAACATAACACATTCTAAAATCCAAACTGAACATTCCGGAATTGTTATTCCGTAACACATTCTGAATTCCGAACAAAACATTCTGGAATGTTAACATAACACATTCTAAAATATAAACTGAACATTCCGGAATTGTAACGCAACACATTCTAAAATCTGAACTTAACATTCCGGAATGTTAACAACACATTCTAAAATCAGAATTTAACATTCCGGAATGTTAACACAACACATTCTAAAATCCAAACTGAACATTCCGGAATTGTAATTCCGTAACACATTCTGAATTCCGAACTAAACATTCCAGAATGTTAACATAAGACATTCTAAAATCCACACTGAACATTCCGGAATTGTAACATAACACATTCTAAAATCCAAACTGAACATTCCGGAATTGTAACATAACACATTCTAAAATCTGAACTTAACAGTCCGGAATGTTAACAACACATTCTAAAATCCAAACTGAACATTCCGGAATTGTAACATAACACATTCTAAAAAATGAACTTAACATTCTGGAATTGTAATTCCGTAACACATTCTGAATTCCGAACTAAACATTCCGGAATGTTAACAAAAGACATTCTAAAATCCAAACTGAACATTCCGGAATTGTTATTCCGTAACACATTCTAAAATCTGAACTTAACATTCTGGAATTGTAATTCCGTAACACATTCTGAATTCCGAACTAAACATTCCGGAATGTTAACATAAGACATTCTAAAATCCAAACTGAACATTCCGGAATTGTAATTCCGTAACACATTCTGAATTCCGAACAAAACATTCCGGAATGTTAACATAACGCATTCTAAAATCCAAACTGAACATTCCGGAATTGTAACATAACACATTCTAATATCTGAACTTAACATTCCGGAATGTTAACAAAACATTGTAAAATCAGAACTTAACATTCCGGAATGTTACCATAACACATTCTAAAATCCAAACTGAACATTCCGGAATTGTAATTCCGTAACACATTCTAAATTCCGAACTTAACATTCCGGAATGTTAACATAACACATTCTAAAATCCAAACTGAACATTCCGGAATTGTAACGCAACACATTCTAAAATCTGAACTGAACATTCCGGAATTGTAATTCCGTAACACATTCTGAATTCCGAACTAAACATTCCGTAATGTTAACATAACGCATTCTAAAATCCAAACTGAACATTCCGGAATTGTAACATAACACATTCTGAATTCCGAACAAAACATTCCGGAATGTTAACATAACACATTCTAAAATACAAACTGAACATTCCGGAATTGTAACATAACACATTCTAAAATCTGAACTTAACAGTCCGGAATGTTAACAACACATTCTAAAATCAGAATTTAACATTCCGGAATGTTAACATAACACATTCTAAAATCCAAACTGAACATTCCGGAATTGTTATTCCGTAACACATTCTGAATTCAAAACTAAACATTCCGGAATGTTAACATAACACATTCTAAAATCCGAACTGAACATTCCGGAATTGTAATTCCGTAACACATTCTGAATTCCGAACTAAACATTCCGGAATGTTAACATAACACATTCTAAAATCCAAACTGAACATTCCGGAATTGTTATTCCGTAACACATTCTGAATTCCGAACAAAACATTCTGGAATGTTAACATAACACATTCTAAAATATAAACTGAACATTCCGGAATTGTAACGCAACACATTCTAAAATCTGAACTTAACATTCCGGAATGTTAACAACACATTCTAAAATCAGAATTTAACATTCCGGAATGTTAACACAACACATTCTAAAATCCAAACTGAACATTCCGGAATTGTAATTCCGTAACACATTCTGAATTCCGAACTAAACATTCCAGAATGTTAACATAAGACATTCTAAAATCCACACTGAACATTCCGGAATTGTAACATAACACATTCTAAAATCCAAACTTAACATTCCGGAATGTTAACATAACACATTCTAAAATCCAAACTGAACATTCCGGAATTGTAACATAACACATTCTAAAATCTGAACTTAACAGTCCGGAATGTTAACAACACATTCTAAAATCCAAACTGAACATTCCGGAATTGTAACATAACACATTCTAAAAAATGAACTTAACATTCTGGAATTGTAATTCCGTAACACATTCTGAATTCCGAACTAAACATTCCGGAATGTTAACAAAAGACATTCTAAAATCCAAACTGAACATTCCGGAATTGTTATTCCGTAACACATTCTAAAATCTGAACTTAACATTCTGGAATTGTAATTCCGTAACACATTCTGAATTCCGAACTAAACATTCCGGAATGTTAACATAAGACATTCTAAAATCCAAACTGAACATTCCGGAATTGTAATTCCGTAACACATTCTGAATTCCGAACAAAACATTCCGGAATGTTAACATAACGCATTCTAAAATCCAAACTGAACATTCCGGAATTGTAACATAACACATTCTAATATCTGAACTTAACATTCCGGAATGTTAACAAAACATTGTAAAATCAGAACTTAACATTCCGGAATGTTACCATAACACATTCTAAAATCCAAACTGAACATTCCGGAATTGTAATTCCGTAACACATTCTAAATTCCGAACTTAACATTCCGGAATGTTAACATAACACATTCTAAAATCCAAACTGAACATTCCGGAATTGTAACATAACACATTCTAAAATCTGAACTTAACAGTCCGGAATGTTAACAACACATTCTAAAATGAGAATTTAACATTCCGGAATGTTAACATAACACATTCTAAAATCCAAACTGAACATTCCGGAATTGTAACATAACACATTCTAAAAACTGAACTTAACTTTCTGGAATTTTTATTCCGTAACACATTCTGAATTCGAAACTAAACATTCCGGAATGTTAACATAACACATTCTAAAATCCAAACTGAACATTCCGGAATTGTAACATAACACATTCTAAAAACTGAACTTAACTTTCTGGAATTTTTATTCCGTAACACATTCTGAATTCGAAATTAAACATTCCGGAATGTTAACATAAGACATTCTAAAATCCAAACTGAACATTCCGGAATTGTAACATAACACATTCTAAAAAATGAACTTAACATTCTGGAATTGTAATTCCGTAACACATTCTGAATTCCGAACTAAACATTCCGGAATGTTAACATAAGACATTCTAAAATCCAAACTGAACATTCCGGAATTGTAATTCCGTAACACATTCTGAATTCCGAACAAAACATTCCGGAATGTTAACATAACGCATTCTAAAATCCAAACTGAACATTCCGGAATTGTAACATAACACATTCTAATATCTGAACTTAACATTCCGGAATGTTAACAAAACATTGTAAAATCAGAACTTAACATTCCGGAATGTTACCATAACACATTCTAAAATCCAAACTGAACATTCCGGAATTGTAATTCCGTAACACATTCTAAATTCCGAACTTAACATTCCGGAATGTTAACATAACACATTCTAAAATCTGTACTTAACATTCCGGAATTGTAATTCCGTAACACATTCTGAATTCCGAACTAAACATTCCGGACATGATAACATAACACATTCTAAAATCCAAACTGAACATTCCGGAATTGTAACGCAACACATTCTAAAATCTGAACTGAACATTCCGGAATTGTAATTCCGTAACACATTCTGAATTCCGAACTAAACATTCCGTAATGTTAACATAACGCATTCTAAAATCCAAACTGAACATTCCGGAATTGTAACATAACACATTCTGAATTCCGAACAAAACATTCCGGAATGTTAACATAACACATTCTAAAATACAAACTGAACATTCCGGAATTGTAACATAACACATTCTAAAATCTGAACTTAACAGTCCGGAATGTTAACAACACATTCTAAAATCAGAATTTAACATTCCGGAATGTTAACATAACACATTTTAAAATCCAAACTGAACATTCCGGAATTGTTATTCCGTAACACATTCTGAATTCAAAACTAAACATTCCGGAATGTTAACATAACACATTCTAAAATCCGAACTGAACATTCCGGAATTGTAATTCCGTAACACATTCTGAATTCCGAACTAAACATTCCGGAATGTTAACATAACACATTCTAAAATCCAAACTGAACATTCCGGAATTGTAACATAACACATTCTAAAAACTGAACTTAACATTCTGGAATTGTAATTCCGTAACACATTCTGAATTCCGAACTAAACATTCCGGAATGTTAACATAACACATTCTAAAATCCAAACTGAACATTCCGGAATTGTAACATAACACATTCTAAAAACTGAACTTAACATTCTGGAATTTTTATTCCGTAACACATTCTGAATTCGAAACTAAACATTCAGGAATGTTAACATAACACATTCTAAAATCCAAACTGAACATTCCGGAATGTTAACATAACACATTCTAAAATCTGAACTTAACAGTCCGGAATGTTAACAACACATTCTAAAATGAGAATTTAACATTCCGGAATGTTAACATAACACATTCTAAAATCCAAACTGAACATTCCGGAATTGTTATTCCGTAACACATTCTGAATTCGAAACTAAACATTCCGGAATGTTAACATAACACATTCTAAAATCCAAACTGAACATTCCGGAATTGTAACATAACACATTCTAAAAACTGAACTTAACATTCTGGAATTTTTATTCCGTAACACATTCTGAATTCGAAATTAAACATTCCGGAATGTTAACATAAGACATTCTAAAATCCAAACTGAACATTCCGGAATTGTAACATAACACATTCTAAAAAATGAACTTAACATTCTGGAATTGTAATTCCGTAACACATTCTGAATTCCGAACTAAACATTCCGGAATGTTAACATAAGACATTCTAAAATCCACACTGAACATTCCGGAATTGTAACATAACACATTCTAAAATCCAAACTTAACATTCCGGAATGTTAACATAACACATTCTAAAATCCAAACTGAACATTCCGGAATTGTAACATAACACATTCTAAAATCTGAACTTAACAGTCCGGAATGTTAACAACACATTCTAAAATCAGAATTTAACATTCCGGAATGTTAACATAACACATTCTAAAATCCAAACTGAACATTCCGGAATTGTAATTCCGTAACACATTCTAAATTCCGAACTTAACATTCCGGAATGTTAACATAACACATTCTAAAATCCGAACTGAACATTCCGGAATTGTAATTCCGTAACACATTCTGAATTCCGAACTAAACATTCCGGAATGTTAACATAACACATTCTAAAATCCAAACTGAACATTCCGGAATTGTAACATAACACATTCTAAAAACTGAACTTAACATTCTGGAATTGTAATTCCGTAACACATTCTGAATTCCGAACTAAACATTCCGGAATGTTAACATAACACATTCTAAAATCCAAACTGAACATTCCGGAATTGTAACATAACACATTCTAAAAACTGAACTTAACATTCTGGAATTTTTATTCCGTAACACATTCTGAATTCGAAACTAAACATTCAGGAATGTTAACATAACACATTCTAAAATCCAAACTGAACATTCCGGAATGTTAACATAACACATTCTAAAATCTGAACTTAACAGTCCGGAATGTTAACAACACATTCTAAAATGAGAATTTAACATTCCGGAATGTTAACATAACACATTCTAAAATCCAAACTGAACATTCCGGAATTGTTATTCCGTAACACATTCTGAATTCGAAACTAAACATTCCGGAATGTTAACATAACACATTCTAAAATCCAAACTGAACATTCCGGAATTGTAATTCCGTAACACATTCTGAATTCCGAACTAAACATTCCGGAATGTTAACATAACGCATTCTAAAATCCAAACTGAACATTCCGGAATTGTAACATAACACATTCTGAATTCCGAACAAAACATTCCGGAATGTTAACATAACACATTCTAAAATACAAACTGAACATTCCGGAATTGTTATTCCGTAACACATTCTGAATTCGAAACTAAACATTCCGGAATGTTAACATAACACATTCTAAAATCCAAACTGAACATTCCGGAATTGTAACATAACACATTCTAAAAACTGAACTTAACATTCTGGAATTGTAATTCCGTAACACATTCTGAATTCCGAAATAAACATTCCGGAATGTTAACATAACACATTCTAAAATCCAAACTGAACATTCCGGAATTGTTATTCCGTAACACATTCTGAATTCCGAACTAAACATTCCGGAATGTTAACATAACGCATTCTAAAATCCAAACTGAACATTCCGGAATTGTAACGCAACACATTCTAAAATCTGAACTGAACATTCCGGAATTGTAATTCCGTAACACATTCTGAATTCCAAACTAAACATTCCGGAATGTTAACATAACGCATTCTAAAATCCAAACTGAACATTCCGGAATTGTAACATAACACATTCTAAAATCTGAACTTAACATTCCGGAATGTTAACAACACATTCTAAAATCAGAATTTAACATTCCGGAATGTTAACATAACACATTCTAAAATCCAAACTGAACATTCCGGAATTGTTATTCCGTAACACATTCTGAATTCCGAACTAAACATTCCGGAATGTTAACAAAAGACATTCTAAAATCCAAACTGAACATTCCGGAATTGTTATTCCGTAACACATTCTAAAATCTGAACTTAACATTCTGGAATTGTAATTCCGTAACACATTCTGAATTCCGAACTAAACATTCCGGAATGTTAACAAAAGACATTCTAAAATCCAAACTGAACATTCCGGAATTGTTATTCCGTAACACATTCTAAAATCTGAACTTAACATTCTGGAATTGTAATTCCGTAACACATTCTGAATTCCGAACTAAACATTCCGGAATGTTAACATAAGACATTCTAAAATCCAAACTGAACATTCCGGAATTGTAATTCCGTAACTCATTCTGAATTCCGAACAAAACATTCCGGAATGTTAACATAACGCATTCTAAAATCCAAACTGAACATTCCGGAATTGTAACATAACACATTCTAAAATCTGAACTTAACAGTCCGGAATGTTAACAACACATTCTAAAATGAGAATTTAACATTCCGGAATGTTAACATAACACATTCTAAAATCCAAACTGAACATTCCGGAATTGTTATTCCGTAACACATTCTGAATTCGAAACTAAACATTCCGGAATGTTAACATAACACATTCTAAAATCCAAACTGAACATTCCGGAATTGTAACATAACACATTCTAAAAACTGAACTTAACATTCTGGAATTTTTATTCCGTAACACATTCTGAATTCGAAATTAAACATTCCGGAATGTTAACATAAGACATTCTAAAATCCAAACTGAACATTCCGGAATTGTAACATAACACATTCTAAAAAATGAACTTAACATTCTGGAATTGTAATTCCGTAACACATTCTGAATTCCGAACTAAACATTCCGGAATGTTAACAAAAGACATTCTAAAATCCAAACTGAACATTCCGGAATTGTTATTCCGTAACACATTCTAAAATCTGAACTTAACATTCTGGAATTGTAATTCCGTAACACATTCTGAATTCGAAACTAAACATTCCGGAATGTTAACATAAAACATTCTAAAATCCAAACTGAACATTCCGGAATTGTAATTCCGTAACACATTCTGAATTCCGAACTAAACATTCCGGAATGTTAACATAACGCATTCTAAAATCCAAACTGAACATTCCGGAATTGTAACATAACACATTCTAATATCTGAACTTAACATTCCGGAATGTTAACAAAACATTGTAAAATCAGAACTTAACATTCCGGAATGTTACCATAACACATTCTAAAATCCAAACTGAACATTCCGGAATTGTAATTCCGTAACACATTCTAAATTCCGAACTTAACATTCCGGAATGTTAACATAACACATTCTAAAATCTGTACTTAACATTCCGGAATTGTAATTCCGTAACACATTCTGAATTCCGAACTAAACATTCCGGAATGTTAACATAACGCATTCTAAAATCCAAACTGAACATTCCGGAATTGTAATTCCGTAACACATTCTGAATTCCGAACTAAACATTCCGGACATGATAACATAACACATTCTAAAATCCAAACTGAACATTCCGGAATTGTAACGCAACACATTCTAAAATCTGAACTGAACATTCCGGAATTGTAATTCCGTAACACATTCTGAATTCCGAACTAAACATTCCGTAATGTTAACATAACGCATTCTAAAATCCAAACTGAACATTCCGGAATTGTAACATAACACATTCTGAATTCCGAACAAAACATTCCGGAATGTTAACATAACACATTCTAAAATACAAACTGAACATTCCGGAATTGTAACATAACACATTCTAAAATCTGAACTTAACAGTCCGGAATGTTAACAACACATTCTAAAATCAGAATTTAACATTCCGGAATGTTAACATAACACATTCTAAAATCCAAACTGAACATTCCGGAATTGTTATTCCGTAACACATTCTGAATTCAAAACTAAACATTCCGGAATGTTAACATAACACATTCTAAAATCCGAACTGAACATTCCGGAATTGTAATTCCGTAACACATTCTGAATTCCGAACTAAACATTCCGGAATGTTAACATAACACATTCTAAAATCCAAACTGAACATTCCGGAATTGTTATTCCGTAACACATTCTGAATTCCGAACAAAACATTCTGGAATGTTAACATAACACATTCTAAAATATAAACTGAACATTCCGGAATTGTAACGCAACACATTCTAAAATCTGAACTTAACATTCCGGAATGTTAACAACACATTCTAAAATCAGAATTTAACATTCCGGAATGTTAACACAACACATTCTAAAATCCAAACTGAACATTCCGGAATTGTAATTCCGTAACACATTCTGAATTCCGAACTAAACATTCCAGAATGTTAACATAAGACATTCTAAAATCCACACTGAACATTCCGGAATTGTAACATAACACATTCTAAAATCCAAACTTAACATTCCGGAATGTTAACATAACACATTCTAAAATCCAAACTGAACATTCCGGAATTGTAACATAACACATTCTAAAATCTGAACTTAACAGTCCGGAATGTTAACAACACATTCTAAAATGAGAATTTAACATTCCGGAATGTTAACATAACACATTCTAAAATCCAAACTGAACATTCCGGAATTGTTATTCCGTAACACATTCTGAATTCGAAACTAAACATTCCGGAATGTTAACATAACACATTCTAAAATCCAAACTGAACATTCCGGAATTGTAATTCCGTAACACATTCTGAATTCCGAACTAAACATTCCGGAATGTTAACATAACGCATTCTAAAATCCAAACTGAACATTCCGGAATTGTAACATAACACATTCTGAATTCCGAACAAAACATTCCGGAATGTTAACATAACACATTCTAAAATACAAACTGAACATTCCGGAATTGTAACATAACACATTCTAAAATCTGAACTTAACAGTCCGGAATGTTAACAACACATTCTAAAATCAGAATTTAACATTCCGGAATGTTAACATAACACATTCTAAAATCCAAACTGAACATTCCGGAATTGTTATTCCGTAACACATTCTGAATTCGAAACTAAACATTCCGGAATGTTAACATAACACATTCTAAAATCCAAACTGAACATTCCGGAATTGTAACATAACACATTCTAAAAACTGAACTTAACATTCTGGAATTGTAATTCCGTAACACATTCTGAATTCCGAACTAAACATTCCGGAATGTTAACATAACACATTCTAAAATCCAAACTGAACATTCCGGAATTGTAACATAAAACATTCTAAAAACTGAACTTAACATTCTGGAATTTTTATTCCGTAACACATTCTGAATTCGAAACTAAACATTCAGGAATGTTAACATAACACATTCTAAAATCCAAACTGAACATTCCGGAATTGTAACATAACACATTCTAAAAAATGAACTTAACATTCTGGAATTGTAATTCCGTAACACATTCTGAATTCCGAACTAAACATTCCGGAATGTTAACAAAAGACATTCTAAAATCCAAACTGAACATTCCGGAATTGTTATTCCGTAACACATTCTAAAATCTGAACTTAACATTCTGGAATTGTAATTCCGTAACACATTCTGAATTCCGAACTAAACATTCCGGAATGTTAACATAAGACATTCTAAAATCCAAACTGAACATTCCGGAATTGTAATTCCGTAACACATTCTGAATTCCGAACAAAACATTCCGGAATGTTAACATAACGCATTCTAAAATCCAAACTGAACATTCCGGAATTGTAACATAACACATTCTAATATCTGAACTTAACATTCCGGAATGTTAACAAAACATTGTAAAATCAGAACTTAACATTCCGGAATGTTACCATAACACATTCTAAAATCCAAACTGAACATTCCGGAATTGTAATTCCGTAACACATTCTAAATTCCGAACTTAACATTCCGGAATGTTAACATAACACATTCTAAAATCTGTACTTAACATTCCGGAATTGTAATTCCGTAACACATTCTGAATTCCGAACTAAACATTCCGGAATGTTAACATAACGCATTCTAAAATCCAAACTGAACATTCCGGAATTGTAATTCCGTAACACATTCTGAATTCCGAACTAAACATTCCGGACATGATAACATTACACATTCTAAAATCCAAACTGAACATTCCGGAATTGTAACGCAACACATTCTAAAATCTGAACTGAACATTCCGGAATTGTAATTCCGTAACACATTCTGAATTCCGAACTAAACATTCCGTAATGTTAACATAACGCATTCTAAAATCCAAACTGAACATTCCGGAATTGTAACATAACACATTCTGAATTCCGAACAAAACATTCCGGAATGTTAACATAACACATTCTAAAATACAAACTGAACATTCCGGAATTGTAACATAACACATTCTAAAATCTGAACTGAACAGTCCGGAATGTTAACAACACATTCTAAAATGAGAATTTAACATTCCGGAATGTTAACATAACACATTCTAAAATCCAAACTGAACATTCCGGAATTGTTATTCCGTAACACATTCTGAATTCGAAACTAAACATTCCGGAATGTTAACATAAAACATTCTAAAATCCAAACTGAACATTCCGGAATTGTAATTCCGTAACACATTCTGAATTCCGAACTAAACATTCCGGAATGTTAACATAACGCATTCTAAAATCCAAACTGAACATTCCGGAATTGTAACATAACACATTCTGAATTCCGAACAAAACATTCCGGAATGTTAACATAACACATTCTAAAATCCGAACTGAACATTCCGGAATTGTAATTCCGTAACACATTCTGAATTCCGAACTAAACATTCCGGAATGTTAACATAACGCATTCTAAAATCCAAACTGAACATTCCGGAATTGTAACGCAACACATTCTAAAATCTGAACTGAACATTCCGGAATTGTAATTCCGTAACACATTCTGAATTCCGAACTAAACATTCCGTAATGTTAACATAACGCATTCTAAAATCCAAACTGAACATTCCGGAATTGTAACATAACACATTCTAAAATCTGAACTTAACAGTCCGGAATGTTAACAACACATTCTAAAATGAGAATTTAACATTCCGGAATGTTAACATAACACATTCTAAAATCCAAACTGAACATTCCGGAATTGTAATTCCGTAACACATTCTGAATTCCGAACTAAACATTCCAGAATGTTAACATAACACATTCTAAAATCCAAACTTAACATTCCGGAATGTTAACATAACACATTCTAAAATCCAAACTGAACATTCCGGAATTGTAACATAACACATTCTAAAATCTGAACTTAACAGTCCGGAATGTTAACAACACATTCTAAAATGAGAATTTAACATTCCGGAATGTTAACATAACACATTCTAAAATCCAAACTGAACATTCCGGAATTGTTATTCCGTAACACATTCTGAATTCGAAACTAAACATTCCGGAATGTTAACATAACACATTCTAAAATCCAAACTGAACATTCCGGAATTGTAACATAACACATTCTAAAAACTGAACTTAACATTCTGGAATTTTTATTCCGTAACACATTCTGAATTCGAAATTAAACATTCCGGAATGTTAACATAAGACATTCTAAAATCCAAACTGAACATTCCGGAATTGTAACATAACACATTCTAAAAACTGAACTTAACATTCTGGAATTGTAATTCCGTAACACATTCTGAATTCCGAACTAAACATTCCGGAATGTTAACATAACACATTCTAAAATCCAAACTGAACATTCCGGAATTGTAACATAAAACATTCTAAAAACTGAACTTAACATTCTGGAATTTTTATTCCGTAACACATTCTGAATTCGAAACTAAACATTCAGGAATGTTAACATAACACATTCTAAAATCCAAACTGAACATTCCGGAATTGTAACATAACACATTCTAAAAAATGAACTTAACATTCTGGAATTGTAATTCCGTAACACATTCTGAATTCCGAACTAAACATTCCGGAATGTTAACAAAAGACATTCTAAAATCCAAACTGAACATTCCGGAATTGTAATTCCGTAACACATTCTGAATTCCGAACAAAACATTCCGGAATGTTAACATAACGCATTCTAAAATCCAAACTGAACATTCCGGAATTGTAATTCCGTAACACATTCTGAATTCCGAACTAAACATTCCGGACATGATAACATTACACATTCTAAAATCCAAACTGAACATTCCGGAATTGTAACGCAACACATTCTAAAATCTGAACTGAACATTCCGGAATTGTAATTCCGTAACACATTCTGAATTCCGAACTAAACATTCCGTAATGTTAACATAACGCATTCTAAAATCCAAACTGAACATTCCGGAATTGTAACATAACACATTCTGAATTCCGAACAAAACATTCCGGAATGTTAACATAACACATTCTAAAATACAAACTGAACATTCCGGAATTGTAACATAACACATTCTAAAATCTGAACTGAACAGTCCGGAATGTTAACAACACATTCTAAAATGAGAATTTAACATTCCGGAATGTTAACATAACACATTCTAAAATCCAAACTGAACATTCCGGAATTGTTATTCCGTAACACATTCTGAATTCGAAACTAAACATTCCGGAATGTTAACATAAAACATTCTAAAATCCAAACTGAACATTCCGGAATTGTAATTCCGTAACACATTCTGAATTCCGAACTAAACATTCCGGAATGTTAACATAACGCATTCTAAAATCCAAACTGAACATTCCGGAATTGTAACATAACACATTCTGAATTCCGAACAAAACATTCCGGAATGTTAACATAACACATTCTAAAATCCGAACTGAACATTCCGGAATTGTAATTCCGTAACACATTCTGAATTCCGAACTAAACATTCCGGAATGTTAACATAACGCATTCTAAAATCCAAACTGAACATTCCGGAATTGTAACGCAACACATTCTAAAATCTGAACTGAACATTCCGGAATTGTAATTCCGTAACACATTCTGAATTCCGAACTAAACATTCCGTAATGTTAACATAACGCATTCTAAAATCCAAACTGAACATTCCGGAATTGTAACATAACACATTCTAAAATCTGAACTTAACAGTCCGGAATGTTAACAACACATTCTAAAATGAGAATTTAACATTCCGGAATGTTAACATAACACATTCTAAAATCCAAACTGAACATTCCGGAATTGTAATTCCGTAACACATTCTGAATTCCGAACTAAACATTCCAGAATGTTAACATAACACATTCTAAAATCCAAACTTAACATTCCGGAATGTTAACATAACACATTCTAAAATCCAAACTGAACATTCCGGAATTGTAACATAACACATTCTAAAATCTGAACTTAACAGTCCGGAATGTTAACAACACATTCTAAAATGAGAATTTAACATTCCGGAATGTTAACATAACACATTCTAAAATCCAAACTGAACATTCCGGAATTGTTATTCCGTAACACATTCTGAATTCGAAACTAAACATTCCGGAATGTTAACATAACACATTCTAAAATCCAAACTGAACATTCCGGAATTGTAACATAACACATTCTAAAAACTGAACTTAACATTCTGGAATTTTTATTCCGTAACACATTCTGAATTCGAAATTAAACATTCCGGAATGTTAACATAAGACATTCTAAAATCCAAACTGAACATTCCGGAATTGTAACATAACACATTCTAAAAACTGAACTTAACATTCTGGAATTGTAATTCCGTAACACATTCTGAATTCCGAACTAAACATTCCGGAATGTTAACATAACACATTCTAAAATCCAAACTGAACATTCCGGAATTGTAACATAAAACATTCTAAAAACTGAACTTAACATTCTGGAATTTTTATTCCGTAACACATTCTGAATTCGAAACTAAACATTCAGGAATGTTAACATAACACATTCTAAAATCCAAACTGAACATTCCGGAATTGTAACATAACACATTCTAAAAAATGAACTTAACATTCTGGAATTGTAATTCCGTAACACATTCTGAATTCCGAACTAAACATTCCGGAATGTTAACAAAAGACATTCTAAAATCCAAACTGAACATTCCGGAATTGTTATTCCGTAACACATTCTAAAATCTGAACTTAACATTCTGGAATTGTAATTCCGTAACACATTCTGAATTCCGAACTAAACATTCCGGAATGTTAACATAAGACATTCTAAAATCCAAACTGAACATTCCGGAATTGTAACATAACACATTCTAATATCTGAACTTAACATTCCGGAATGTTAACAAAACATTGTAAAATCAGAACTTAACATTCCGGAATGTTACCATAACACATTCTAAAATCCAAACTGAACATTCCGGAATTGTAATTCCGTAACACATTCTAAATTCCGAACTTAACATTCCGGAATGTTAACATAACACATTCTAAAATCTGTACTTAACATTCCGGAATTGTAATTCCGTAACACATTCTGAATTCCGAACTAAACATTCCGGAATGTTAACATAACGCATTCTAAAATCCAAACTGAACATTCCGGAATTGTAACATAAAACATTCTAAAAACTGAACTTAACATTCTGGAATTTTTATTCCGTAACACATTCTGAATTCGAAACTAAACATTCAGGAATGTTAACATAACACATTCTAAAATCCAAACTGAACATTCCGGAATTGTAACATAACACATTCTAAAAAATGAACTTAACATTCTGGAATTGTAATTCCGTAACACATTCTGAATTCCGAACTAAACATTCCGGAATGTTAACAAAAGACATTCTAAAATCCAAACTGAACATTCCGGAATTGTTATTCCGTAACACATTCTAAAATCTGAACTTAACATTCTGGAATTGTAATTCCGTAACACATTCTGAATTCCGAACTAAACATTCCGGAATGTTAACATAAGACATTCTAAAATCCAAACTGAACATTCCGGAATTGTAATTCCGTAACACATTCTGAATTCCGAACAAAACATTCCGGAATGTTAACATAACGCATTCTAAAATCCAAACTGAACATTCCGGAATTGTAACATAACACATTCTAATATCTGAACTTAACATTCCGGAATGTTAACAAAACATTGTAAAATCAGAACTTAACATTCCGGAATGTTACCATAACACATTCTAAAATCCAAACTGAACATTCCGGAATTGTAATTCCGTAACACATTCTAAATTCCGAACTTAACATTCCGGAATGTTAACATAACACATTCTAAAATCTGTACTTAACATTCCGGAATTGTAATTCCGTAACACATTCTGAATTCCGAACTAAACATTCCGGAATGTTAACATAACGCATTCTAAAATCCAAACTGAACATTCCGGAATTGTAATTCCGTAACACATTCTGAATTCCGAACTAAACATTCCGGACATGATAACATAACACATTCTAAAATCCAAACTGAACATTCCGGAATTGTAACGCAACACATTCTAAAATCTGAACTGAACATTCCGGAATTGTAATTCCGTAACACATTCTGAATTCCGAACTAAACATTCCGTAATGTTAACATAACGCATTCTAAAATCCAAACTGAACATTCCGGAATTGTAACATAACACATTCTGAATTCCGAACAAAACATTCCGGAATGTTAACATAACACATTCTAAAATACAAACTGAACATTCCGGAATTGTAACATAACACATTCTAAAATCTGAACTTAACAGTCCGGAATGTTAACAACACATTCTAAAATGAGAATTTAACATTCCGGAATGTTAACATAACACATTCTAAAATCCAAACTGAACATTCCGGAATTGTTATTCCGTAACACATTCTGAATTCGAAACTAAACATTCCGGAATGTTAACATAACACATTCTAAAATCCAAACTGAACATTCCGGAATTGTAATTCCGTAACACATTCTGAATTCCGAACTAAACATTCCGGAATGTTAACATAACGCATTCTAAAATCCAAACTGAACATTCCGGAATTGTAACATAACACATTCTGAATTCCGAACAAAACATTCCGGAATGTTAACATAACACATTCTAAAATCCAAACTGAACATTCCGGAATTGTAACATAACACATTCTAAAATCTGAACTTAACAGTCCGGAATGTTAACAACACATTCTAAAATGAGAATTTAACATTCCGGAATGTTAACATAACACATTCTAAAATCCAAACTGAACATTCCGGAATTGTAACATAACACATTCTAAAAACTGAACTTAACATTCTGGAATTTTTATTCCGTAACACATTCTGAATTCGAAATTAAACATTCCGGAATGTTAACATAAGACATTCTAAAATCCAAACTGAACATTCCGGAATTGTAACATAACACATTCTAAAAAATGAACTTAACATTCTGGAATTGTAATTCCGTAACACATTCTGAATTCCGAACTAAACATTCCGGAATGTTAACAAAAGACATTCTAAAATCCAAACTGAACATTCCGGAATTGTTATTCCGTAACACATTCTAAAATCTGAACTTAACATTCTGGAATTGTAATTCCGTAACACATTCTGAATTCCGAACTAAACATTCCGGAATGTTAACATAAGACATTCTAAAATCCAAACTGAACATTCCGGAATTGTAATTCCGTAACACATTCTGAATTCCGAACAAAACATTCCTGAATGTTAACATAACGCATTCTAAAATCCAAACTGAACATTCCGGAATTGTAATTCCGTAACATATTCTAAATTCCGAACTTAACATTCCGGAATGTTAACATAACACATTCTAAAATCTGTACTTAACATTCCGGAATTGTAATTCCGTAACACATTCTGAATTCCGAACTAAACATTCCGGAATGTTAACATAACGCATTCTAAAATCCAAACTGAACATTCCGGAATTGTAATTCCGTAACACATTCTGAATTCCGAACTAAACATTCCGGACATGATAACATAACACATTCTAAAATCCAAACTGAACATTCCGGAATTGTAACGCAACACATTCTAAAATCTGAACTGAACATTCCGGAATTGTAATTCCGTAACACATTCTGAATTCCGAACTAAACATTCCGTAATGTTAACATAACGCATTCTAAAATCCAAACTGAACATTCCGGAATTGTAACATAACACATTCTGAATTCCGAACAAAACATTCCGGAATGTTAACATAACACATTCTAAAATACAAACTGAACATTCCGGAATTGTAACATAACACATTCTAAAATCTGAACTTAACAGTCCGGAATGTTAACAACACATTCTAAAATCAGAATTTAACATTCCGGAATGTTAACATAACACATTCTAAAATCCAAACTGAACATTCCGGAATTGTTATTCCGTAACACATTCTGAATTCGAAACTAAACATTCCGGAATGTTAACATAACACATTCTAAAATCCAAACTGAACATTCCGGAATTGTTATTCCGTAACACATTCTGAATTCCGAACTAAACATTCCGGAATGTTAACATAACACATTCTAAAATCCAAACTGAACATTCCGGAATTGTTATTCCGTAACACATTCTGAATTCCGAACTAAACATTCCGGAATGTTAACATAAAACATTCTAAAATCCAAACTGAATATTCCGGAATTGTAATTCCGTAACACATTCTGAATTCAAAACTAAACATTCCGGAATGTTAACATAACACATTCTAAAATCCGAACTGAACATTCCGGAATTGTAATTCCGTAACACATTCTGAATTCCAAACTAAACATTCCGGAATGTTAACATAACGCATTCTAAAATCCAAACTGAACATTCCGGAATTGTAACATAACACATTCTAAAATCTGAACTTAACATTCCGGAATGTTAACAACACATTCTAAAATCAGAATTTAACATTCCGGAATGTTAACATAACACATTCTAAAATCCAAACTGAACATTCCGGAATTGTAATTCCGTAACACATTCTGAATTCCGAACTAAACATTCCAGAATGTTAACATAAGACATTCTAAAATCCACACTGAACATTCCGGAATTGTAACATAACACATTCTAAAATCCAAACTTAACATTCCGTAATGTTAACATAACACATTCTAAAATCCAAACTGAACATTCCGGAATTGTAACATAACACATTCTAAAATCTGAACTTAACAGTCCGGAATGTTAACATAACACATTCTAAAATACAAACTGAACATTCCGGAATTGTAACATAACACATTCTAAAATCTGAACTTAACAGTCCGGAATGTTAACAACACATTCTAAAATCCAAACTGAACATTCCGGAATTGTTATTCCGTAACACATTCTGAATTCGAAACTAAACATTCCGGAATGTTAACATAACACATTCTAAAATCCAAACTGAACATTCCGGAATTGTAACATAACACATTCTAAAAACTGAACTTAACATTCTGGAATTGTAATTCCGTAACACATTCTGAATTCCGAACTAAACATTCCGGAATGTTAACATAACACATTCTAAAATCCAAACTGAACATTCCGGAATTGTTATTCCGTAACACATTCTGAATTCCGAACTAAACATTCCGGAATGTTAACATAAAACATTCTAAAATCCAAACTGAATATTCCGGAATTGTAATTCCGTAACACATTCTGAATTCAAAACTAAACATTCCGGAATGTTAACATAACACATTCTAAAATCCGAACTGAACATTCCGGAATTGTAATTCCGTAACACATTCTGAATTCCGAACTAAACATTCCGGAATGTTAACATAACGCATTCTAAAATCCAAACTGAACATTCCGGAATTGTAACGCAACACATTCTAAAATCTGAACTGAACATTCCGGAATTGTAATTCCGTAACACATTCTGAATTCCGAACTAAACATTCCGGAATGTTAACATAACGCATTCTAAAATCCAAACTGAACATTCCGGAATTGTAATTCCGTAACACATTCTGAATTCCGAACTAAACATTCCAGAATGTTAACATAAGACATTCTAAAATCCACACTGAACATTCCTGAATTGTAACATAACACATTCTAAAATCCAAACTTAACATTCCGGAATGTTAACATAACACATTCTAAAATCCAAACTGAACATTCCGGAATTGTAACATAACACATTCTAAAATCTGAACTTAACAGTCCGGAATGTTAACAACACATTCTAAAATGAGAATTTAACATTCCGGAATGTTAACATAACACATTCTAAAATCCAAACTGAACATTCCGGAATTGTTATTCCGTAACACATTCTGAATTCGAAACTAAACATTCCGGAATGTTAGCATAACACATTCTAAAATCCAAACTGAACATTCCGGAATTGTAACATAACACATTCTAAAAACTGAACTTAACATTCTGGAATTTTTATTCCGTAACACATTCTGAATTCGAAACTGAACATTCCGGAATGTTAACATAACACATTCTAAAATCCAAACTGAACATTCCGGAATTGTAACATAACACATTCTAAAAAATGAACTTAACATTCTGGAATTGTAATTCCGTAACACATTCTGAATTCCGAACTAAACATTCCGGAATGTTAACAAAAGACATTCTAAAATCCAAACTGAACATTCCGGAATTGTTATTCCGTAACACATTCTGAATTCGAAACTAAACATTCCGGAATGTTAACATAACACATTCTAAAATCCAAACTGAACATTCCGGAATTGTAACATAACACATTCTAAAATCCAAACTTAACATTCCGTAATGTTAACATAACACATTCTAAAATCCAAACTGAACATTCCGGAATTGTAACATAACACATTCTAAAATCTGAACTTAACAGTCCGGAATGTTAACATAACACATTCTAAAATACAAACTGAACATTCCGGAATTGTAACATAACACATTCTAAAATCTGAACTTAACAGTCCGGAATGTTAACATAACACATTCTAAAATCCAAACTGAACATTCCGGAATTGTTATTCCGTAACACATTCTGAATTCGAAACTAAACATTCCGGAATGTTAACATAACACATTCTAAAATCCAAACTGAACATTCCGGAATTGTAACATAACACATTCTAAAAACTGAACTTAACATTCTGGAATTTTTATTCCGTAACACATTCTGAATTCGAAATTAAACATTCCGGAATGTTAACATAAGACATTCTAAAATCCAAACTGAACATTCCGGAATTGTAACATAACACATTCTAAAAACTGAACTTAACATTCTGGAATTGTAATTCCGTAACACATTCTGAATTCCGAACTAAACATTCCGGAATGTTAACATAACACATTCTAAAATCCAAACTGAACATTCCGGAATTGTAACATAAAACATTCTAAAAACTGAACTTAACATTCTGGAATTTTTATTCCGTAACACATTCTGAATTCGAAACTAAACATTCAGGAATGTTAACATAACACATTCTAAAATCCAAACTGAACATTCCGGAATTGTAACATAACACATTCTAAAAAATGAACTTAACATTCTGGAATTGTAATTCCGTAACACATTCTGAATTCCGAACTAAACATTCCGGAATGTTAACAAAAGACATTCTAAAATCCAAACTGAACATTCCGGAATTGTTATTCCGTAACACATTCTAAAATCTGAACTTAACATTCTGGAATTGTAATTCCGTAACACATTCTGAATTCCGAACTAAACATTCCGGAATGTTAACATAAGACATTCTAAAATCCAAACTGAACATTCCGGAATTGTAACATAACACATTCTAATATCTGAACTTAACATTCCGGAATGTTAACAAAACATTGTAAAATCAGAACTTAACATTCCGGAATGTTACCATAACACATTCTAAAATCCAAACTGAACATTCCGGAATTGTAATTCCGTAACACATTCTAAATTCCGAACTTAACATTCCGGAATGTTAACATAACACATTCTAAAATCTGTACTTAACATTCCGGAATTGTAATTCCGTAACACATTCTGAATTCCGAACTAAACATTCCGGAATGTTAACATAACGCATTCTAAAATCCAAACTGAACATTCCGGAATTGTAACATAAAACATTCTAAAAACTGAACTTAACATTCTGGAATTTTTATTCCGTAACACATTCTGAATTCGAAACTAAACATTCAGGAATGTTAACATAACACATTCTAAAATCCAAACTGAACATTCCGGAATTGTAACATAACACATTCTAAAAAATGAACTTAACATTCTGGAATTGTAATTCCGTAACACATTCTGAATTCCGAACTAAACATTCCGGAATGTTAACAAAAGACATTCTAAAATCCAAACTGAACATTCCGGAATTGTTATTCCGTAACACATTCTAAAATCTGAACTTAACATTCTGGAATTGTAATTCCGTAACACATTCTGAATTCCGAACTAAACATTCCGGAATGTTAACATAAGACATTCTAAAATCCAAACTGAACATTCCGGAATTGTAATTCCGTAACACATTCTGAATTCCGAACAAAACATTCCGGAATGTTAACATAACGCATTCTAAAATCCAAACTGAACATTCCGGAATTGTAACATAACACATTCTAATATCTGAACTTAACATTCCGGAATGTTAACAAAACATTGTAAAATCAGAACTTAACATTCCGGAATGTTACCATAACACATTCTAAAATCCAAACTGAACATTCCGGAATTGTAATTCCGTAACACATTCTAAATTCCGAACTTAACATTCCGGAATGTTAACATAACACATTCTAAAATCTGTACTTAACATTCCGGAATTGTAATTCCGTAACACATTCTGAATTCCGAACTAAACATTCCGGAATGTTAACATAACGCATTCTAAAATCCAAATTGAACATTCCGGAATTGTAATTCCGTAACACATTCTGAATTCCGAACTAAACATTCCGGACATGATAACATAACACATTCTAAAATCCAAACTGAACATTCCGGAATTGTAACGCAACACATTCTAAAATCTGAACTGAACATTCCGGAATTGTAATTCCGTAACACATTCTGAATTCCGAACTAAACATTCCGTAATGTTAACATAACGCATTCTAAAATCCAAACTGAACATTCCGGAATTGTAACATAACACATTCTGAATTCCGAACAAAACATTCCGGAATGTTAACATAACACATTCTAAAATACAAACTGAACATTCCGGAATTGTAACATAACACATTCTAAAATCTGAACTTAACAGTCCGGAATGTTAACAACACATTCTAAAATGAGAATTTAACATTCCGGAATGTTAACATAACACATTCTAAAATCCAAACTGAACATTCCGGAATTGTTATTCCGTAACACATTCTGAATTCGAAACTAAACATTCCGGAATGTTAACATAACACATTCTAAAATCCAAACTGAACATTCCGGAATTGTAATTCCGTAACACATTCTGAATTCCGAACTAAACATTCCGGAATGTTAACATAACGCATTCTAAAATCCAAACTGAACATTCCGGAATTGTAACATAACACATTCTGAATTCCGAACAAAACATTCCGGAATGTTAACATAACACATTCTAAAATACAAACTGAACATTCCGGAATTGTTATTCCGTAACACATTCTGAATTCGAAACTAAACATTCCGGAATGTAAACATAACACATTCTAAAATCCAAACTGAACATTCCGGAATTGTAACATAACACATTCTAAAAACTGAACTTAACATTCTGGAATTGTAATTCCGTAACACATTCTGAATTCCGAACTAAACATTCCGGAATGTTAACATAACACATTCTAAAATCCAAACTGAACATTCCGGAATTGTTATTCCGTAACACATTCTGAATTCCGAACTAAACATTCCGGAATGTTAACATAAAACATTCTAAAATCCAAACTGAATATTCCGGAATTGTAATTCCGTAACACATTCTGAATTCAAAACTAAACATTCCGGAATGTTAACATAACACATTATAAAATCCGAACTGAACATTCCGGAATTGTAATTCCGTAACACATTCTGAATTCCGAACTAAACATTCCGGAATGTTAACATAACGCATTCTAAAATCCAAACTGAACATTCCGGAATTGTAACATAACACATTCTAAAATCTGAACTTAACAGTCCGGAATGTTAACAACACATTCTAAAATGAGAATTTAACATTCCGGAATGTTAACATAACACATTCTAAAATCCAAACTGAACATTCCGGAATTGTAATTCCGTAACACATTCTGAATTCCGAACTAAACATTCCAGAATGTTAACATAACACATTCTAAAATCCAAACTTAACATTCCGGAATGTTAACATAACACATTCTAAAATCCAAACTGAACATTCCGGAATTGTAACATAACACATTCTAAAATCTGAACTTAACAGTCCGGAATGTTAACAACACATTCTAAAATGAGAATTTAACATTCCGGAATGTTAACATAACACATTCTAAAATCCAAACTGAACATTCCGGAATTGTAACATAACACATTCTAAAAACTGAACTTAACATTCTGGAATTTTTATTCCGTAACACATTCTGAATTCGAAATTAAACATTCCGGAATGTTAACATAAGACATTCTAAAATCCAAACTGAACATTCCGGAATTGTAACATAACACATTCTAAAAAATGAACTTAACATTCTGGAATTGTAATTCCGTAACACATTCTGAATTCCGAACTAAACATTCCGGAATGTTAACAAAAGACATTCTAAAATCCAAACTGAACATTCCGGAATTGTTATTCCGTAACACATTCTAAAATCTGAACTTAACATTCTGGAATTGTAATTCCGTAACACATTCTGAATTCCGAACTAAACATTCCGGAATGTTAACATAAGACATTCTAAAATCCAAACTGAACATTCCGGAATTGTAATTCCGTAACACATTCTGAATTCCGAACAAAACATTCCTGAATGTTAACATAACGCATTCTAAAATCCAAACTGAACATTCCGGAATTGTAACATAACACATTCTAATATCTGAACTTAACATTCCGGAATGTTAACAAAACATTCTAAAATCCAAACTGAACATTCCGGAATTGTAATTCCGTAACATATTCTAAATTCCGAACTTAACATTCCGGAATGTTAACATAACACATTCTAAAATCTGTACTTAACATTCCGGAATTGTAATTCCGTAACACATTCTGAATTCCGAACTAAACATTCCGGAATGTTAACATAACGCATTCTAAAATCCAAACTGAACATTCCGGAATTGTAATTCCGTAACACATTCTGAATTCCGAACTAAACATTCCGGACATGATAACATAACACATTCTAAAATCCAAACTGAACATTCCGGAATTGTAACGCAACACATTCTAAAATCTGAACTGAACATTCCGGAATTGTAATTCCGTAACACATTCTGAATTCCGAACTAAACATTCCGTAATGTTAACATAACGCATTCTAAAATCCAAACTGAACATTCCGGAATTGTAACATAACACATTCTGAATTCCGAACAAAACATTCCGGAATGTTAACATAACACATTCTAAAATACAAACTGAACATTCCGGAATTGTAACATAACACATTCTAAAATCTGAACTTAACAGTCCGGAATGTTAACAACACATTCTAAAATCAGAATTTAACATTCCGGAATGTTAACATAACACATTCTAAAATCCAAACTGAACATTCCGGAATTGTTATTCCGTAACACATTCTGAATTCGAAACTAAACATTCCGGAATGTTAACATAACACATTCTAAAATCCAAACTGAACATTCCGGAATTGTTATTCCGTAACACATTCTGAATTCCGAACTAAACATTCCGGAATGTTAACATAACACATTCTAAAATCCAAACTGAACATTCCGGAATTGTTATTCCGTAACACATTCTGAATTCCGAACTAAACATTCCGGAATGTTAACATAAAACATTCTAAAATCCAAACTGAATATTCCGGAATTGTAATTCCGTAACACATTCTGAATTCAAAACTAAACATTCCGGAATGTTAACATAACACATTCTAAAATCCGAACTGAACATTCCGGAATTGTAATTCCGTAACACATTCTGAATTCCAAACTAAACATTCCGGAATGTTAACATAACGCATTCTAAAATCCAAACTGAACATTCCGGAATTGTAACATAACACATTCTAAAATCTGAACTTAACATTCCGGAATGTTAACAACACATTCTAAAATCAGAATTTAACATTCCGGAATGTTAACATAACACATTCTAAAATCCAAACTGAACATTCCGGAATTGTAATTCCGTAACACATTCTGAATTCCGAACTAAACATTCCAGAATGTTAACATAAGACATTCTAAAATCCACACTGAACATTCCGGAATTGTAACATAACACATTCTAAAATCCAAACTTAACATTCCGTAATGTTAACATAACACATTCTAAAATCCAAACTGAACATTCCGGAATTGTAACATAACACATTCTAAAATCTGAACTTAACAGTCCGGAATGTTAACATAACACATTCTAAAATACAAACTGAACATTCCGGAATTGTAACATAACACATTCTAAAATCTGAACTTAACAGTCCGGAATGTTAACAACACATTCTAAAATCCAAACTGAACATTCCGGAATTGTTATTCCGTAACACATTCTGAATTCGAAACTAAACATTCCGGAATGTTAACATAACACATTCTAAAATCCAAACTGAACATTCCGGAATTGTAACATAACACATTCTAAAAACTGAACTTAACATTCTGGAATTGTAATTCCGTAACACATTCTGAATTCCGAACTAAACATTCCGGAATGTTAACATAACACATTCTAAAATCCAAACTGAACATTCCGGAATTGTTATTCCGTAACACATTCTGAATTCCGAACTAAACATTCCGGAATGTTAACATAAAACATTCTAAAATCCAAACTGAATATTCCGGAATTGTAATTCCGTAACACATTCTGAATTCAAAACTAAACATTCCGGAATGTTAACATAACACATTCTAAAATCCGAACTGAACATTCCGGAATTGTAATTCCGTAACACATTCTGAATTCCGAACTAAACATTCCGGAATGTTAACATAACGCATTCTAAAATCCAAACTGAACATTCCGGAATTGTAACGCAACACATTCTAAAATCTGAACTGAACATTCCGGAATTGTAATTCCGTAACACATTCTGAATTCCGAACTAAACATTCCGGAATGTTAACATAACGCATTCTAAAATCCAAACTGAACATTCCGGAATTGTAATTCCGTAACACATTCTGAATTCCGAACTAAACATTCCAGAATGTTAACATAAGACATTCTAAAATCCACACTGAACATTCCTGAATTGTAACATAACACATTCTAAAATCCAAACTTAACATTCCGGAATGTTAACATAACACATTCTAAAATCCAAACTGAACATTCCGGAATTGTAACATAACACATTCTAAAATCTGAACTTAACAGTCCGGAATGTTAACAACACATTCTAAAATGAGAATTTAACATTCCGGAATGTTAACATAACACATTCTAAAATCCAAACTGAACATTCCGGAATTGTTATTCCGTAACACATTCTGAATTCGAAACTAAACATTCCGGAATGTTAGCATAACACATTCTAAAATCCAAACTGAACATTCCGGAATTGTAACATAACACATTCTAAAAACTGAACTTAACATTCTGGAATTTTTATTCCGTAACACATTCTGAATTCGAAACTGAACATTCCGGAATGTTAACATAACACATTCTAAAATCCAAACTGAACATTCCGGAATTGTAACATAACACATTCTAAAAAATGAACTTAACATTCTGGAATTGTAATTCCGTAACACATTCTGAATTCCGAACTAAACATTCCGGAATGTTAACAAAAGACATTCTAAAATCCAAACTGAACATTCCGGAATTGTTATTCCGTAACACATTCTAAAATCTGAACTTAACATTCTGGAATTGTAATTCCGTAACACATTCTGAATTCCGAACTAAACATTCCGGAATGTTAACATAAGACATTCTAAAATCCAAACTGAACATTCCTGAATTGTAATTCCGTAACACATTCTGAATTCCGAACAAAACATTCCGGAATGTTAACATAACGCATTCTAAAATCCAAACTGAACATTCCGGAATTGTAACATAACACATTCTAATATCTGAACTTAACATTCCGGAATGTTAACAAAACATTGTAAAATCAGAACTTAACATTCCGGAATGTTACCATAACACATTCTAAAATCCAAACTGAACATTCCGGAATTGTAATTCCGTAACACATTCTAAATTCCGAACTTAACATTCCGGAATGTTAACATAACACATTCTAAAATCTGTACTTAACATTCCGGAATTGTAATTCCGTAACACATTCTGAATTCCGAACTAAACATTCCGGAATGTTAACATAACGCATTCTAAAATCCAAACTGAACATTCCGGAATTGTAATTCCGTAACACATTCTGAATTCCGAACTAAACATTCCGGACATGATAACATAACACATTCTAAAATCCAAACTGAACATTCCGGAATTGTAACGCAACACATTCTAAAATCTGAACTGAACATTCCGGAATTGTAATTCCGTAACACATTCTGAATTCCGAACTAAACATTCCGTAATGTTAACATAACGCATTCTAAAATCCAAACTGAACATTCCGGAATTGTAAAATAGCACATTCTGAATTCCGAACAAAACATTCCGGAATGTTAACATAACACATTCTAAAATACAAACTGAACATTCCGGAATTGTAACATAACACATTCTAAAATCTGAACTTAACAGTCCGGAATGTTAACAACACATTCTAAAATCAGAATTTAACATTCCGGAATGTTAACATAACACATTCTAAAATCCAAACTGAACATTCCGGAATTGTTATTCCGTAACACATTCTGAATTCGAAACTAAACATTCCGGAATGTTAACATAACACATTCTAAAATCCAAACTGAACATTCCGGAATTGTAACATAACACATTCTAAAAACTGAACTTAACATTCTGGAATTGTAATTCCGTAACACATTCTGAATTCCGAACTAAACATTCCGGAATGTTAACATAACACATTCTAAAATCCAAACTGAACATTCCGGAATTGTTATTCCGTAACACATTCTGAATTCCAAACTAAACATTCCAGAATGTTAACATAAGACATTCTAAAATCCACACTGAACATTCCGGAATTGTTATTCCGTAACACATTCTGAATTCCGAACTAAACATTCCGGAATGTTAACATAAAACATTCTAAAATCCAAAATGAATATTCCGGAATTGTAATTCCGTAACACATTCTGAATTCAAAACTGAACATTCCGGAATGTTAACATAACACATTCTAAAATCCGAACTGAACATTCCGGAATTGTAATTCCGTAACACATTCTGAATTCCGAACTAAACATTCCGGAATGTTAACATAACGCATTCTAAAATCCAAACTGAACATTCCGGAATTGTAACGCAACACATTCTAAAATCTGAACTGAACATTCCGGAATTGTAATTCCGTAACACATTCTGAATTCCGAACTAAACATTCCAGAATGTTAACATAAGACATTCTAAAATCCACACTGAAAATTCCGGAATTGTAACATAACACATTCTAAAATCCAAACTTAACATTCCGGAATGTTAACATAACACATTCTAAAATCCAAACTGAACATTCCGGAATTGTAACATAACACATTCTAAAATCTGAACTTAACAGTCCGGAATGTTAACAACACATTCTAAAATCAGAATTTAACATTCCGGAATGTTAACATAACACATTCTAAAATCCAAACTGAACATTCCGGAATTGTTATTCCGTAACACATTCTGAATTCGAAACTAAACATTCCGGAATGTTAACATAACACATTCTAAAATCCAAACTGAACATTCCGGAATTGTAACATAACACATTCTAAAAACTGAACTTAACATTCTGGAATTGTAATTCCGTAACACATTCTGAATTCCGAACAAAACATTCCGGAATGTTAACATAACGCATTCTAAAATCCAAACTGAACATTCCGGAATTGTAACATAACACATTCTAATATCTGAACTTAACATTCCGGAATGTTAACAAAACATTGTAAAATCAGAACTTAACATTCCGGAATGTTACCATAACACATTCTAAAATCCAAACTGAACATTCCGGAATTGTAATTCCGTAACACATTCTAAATTCCGAACTTAACATTCCGGAATGTTAACATAACACATTCTAAAATCTGTACTTAACATTCCGGAATTGTAATTCCGTAACACATTCTGAATTCCGAACTAAACATTCCGGAATGTTAACATAACGCATTCTAAAATCCAAACTGAACATTCCGGAATTGTAATTCCGTAACACATTCTGAATTCCGAACTAAACATTCCGGACATGATAACATAACACATTCTAAAATCCAAACTGAACATTCCGGAATTGTAACGCAACACATTCTAAAATCTGAACTGAACATTCCGGAATTGTAATTCCGTAACACATTCTGAATTCCGAACTAAACATTCCGTAATGTTAACATAACGCATTCTAAAATCCAAACTGAACATTCCGGAATTGTAAAATAGCACATTCTGAATTCCGAACAAAACATTCCGGAATGTTAACATAACACATTCTAAAATACAAACTGAACATTCCGGAATTGTAACATAACACATTCTAAAATCTGAACTTAACAGTCCGGAATGTTAACAACACATTCTAAAATCAGAATTTAACATTCCGGAATGTTAACATAACACATTCTAAAATCCAAACTGAACATTCCGGAATTGTTATTCCGTAACACATTCTGAATTCGAAACTAAACATTCCGGAATGTTAACATAACACATTCTAAAATCCAAACTGAACATTCCGGAATTGTAACATAACACATTCTAAAAACTGAACTTAACATTCTGGAATTGTAATTCCGTAACACATTCTGAATTCCGAACTAAACATTCCGGAATGTTAACATAACACATTCTAAAATCCAAACTGAACATTCCGGAATTGTTATTCCGTAACACATTCTGAATTCCGAACTAAACATTCCAGAATGTTAACATAAGACATTCTAAAATCCACACTGAACATTCCGGAATTGTTATTCCGTAACACATTCTGAATTCCGAACTAAACATTCCGGAATGTTAACATAAAACATTCTAAAATCCAAAATGAATATTCCGGAATTGTAATTCCGTAACACATTCTGAATTCAAAACTGAACATTCCGGAATGTTAACATAACACATTCTAAAATCCGAACTGAACATTCCGGAATTGTAATTCCGTAACACATTCTGAATTCCGAACTAAACATTCCGGAATGTTAACATAACGCATTCTAAAATCCAAACTGAACATTCCGGAATTGTAACGCAACACATTCTAAAATCTGAACTGAACATTCCGGAATTGTAATTCCGTAACACATTCTGAATTCCGAACTAAACATTCCAGAATGTTAACATAAGACATTCTAAAATCCACACTGAACATTCCGGAATTGTAACATAACACATTCTAAAATCCAAACTTAACATTCCGGAATGTTAACATAACACATTCTAAAATCCAAACTGAACATTCCGGAATTGTAACATAACACATTCTAAAATCTGAACTTAACAGTCCGGAATGTTAACAACACATTCTAAAATGAGAATTTAACATTCCGGAATGTTAACATAACACATTCTAAAATCCAAACTGAACATTCCGGAATTGTTATTCCGTAACACATTCTGAATTCGAAACTAAACATTCCGGAATGTTAACATAACACATTCTAAAATCCAAACTGAACATTCCGGAATTGTAACATAACACATTCTAAAAACTGAACTTAACATTCTGGAATTTTTATTCCGTAACACATTCTGAATTCGAAACTAAACATTCCGGAATGTTAACATAACACATTCTAAAATCCAAACTGAACATTCCGGAATTGTAACATAACACATTCTAAAAAATGAACTTAACATTCTGGAATTGTAATTCCGTAACACATTCTGAATTCCGAACTAAACATTCCGGAATGTTAACAAAAGACATTCTAAAATCCAAACTGAACATTCCGGAATTGTTATTCCGTAACACATTCTAAAATCTGAACTAAACATTCTGGAATTGTAATTCCGTAACACATTCTGAATTCCGAACTAAACATTCCGGAATGTTAACATAAGACATTCTAAAATCCAAACTGAACATTCCGGAATTGTAATTCCGTAACACATTCTGAATTCCGAACAAAACATTCCGGAATGTTAACATAACGCATTCTAAAATCCAAACTGAACATTCCGGAATTGTAACATAACACATTCTAATATCTGAACTTAACATTCCGGAATGTTAACAAAACATTGTAAAATCAGAACTTAACATTCCGGAATGTTACCATAACACATTCTAAAATCCAAACTGAACATTCCGGAATTGTAATTCCGTAACACATTCTAAATTCCGAACTTAACATTCCGGAATGTTAACATAACACATTCTAAAATCTGTACTTAACATTCCGGAATTGTAATTCCGTAACACATTCTGAATTCCGAACTAAACATTCCGGAATGTTAACATAACGCATTCTAAAATCCAAACTGAACATTCCGGAATTGTAACATAACACATTCTGAATTCCGAACAAAACATTCCGGAATGTTAACATAACACATTCTAAAATACAAACTGAACATTCCGGAATTGTAACATAACACATTCTAAAATCTGAACTTAACAGTCCGGAATGTTAACAACACATTCTAAAATCAGAATTTAACATTCCGGAATGTTAACATAACACATTCTAAAATCCAAACTGAACATTCCGGAATTGTTATTCCGTAACACATTCTGAATTCGAAACTAAACATTCCGGAATGTTAACATAACACATTCTAAAATCCAAACTGAACATTCCGGAATTGTAACATAACACATTCTAAAAACTGAACTTAACATTCTGGAATTGTAATTCCGTAACACATTCTGAATTCCGAACTAAACATTCCGGAATGTTAACATAACACATTCTAAAATCCAAACTGAACATTCCGGAATTGTTATTCCGTAACACATTCTGAATTCCGAACTAAACATTCCAGAATGTTAACATAAGACATTCTAAAATCCACACTGAACATTCCGGAATTGTTATTCCGTAACACATTCTGAATTCCGAACTAAACATTCCGGAATGTTAACATAAAACATTCTAAAATCCAAAATGAATATTCCGGAATTGTAATTCCGTAACACATTCTGAATTCAAAACTGAACATTCCGGAATGTTAACATAACACATTCTAAAATCCGAACTGAACATTCCGGAATTGTAATTCCGTAACACATTCTAAATTCCGAACTAAACATTCCGGAATGTTAACATAACGCATTCTAAAATCCAAACTGAACATTCCGGAATTGTAACGCAACACATTCTAAAATCTGAACTGAACATTCCGGAATTGTAATTCCGTAACACATTCTGAATTCCGAACTAAACATTCCAGAATGTTAACATAAGACATTCTAAAATCCACACTGAACATTCCGGAATTGTAACATAACACATTCTAAAATCCAAACTTAACATTCCGGAATGTTAACATAACACATTCTAAAATCCAAACTGAACATTCCGGAATTGTTATTCCGTAACACATTCTGAATTCGAAACTAAACATTCCGGAATGTTAACATAACACATTCTAAAATCCAAACTGAACATTCCGGAATTGTAACATAACACATTCTAAAAACTGAACTTAACATTCTGGAATTTTTATTCCGTAACACATTCTGAATTCGAAACTAAACATACCGGAATGTTAACATAACACATTCTAAAATCCAAACTGAACATTCCGGAATTGTAACATAACACATTCTAAAAAATGAACTTAACATTCTGGAATTGTAATTCCGTAACACATTCTGAATTCCGAACTAAACATTCCGGAATGTTAACAAAAGACATTCTAAAATCCAAACTGAACATTCCGGAATTGTTATTCCGTAACACATTCTAAAATCTGAACTAAACATTCTGGAATTGTAATTCCGTAACACATTCTGAATTCCGAACTAAACATTCCGGAATGTTAACATAAGACATTCTAAAATCCAAACTGAACATTCCGGAATTGTAATTCCGTAACACATTCTGAATTCCGAACAAAACATTCCGGAATGTTAACATAACGCATTCTAAAATCCAAACTGAACATTCCGGAATTGTAACATAACACATTCTAATATCTGAACTTAACATTCCGGAATGTTAACAAAAAATTGTAAAATCAGAACTTAACATTCCGGAATGTTACCATAACACATTCTAAAATCCAAACTGAACATTCCGGAATTGTAATTCCGTAACACATTCTAAATTCCGAACTTAACATTCCGGAATGTTAACATAACACATTCTAAAATCTGTACTTAACATTCCGGAATTGTAATTCCGTAACACATTCTGAATTCCGAACTAAACATTCCGGAATGTTAACATAACGCATTCTAAAATCCAAACTGAACATTCCGGAATTGTAATTCCGTAACACATTCTGAATTCCGAACTAAACATTCCGGACATGATAACATAACACATTCTAAAATCCAAACTGAACATTCCGGAATTGTAACGCAACACATTCTAAAATCTGAACTGAACATTCCGGAATTGTAATTCCGTAACACATTCTGAATTCCGAACTAAACATTCCGTAATGTTAACATAACGCATTCTAAAATCCAAACTGAACATTCCGGAATTGTAACATAACACATTCTGAATTCCGAACAAAACATTCCGGAATGTTAACATAACACATTCTAAAATACAAACTGAACATTCCGGAATTGTAACATAACACATTCTAAAATCTGAACTTAACAGTCCGGAATGTTAACAACACATTCTAAAATCAGAATTTAACATTCCGGAATGTTAACATAACACATTCTAAAATCCAAACTGAACATTCCGGAATTGTTATTCCGTAACACATTCTGAATTCGAAACTAAACATTCCGGAATGTTAACATAACACATTCTAAAATCCGAACTGAACATTCCGGAATTGTAATTCCGTAACACATTCTGAATTCCGAACTAAACATTCCGGAATGTTATCATAACGCATTCTAAAATCCAAACTGAACATTCCGGAATTGTAACGCAACACATTCTAAAATCTGAACTGAACATTCCGGAATTGTAATTCCGTAACACATTCTGAATTCCGAACTAAACATTCCGGAATGTTAACATAACGCATTCTAAAATCCAAACTGAACATTCCGGAATTGTAACATAACACATTCTAAAATCTGAACTTAACATTCCGGAATGTTAACAACACATTCTAAAATCAGAATTTAACATTCCGGAATGTTAACATAACACATTCTAAAATCCAAACTGAACATTCCGGAATTGTAATTCCGTAACACATTCTGAATTCAAAACTAAACATTCCGGAATGTTAACATAACACATTCTAAAATCCGAACTGAACATTCCGGAATTGTAATTCCGTAACACATTCTGAATTCCGAACTAAACATTCCGGAATGTTAACATAACGCATTCTAAAATCCAAACTGAACATTCCGGAATTGTAACGCAACACATTCTAAAATCTGAACTGAACATTCCGGAATTGTAATTCCGTAACACATTCTGAATTCCGAACTAAACATTCCGGAATGTTAACATAATGCATTCTAAAATCCAAACTGAACATTCCGGAATTGTAACATAACACATTCTAAAATCTGAACTTAACATTCCGGAATGTTACCATAACACATTCTAAAATCTGTACTTAACATTCCGGAATTGTAATTCCGTAACACATTCTAAATTCCGAACTTAACATTCCGGAATGTTAACATAACACATTCTAAAATCTGTACTTAACATTCCGGAATTGTAATTCCGTAACATATTCTGAATTCCGAACTAAACATTCCGGAATGTTAACATAACGCATTCTAAAATCCAAACTGAACATTCCGGAATTGTAATTCCGTAACACATTCTGAATTCCGAACTAAACATTCCGGACATGATAACATAACACATTCTAAAATCCAAACTGAACATTCCGGAATTGTAACGCAACACATTCTAAAATCTGAACTGAACATTCCGGAATTGTAATTCCGTAACACATTCTGAATTCCGAACTAAACATTCCGTAATGTTAACATAACGCATTCTAAAATCCAAACTGAACATTCCGGAATTGTAACATAACACATTCTGAATTCCGAACAAAACATTCCGGAATGTTAACATAACACATTCTAAAATACAAACTGAACATTCCGGAATTGTAACATAACACATTCTAAAATCTGAACTTAACAGTCCGGAATGTTAACAACACATTCTAAAATCAGAATTTAACATTCCGGAATGTTAACATAACACATTCTAAAATCCAAACTGAACATTCCGGAATTGTTATTCCGTAACACATTCTGAATTCGAAACTAAACATTCCGGAATGTTAACATAACACATTCTAAAATCCGAACTGAACATTCCGGAATTGTAATTCCGTAACACATTCTGAATTCCGAACAAAACATTCTGGAATGATAACATAACACATTCTAAAATATAAACTGAACATTCCGGAATTGTAACGCAACATATTCTAAAATCTGAACTGAACATTCCGGAATTGTAATTCCGTAACACATTCTGAATTCCGAACAAAACATTCTGGAATGATAACATAACACATTCTAAAATATAAACTGAACATTCCGGAATTGTAACGCAACACATTCTAAAATCTGAACTGAACATTCCGGAATTGTAATTCCGTAACACATTCTGAATTCCGAACTAAACATTCCGGAATGTTAACATAACGCATTCTAAAATCCAAACTGAACATTCCGGAATTGTAACATAACACATTCTAAAATCTGAACTTAACATTCCGGAATGTTAACAACACATTCTAAAATCAGAATTTAACATCCCGGAATGTTAACATAACACATTCTAAAATCCAAACTGAACATTCCGGAATTGTAATTCCGTAACACATTCTGAATTCCGAACTAAACATTCCAGAATGTTAACATAAGACATTCTAAAATCCACACTGAACATTCCGGAATTGTAACATAACACATTCTAAAATCCAAACTTAACATTCCGGAATGTTAACATAACACATTCTAAAATCCAAACTGAACATTCCGGAATTGTAACATAACACATTCTAAAATCTGAACTTAACAGTCCGGAATGTTAACAACACATTCTAAAATGAGAATTTAACATTCCGGAATGTTAACATAACACATTCTAAAATCCAAACTGAACATTCCGGAATTGTTATTCCGTAACACATTCTGAATTCGAAACTAAACATTCCGGAATGTTAACATAACACATTCTAAAATCTGAACTGAACATTCCGGAATTGTAATTCCGTAACACATTCTGAATTCCGAACAAAACATTCTGGAATGATAACATAACACATTCTAAAATATAAACTGAACATTCCGGAATTGTAACGCAACACATTCTAAAATCTGAACTGAACATTCCGGAATTGTAATTCCGTAACACATTCTGAATTCCGAACAAAACATTCTGGAATGATAACATAACACATTCTAAAATATAAACTGAACATTCCGGAATTGTAACGCAACACATTCTAAAATCTGAACTGAACATTCCGGAATTGTAATTCCGTAACACATTCTGAATTCCGAACTAAACATTCCGGAATGTTAACATAACGCATTCTAAAATCCAAACTGAACATTCCGGAATTGTAACATAACACATTCTAAAATCTGAACTTAACATTCCGGAATGTTAACAACACATTCTAAAATCAGAATTTAACATCCCGGAATGTTAACATAACACATTCTAAAATCCAAACTGAACATTCCGGAATTGTAATTCCGTAACACATTCTGAATTCCGAACTAAACATTCCAGAATGTTAACATAAGACATTCTAAAATCCACACTGAACATTCCGGAATTGTAACATAACACATTCTAAAATCCAAACTTAACATTCCGGAATGTTAACATAACACATTCTAAAATCCAAACTGAACATTCCGGAATTGTAACATAACACATTCTAAAATCTGAACTTAACAGTCCGGAATGTTAACACCACATTCTAAAATGAGAATTTAACATTCCGGAATGTTAACATAACGCATTCTAAAATCCAAACTGAACATTCCGGAATTGTAACATAACACATTCTGAATTCCGAACAAAACATTCCGGAATGTTAACATAACACATTCTAAAATACAAACTGAACATTCCGGAATTGTAACATAACACATTCTGAATTCCGAACAAAACATTCCGGAATGTTAACATAACACATTCTAAAATACAAACTGAACATTCCGGAATTGTAACATAACACATTCTAAAATCTGAACTTAACAGTCCGGAATGTTAACAACACATTCTAAAATCAGAATTTAACATTCCGGAATGTTAACATAACACATTCTAAAATCCAAACTGAACATTCCGGAATTGTTATTCCGTAACACATTCTGAATTCGAAACTAAACATTCCGGAATGTTAACATAACACTATCTAAAATCCGAACTGAACATTCCGGAATTGTAATTCCGTAACACATTCTGAATTCCGAACAAAACATTCTGGAATGATAACATAACACATTCTAAAATATAAACTGAACATTCCGGAATTGTAACGCAACACATTCTAAAATCTGAACTGAACATTCCGGAATTGTAATTCCGTAACACATTCTGAATTCCGAACAAAACATTCTGGAATGATAACATAACACATTCTAAAATATAAACTGAACATTCCGGAATTGTAACGCAACACATTCTAAAATCTGAACTGAACATTCCGGAATTGTAATTCCGTAACACATTCTGAATTCCGAACTAAACATTCCGGAATGTTAACATAACGCATTCTAAAATCCAAACTGAACATTCCGGAATTGTAACATAACACATTCTAAAATCTGAACTTAACATTCCGGAATGTTAACAACACATTCTAAAATCAGAATTTAACATCCCGGAATGTTAACATAACACATTCTAAAATCCAAACTGAACATTCCGGAATTGTAATTCCGTAACACATTCTGAATTCCGAACTAAACATTCCAGAATGTTAACATAAGACATTCTAAAATCCACACTGAACATTCCGGAATTGTAACATAACACATTCTAAAATCCAAACTTAACATTCCGGAATGTTAACATAACACATTCTAAAATCCAAACTGAACATTCCGGAATTGTAACATAACACATTCTAAAATCTGAACTTAACAGTCCGGAATGTTAACAACACATTCTAAAATGAGAATTTAACATTCCGGAATGTTAACATAACACATTCTAAAATCCAAACTGAACATTCCGGAATTGTTATTCCGTAACACATTCTGAATTCGAAACTAAACATTCCGGAATGTTAACATAACACATTCTAAAATCTGAACTGAACATTCCGGAATTGTAATTCCGTAACACATTCTGAATTCCGAACAAAACATTCTGGAATGATAACATAACACATTCTAAAATATAAACTGAACATTCCGGAATTGTAACGCAACACATTCTAAAATCTGAACTGAACATTCCGGAATTGTAATTCCGTAACACATTCTGAATTCCGAACAAAACATTCTGGAATGATAACATAACACATTCTAAAATATAAACTGAACATTCCGGAATTGTAACGCAACACATTCTAAAATCTGAACTGAACATTCCGGAATTGTAATTCCGTAACACATTCTGAATTCCGAACTAAACATTCCGGAATGTTAACATAACGCATTCTAAAATCCAAACTGAACATTCCGGAATTGTAACATAACACATTCTAAAATCTGAACTTAACATTCCGGAATGTTAACAACACATTCTAAAATCAGAATTTAACATCCCGGAATGTTAACATAACACATTCAAAAATCCAAACTGAACATTCCGGAATTGTAATTCCGTAACACATTCTGAATTCCGAACTAAACATTCCAGAATGTTAACATAAGACATTCTAAAATCCACACTGAACATTCCGGAATTGTAACATAACACATTCTAAAATCCAAACTTAACATTCCGGAATGTTAACATAACACATTCTAAAATCCAAACTGAACATTCCGGAATTGTAACATAACACATTCTAAAATCTGAACTTAACAGTCCGGAATGTTAACACCACATTCTAAAATGAGAATTTAACATTCCGGAATGTTAACATAACACATTCTAAAATCCAAACTGAACATTCCGGAATTGTTATTCCGTAACACATTCTGAATTCGAAACTAAACATTCCGGAATGTTAACATAAAACATTCTAAAATCCAAACTGAACATTCCGGAATTGTAATTCCGTAACACATTCTGAATTCCGAACTAAACATTCCGGAATGTTAACATAACACATTCTAAAATCCAAACTGAACATTCCGGAATTGTAATTCCGTAACACATTCTGAATTCCGAACTAAACATTCCGGACATGATAACATAACACATTCTAAAATCCAAACTGAACATTCCGGAATTGTAACGCAACACATTCTAAAATCTGAACTGAACATTCCGGAATTGTAATTCCGTAACACATTCTGAATTCCGAACTAAACATTCCGTAATGTTAACATAACGCATTCTAAAATCCAAACTGAACATTCCGGAATGTTAACATAACACATTCTAAAATACAAACTGAACATTCCGGAATTGTAACATAACACATTCTAAAATCTGAACTTAACAGTCCGGAATGTTAACAACACATTCTAAAATCAGAATTTAACATTCCGGAATGTTAACATAACACATTCTAAAATCCAAACTGAACATTCCGGAATTGTAACATAACACATTCTAAAAACTGAACTTAACATTCTGGAATTGTAATTCCGTAACACATTCTGAATTCCGAACTAAACATTCCGGAATGTTAACATAACACATTCTAAAATCCAAACTGAACATTCCGGAATTGTTATTCCGTAACACATTCTGAATTCCGAACTAAACATTCCGGAATGTTAACATAAAACATTCTAAAATCCAAACTGAATATTCCGGAATTGTAATTCCGTAACACATTCTGAATTCAAAACTAAACATTCCGGAATGTTAACATAACACATTCTAAAATCCGAACTGAACATTCCGGAATTGTAATTCCGTAACACATTCTGAATTCCGAACTAAACATTCCGGAATGTTAACATAACGCATTCTAAAATCCAAACTGAACATTCCGGAATTGTAACATAACACATTCTAAAATCTGAACTTAACATTCCGGAATGTTAACAACACATTCTAAAATCAGAATTTAACATTCCGGAATGTTAACATAACACATTCTAAAATCCAAACTGAACATTCCGGAATTGTAATTCCGTAACACATTCTGAATTCCGAACTAAACATTCCAGAATGTTAACATAAGACATTCTAAAATCCACACTGAACATTCCGGAATTGTAACATAACACATTCTAAAATCCAAACTTAACATTCCGGAATGTTAACATAACACATTCTAAAATCCAAACTGAACATTCCGGAATTGTAACATAACACATTCTAAAATCTGAACTTAACAGTCCGGAATGTTAACAACACATTCTAAAATGAGAATTTAACATTCCGGAATGTTAACATAACACATTCTAAAATCCAAACTGAACATTCCGGAATTGTTATTCCGTAACACATTCTGAATTCGAAACTAAACATTCCGGAATGTTAACATAACACATTCTAAAATCCAAACTGAACATTCCGGAATTGTAACATAACACATTCTAAAAAATGAACTTAACATTCTGGAATTGTAATTCCGTAACACATTCTGAATTCCGAACTAAACATTCCGGAATGTTAACATAAGACATTCTAAAATCCAAACTGAACATTCCGGAATTGTAATTCCGTAACACATTCTGAATTCCGAACAAAACATTCCGGAATGTTAACATAACGCATTCTAAAATCCAAACTGAACATTCCGGAATTGTAACATAACACATTCTAATATCTGAACTTAACATTCCGGAATGTTAACAAAACATTGTAAAATCAGAACTTAACATTCCGGAATGTTACCATAACACATTCTAAAATCCAAACTGAACATTCCGGAATTGTAATTCCGTAACACATTCTAAATTCCGAACTTAACATTCCGGAATGTTAACATAACACATTCTAAAATCTGTACTTAACATTCCGGAATTGTAATTCCGTAACACATTCTGAATTCCGAATTAAACATTCCGGAATGTTAACATAACGCATTCTAAAATCCAAACTGAACATTCCGGAATTGTAATTCCGTAACACATTCTGAATTCCGAACTAAACATTCCGTAATGTTAACATAACGCATTCTAAAATCCAAACTGAACATTCCGGAATTGTAACATAACACATTCTGAATTCCGAACAAAACATTCCGGAATGTTAACATAACACATTCTAAAATACAAACTGAACATTCCGGAATTGTAACATAACACATTCTAAAATCTGAACTTAACAGTCCGGAATGTTAACAACACATTCTAAAATCAGAATTTAACATTCCGGAATGTTAACATAACACATTCTAAAATCCAAACTGAACATTCCGGAATTGTTATTCCGTAACACATTCTGAATTCGAAACTAAACATTCCGGAATGTTAACATAGCACATTCTAAAATCCAAACTGAACATTCCGGAATTGTAACATAACACATTCTAAAAACTGAACTTAACATTCTGGAATTGTAATTCCGTAACACATTCTGAATTCCGAACTAAACATTCCGGAATGTTAACACAACACATTCTAAAATCCAAACTGAACATTCCGGAATTGTTATTCCGTAACACATTCTAAATTCCGAACTTAACATTCCGGAATGTTAACATAACACATTCTAAAATCTGTACTTAACATTCCGGAATTGTAATTCCGTAACACATTCTGAATTCCGAATTAAACATTCCGGAATGTTAACATAACGCATTCTAAAATCCAAACTGAACATTCCGGAATTGTAATTCCGTAACACATTCTGAATTCCGAACTAAACATTCCGTAATGTTAACATAACGCATTCTAAAATCCAAACTGAACATTCCGGAATTGTAACATAACACATTCTGAATTCCGAACAAAACATTCCGGAATGTTAACATAACACATTCTAAAATACAAACTGAACATTCCGGAATTGTAACATAACACATTCTAAAATCTGAACTTAACAGTCCGGAATGTTAACAACACATTCTAAAATCAGAATTTAACATTCCGGAATGTTAACATAACACATTCTAAAATCCAAACTGAACATTCCGGAATTGTTATTCCGTAACACATTCTGAATTCGAAACTAAACATTCCGGAATGTTAACATAACACATTCTAAAATCCAAACTGAACATTCCGGAATTGTTATTCCGTAACACATTCTGAATTCGAAACTAAACATTCCGGAATGTTAACATAAAACATTCTAAAATCCAAACTGAATATTCCGGAATTGTAATTTCGTAACACATTCTGAATTCAAAACTAAACATTCCGGAATGTTAACATAACACATTCTAAAATCCGAACTGAACATTCCGGAATTGTAATTCCGTAACACATTCTGAATTCCGAACAAAACATTCTGGAATGATAACATAACACATTCTAAAATATAAACTGAACATTCCGGAATTGTAACGCAACACATTCTAAAATCTGAACTGAACATTCCGGAATTGTAATTCCGTAACACATTCTGAATTCCGAACTAAACATTCCGGAATGTTAACATAACGCATTCTAAAATCCAAACTGAACATTCCGGAATTGTAATTCCGTAACACATTCTGAATTCCGAACTAAACATTCCGGACATGATAACATAACACATTCTAAAATCAGAACTTAACATTCCGGAATTGTACTTCCGTAATACATTCTGAATTCCGAACTAATAACATAACACATTCTAAAATCCAAACTGAACATTCCGGAATTGTAATTCCGTAACACATTCTGAATTCCGAACTAAACATTCCGGAATGTTAACATAACGAATTCTAAAATCCAAACTTAACATTCCGGAATTGTAACGCAACACATTCTAAAATCTGAACTTAACATTACGGAATGTTAACAACACATTCTAAAATCAGAATTTAACATTCCGGAATTGTACTTCCGTAATACATTCTGAATTCCGAACTAATAACATAACACATTCTAAAATCCAAACTGAACATTCCGGAATGTTAACATAACGCATTCCGGAATTGTAATTCCGTAACACATTCTGAATTCCGAACTAAACATTCCGGAATGTTAACATAACGCATTCTAAAATCCAAACTGAACATTCCGGAATTGTAACATAACACATTCTGAATTCCGAACAAAACATTCCGGAATGTTAACATAACACATTCTAAAATACAAACTGAACATTCCGGAATTGTAACGCAACACATTCTAAAATCTGAACTGAACATTCCGGAATTGTAATTCCGTAAAACATTCTGAATTCCGAACTAAACATTCCGGAATGTTAACATAACACATTCTAAAATACAAACTGAACATTCCGGAATTGTAACGCAACACATTATAAAATCCAAACTGAACATTCCGGAATTGTAACATAACACATTCTAAAATCCAAACTGAACATTCCGGAATTGTTATCCGTAACACATTCTGAATTCAAAACTAAACATTCCGGAATGTTAACATAAAACATTCTAAAATCCAAACTAAATATTCCGGAATTGTAATTCCGTAACACATTCTGAATTCAAAACTAAACATTCCGGAATGTTAACATAACACATTCTAAAATCCGAACTGAACATTCCGGAATTGTAATTCCGTAAAACATTCTGAATTCCGAACAAAACATTCTGGAATGATAACATAACACATTCTAAAATATAAACTGAACATTCCGGAATTGTAACGCAACACATTCTAAAATCTGAACTGAACATTCCGGAATTGTAATTCCGTAACACATTCTGAATTCCGAACTAAACATTCCGGAATGTTAACATAACACATTCTAAAATCCAAACTGAACATTCCGGAATTGTAACATAACATATTCTAAAATCTGAACTTAACATTCCGGAATGTTAACAACACATTCTAAAATCAGAATTTAACATTCCGGAATGTTAACATAACACATTCTAAAATCCAAACTGAACATTCCGGAATTGTAATTCCGTAACACATTCTGAATTCCGAACTAAACATTCCAGAATGTTAACATAACACATTCTAAAATCCAAACTTAACATTCCGGAATTGTAACATAACACATTCTGAATTCCGAACTAAACATTCCGGAATGTTAACATAAGACATTCTAAAATCCACACTGAACATTCCGGAATTGTAACATAACACATTCTAAAATCAGAATTTAACATTCCGGAATGTTAACATAACACATTCTAAAATCCAAACTGAACATTCCGGAATTGTAATTCCGTAACACATTCTGAATTCCGAACTAAACATTCCAGAATGTTAACATAAGACATTCTAAAATCCACACTGAACATTCCGGAATTGTAACATAACACATTCTAAAATCCAAACTTAACATTCCGGAATGTTAACATAACACATTCTAAAATCCAAACTGAACATTCCGGAATTGTAACATAACACATTCTAAAATCTGAACTTAACAGTCCGGAATGTTAACAACACATTCTAAAATGAGAATTTAACATTCCGGAATGTTAACATAACACATTCTAAAATCCAAACTGAACATTCCGGAATTGTTATTCCGTAACACATTCTGAATTCGAAACTAAACATTCCGGAATGTTAACATAACACATTCTAAAATCCAAACTGAACATTCCGGAATTGTAACATAACACATTCTAAAAAATGAACTTAACATTCTGGAATTGTAATTCCGTAACACATTCTGAATTCCGAACTAAACATTCCGGAATGTTAACATAAGACATTCTAAAATCCAAACTGAACATTCCGGAATTGTAATTCCGTAACACATTCTGAATTCCGAACAAAACATTCCGGAATGTTAACATAACGCATTCTAAAATCCAAACTGAACATTCCGGAATTGTAACATAACACATTCTAATATCTGAACTTAACATTCCGGAATGTTAACAAAACATTGTAAAATCAGAACTTAACATTCCGGAATGTTACCATAACACATTCTAAAATCCAAACTGAACATTCCGGAATTGTAATTCCGTAACACATTCTAAATTCCGAACTTAACATTCCGGAATGTTAACATAACACATTCTAAAATCTGTACTTAACATTCCGGAATTGTAATTCCGTAACACATTCTGAATTCCGAATTAAACATTCCGGAATGTTAACATAACGCATTCTAAAATCCAAACTGAACATTCCGGAATTGTAATTCCGTAACACATTCTGAATTCCGAACTAAACATTCCGTAATGTTAACATAACGCATTCTAAAATCCAAACTGAACATTCCGGAATTGTAACATAACACATTCTGAATTCCGAACAAAACATTCCGGAATGTTAACATAACACATTCTAAAATACAAACTGAACATTCCGGAATTGTAACATAACACATTCTAAAATCTGAACTTAACAGTCCGGAATGTTAACAACACATTCTAAAATCAGAATTTAACATTCCGGAATGTTAACATAACACATTCTAAAATCCAAACTGAACATTCCGGAATTGTTATTCCGTAACACATTCTGAATTCGAAACTAAACATTCCGGAATGTTAACATAGCACATTCTAAAATCCAAACTGAACATTCCGGAATTGTAACATAACACATTCTAAAAACTGAACTTAACATTCTGGAATTGTAATTCCGTAACACATTCTGAATTCCGAACTAAACATTCCGGAATGTTAACACAACACATTCTAAAATCCAAACTGAACATTCCGGAATTGTTATTCCGTAACACATTCTAAATTCCGAACTTAACATTCCGGAATGTTAACATAACACATTCTAAAATCTGTACTTAACATTCCGGAATTGTAATTCCGTAACACATTCTGAATTCCGAATTAAACATTCCGGAATGTTAACATAACGCATTCTAAAATCCAAACTGAACATTCCGGAATTGTAATTCCGTAACACATTCTGAATTCCGAACTAAACATTCCGTAATGTTAACATAACGCATTCTAAAATCCAAACTGAACATTCCGGAATTGTAACATAACACATTCTGAATTCCGAACAAAACATTCCGGAATGTTAACATAACACATTCTAAAATACAAACTGAACATTCCGGAATTGTAACATAACACATTCTAAAATCTGAACTTAACAGTCCGGAATGTTAACAACACATTCTAAAATCAGAATTTAACATTCCGGAATGTTAACATAACACATTCTAAAATCCAAACTGAACATTCCGGAATTGTTATTCCGTAACACATTCTGAATTCGAAACTAAACATTCCGGAATGTTAACATAACACATTCTAAAATCCAAACTGAACATTCCGGAATTGTTATTCCGTAACACATTCTGAATTCGAAACTAAACATTCCGGAATGTTAACATAAAACATTCTAAAATCCAAACTGAATATTCCGGAATTGTAATTTCGTAACACATTCTGAATTCAAAACTAAACATTCCGGAATGTTAACATAACACATTCTAAAATCCGAACTGAACATTCCGGAATTGTAATTCCGTAACACATTCTGAATTCCGAACAAAACATTCTGGAATGATAACATAACACATTCTAAAATATAAACTGAACATTCCGGAATTGTAACGCAACACATTCTAAAATCTGAACTGAACATTCCGGAATTGTAATTCCGTAACACATTCTGAATTCCGAACTAAACATTCCGGAATGTTAACATAACGCATTCTAAAATCCAAACTGAACATTCCGGAATTGTAATTCCGTAACACATTCTGAATTCCGAACTAAACATTCCGGACATGATAACATAACACATTCTAAAATCAGAACTTAACATTCCGGAATTGTACTTCCGTAATACATTCTGAATTCCGAACTAATAACATAACACATTCTAAAATCCAAACTGAACATTCCGGAATTGTAATTCCGTAACACATTCTGAATTCCGAACTAAACATTCCGGAATGTTAACATAACGAATTCTAAAATCCAAACTTAACATTCCGGAATTGTAACGCAACACATTCTAAAATCTGAACTTAACATTACGGAATGTTAACAACACATTCTAAAATCAGAATTTAACATTCCGGAATTGTACTTCCGTAATACATTCTGAATTCCGAACTAATAACATAACACATTCTAAAATCCAAACTGAACATTCCGGAATGTTAACATAACGCATTCCGGAATTGTAATTCCGTAACACATTCTGAATTCCGAACTAAACATTCCGGAATGTTAACATAACGCATTCTAAAATCCAAACTGAACATTCCGGAATTGTAACATAACACATTCTGAATTCCGAACAAAACATTCCGGAATGTTAACATAACACATTCTAAAATACAAACTGAACATTCCGGAATTGTAACGCAACACATTCTAAAATCTGAACTGAACATTCCGGAATTGTAATTCCGTAAAACATTCTGAATTCCGAACTAAACATTCCGGAATGTTAACATAACACATTCTAAAATACAAACTGAACATTCCGGAATTGTAACGCAACACATTATAAAATCCAAACTGAACATTCCGGAATTGTAACATAACACATTCTAAAATCCAAACTGAACATTCCGGAATTGTTATCCGTAACACATTCTGAATTCAAAACTAAACATTCCGGAATGTTAACATAAAACATTCTAAAATCCAAACTAAATATTCCGGAATTGTAATTCCGTAACACATTCTGAATTCAAAACTAAACATTCCGGAATGTTAACATAACACATTCTAAAATCCGAACTGAACATTCCGGAATTGTAATTCCGTAAAACATTCTGAATTCCGAACAAAACATTCTGGAATGATAACATAACACATTCTAAAATATAAACTGAACATTCCGGAATTGTAACGCAACACATTCTAAAATCTGAACTGAACATTCCGGAATTGTAATTCCGTAACACATTCTGAATTCCGAACTAAACATTCCGGAATGTTAACATAACACATTCTAAAATCCAAACTGAACATTCCGGAATTGTAACATAACATATTCTAAAATCTGAACTTAACATTCCGGAATGTTAACAACACATTCTAAAATCAGAATTTAACATTCCGGAATGTTAACATAACACATTCTAAAATCCAAACTGAACATTCCGGAATTGTAATTCCGTAACACATTCTGAATTCCGAACTAAACATTCCAGAATGTTAACATAACACATTCTAAAATCCAAACTTAACATTCCGGAATTGTAACATAACACATTCTGAATTCCGAACTAAACATTCCGGAATGTTAACATAAGACATTCTAAAATCCACACTGAACATTCCGGAATTGTAACATAACACATTCTAAAATCAGAATTTAACATTCCGGAATGTTAACATAACACATTCTAAAATCCAAACTGAACATTCCGGAATTGTAATTCCGTAACACATTCTGAATTCCGAACTAAACATTCCAGAATGTTAACATAAGACATTCTAAAATCCACACTGAACATTCCGGAATTGTAACATAACACATTCTAAAATCCAAACTTAACATTCCGGAATGTTAACATAACACATTCTAAAATCCAAACTGAACATTCCGGAATTGTAACATAACACATTCTAAAATCTGAACTTAACAGTCCGGAATGTTAACAACACATTCTAAAATGAGAATTTAACATTCCGGAATGTTAACATAACACATTCTAAAATCCAAACTGAACATTCCGGAATTGTTATTCCGTAACACATTCTGAATTCGAAACTAAACATTCCGGAATGTTAACATAACACATTCTAAAATCCAAACTGAACATTCCGGAATTGTAACATAACACATTCTAAAAAATGAACTTAACATTCTGGAATTGTAATTCCGTAACACATTCTGAATTCCGAACTAAACATTCCGGAATGTTAACATAAGACATTCTAAAATCCAAACTGAACATTCCGGAATTGTAATTCCGTAACACATTCTGAATTCCGAACAAAACATTCCGGAATGTTAACATAACGCATTCTAAAATCCAAACTGAACATTCCGGAATTGTAACATAACACATTCTAATATCTGAACTTAACATTCCGGAATGTTAACAAAACATTGTAAAATCAGAACTTAACATTCCGGAATGTTACCATAACACATTCTAAAATCCAAACTGAACATTCCGGAATTGTAATTCCGTAACACATTCTAAATTCCGAACTTAACATTCCGGAATGTTAACATAACACATTCTAAAATCTGTACTTAACATTCCGGAATTGTAATTCCGTAACACATTCTGAATTCCGAATTAAACATTCCGGAATGTTAACATAACGCATTCTAAAATCCAAACTGAACATTCCGGAATTGTAATTCCGTAACACATTCTGAATTCCGAACTAAACATTCCGTAATGTTAACATAACGCATTCTAAAATCCAAACTGAACATTCCGGAATTGTAACATAACACATTCTGAATTCCGAACAAAACATTCCGGAATGTTAACATAACACATTCTAAAATACAAACTGAACATTCCGGAATTGTAACATAACACATTCTAAAATCTGAACTTAACAGTCCGGAATGTTAACAACACATTCTAAAATCAGAATTTAACATTCCGGAATGTTAACATAACACATTCTAAAATCCAAACTGAACATTCCGGAATTGTTATTCCGTAACACATTCTGAATTCGAAACTAAACATTCCGGAATGTTAACATAACACATTCTAAAATCCAAACTGAACATTCCGGAATTGTAACATAACACATTCTAAAAACTGAACTTAACATTCTGGAATTGTAATTCCGTAACACATTCTGAATTCCGAACTAAACATTCCGGAATGTTAACACAACACATTCTAAAATCCAAACTGAACATTCCGGAATTGTTATTCCGTAACACATTCTAAATTCCGAACTTAACATTCCGGAATGTTAACATAACACATTCTAAAATCTGTACTTAACATTCCGGAATTGTAATTCCGTAACACATTCTGAATTCCGAATTAAACATTCCGGAATGTTAACATAACGCATTCTAAAATCCAAACTGAACATTCCGGAATTGTAATTCCGTAACACATTCTGAATTCCGAACTAAACATTCCGTAATGTTAACATAACGCATTCTAAAATCCAAACTGAACATTCCGGAATTGTAACATAACACATTCTGAATTCCGAACAAAACATTCCGGAATGTTAACATAACACATTCTAAAATACAAACTGAACATTCCGGAATTGTAACATAACACATTCTAAAATCTGAACTTAACAGTCCGGAATGTTAACAACACATTCTAAAATCAGAATTTAACATTCCGGAATGTTAACATAACACATTCTAAAATCCAAACTGAACATTCCGGAATTGTTATTCCGTAACACATTCTGAATTCGAAACTAAACATTCCGGAATGTTAACATAACACATTCTAAAATCCAAACTGAACATTCCGGAATTGTTATTCCGTAACACATTCTGAATTCGAAACTAAACATTCCGGAATGTTAACATAAAACATTCTAAAATCCAAACTGAATATTCCGGAATTGTAATTCCGTAACACATTCTGAATTCAAAACTAAACATTCCGGAATGTTAACATAACACATTCTAAAATCCGAACTGAACATTCCGGAATTGTAATTCCGTAACACATTCTGAATTCCGAACAAAACATTCTGGAATGATAACATAACACATTCTAAAATATAAACTGAACATTCCGGAATTGTAACGCAACACATTCTAAAATCTGAACTGAACATTCCGGAATTGTAATTCCGTAACACATTCTGAATTCCGAACTAAACATTCCGGAATGTTAACATAACGCATTCTAAAATCCAAACTGAACATTCCGGAATTGTAATTCCGTAACACATTCTGAATTCCGAACTAAACATTCCGGACATGATAACATAACACATTCTAAAATCAGAACTTAACATTCCGGAATTGTACTTCCGTAATACATTCTGAATTCCGAACTAATAACATAACACATTCTAAAATCCAAACTGAACATTCCGGAATTGTAATTCCGTAACACATTCTGAATTCCGAACTAAACATTCCGGATTGTTAACATAACGAATTCTAAAATCCAAACTTAACATTCCGGAATTGTAACGCAACACATTCTAAAATCTGAACTTAACATTACGGAATGTTAACAACACATTCTAAAATCAGAATTTAACATTCCGGAATTGTACTTCCGTAATACATTCTGAATTCCGAACTAATAACATAACACATTCTAAAATCCAAACTGAACATTCCGGAATGTTAACATAACGCATTCCGGAATTGTAATTCCGTAACACATTCTGAATTCCGAACTAAACATTCCGGAATGTTAACATAACGCATTCTAAAATCCAAACTGAACATTCCGGAATTGTAACATAACACATTCTAAAATACAAACTGAACATTCCGGAATTGTAACGCAACACATTCTAAAATCTGAACTGAACATTCCGGAATTGTAATTCCGTAAAACATTCTGAATTCCGAACTAAACATTCCGGAATGTTAACATAACACATTCTAAAATACAAACTGAACATTCCGGAATTGTAACGCAACACATTATAAAATCCAAACTGAACATTCCGGAATTGTAACATAACACATTCTAAAATCCAAACTGAACATTCCGGAATTGTTATCCGTAACACATTCTGAATTCAAAACTAAACATTCCGGAATGTTAACATAAAACATTCTAAAATCCAAACTAAATATTCCGGAATTGTAATTCCGTAACACATTCTGAATTCAAAACTAAACATTCCGGAATGTTAACATAACACATTCTAAAATCCGAACTGAACATTCCGGAATTGTAATTCCGTAAAACATTCTGAATTCCGAACAAAACATTCTGGAATGATAACATAACACATTCTAAAATATAAACTGAACATTCCGGAATTGTAACGCAACACATTCTAAAATCTGAACTGAACATTCCGGAATTGTAATTCCGTAACACATTCTGAATTCCGAACTAAACATTCCGGAATGTTAACATAACACATTCTAAAATCCAAACTGAACATTCCGGAATTGTAACATAACATATTCTAAAATCTGAACTTAACATTCCGGAATGTTAACAACACATTCTAAAATCAGAATTTAACATTCCGGAATGTTAACATAACACATTCTAAAATCCAAACTGAACATTCCGGAATTGTAATTCCGTAACACATTCTGAATTCCGAACTAAACATTCCAGAATGTTAACATAACACATTCTAAAATCCAAACTTAACATTCCGGAATTGTAACATAACACATTCTGAATTCCGAACTAAACATTCCGGAATGTTAACATAAGACATTCTAAAATCCACACTGAACATTCCGGAATTGTAACATAACACATTCTAAAATCAGAATTTAACATTCCGGAATGTTAACATAACACATTCTAAAATCCAAACTGAACATTCCGGAATTGTAATTCCGTAACACATTCTGAATTCCGAACTAAACATTCCAGAATGTTAACATAAGACATTCTAAAATCCACACTGAACATTCCGGAATTGTAACATAACACATTCTAAAATCCAAACTGAACATTCCGGAATTGTAACATAACACATTCTAAAATCTGAACTTAACAGTCCGGAATGTTAACAACACATTCTAAAATGAGAATTTAACATTCCGGAATGTTAACATAACACATTCTAAAATCCAAACTGAACATTCCGGAATTGTTATTCCGTAACACATTCTGAATTCGAAACTAAACATTCCGGAATGTTAACATAACACATTCTAAAATCCAAACTGAACATTCCGGAACTGTAACATAACACATTCTAAAAACTGAACTTAACATTCTGGAATTTTTATTCCGTAACACATTCTGAATTCGAAACTAAACATTCCGGAATGTTAACATAACACATTCTAAAATCCAAACTGAACATTCCGGAATTGTAACATAACACATTCTAAAAAATGAACTTAACATTCTGGAATTGTAATTCCGTAACACATTCTGAATTCCGAACTAAACATTCCGGAATGTTAACAAAAGACATTCTAAAATCCAAACTGAACATTCCGGAATTGTTATTCCGTAACACATTCTAAAATCTGAACTTAACATTCTGGAATTGTAATTCCGTAACACATTCTGAATTCCGAACTAAACATTCCGGAATGTTAACATAAGACATTCTAAAATCCAAACTGAACATTCCGGAATTGTAATTCCGTAACACATTCTGAATTCCGAACAAAACATTCCGGAATGTTAACATAACGCATTCTAAAATCCAAACTGAACATTCCGGAATTGTAACATAACACATTCTAATATCTGAACTTAACATTCCGGAATGTTAACAAAACATTGTAAAATCAGAACTTAATATTCCGGAATGTTACCATAACACATTCTAAAATCCAAACTGAACATTCCGGAATTGTAATTCCGTAACACATTCTAAATTCCGAACTTAACATTCCGGAATGTTAACATAACACATTCTAAAATCTGTACTTAACATTCCGGAATTGTAATTCCGTAACACATTCTGAATTCCGAACTAAACATTCCGGAATGTTAACATAACACATTCTAAAATACAAACTGAACATTCCGGAATTGTAACATAACACATTCTAAAATCTGAACTTAACAGTCCGGAATGTTAACAACACATTCTAAAATCAGAATTTAACATTCCGGAATGTTAACATAACACATTCTAAAATCCAAACTGAACATTCCGGAATTGTTATTCCGTAACACATTCTGAATTCGAAACTAAACATTCCGGAATGTTAACATAACACATTCTAAAATCCAAACTGAACATTCCGGAATTGTAACATAACACATTCTAAAAACTGAACTTAACATTCTGGAATTGTAATTCCGTAACACATTCTGAATTCCGAACTAAACATTCCGGAATGTTAACATAAAACATTCTAAAATCCAAACTGAATATTCCGGAATTGTAATTCCGTAACACATTCTGAATTCAAAACTGAACATTCCGGAATGTTAACATAACACATTCTAAAATCCGAACTGAACATTCCGGAATTGTAATTCCGTAACACATTCTGAATTCCGAACTAAACATTCCGGAATGTTAACATAACGCATTCTAAAATCCAAACTGAACATTCCGGAATTGTAACGCAACACATTCTAAAATCTGAACTGAACATTCCGGAATTGTAATTCCGTAACACATTCTGAATTCCGAACTAAACATTCCGGAATGTTAACATAACGCATTCTAAAATCCAAACTGAACATTCCGGAATTTTAACATAACACATTCTAAAATCTGAACTTAACATTCCGGAATGTTAACAACACATTCTAAAATCAGAATTTAACATTCCGGAATGTTAACATAACACATTCTAAAATCAGAATTTAACATTCCGGAATGTTAACATAAGACATTCTAAAATCCACACTGAACATTCCGGAATTGTAACATAACACATTCTAAAATCCAAACTTAACATTCCGGAATGTTAACATAACACATTCTAAAATCCAAACTGAACATTCCGGAATTGTAACATAACACATTCTAAAATCTGAACTTAACAGTCCGGAATGTTAACAACACATTCTAAAATGAGAATTTAACATTCCGGAATGTTAACATAACACATTCTAAAATCCAAACTGAACATTCCGGAATTGTAATTCCGTAACACATTCTGAATTCCGAACTAAACATTCCAGAATGTTAACATAAGACATTCTAAAATCCACACTGAACATTCCGGAATTGTAACATAACACATTCTAAAATCCAAACTTAACATTCCGGAATGTTAACATAACACATTCTAAAATCCAAACTGAACATTCCGGAATTGTAACATAACACATTCTAAAATCTGAACTTAACAGTCCGGAATGTTAACAACACATTCTAAAATGAGAATTTAACATTCCGGAATGTTAACATAACACATTCTAAAATCCAAACTGAACATTCCGGAATTGTTATTCCGTAACACATTCTGAATTCGAAACTAAACATTCCGGAATGTTAACATAACACATTCTAAAATCCAAACTGAACATTCCGGAATTGTAACATAACACATTCTAAAAAATGAACTTAACATTCTGGAATTGTAATTCCGTAACACATTCTGAATTCCGAACTAAACATTCCGGAATGTTAACATAAGACATTCTAAAATCCAAACTGAACATTCCGGAATTGTAATTCCGTAACACATTCTGAATTCCGAACAAAACATTCCGGAATGTTAACATAACGCATTCTAAAATCCAAACTGAACATTCCGGAATTGTAACATAACACATTCTAATATCTGAACTTAACATTCCGGAATGTTAACAAAACATTGTAAAATCAGAACTTAACATTCCGGAATGTTACCATAACACATTCTAAAATCCAAACTGAACATTCCGGAATTGTAATTCCGTAACACATTCTAAATTCCGAACTTAACATTCCGGAATGTTAACATAACACATTCTAAAATCTGTACTTAACATTCCGGAATTGTAATTCCGTAACACATTCTGAATTCCGAATTAAACATTCCGGAATGTTAACATAACGCATTCTAAAATCCAAACTGAAACATTCCGGAATTGTAATTCCGTAACACATTCTGAATTCCGAACTAAACATTCCGTAATGTTAACATAACGCATTCTAAAATCCAAACTGAACATTCCGGAATTGTAACATAACACATTCTGAATTCCGAACAAAACATTCCGGAATGTTAACATACACATTCTAAAATACAAACTGAACATTCCGGAATTGTAACATAACACATTCTAAAATCTGAACTTAACAGTCCGGAATGTTAACAACACATTCTAAAATCAGAATTTAACATTCCGGAATGTTAACATAACACATTTCTAAAATCCAAACTGAACATTCCGGAATTGTTATTCCGTAACACATTCTGAATTCGGAAACTAAACATTCCGGAATGTTAACATAACACATTCTAAAATCCAAACTGAACATTCCGGAATTGTAACATAACACATTCTAAAAACTGAACTTAAACATTCTGGAATTGTAATTCCGTAACACATTCTGAATTTCCGAACTAAACATTCCGGAATGTTAACACAACACATTCTAAAATCCAAACTGAACATTCCGGAATTGTTATTCCGTAACACATTCTAAATTCCGAACTTAACATTCCGGAATGTTAACATAACACATTCTAAAATCTGTACTTAACATTCCGGAATTGTAATTCCGTAACACATTCTGAATTCCGAATTAAACATTCCGGAATGTTAACATAACGCATTCTAAAATCCAAACTGAACATTCCGGAATTGTAATTCCGTAACACATTCTGAATTCCGAACTAAAACATTCCGTAATGTTAACTAAACGCATTCTAAAATCCAAACTGAACATTCCGGAATTGTAACATAACACATTCTGAATTCCGAACAAAAACATTCCGGAATGTTATACATAACACATTCTAAAATACAAACTGAACATTCCGGAATTGTAACATAACACATTCTAAAATCTGAACTTAACAGTCCGGAATGTTAACAACACATTCTAAAATCAGAATTTAACATTCCGGAATGTTAACATAACACATTCTAAAATCCAAACTGAACATTCCGGAATTGTTATTCCGTAACACATTCTGAATTCGAAAACTAAACATTCCGGAATGTTAACATAACACATTCTAAAATCCAAACTGAACATTCCGGAATTGTTATTCCGTAACACATTCTGAATTCGAAACTAAACATTCCGGAATGTAACATAAAACATTCTAAAATCCAAACTGATATTCCGGAATTGTAATTCCGTAACACATTCTGAATTCAAAACTAAACATTCCGGAATGTTAACATAACACATTCTAAAATCCGAACTGAACATTCCGGAATTGTAATTCCGTAACACATTCTGAATTCCGAACAAAACATTCTGGAATGATAACATAACACATTCTAAAATATAAACTGAACATTCCGGAATTGTAACGCAACACATTCTAAAATCTGAACTGAACATTCCGGAATTGTAATTCCGTAACACATTCTGAATTCCGAACTAAAACATTTCCGGAATGTTTAAACATAACGCATTCTAAAATCCAAACTGAACGATTCCGGGAATTGTAATTCCGTTAACACATTCTGAAATTCCGGACATGATAACATAACACATTCTAAAATCAGAACTTAACATTCCGGAATTGTACTTCCGTAATACATTCTGAATTCCGAACTAATAACATAACACATTCTAAAATCCAAACTGAACATTCCGGAATTGTAATTCCGTAACACATTCTGAATTCCGAACTAAACATTCCGGATTGTTAACATAACGAATTCTAAAATCCAAACTTAACATTCCGGAATTGTAACGCAACACATTCTAAAATCTGAACTTAACATTACGGAATGTTAACAACACATTCTAAAATCAGAATTTAACATTCCGGAATTGTACTTCCGTAATACATTCTGAATTCCGAACTAATAACATAACACATTCTAAAATCCAAACTGAACATTCCGGAATGTTAACATAACGCATTCCGGAATTGTAATTCCGTAACACATTCTGAATTCCGAACTAAACATTCCGGAATGTTAACATAACGCATTCTAAAATCCAAACTGAACATTCCGGAATTGTAACATAACACATTCTAAAATACAAACTGAACATTCCGGAATTGTAACGCAACACATTCTAAAATCTGAACTGAACATTCCGGAATTGTAATTCCGTAAAACATTCTGAATTCCGAACTAAACATTCCGGAATGTTAACATAACACATTCTAAAATACAAACTGAACATTCCGGAATTGTAACGCAACACATTATAAAATCCAAACTGAACATTCCGGAATTGTAACATAACACATTCTAAAATCCAAACTGAACATTCCGGAATTGTTATCCGTAACACATTCTGAATTCAAAACTAAACATTCCGGAATGTTAACATAAAACATTCTAAAATCCAAACTAAATATTCCGGAATTGTAATTCCGTAACACATTCTGAATTCAAAACTAAACATTCCGGAATGTTAACATAACACATTCTAAAATCCGAACTGAACATTCCGGAATTGTAATTCCGTAAAACATTCTGAATTCCGAACAAAACATTCTGGAATGATAACATAACACATTCTAAAATATAAACTGAACATTCCGGAATTGTAACGCAACACATTCTAAAATCTGAACTGAACATTCCGGAATTGTAATTCCGTAACACATTCTGAATTCCGAACTAAACATTCCGGAATGTTAACATAACACATTCTAAAATCCAAACTGAACATTCCGGAATTGTAACATAACATATTCTAAAATCTGAACTTAACATTCCGGAATGTTAACAACACATTCTAAAATCAGAATTTAACATTCCGGAATGTTAACATAACACATTCTAAAATCCAAACTGAACATTCCGGAATTGTAATTCCGTAACACATTCTGAATTCCGAACTAAACATTCCAGAATGTTAACATAACACATTCTAAAATCCAAACTTAACATTCCGGAATTGTAACATAACACATTCTGAATTCCGAACTAAACATTCCGGAATGTTAACATAAGACATTCTAAAATCCACACTGAACATTCCGGAATTGTAACATAACACATTCTAAAATCAGAATTTAACATTCCGGAATGTTAACATAACACATTCTAAAATCCAAACTGAACATTCCGGAATTGTAATTCCGTAACACATTCTGAATTCCGAACTAAACATTCCAGAATGTTAACATAAGACATTCTAAAATCCACACTGAACATTCCGGAATTGTAACATAACACATTCTAAAATCCAAACTGAACATTCCGGAATTGTAACATAACACATTCTAAAATCTGAACTTAACAGTCCGGAATGTTAACAACACATTCTAAAATGAGAATTTAACATTCCGGAATGTTAACATAACACATTCTAAAATCCAAACTGAACATTCCGGAATTGTTATTCCGTAACACATTCTGAATTCGAAACTAAACATTCCGGAATGTTAACATAACACATTCTAAAATCCAAACTGAACATTCCGGAACTGTAACATAACACATTCTAAAAACTGAACTTAACATTCTGGAATTTTTATTCCGTAACACATTCTGAATTCGAAACTAAACATTCCGGAATGTTAACATAACACATTCTAAAATCCAAACTGAACATTCCGGAATTGTAACATAACACATTCTAAAAAATGAACTTAACATTCTGGAATTGTAATTCCGTAACACATTCTGAATTCCGAACTAAACATTCCGGAATGTTAACAAAAGACATTCTAAAATCCAAACTGAACATTCCGGAATTGTTATTCCGTAACACATTCTAAAATCTGAACTTAACATTCTGGAATTGTAATTCCGTAACACATTCTGAATTCCGAACTAAACATTCCGGAATGTTAACATAAGACATTCTAAAATCCAAACTGAACATTCCGGAATTGTAATTCCGTAACACATTCTGAATTCCGAACAAAACATTCCGGAATGTTAACATAACGCATTCTAAAATCCAAACTGAACATTCCGGAATTGTAACATAACACATTCTAATATCTGAACTTAACATTCCGGAATGTTAACAAAACATTGTAAAATCAGAACTTAATATTCCGGAATGTTACCATAACACATTCTAAAATCCAAACTGAACATTCCGGAATTGTAATTCCGTAACACATTCTAAATTCCGAACTTAACATTCCGGAATGTTAACATAACACATTCTAAAATCTGTACTTAACATTCCGGAATTGTAATTCCGTAACACATTCTGAATTCCGAACTAAACATTCCGGAATGTTAACATAACACATTCTAAAATACAAACTGAACATTCCGGAATTGTAACATAACACATTCTAAAATCTGAACTTAACAGTCCGGAATGTTAACAACACATTCTAAAATCAGAATTTAACATTCCGGAATGTTAACATAACACATTCTAAAATCCAAACTGAACATTCCGGAATTGTTATTCCGTAACACATTCTGAATTCGAAACTAAACATTCCGGAATGTTAACATAACACATTCTAAAATCCAAACTGAACATTCCGGAATTGTAACATAACACATTCTAAAAACTGAACTTAACATTCTGGAATTGTAATTCCGTAACACATTCTGAATTCCGAACTAAACATTCCGGAATGTTAACATAAAACATTCTAAAATCCAAACTGAATATTCCGGAATTGTAATTCCGTAACACATTCTGAATTCAAAACTGAACATTCCGGAATGTTAACATAACACATTCTAAAATCCGAACTGAACATTCCGGAATTGTAATTCCGTAACACATTCTGAATTCCGAACTAAACATTCCGGAATGTTAACATAACGCATTCTAAAATCCAAACTGAACATTCCGGAATTGTAACGCAACACATTCTAAAATCTGAACTGAACATTCCGGAATTGTAATTCCGTAACACATTCTGAATTCCGAACTAAACATTCCGGAATGTTAACATAACGCATTCTAAAATCCAAACTGAACATTCCGGAATTTTAACATAACACATTCTAAAATCTGAACTTAACATTCCGGAATGTTAACAACACATTCTAAAATCAGAATTTAACATTCCGGAATGTTAACATAACACATTCTAAAATCAGAATTTAACATTCCGGAATGTTAACATAAGACATTCTAAAATCCACACTGAACATTCCGGAATTGTAACATAACACATTCTAAAATCCAAACTTAACATTCCGGAATGTTAACATAACACATTCTAAAATCCAAACTGAACATTCCGGAATTGTAACATAACACATTCTAAAATCTGAACTTAACAGTCCGGAATGTTAACAACACATTCTAAAATGAGAATTTAACATTCCGGAATGTTAACATAACACATTCTAAAATCCAAACTGAACATTCCGGAATTGTTATTCCGTAACACATTCTGAATTCGAAACTAAACATTCCGGAATGTTAACATAACACATTCTAAAATCCAAACTGAACATTCCGGAATTGTAACATAACACATTCTAAAAACTGAACTTAACATTCTGGAATTTTTATTCCGTAACACATTCTGAATTCGAAACTAAACATTCCGGAATGTTAACATAACACATTCTAAAATCCAAACTGAACATTCCGGAATTGTTATTCCGTAACACATTCTGAATTCGAAACTAAACATTCCGGAATGTTAACATAACACATTCTAAAATCCGAACTGAACATTCCGGAATTGTAATTCCGTAACACATTCTGAATTCCGAACTAAACATTCCGGAATGTTAACATAACGCATTCTAAAATCCAAACTGAACATTCCGGAATTGTAACGCAACACATTCTAAAATCTGAACTGAACATTCCGGAATTGTAATTCCGTAACACATTCTGAATTCCGAACTAAACATTCCGGAATGTTAACATAACGCATTCTAAAATCCAAACTGAACATTCCGGAATTGTAACGCAACGCATTCTAAAATCCAAACTGAACATTCCGGAATTGTAACATAACACATTCTAAAATCTGAACTTAACAGTCCGGAATGTTAACAACACATTCTAAAATGAGAATTTAACATTCCGGAATGTTAACATAACACATTCTAAAATCCAAACTGAACATTCCGGAATTGTTATTCCGTAACACATTCTGAATTCGAAACTAAACATTCCGGAATGTTAACATAACACATTCTAAAATCCAAACTGAACATTCCGGAATTGTAACATAACACATTCTAAAAAATGAACTTAACATTCTGGAATTGTAATTCCGTAACACATTCTGAATTCCGAACTAAACATTCCGGACTGTTAACATAAGACATTCTAAAATCCAAACTGAACATTCCGGAATTGTAATTCCGTAACACATTCTGAATTCCGAACAAAACATTCCGGAATGTTAACATAACGCATTCTAAAATCCAAACTGAACATTCCGGAATTGTAACATAACACATTCTAATATCTGAACTTAACATTCCGGAATGTTAACAAAACATTGTAAAATCAGAACTTAACATTCCGGAATGTTACCATAACACATTCTAAAATCCAAACTGAACATTCCGGAATTGTAATTCCGTAACACATTCTAAATTCCGAACTTAACATTCCGGAATGTTAACATAACACATTCTAAAATCCAAACTGAACATTCCGGAATTGTAACATAACACATTCTGAATTCCGAACAAAACATTCCGGAATGTTAACATAACACATTCTAAAATACAAACTGAACATTCCGGAATTGTAACATAACACATTCTAAAATCTGAACTTAACAGTCCGGAATGTTAACAACACATTCTAAAATCAGAATTTAACATTCCGGAATGTTAACATAACACATTCTAAAATCCAAACTGAACATTCCGGAATTGTTATTCCGTAACACATTCTGAATTCGAAACTAAACATTCCGGAATGTTAACATAACACATTCTAAAATCCAAACTGAACATTCCGGAATTGTAACATAACACATTCTAAAAACTGAACTTAACATTCTGGAATTGTAATTCCGTAACACATTCTGAATTCCGAACTAAACATTCCGGAATGTTAACACAACACATTCTAAAATCCAAACTGAACATTCCGGAATTGTTATTCCGTAACACATTCTAAATTCCGAACTTAACATTCCGGAATGTTAACATAACACATTCTAAAATCTGTACTTAACATTCCGGAATTGTAATTCCGTAACACATTCTGAATTCCGAATTAAACATTCCGGAATGTTAACATAACGCATTCTAAAATCCAAACTGAACATTCCGGAATTGTAATTCCGTAACACATTCTGAATTCCGAACTAAACATTCCGTAATGTTAACATAACGCATTCTAAAATCCAAACTGAACATTCCGGAATTGTAACATAACACATTCTGAATTCCGAACAAAACATTCCGGAATGTTAACATAACACATTCTAAAATACAAACTGAACATTCCGGAATTGTAACATAACACATTCTAAAATCTGAACTTAACAGTCCGGAATGTTAACAACACATTCTAAAATCAGAATTTAACATTCCGGAATGTTAACATAACACATTCTAAAATCCAAACTGAACATTCCGGAATTGTTATTCCGTAACACATTCTGAATTCGAAACTAAACATTCCGGAATGTTAACATAACACATTCTAAAATCCAAACTGAACATTCCGGAATTGTAACATAACACATTCTAAAAACTGAACTTAACATTCTGGAATTGTAATTCCGTAACACATTCTGAATTCCGAACTAAACATTCCGGAATGTTAACACAACACATTCTAAAATCCAAACTGAACATTCCGGAATTGTTATTCCGTAACACATTCTGAATTCCGAACTAAACATTCCGGAATGTTAACATAAAACATTCTAAAATCCAAACTGAATATTCCGGAATTGTAATTCCGTAACACATTCTGAATTCAAAACTAAACATTCCGGAATGTTAACATAACACATTCTAAAATCCGAACTGAACATTCCGGAATTGTAATTCCGTAACACATTCTGAATTCCGAACAAAACATTCTGGAATGATAACATAACACATTCTAAAATATAAACTGAACATTCCGGAATTGTAACGCAACACATTCTAAAATCTGAACTGAACATTCCGGAATTGTAATTCCGTAACACATTCTGAATTCCGAACTAAACATTCCGGACATGATAACATAACACATTCTAAAATCAGAACTTAACATTCCGGAATTGTACTTCCGTAATACATTCTGAATTCCGAACTAATAACATAACACATTCTAAAATCCAAACTGAACATTCCGGAATTGTAATTCCGTAACACATTCTGAATTCCGAACTAAACATTCCGGAATGTTAACATAACGAATTCTAAAATCCAAACTTAACATTCCGGAATTGTAACGCAACACATTCTAAAATCTGAACTTAACATTACGGAATGTTAACAACACATTCTAAAATCAGAATTTAACATTCCGGAATTGTACTTCCGTAATACATTCTGAATTCCGAACTAATAACATAACACATTCTAAAATCCAAACTGAACATTCCGGAATGTTAACATAACGCATTCCGGAATTGTAATTCCGTAACACATTCTGAATTCCGAACTAAACATTCCGGAATGTTAACATAACGCATTCTAAAATCCAAACTGAACATTCCGGAATTGTAACATAACACATTCTGAATTCCGAACAAAACATTCCGGAATGTTAACATAACACATTCTAAAATACAAACTGAACATTCCGGAATTGTAACGCAACACATTCTAAAATCTGAACTGAACATTCCGGAATTGTAATTCCGTAAAACATTCTGAATTTCGAACTAAACATTCCGGAATGTTAACATAACACATTCTAAAATACAAACTGAACATTCCGGAATTGTAACGCAACACATTATAAAATCCAAACTGAACATTCCGGAATTGTAACATAACACATTCTAAAATCTGAACTTAACAGTCCGGATTGTTAACAACACATTCTAAAATCAGAATTTAACATTCCGGAATGTTAACATAACACATTCTAAAATCCAAACTGAACATTCCGGAATTGTTATCCGTAACACATTCTGAATTCGAAACTAAACATTCCGGAATGTTAACATAAAACATTCTAAAATCCAAACTGAACATTCCGGAATTGTAACATAACACATTCTAAAAACTGAACTTAACATTCTGGAATTGTAATTCCGTAACACATTCTGAATTCCGAACTAAACATTCCGGAATGTTAACATAACACATTCTAAAATCCAAACTGAACATTCCGGAATTGTTATTCCGTAACACATTCTGAATTCCGAACTAAACATTCCGGAATGTTAACATAAAACATTCTAAAATCCAAACTAAATATTCCGGAATTGTAATTCCGTAACACATTCTGAATTCAAAACTAAACATTCCGGAATGTTAACATAACACATTCTAAAATCCGAACTGAACATTCCGGAATTGTAATTCCGTAAAACATTCTGAATTCCGAACAAAACATTCTGGAATGATAACATAACACATTCTAAAATATAAACTGAACATTCCGGAATTGTAACGCAACACATTCTAAAATCTGAACTGAACATTCCGGAATTGTAATTCCGTAACACATTCTGAATTCCGAACTAAACATTCCGGAATGTTAACATAACACATTCTAAAATCCAAACTGAACATTCCGGAATTGTAACATAACATATTCTAAAATCTGAACTTAACATTCCGGAATGTTAACAACACATTCTAAAATCAGAATTTAACATTCCGGAATGTTAACATAACACATTCTAAAATCCAAACTGAACATTCCGGAATTGTAATTCCGTAACACATTCTGAATTCCGAACTAAACATCCCAGAATGTTAACATAACACATTCTAAAATCCAAACTTAACATTCCGGAATTGTAACATAACACATTCTGAATTCCGAACTAAACATTCCGGAATGTTAACATAAGACATTCTAAAATCCACACTGAACATTCCGGAATTGTAACATAACACATTCTAAAATCAGAATTTAACATTCCGGAATGTTAACATAACACATTCTAAAATCCAAACTGAACATTCCGGAATTGTAATTCCGTAACACATTCTGAATTCCGAACTAAACATTCCAGAATGTTAACATAAGACATTCTAAAATCCACACTGAACATTCCGGAATTGTAACATAACACATTCTAAAATCCAAACTTAACATTCCGGAATGTTAACATAACACATTCTAAAATCCAAACTGAACATTCCGGAATTGTAACATAACACATTCTAAAATCTGAACTTAACAGTCCGGAATGTTAACAACACATTCTAAAATGAGAATTTAACATTCCGGAATGTTAACATAACACATTCTAAAATCCAAACTGAACATTCCGGAATTGTTATTCCGTAACACATTCTGAATTCGAAACTAAACATTCCGGAATGTTAACATAACACATTCTAAAATCCAAACTGAACATTCCGGAACTGTAACATAACACATTCTAAAAACTGAACTTAACATTCTGGAATTTTTATTCCGTAACACATTCTGAATTCGAAACTAAACATTCCGGAATGTTAACATAACACATTCTAAAATCCAAACTGAACATTCCGGAATTGTAACATAACACATTCTAAAAAATGAACTTAACATTCTGGAATTGTAATTCCGTAACACATTCTGAATTCCGAACTAAACATTCCGGAATGTTAACAAAAGACATTCTAAAATCCAAACTGAACATTCCGGAATTGTTATTCCGTAACACATTCTAAAATCTGAACTTAACATTCTGGAATTGTAATTCCGTAACACATTCTGAATTCCGAACTAAACATTCCGGAATGTTAACATAAGACATTCTAAAATCCAAACTGAACATTCCGGAATTGTAATTCCGTAACACATTCTGAATTCCGAACAAAACATTCCGGAATGTTAACATAACGCATTCTAAAATCCAAACTGAACATTCCGGAATTGTAACATAACACATTCTAATATCTGAACTTAACATTCCGGAATGTTAACAAAACATTGTAAAATCAGAACTTAACATTCCGGAATGTTACCATAACACATTCTAAAATCCAAACTGAACATTCCGGGATTGTAATTCCGTAACACATTCTAAATTCCGAACTTAACATTCCGGAATGTTAACATAACACATTCTAAAATCTGTACTTAACATTCCGGAATTGTAATTCCGTAACACATTCTGAATTCCGAACTAAACATTCCGGAATGTTAACATAACACATTCTAAAATACAAACTGAACATTCCGGAATTGTAACATAACACATTCTAAAATCTGAACTTAACAGTCCGGAATGTTAACAACACATTCTAAAATCAGAATTTAACATTCCGGAATGTTAACATAACACATTCTAAAATCCAAACTGAACATTCCGGAATTGTTATTCCGTAACACATTCTGAATTCGAAACTAAACATTCCGGAATGTTAACATAACACATTCTAAAATCCAAACTGAACATTCCGGAATTGTAACATAACACATTCTAAAAACTGAACTTAACATTCTGGAATTGTAATTCCGTAACACATTCTGAATTCCGAACTAAACATTCCGGAATGTTAACATAAAACATTCTAAAATCCAAACTGAATATTCCGGAATTGTAATTCCGTAACACATTCTGAATTCAAAACTGAACATTCCGGAATGTTAACATAACACATTCTAAAATCCGAACTGAACATTCCGGAATTGTAATTCCGTAACACATTCTGAATTCCGAACTAAACATTCCGGAATGTTAACATAACGCATTCTAAAATCCAAACTGAACATTCCGGATTTGTAACGCAACACATTCTAAAATCTGAACTGAACATTCCGGAATTGTAATTCCGTAACACATTCTGAATTCCGAACTAAACATTCCGGAATGTTAACATAACGCATTCTAAAATCCAAACTGAACATTCCGGAATTGTAACATAACACATTCTAAAATCTGAACTTAACATTCCGGAATGTTAACAACACATTCTAAAATCAGAATTTAACATTCCGGAATGTTAACATAACACATTCTAAAATCAGAATTTAACATTCCGGAATGTTAACATAAGACATTCTAAAATCCACACTGAACATTCCGGAATTGTAACATAACACATTCTAAAATCCAAACTTAACATTCCGGAATGTTAACATAACACATTCTAAAATCCAAACTGAACATTCCGGAATGTTAACATAACACATTCTAAAATACAAACTGAACATTCCGGAATTGTAACATAACACATTCTAAAATCTGAACTTAACAGTCCGGAATGTTAACAACACATTCTAAAATCAGAATTTAACATTCCGGAATGTTAACATAACACATTCTAAAATCCAAACTGAACATTCCGGAATTGTTATTCCGTAACACATTCTGAATTCGAAACTAAACATTCCGGAATGTTAACATAACACATTCTAAAATCCAAACTGAACATTCCGGAATTGTAACATAACACATTCTAAAAAATGAACTTAACATTCTGGAATTGTAATTCCGTAACACATTCTGAATTCCGAACTAAACATTCCGGACTGTTAACATAAGACATTCTAAAATCCAAACTGAACATTCCGGAATTGTAATTCCGTAACACATTCTGAATTCCGAACAAAACATTCCGGAATGTTAACATAACGCATTCTAAAATCCAAACTGAACATTCCGGAATTGTAACATAACACATTCTAATATCTGAACTTAACATTCCGGAATGTTAACAAAACATTGTAAAATCAGAACTTAACATTCCGGAATGTTACCATAACACATTCTAAAATCCAAACTGAACATTCCGGAATTGTAATTCCGTAACACATTCTAAATTCCGAACTTAACATTCCGGAATGTTAACATAACACATTCTAAAATCCAAACTGAACATTCCGGAATTGTAACATAACACATTCTGAATTCCGAACAAAACATTCCGGAATGTTAACATAACACATTCTAAAATACAAACTGAACATTCCGGAATTGTAACATAACACATTCTAAAATCTGAACTTAACAGTCCGGAATGTTAACAACACATTCTAAAATCAGAATTTAACATTCCGGAATGTTAACATAACACATTCTAAAATCCAAACTGAACATTCCGGAATTGTTATTCCGTAACACATTCTGAATTCGAAACTAAACATTCCGGAATGTTAACATAACACATTCTAAAATCCAAACTGAACATTCCGGAATTGTAACATAACACATTCTAAAAACTGAACTTAACATTCTGGAATTGTAATTCCGTAACACATTCTGAATTCCGAACTAAACATTCCGGAATGTTAACACAACACATTCTAAAATCCAAACTGAACATTCCGGAATTGTTATTCCGTAACACATTCTAAATTCCGAACTTAACATTCCGGAATGTTAACATAACACATTCTAAAATCTGTACTTAACATTCCGGAATTGTAATTCCGTAACACATTCTGAATTCCGAATTAAACATTCCGGAATGTTAACATAACGCATTCTAAAATCCAAACTGAACATTCCGGAATTGTAACATAACACATTCTGAATTCCGAACAAAACATTCCGGAATGTTAACATAACACATTCTAAAATACAAACTGAACATTCCGGAATTGTAACATAACACATTCTAAAATCTGAACTTAACAGTCCGGAATGTTAACAACACATTCTAAAATCAGAATTTAACATTCCGGAATGTTAACATAACACATTCTAAAATCCAAACTGAACATTCCGGAATTGTTATTCCGTAACACATTCTGAATTCGAAACTAAACATTCCGGAATGTTAACATAACACATTCTAAAATCCAAACTGAACATTCCGGAATTGTAACATAACACATTCTAAAAACTGAACTTAACATTCTGGAATTGTAATTCCGTAACACATTCTGAATTCCGAACTAAACATTCCGGAATGTTAACACAACACATTCTAAAATCCAAACTGAACATTCCGGAATTGTTATTCCGTAACACATTCTGAATTCCGAACTAAACATTCCGGAATGTTAACATAAAACATTCTAAAATCCAAACTGAATATTCCGGAATTGTAATTCCGTAACACATTCTGAATTCAAAACTAAACATTCCGGAATGTTAACATAACACATTCTAAAATCCGAACTGAACATTCCGGAATTGTAATTCCGTAACACATTCTGAATTCCGAACAAAACATTCTGGAATGATAACATAACACATTCTAAAATATAAACTGAACATTCCGGAATTGTAACGCAACACATTCTAAAATCTGAACTGAACATTCCGGAATTGTAATTCCGTAACACATTCTGAATTCCGAACTAAACATTCCGGACATGATAACATAACACATTCTAAAATCAGAACTTAACATTCCGGAATTGTACTTCCGTAATACATTCTGAATTCCGAACTAATAACATAACACATTCTAAAATCCAAACTGAACATTCCGGAATTGTAATTCCGTAACACATTCTGAATTCCGAACTAAACATTCCGGAATGTTAACATAACGAATTCTAAAATCCAAACTTAACATTCCGGAATTGTAACGCAACACATTCTAAAATCTGAACTTAACATTACGGAATGTTAACAACACATTCTAAAATCAGAATTTAACATTCCGGAATTGTACTTCCGTAATACATTCTGAATTCCGAACTAATAACATAACACATTCTAAAATCCAAACTGAACATTCCGGAATGTTAACATAACGCATTCCGGAATTGTAATTCCGTAACACATTCTGAATTCCGAACTAAACATTCCGGAATGTTAACATAACGCATTCTAAAATCCAAACTGAACATTCCGGAATTGTAACATAACACATTCTGAATTCCGAACAAAACATTCCGGAATGTTAACATAACACATTCTAAAATACAAACTGAACATTCCGGAATTGTAACGCAACACATTCTAAAATCTGAACTGAACATTCCGGAATTGTAATTCCGTAAAACATTCTGAATTTCGAACTAAACATTCCGGAATGTTAACATAACACATTCTAAAATACAAACTGAACATTCCGGAATTGTAACGCAACACATTATAAAATCCAAACTGAACATTCCGGAATTGTAACATAACACATTCTAAAATCTGAACTTAACAGTCCGGATTGTTAACAACACATTCTAAAATCAGAATTTAACATTCCGGAATGTTAACATAACACATTCTAAAATCCAAACTGAACATTCCGGAATTGTTATCCGTAACACATTCTGAATTCGAAACTAAACATTCCGGAATGTTAACATAAAACATTCTAAAATCCAAACTGAACATTCCGGAATTGTAACATAACACATTCTAAAAACTGAACTTAACATTCTGGAATTGTAATTCCGTAACACATTCTGAATTCCGAACTAAACATTCCGGAATGTTAACATAACACATTCTAAAATCCAAACTGAACATTCCGGAATTGTTATTCCGTAACACATTCTGAATTCCGAACTAAACATTCCGGAATGTTAACATAAAACATTCTAAAATCCAAACTAAATATTCCGGAATTGTAATTCCGTAACACATTCTGAATTCAAAACTAAACATTCCGGAATGTTAACATAACACATTCTAAAATCCGAACTGAACATTCCGGAATTGTAATTCCGTAAAACATTCTGAATTCCGAACAAAACATTCTGGAATGATAACATAACACATTCTAAAATATAAACTGAACATTCCGGAATTGTAACGCAACACATTCTAAAATCTGAACTGAACATTCCGGAATTGTAATTCCGTAACACATTCTGAATTCCGAACTAAACATTCCGGAATGTTAACATAACACATTCTAAAATCCA